>NC_136590.1:43003291-43603291 GCF_910589615.1 Taurulus bubalis
TAGTCTGTTTGAAGTTATTCATTAATATAAGCTCTGGTTTGCTTTGGGATCAGGATCTTAAAACACACCACACACTGTACAGAAAAGCAGATCATTTCCACTGCCACAGTCATCCTTGTGATGACACCCTTGGGTGCTGGTCAAAGGGCTACTTCCTTGTTGTTTCAAAGTCCAATTTATATTTTGCGTGATTAATCTGAGGTCATTTATTCATGCGCAAATATGATTAATTCAGGATTTTCACTATCTCTGCTGAAACCCACTGGTCTGATCTCCGTGCTCATCGTTCATTACAACATGTGCTTAACACCTGACATTTCCTCTGTTGGATATACTATGATATTAATCTGTTCAAAGCTGAACTCCTCAACTGTTCTCTGCAGCCAGAACATTTCTCCTTTTCATTTTCTGGCTGCAGAAAATGAAAAGGAGGGCAGGAAGGGTTTGAAGGATTCGATGGGGGTTCACATTCATCCCGTTCAGGCAGCCTGCCGATGCTCAGGGGCGCTCCCTATCTCTGGAAACTCACGCAAAACTTTGAAGCTAACGTTGGTCAATGTAAAAAAAAAAAAGACAGATTCAGCAACAACATGGCATTTTAGTGAACTATTGTTTTACCTATTTAAAAACGCCCCACTGGAACAGTGGCCATTTTACGTTGTAACACGTGGTTAATGCTGTGAAACTAATCAAAAATACTTGATTAGAGTAAGGAAAAAAGATTGTGTGTGTGTGTGTGTTTGTGTGTGTGCTTTGGAACGTAACCGCCGTAAAAACAATTGGAACGTAACGTTTTCTTTCTCTGATCCACTGCTTTGTTCTCAGCTCCCTCCCTTCATTCACTCGACAGGTTTCTCCACACCTCTTGTGCTTTCTCTCCCTCCCTCGCTGGAGAGTTGGTCCCATAGAACGTTGGTATTGAATTCATATTCAGAGGTCCAGTCAGAGAGATTGCCCTCATGCAAAGGTCAAAAAAATTGCAATAATGTCTAACTTGCATTTTGATTTAGTAGTTGTATTGACTACTGACTGTCAAATCAAATAAAGAAAGTTTAATTGAATAATATCTCAACAGTATTTATGGCCAGATTTCAAATTGAATTGGCTGAATAAGAAAAAGTAAAATATAGGCTGGATTAGAATAGAAGCATTCCAATAAAAAGCTATGATTCTCAATTATCTCTCGGTTTTAGGTCCAGGTGTCTGGGTCTGCCTGATAGTAACCCCCAACCATACACTGTAAAAAATTAAGTGGACTTGTCATGACCTCACTCATTGGTTTGTTGAAGCCTCAAGTTCGGCGGCCATCTTGTTTTTTTTTTGCAACCAATCAATGGAAGTGTATCTCATTTAGACTGTGGAGGCTCTGGTGCCGCCTGATTGAGCCGAGGTGGAGTGGCCAACTTTGAATGCTGTGTGTTTTTAGTAAATATTAATAAAATAGAATACCTTCAAGAGTCAGTATGCAACTTCCTGCAAGGAAAGAGGTGCCGGGGGTATTTTAGTTGAACAAATACAATGAATCTGTGACATCTCAGTACTGTAACACTTCTATATCCCAGCTGAATATAGATCAATGTATTCACCTCTTAATGCCATTTCTTGTTTGCATTACTGTACATTGACAGGTTTCCAGTACCGACCGCTGTCCTGTCTCACTTTGCTGACATGCGCTAATGTGCTATTTTAAGCCAGATGACGCTTTCGGAGCCCAACACCACAGTAACTCGCCCTTGTCTTAATGAGCCAGTTATGCATCATATTGTCATGAACAATCTATTATCTCGAGAGGTTTCAGCTGCCTCATTATCGCGTTGTGCTTTGTGTCGCATTATTCAGACGGAACATACAAACAGGAATCTGTTGGGGAAGCAGGCACTTTCTTTTCTTTCTTTCTTTCTCATGTTGTTAATTACCCATCACTAAAACCATCCACATAGTTGTACCAAGGTGTCAGAAGTGAATGTTATATTCTTTCCATCATGGTGTTGTAATTTAAATGCAGGTTCAACCCTTGTGCATCACTAATGACATTTTTGGCTTTTTAATGTAATATGTTTCGATCATTTGGTCTGTGCTAATGCAAATGGAATACATTTTGGCAAGGGAGGGAGTTTTTTTTTCCTCAGCTCCTATAATAAGTCTATAATATGTTGCCAAGATACAGACACACAGACACTTAAGGACATAAATGTTTAATTGAAACCCATTAAAACATCAGTGTTTGACCCCCACGGCCACTACAGTATAAAAACATGCATTCTATTCTATTATATCTTATATCTTACTTTCAATCTAGTGTTTAAATTTTAGTTTTTACAATTTTCCACCAGATCCAGCCAATTGCCCATGTTTGCCTTAGTAGTCAATTACAGGCCATTTTCTAATCCCTGACATAAGAGGAGGTCACAACTCAATCCTTGTATAGGTAGGGATGGGATCTGATCAATACCAGTACTCTTATCGATACTGCCTACAGTTCAGTTCCATATCAATACTTTTATCGGTTCTTTTTAAACATTTTGTGAGGAAAAAAGACAGTTAATTAAGAAAAGTGGACGAGGATAGACAGCTCGAAAACTTAATTTCTGCAGATTGATGTTGTGCTTGTTGTGATGAACTGCTGCTGTTTCCTCCCTCACTTGTGAGGGGTTTTGACATTTGTGACAATGAGAATTCATATGTTAATTATGAAGTGATAACATTTAGTAGAAAATAATTCAACTTTTGTTTTTAATAAAAAAACAAGCGTCATTGAACCAAATGGCATTTAACACATCTGATAGTTATCTACTAGTTTTTGACACAGACATATTTGTCCTCTAAGTGAGAGAAACCTTTTAAAAGGAGTACACAAGTGTTAACATGTTTTCTTAATAGTGTTTGTCTTGTTAAAAAAAATAAGTGGAAAAGGAGGCTTGGTATTCATGTTTTTAAACATCCTGTTTTTTTTATTTTTTCGAAAAACAGACTCCTCTTTTCAAAGAGTTTTAGGATCATTGACCAGCAAGCTTACTTTTTCTCAGAAAAAACTATTTAACATTTCAATAGAGGCGAGCAAGCAAGCGAAGCCTGTTAGTTCTGCAGCATGTACACTTTCAAAGGCAATTACAGAACAACAGAGGCGCAAAAAAAGATTTCCTGCTTCAAAAGTGATGAAGCAGGAAATCTCTGTTTGAAATGTTAAATATAGCAGGTGAAGTATTGTAGAAGCTGTGAACAGGCGAGACGATGACAATGACGATGACGATCATGAGATTTATTCTCAGATCAAGTCTAAAAAATGTCTTGCATCGCAGCAGCTCCATTTGGAACATCAACAGAAACAACATTTTAAAATAAATGAAACAAGGAAATACACTACAGGAAAATATAGTCAAGTCATTTCAATGTAGAATTGATCCGGAATTATATAATATACTCCATACTTAATTGTAGGATTGACTGGTGCACAAAGGAGCGCTTCAGGCTAGCACTACATCTTGGAACCCTGCATCTACAATGCTTTGTATTCATTCTTCTGGACATGATTGGGGTGAGAGTCAATGTTGCATGCCAGCCTTAATATGCTTTTACGGTAGACTGAGTCTCTCGAGAGGTTGACCTACAGTCTTTGAGAAGGCTTTCATTTGGTGGAGCAGTTTTCTGACTTTGAAGGGGAGGACAAACACACTGTTCTGCTGCCATCTCGTCAAACATGGCAGCGGAACTAATGGAGGAGGTCCGGTTACGTAGAATAAAGAGTCTGTGTGGGGTCAACGTTCACGCAAGGATACAAACCAGGATATTTTCCTCAACCTAACCAAGTGGTTTCATGTGAAAATAGTTTATTTAAAAAAGAAGTGTATGCATGTTACAGGCGTAAATTTGCATGTGCAAAACTGACATGCAATGGAGCCCGGCTTCTCGCAGTCACATTTGTCCAAAGAAAGTCCATTTGGGTCCACAAGCAGACTTAAAGACAGGCTCGCTTCGCTGTGTAATACTGTCGGAAAGCCATTCTTCGCACTCACTATTCATATTTGTGAATAAATGGAGAACACCGCTGGGCATTGTCAGGCTTTTAAAATATGTTTTTCGCACTACCAGAGAGTCCCAGTTTGAAGTGTAAGGCCAAGCTGCTGTGTTTGACTAGTTGGGAGTGAGAACATGTTGACCGTGTCGTACATTTCTGCAGAACACTCACAGAGGTATACAACAAAAGTAGAATTTGTCTACTCGCCCCAAAACACTCAAGGCAGAGGAGAAAATAAATCCCTTGTTTTGTCCTTGTGCGGACAGATTCAATGTTGTCTATCCCGGAGAGGAGATGGTCTATCATTACAGCCAAGTACCTACTTGATTTTTTTTTATTATGGATTACAATAGAGACTTTAGAGTCAGATGGTGAACCGTATCAAGGTGTCATTAATAATAATAATAATAATAATAATAATAATAATAATAATAATAATCATGGCTCTGTTCCACATAAATGTCCCAGTGAGGCAGCACACAATACCAGGTCCCTGGAACTAGCACACCTGAATGGAATGCAGCCATTAATCATGTTAATTTGCAGCTGGGTTTGACAAGTCAAGATGTTTGTGGCGAGAAAGGCCAATAAACAAACCTGCATGATGCATTGAGCCAGCAGCTCACAGAAATAAGCAACATAATGGAGTCCAGGCTAATGACGGCCACCGTCAACAGGTGCCGATTCAAACATGGGAAACACCTGCGCAGCACTGGGCCCGTTCACTGCAGTCATGTATGAACAGGTGTAAGTAATGACATGAATGTCATGGTTTACTGGGACACAATGTCATCGTTAATGTTAGGTTTTCTTTTTTCATTTTCTTTTCGTGCAATTCATTTGCAAGTCAGTATATTGTTTCGATCAGGGCTTAAACACATAACGTTAATATCAGATGGCAAAAAACGTGGGGTATGTTTTTTGGAACATGGTTGACTATTCTGAGGTTTTGCATTTATTAAGATTATAAAGCAGAAACTCTGAGGCTCGTAGTCAGAACAAAGGTGACCCATTTTATTATTCCTTTTATACCAGAAAAGAAGAAAAGAAAAGTAAAAAAAAAAGTGGCGCCACGCAGGCTATTGGAAATAACATGTTTCAGAGTGAGTGGCATTCTGTGTGAAAGGTTTATAACAGTCGGCCAAAAAAATCTCTCTCTCTCTCTCTTTTATTTATATATATATATATTTCAAAAAAGTACATACTGTTCTCCGTGTGTTTGCTGCAGAAATGTGCCAACCTACACAGAGGAATTCAAATGAAGTAAATCACATACCAAAAGACATTTTCCACAACCATATTCAATTGCAAAGCATTATTTGGA
Organism: Taurulus bubalis; assembly: GCF_910589615.1. Classification (NCBI taxonomy): domain Eukaryota; kingdom Metazoa; phylum Chordata; class Actinopteri; order Perciformes; family Cottidae; genus Taurulus; species Taurulus bubalis. The sequence continues at coordinate 43,008,631 of NC_136590.1, forward strand.
TGGCGTGGAAGAAGACTTTTCCTCTTGAAGGACATTTCTAGATGTAGAAATTCATCATTAAAAAAGGGATCCCCAAAACATCCTTAATGACAATAGGACTCACCTTACCATACAGATCCAGAAGGACTGGGTTTAAGAAGTGTGTGCTTCTTTCAGCCGGCACAAGGAGACATGTCACAATGAGCTTCATTAAAGGGAGCAGTCACAAGATAGTCTGCCATTTTTATGATTGGGTCTTGAATGGCCACAGAATATTTAGTTTTTCATCTACTAAACCGCAGCATGGTCCACTGATGTTTTACTTTTAGCTCGTACTTAATATGTAAGAGGGTGACCAGATAGCACATCTTCTATGTGTTGTGGCATTGTGCAGAATCTCCACACTGACGATTGAGGATGAATGGAGTATGAGTCTCTTTTTTTAACAAACGCTCTGAATAGGAGGAGTGCTTTTTTCCTAAGGATGTTGAATGTGATTTGCACTTTTCAATCCTGTCAGAGGGATAATCCAGCTTGGGGGAAAATGGATTTCATAGCAGTCATTTTACCGATGAAATCATTTGTGCTCATGCAAATCTGACTGACTTTGAGTTGTGTGGGATCCACTATGCAACCGACAGGCAAAGAGAAGGTATGATTGATGTCCAGGTAGATTATTCCAAAATGCATGAGTGCTCTCAATAAGCATACACGCTAAATACGGAACAGCATTTGCAGATGAAAACAGAGAGTACTGCTGAAGCTGTTATTCAGGCATTATTCTGACTGTATATTTCTGACCAATGCACAAGAGGGTCTGAAATATATCTCATTTAAACACATACATTTTGCTTATTTTTGGTAGCAGATATTTGATAATTTGAGAGATTGATGTATAGTTAGTTATGGACTTTAGTTTTCTATGAAATTGAAGAGTGAGTTTTTGTAATATTGTAGTGCAGGTATCTGCGTGTCGTTCTCCGGACGGACAGAACCACTAGAGTGCGCACAATCAACACTTTATCTTCTCATATTTGACCTCATCAAGATGCGTGATGCATTTATATCTAAACAAAACCAGAACATCCATATAACCAATCTAGAGGTTTGACTAACACCCGGGCTCACAGGGTGAAAATGAAGAAAGCCACACGCTGGTGAAGTAAAGTTAATGACTAATTCAAAACTTACTCGTTGTTGCCGATGATTCAAAATGAAAGTATTTCCTGAAAGGTGAACGCTCAAGAAACACGCTCTCCATTATTAAGCCGTTTTCCCAAAGTGACTTGACATTTGCTTTCGCGCGGCGTGTACATTTACATTAGATTATTAAATGCACTGAATGCCTCACACAGTCATGAGTTAAATCCCTGTCGAGTACAGCTCTATAAGTCAGACCTTGACGTCACGGTGTTTGGGCTTCATTTTCCTCAACCACACGGTAAATATAAAGCCTGTTTGACTTACCAAACTGAACAAAACTAATCCATCTTCTTCTGACAGTTGGGGCTCAATCCTTTACCCTTATCATATTTTCCCCTTCAGTAATTGCCTTTTCTTTCTATTTCTCAGGCTCAGAAAAGGGAATTGATTAAATTGTGAGTCTCAGTGGCATAGCGGTAAAAAAAAAGAAAAAGGAGCATACAGTCTAGCCCCAGAGGCCAAGTAAGTCTGGCATATAATGTATCTTTATCTTTGACTAATGACACAACTTCTTTGGTGTTCTCATTACGGCTGAGCCCTTCGCTGGCTCTCTCAGAGGACACTCGTTTGAATGAGATCGGACGAAAGTGCATGGAAATCCATTTTGCCCGGGAAGACATCAGCTCAGGTCCAATATTAATTCTACCTCAGGATGTTAAGGTCCAATCACTGATGTTTATTCTCTGTCTGGTGACTGTGGTGAAACGGTTTCAAACGAGTGATGTCGAAAACGAGAAACATCAGTTTCAGCTCCTTCGCCCTCGTCTCCTCGCATCTTCCCTGGCACTTTTCTTCAAACCCTCCCCTCAGCCTCCTCTCTGACACTTCACCGCCACCCACTACTCTCACAAAGGTTTTATAAACCAATTTCCCTGTGGGAAAAATCAATTCATTAGAGGTGGACTCCCAAAGGGGCAGAAAATTAAATAATTAAGGTCGCAGCAGTGGAACTAGTTGCCGAAACGAGCCTGTCCAATCTCTTAACAAGGTGTCGTTTTAGGTGGCTTTAAAAGACCAATTTACTTTTCACAATTATTTAGAACCACTCTATTAGCCGAATTACCAACTTTAAAGTGGACACGTTGGGGAGAAAAAATATGTCTTACCTTTAGCAACGAATCAGCCAAACTTTAAATTGGACACGCTACAAATTCCTTGCAAAAATAGTCATATTATTAATCTCCTGTAAATCCAGACAGAGTTTGTTGAAATGACAAAAACACTTGTAACACACCGATATCTGTCGGAGCAAATTATTTCATTTGAGTTAATCCAGTGAAATGAAAGTGCTTCATTGGAAATGCCAGCAACTGACAGCCTCTCAAAATCCATTCAGCGTGGGCTTGTATTTAATGACCTTTGAGTTAATAGGCAGGGGATCGGAGGAAGGGGACGTAGACGAGGACAAGCTGTCCTTGGGGGAGGTCGGCTTCTCAAATTGAAGTTCTCCTCCGTTTGTTGTAGTTAAGTACCATGGTTGCGTCTGAAAGCACACTCAATATGCACATGTGCATTGTTCAGCACCCTTTTTTGTGAATGAACTGTATTTCTTCTTACTTCCTGAGAGCATCCTTGCCAGTTGGAAACCTCAGGTGACCAAGCGATGAGCCGTGGGGGGACAACGTCGGGCGGTGGAAAGAGCACCTTAAAGGAACTCCTTAACCCGGCCAACATGGGCCTGAAGGGGGATTTTTACTACCGGTGTTTATTTTATATAGCTAGCATAGTTTTCATGTAATCATCGTTCAAGTTTAGAAAAATCTTCGGACCGTTTCAGAGTTTACAATGGGTGTGTATGCCGCAGGTTAGAGTGGTGATGTCATCGCCAGAGCACAGAAAAGCGTCAGGATCAAAATATAGGAAATATAGTGACCTGTGTCTATGAAGCAATAGCTGCTCTCAAGTCCATCACAAATACAGAAATGACACATCAATAACCTCAACAACACATCTCACTACCGGTAATATATATATATATATATATATATATATATATATATATATATATATATATATATTGCAACGTCTTACGGCAGTCTCTTATAAACGATTTGTCTCCTCTGCCGCATTGCATTGTGGGATATTTATGCCGGCATAGTGTCCAGTGTTTGCATACTGTAATATTTCACCGAAAATACTATTTCATATAAGGTTTTGATAAGGGAAGCTAATGTGTAAGTGCCTTTAACCTGCATTCTCTCTACCGCCCATCAGGGGTCGACTCCTCATGGTTGTATAGAAGTCTATAGAAAATGACTCTACTTCTCTATTGATTTATTCCCTCAATAAACATTGTATAAATGAGTTTATGGTCTCAATCTCTAGTTTCAAGTCTTCTTCATTTCAGCATGATGTCTAAGCGCCAAAGACTTTCTGTCATTCCTTTATCATATGTGTGCGTGTGTCAAAAGTTGTCAAAAGTCAAAGTGCAAAACTTAAAGTTCCCATGTGGGAGTCCAGGGGTTCTCCAGTAATAACAATACTGTTACTAGCAATAATATGATGATAAAATTGTCTGATACATTTGATGAAGGTGCTGCAAAGGTATCGCTGTAACGTCATGTAATGTGAATACTTTAATAGAACAGCTCACATTAGCTCTGTGTCAAAACAAAAACAGCGCAGGCTCTGAAGTCCAGTCAGCAGCTCAGCAGCCGGTTTGTACTGAATCTAATTGAAGACAAGCGAACAGAGCTGCAGCCAACTGGGGTCTGGACAAATCAAAGACTAATGAACGCAGCAGAGGGCCAACATGGACAAACCACAGCATGATACCAACACTGGAGTCTGGAGTTTTAGGGCAGGAAAATGGAATTTTCTTTTCAGCTACTTATTATGCACTGGGGAGAATCAACATGTGTGAGTTTCTAACAGCAGCATTAGCTTTTACCACAGCTTACACCAGTAGAACCAGTAGGGGATTTTCAAGTCGTATGCCTCAAAGGTTGTCCTTTACATATCCTCCAAGCAAAATACAGTACTTCTGACTAAGAGGGTACTTCATGTTTTCTACACTGGAAGGACATCCTTACATATCTAACAAAACGTCAACCGCCCTATTTACTGTACTCAACATTGAACTCGTCTAAGAGTATGGCAGACCTGTATCACCCGTATCTCTGAACATGTACATTCCACACTATGTCGGGATACATAACGCATAGAGTGACATGCATATTGAAAGTGTATTACAAACATGTTCTAAAGGGAAATCGCTTAACTTCTTAAATGTGGCTACATCCGTCCCTTTGAATTCAGAACAGCTCAAATTAGTGTCCTAGTGTTTAACGGTCCTCAAGCTTTGTATAGTCCTGCAGGTAGGCGGGAAGACGTCTGTTGTAAATGGACCCGTACTTATATAGCACTTTTCTAGTCTTCCGACCACTCAAAGCGCTTTAACACTACATGACATCATTCACCCATTCATACACTGATGAGAGGAGCTACAACTAAGCCACAGGCGCCAGTTGTGCTTTGGTAAGCAAGTACTCTCCAGTTGGAAGCGGCGAATGGAAGTCTGCGCTAACACTATGCCAAGGAGCTTCTGGCAGAATGGATATTTTTAGCGGCTCAGTATATGCAACTTGTGTGTTGGCCTGACATGCGAGACAACTGCGAACTGCTGCTTCTGCTTTGCGATCAATGTCTGGAAACCAAACCATCGGTTCTGAGTAGTGATTGACTGACATTGCCCTGCAGCATGCTGAACTGCAGCGTCTGTCTTGGGATCTGCTGAAACACCTCCTGCTGAGAAGATAAAACCAAAGAACTCAAGCCTCGACTTGTTGAACTCACATGTTTTACGATAGAGTGTGAAATCGCTTTTTCGGAGTTTCTGAATCGCTGATGTTTTTCACACCAGAGAGACCTTGCAGTGTTTGGCATATGGCATTTTAAAAATACCTCGGCGGCAGAGGATATACCAAAACTCAGTCTCTTGTAGCGCCTCAACCCAAGGAGCGTGGTGAAGGTAGTGATGCACCTGCTGTCTGAATGAAGCTATAGCTGGTGCATCCAGCTCTCTGCTCCATTTAGCTCGTGTATCACATCGCCCATGGTTGGAGTGATGTGCCGTTCCCTCTCTATAGCTGTTAGCTTGCCGCATGTCAACACAAAGTCAGATTTTGTCAGGCTCTTTAGGATTGGGAGCTGCGACAATAAGCAAGACCCGTGGTGTGTACAGCCAGTTACCTTCTCGATGATGTCACCTGCCTCCAGTTTCTGAAGCTCATCCTCAACCTTCTGACGAATGTGAAACAGTACACGCCGATGTGGTTGGCATGTAGGTTTAATGTCAGGATTTATGTGAAGCTTGACCTGAAAGTTATGTGGATGATACTGCTGTGACTATTTTAATCAGTCCCAGTGCTTTGGATGTTTTGTAGCTGAGAACTTTTCCTGTTCTTTTTTCGCACTGCACTTGAAAACCCCACCGACCGGCACTGCAACTTCGGAGCGGAAAGGGTTGATCTTGGTGCTTGTGGGGCTTAGTTGAGGACGTGGCATCAGTTTCCCGAAACTTATTATGCTTATACAGTTTGCTGAGGATCCTGAATCAATTAAAACTAGCATGCTACTGCCATTTAAACTGTTAAGCCCTAGAGTCCCCCAATTGGGGGACCCTTTTATATCAGGAAAATCAAGAAAGAATCATGGTATAAATCCCTCCCCCCCAAAAAAACAAACATGTTAGGTATCAAATTAAACATAAAAATCAGGGCTACAATAATATATAATCCCGATGTACAACCTCTAAACACAACTCAAACAATAAATAGGATTAGGGGTTAGGGTTATTAGGGTTAGGGTTAGGGCTTAAAGGGCTACCTTGATGTCAACTGTAGCTCAGTGGTGAGCAGGAGAGCTTTAGAAGACACACAGTTGAAAGAAACATCTGCGTGTCTTCTAAAGTTTCGCTTTATTGTCGCCGCAGTGTTGCATTCGGTTGCTGTATTTCCACCCTGAAGCCAATCCAATGCGCCAATTATTGCTGACAGTTATTCGTAACTTTTTGCTGAACACAGCTCAACACAGAGATCTCAGAAATGTTTGAAAGAGGCCCGGAGATGTTGTTCAGACTGTTGCTGTTTTTCCTTGCTTTCATGATGCGGGCCTAATTGGAACAGAGGGTCCTCGGAGCTGAATTTGAGGAGGGATCAATGGGCAGGCTCGAGAGTTGTTTACATACTGTATAAAAAATACATATAGCCAGCACTGAATAAATAGACCAAACACAACACACTGTGCTTGTCTGTGACTGTGTGTATAGTAAATATCATAAGATCCCACAGCCCCTGCTTATATGCTGCTGCACATCAACAGAAGGCTGAATCACTTTTTTTCTCTCCATCTCTAAGTAGATGAACAACTCGTATACCGGCTAATGAAGAAAGCCTGGATTTAATGAAAAGGCAAAGTCATGGGACTGAGACCAGATCAAAGCTAGAAGCCCCATCAGACATAAATATTCATAAACCAGAGGCCTCTTCACCTTGAGTACAGCCACTCGGAGCCGAGGGCAACCCTCTGTTCCCAGCTTATCCCCGCGTGCGTCTTCTTTCCGCCACCGCCTGTCTGCCGAAGCTCCGCTGCACACCTGCCGCAGCTGTTTCTGAGGCACTTCACGTCGCGAGGTTATCTATCCCTTTGTTTTACCTTTTCCAAGGCGCCGCAGACAGGAGAACGCAGCTACCTTTCATCTAGTGTAGTCTGTGCCACGCCGCGTGTACGCACGCGCGCTGCAGATAACGGAGGGAGGATTTGAACCCAAAAAAAACATACTTCGCTTCAACGTCCTCGCCGCTCGTGTGCACGTGAAGCTGAAAATCCCCGGAGCTGCCATTAATGAGCCAGATAACCAGCGTTTTCACCAGGAGCAGCAACAGTGTGCTCCTGCTCTCTGCTTCTGGTTCAGAGCGACATCTTTGAAGTCGATACAGGTTCTATTACTGCCCTGTTCATTAGTAAACAGCCCAGAGCTACAGAAAAGGAGCTATGTGTGTTGCCTGTATCTTCTTTCTGTTACTGGCTGTGCAGTGACGTGTGGTGAGGTGCGTGACTCTTTCAGGGTCACTTTTACAAATATAAGAACCAAGGACGTAGGTTTGTTCTCAGCAGTGGAAGGAATTTCAAAATAATGCAGGTTTGCACTGTGTGGGTAGTTAGCTTACTACTAGCTGGGCTTCTTGATAGCTACTTACCCTCTGGGTGAAACAACTTAGAATATTCCTTTTCATTTTGGGTGGCATTAAAAAGGGTCAACAATATCAATGCTGAGCCCAAACGAAATACTAATATGAGGCTTTATTATTTCCTGGTGTATTTTAGCAGCTTACCGTGTCAGACTACTGCCAGCTCTCATTCTGCATTTACGAGTCACGTAGTTCAATGCAGTTTCTGACTCGCCACCTTCAATTCAATTCAGTTTATTTTATATAACCCAACTTCACAATACAAATTTGCCTCGGAGGGCTTTGCAATTTATTTAAATTAAATGACAGCATCTTGTCTCGCAGTCTCGAGGGCGCGTCGGAAAACATGGAAATGGGTTTTTCACTCTTCTGAACGACGAACATAGTATTATACTAGAAGAGTGAAAAATCCATTTACAAAGTTTCTATACTATTACAGATAATAATACGAGTGAGTTTGCAAATATATTGTGCAAACGTTGGTCGTGACTAGTTCCTATGGAGCATATGCAAACCTGGTTCCTTCATATGAACCCAATAGAAGAGCTTAAATCACCATTCAACTGGTAGCGTGCACATTGACTACTGGTTGTTTTTCATATTTCATATCAGCATTCATTAGTTGTTTTTTACTTTTTATGATGGCATAATTACTTTTTAAGATTGTTCCCCCTGTGTTCTCTAACTTCACACCGTGTTCCCTGGCAGATATCAGTACATTCTGTTCTGGCACCCCGTTCATTCCAAAGTATTACACTGTACATTTTAGAGAAAATACCGCGGACGTCGCCAATACCATTCTATAGCCTTTCATACCGTGTGTGTGTGTGTGTGTGTGTGTGTGTGTGTGTGTAACGTTGTCCTGACTGCACGGTTGTAAAATCTACCCACAGACAGACACACACCTGGCACAGTATTCCTGCCCTCATGTCGTAGTCCCCGCTCCAGTAGTGTGTCCCCGTGACCACGTTGGCCCGTGATGACTCACACACACACACACACACACACACACACACACCAGCGTCTGGTAACGAGCTCCGAGAACAGTCCTAATGTTTCCATGTCAAACACTGAATAATGCATACGTCTGTATTACGAACGCGCTGCAATGCATTTGTTTCGTCAGTGCGACAAAGTGTTATTTCCCTCTGTGTACCGCGAAATATTCCTGTTTCAAAGTAACCCTACAGCGGTGTGTTTTGCATCCAATTTTCGTTTTTCCTCATCTGACGTGATGTGACGTCGTCCAGCTGCAGCAAGGGAATTCAAACACAGCGTTTTCCGTTTGTGACAGGCAGTGAAGGGAAAATGTGTTCCTAATTCAAAGAATTATTGTCACCGTGGGAATAACAAACCCCTGAAAGTAGACGCACAACAAAACAAAATAATAGGATGTTTTCACCTTCCCAGGCTTGGTATTGTAACATCAAATATGCTCTTGAAGACTGGAGACAGTTCTTTTTGCATGAAGCTGCTTCTGCTTTTTGCATCCATGCATCCAGTGTGTTGTTTATGACAATGACCTACACAACAGATCTTTATAGAGGAATATGAAATGAATCATTTCTTGTATTCGTTTTTTGGCTAAACTCATGCATCCTCTGTACTGAGTATCATGGAGCCGTGCAGGCTCCTGGTTTCTCCACTGGCTCAACATACTGGGGGCTCCGTCAGCTTGTCTCCATCTAGTGCTCAGCAGTGAAACCGCTCACTGCTCGCTGAATCCAAACAGATCAATAAAACGAGCTGCGTCTTGTCTCATCCCAACGAAAGGGCAGAGGTAACACCTCATGGATGATTGAGTGTGGCAGGCGTTTTTCTATATAGACACACTAAAGGTTCTTCAGACTGTGACTCTGTAGGTGTTGAGAACGTTCCATGTCAGGCTTGTTTTTTATTCTGTGGATGTCTGAACACAGAATGTCTGGAGAGTGAAAACTATTAGGCTAGCAGCACAATCCTTATTTCATTGTCGGACATTTTTTGTTGTTGTTGTTTGAAGGATTGTTTCTGAGGAAGCTTTGAAAAAAAAAATGGAAACAAATTGAAAAATCTCACATTTAGAGATTGCAATGCCACACAGTTGAGTTTCATCATGACCTACAACAAGGTCATGGGTTCGGGTCGGTTCGGTTGTTGGTTTTGTCAACAGGATTACCAAAACACAGCGGCCCGATGTTCCTGAAACCCAGTGGAAGGGTTTAGCAGGAACTTTGGAGTAGATCCAAAACCACGGGCTGGATACACACATGATTATTTACCTAGAGAAGTCCTTGGTGGAGTTCTGCGCTTTCTGAGTGCCCTTCTTGTGTTCTCTGTTTGAATTAAAAGGATATTACTTTCAGTAAACATTGCTCTTCAAAATAAACCTCCCCGGGTGACTCAACAGATGTATATTACTTCATTCAAAGTCCAGTTGTGTGTCTCAGACAGGAAGCAATAATGCAGGTTAAGTGTGCTTGTTTGTAAATGTCATGGGAAAAAAACAAAGTCACATCGTGTCCTCTGGCACCTTCACTCCTTCACCTTCACCAATGATGTCACAACAGCATGTGTGTGTGTGTGTGTGTGTAGAATATCAATATGCATCTTCCCTCCGAAGGCTGACTCATCCCCATATATCACGCAAACACACCCTTTCGTCTTGGAATCATTTCTCTCATGTTTGCTTGTTTTCCTTTTCCGTCAGCTCGGGGTGTCTGAATGAAAGATGCATCACATGTCGGAGAAGTGAGGTAAATCCTCGGGTGAGTCACACTTCAGCATGGGTTCCCAGACCTCAAGGGACGTGTAAACAAAATCCAAAAGACATTCCGTCAACATCACATTCACCAAACTAAAATTTAGCTTTTCACTAACTCAACATCATATCAACTAAATTGATTCCACATTTTAGTTTTCTGAACCCACATGTGCTGCTTGACAGTTCTCTGTGAGATATTTGGGAAAGGGTTTTTTCCTGACCCGATGTGAGTTCAGGGATGTCTATGTGTACAGATTGTAAAGCCCTCCGAGGCAAATTTGCAATTTGTGATTTTGGGCTATACAAAATAAACTGAATTAAATTAAAGTTCCCCCTCAGGTAAACACTGTTAGCTCTGTCAGCACTGTTATCAGCGTTAGCGGCCGGCTCGGACATCGCCATGTTGAGAGCCATTCGGAGGCAATAACAATGCTCTGAAATTCTTATTGAGCACCTTTGATTATCTATCAATTTAGTGATCGATTAATCATGCAGATGTTGAATATAAAATGTATTATGCGCCATTCTTACGTGACATTCACTTACAATGTGTAATCTTAACGGAGATAGCATCACGTCATGCGATAAACAGTTCTTATGTTTTATCAGTTTTGTTTTATCCTCCATAAGTTTACAGTGAAAACACTTTGCAATGATCCCATTCTGTCGCTAACTTTTGTTTCTCACTCTTATTTACTTTGCTCTTCGTGGACAGACCACAGAAGTAGAAACGAGTGAGGTCTTGCCCCGTCGTGCTGGCAGCCCCACTTTCACTCCGGAGTCCCTCGAGGACCCAGACGAGCAGATAAACTGGCACTGAAGCGAGCGCAGCGCTGTCTGCCAGGGAGGGAGGAGGAAGAGACATGCCGTCACTGAGCGCTGTCAGCCGCACTCGTCTCTCGCTGGTGAGTCAAGGTCTTCTGGTGAGTCACGTCTGCGAACGACGGGACGGCCTCAAAGTGAAGCCACTCTCCCCCTTTTTCTCTCACCGCACACATCCTCCTCTTCCTATTATTTCACTCCTCCTCTCCATTCATCTCTTTGTCCGTGGAGTCCCTTTCCTTCCTGCCTGCTAATTGTTGCGGCACCACACCATTTATTTCTCCACCAAAGGCCGCAGTAGCTCTCCCCCGGGGGCCAACTCTTTCCAGCGGCCCTCGTTGGGAGACCTCCGGGATGTTCAAAAAAAACAAAAACCTCTTCACACACCCAATTCCACCTGCGGGCCAGCGCAGCCCGACAGGGGATTTCATCGCGCTGATGACGGGGCACAGTCTTCCTTCCTGGGCCCACATAAATCTGTCGGTGAGCCCCGTCCTATAGTCTAATATTAAAGCTGTTTTCCATGACACGCTGCTCAGCCTGGCTGGAACAGAACCACAATGTAGGTACACATTGTGGTTAGAATTATCGCTGCTTGATCTGCACAACAACAACTGACCTTTTACTGTAACGATCCAACATGCTGATGTTGCACCGCAGCCGTTTTAACTGAAATATTGCAGGAAGCAAAAACCTCAGGATATCGCATATATAGCGCACGATGCATTAAATGCACTTTTTATAACCCTGCATTGCTTATTGATTTTTTTGCACAAACGGCGTCAGTCTTGGCCGTCTCCCAGTCGGCCCAGGCTTTTATTTTGCTGTGTGTAAATAGCACCTTGACTTTACTTCTCCCAGAAAATAAAAATCACAAGAATGGACTTGTAAGGACATTTTTCAACTGTGTGAAGGACCTCTGTCATCTCAGACTCAGGAGCGGTAGAGGCTACCGTCCTCAGGCTATAATCAAACACAAACACACACGCACACGCACACACACACACACACACACACACACACACACAGACAAGCGTGCACACTGAAGCTGAATGTCGTGCTCGTGCCATGTCGAAGTCCTCAGTCAGAAGCGAGGCAATTACAACCAAACCGTGTTGTTATGAAAGGAAGCGTGACGGCTGTCATACCATTTGAACATTTAATTTGGAAAAATATGTACAAACTCTTCACAACTTTACAAACATGATCTCTTATGCAATAACAGAGTATAATAAATACAGTACATGAGCAAATAATGAACTATTGGATTCAAATCTTGCTGAAGATACTGGATAGAAAACACATCGTAAGAGCAAGTTACATAACAGTGTAGCACATGTGTAACCGTCCCATGTGTGTTGATCAGTCCACTAATGGGTCTTTGGGGTCCTACCAAGTGGTTAGGTTTCCTTTTAATATCATGCATTAAGTAACATTTCCAATATTTCAGCTTCTGCAGAAGACCAAACGATGACAATGAGACAATCAGAACACAATTCTGTGGGTGAATTATCTACAGCAGTGACACATTCTTTATATTCAACATTTGTTAAATGCCAGGGCAAAAATACACTTTGCAATATGTACAACATTCTGCAGTCTGGATTGCCATTGGACTTTTATTTAAATCTGTTAATTACATCACAATGTCTCCACTCTGGAATAAGAGACTGTAATACTGAGTTGATTGCAAAAGCAGGAACAACAAAAGGCTTTTCTCTCCCTGAGGTCCACTGGAGTGATTGGCAGTGTTCGGGGCTCGCAGTGGTGGGCGTCCCCCGTCACAGTATGTCAGAGCCCAGCGAGAGGCCGTGCTCCGGGTAGCTCACCTGCCAGGGGAGCCCCAGAGCTGGAGGAGGCTCCACGAAAGCGTCCATGTATTTCTGAGTGCAGGAGGCCCACACGGCCGGCTGGTACCCCAACCCCTCACCCGCCTGGGGGTACCGCAGAGGGCTGGGCGGACGCTCGTGGGGGCTTCCGCAGTGTCCGTACGAGTAAAGCTGCCCCTCGGTGGGATAGCAAGGGTAGTGTGGGGACGGGGGACACGACGACGCCGCGTTATCCATGTAGACGTGCGGCTCCGCGGGCAGCCGGTGCATGTGAGGCCCTTGTTGCGGCTGCATTTGGTGAGAGATGGACGCGGGCCAGGGGGCGTAGCTTTGGTGCTCCAGGCGAGGAAGCGCCGCCCGGGTCTGCTCGAGTCGAGACCCTCCGGACGCCGCTGGCGCCGCCGCCGACCTGTTGCACTCCCGGTGGGCGCAGGGCTTACTCGGCGGGTTGGAGCTCAGGAATACCGAGAGAGCGGAGATGCGGTTGATGGCCCTCTGCAGCGTGGCGATCTTGGAGAGCCGCTTGCCGCTGAGGTCGTGGTTCAGAGTGACACGCAGGGCATTGAAGGCCTGGTTGTAGTCCATGATGCGCTTCCGCTCGCGGACGTTGGCGGCCATTCTTCGCGCCTTCGAGCGGACGGGGCGATTGCGCTTCTTGGTCTGGCCGTCCTCGAGGTCGCTTGGGCTGCACGCCGAGCTCTCGCTGTCCTGGAAAGATGCCTTGGGACTTCCCTCGTCCTCCCCCTGGCACAGAGCGCCAAGATCAAGCTCTTCCTCAGAGAACTCCGATCCTGCAATACTGCTGCAGCTCATCGTCTCAAAAACCGGGACACTGGAGGAGAGTGCCGGAAAGTCTTCCTGCTTGTATTGTTGTTGCGGTGAAGAGGCTGCGTTTGCAGACGCGCTCCCCCGGTGTTCCCCGGTTTGCGTTGTGGGGCTGTCGGTATTTGCTGCTGCGCCGACAGCCCAGGTATTCTCCTCCTCTGACTCCTCCGGTGCCTCTTGATTACTTGTGCCTCGACAAGACAGGTTGGCCTGCTTTTTAAAGCTCTGGAAGTCACATGGTACAGTCACCTTTGAGGAATGGTGCACTCTCTCTCCTTCTCCAGGTTTATGGGCGCCCTCCAGGCACTGTCACCTCCTCCTCTGACTCTCCCTCACATCCCTTGCAGGCTCTAACAGAGGAGTTTCAACATTTCTTGTCAGTGTAAAACGCAGGCAAAACATACTAATTATTTGGATAGCAATTAAGTTGACACTTCCTTTAACACCTTTTTGGAGGATTTGATACTGTTTTCGGCTCCCATAATCCCCGACTCCAGTTGCGTGTTTTTACTTGAGACTTTCCATGAAGCTGTGGAGGTCTGAACAGCCAAGTACAGTCACGTGACCCGATCCCTGTCATTACAAATGAACCCTGTATTGTGCCAAGATTATTTCTTTCTCTGCACACTACCTACTTTCCAACCATTGGGGCTCCATGACTATTAGTTTCTGGGACATTTTGGACAAATTGCGCATTTATCCAAGTGGCCCAATCTGTTATCCACGTTTCCCCTTTTCTCAGGTCTGGGAAGAGAGGAACCTTCTTATCTAGCGCAGGCTAGATTTGTCCCAGCAATTAGTTGTCTCTGGAGTGGCGATCCTCCGCTCGCTCTGTATCTCACCGCTCAGGCTTAGGGGCCATGTAATTTAGAGTAGCTTCCCTGGAACCTAACCCCATAAATCAGGACCGAGCAGCACCCGAGGACAAGAGCAGAGCGAGCCCTAGACTTCAAAGAGAGGGAAAAAACAAGGCCAAATATCTCACAATTGGAACCTGCAATTGTTGCTGGTGAGGCTATCGCTCTTTTATAACCTTATGCTCTTGAAGATGTGGTTACAATTTGATGACATTTAAAACAGTGACAACACAAACATATGTATTAATAACCCTGCAAGGTACACCTCCCTCCTACAGAAGAGAAACAGATTGTTTCTATTGTGTTTGGTTTACACCTCTAACATCCACCTGAAAGATCTGCGTGTCAGATACCGGAGTGGACAGTGAAAGGTGAAGGCACTGGAACGTAGCTGGCCTCTGACCAAGTGCACAGATCAGGTCACTAAAGGGTGACTAAAAGGCCCTCAGACACTGAACTGGGGGTCGTTGACAAGCATTGCTTCCTTCCTGTCCTCTTCTTTTTATTGGGCGCTTTGCAGCTCTGAGACGCCAACCTTTAAAACAATTACAGCCCAGAGTTTCAGCTCTGAAAGCACAACTGTTGATTTGAGGCGGGAAAGTTCGGTCTCCCCTTTTCACCGTTGTGTCCGTGTTATCCGGATGAATTGGATTTGGATTATTCAGTAATGACGTAGTTTTTATTGACATATAGTCAAGAGCTGAGCTGATGTTTGGATGGCGCCTGAGGTTTTTGCACGATTTAATTTGCCACAGAAATTGCAAAATGAACATATTTGTTTTCTATGCACAGATCATTTCTTGACATTGAAGACATGGACTCCAAAGTTGCTCATCAGTCAACCTTGCCTTCCACACTGAGCTCACGTCTTCTCCATTTGAATCTAACCTGATGGTATTAGATAAAGTCAGCATTATTTAGAACGGTAGTGAATGTTCACAAGCTCTAATTCAAACCTGAATGTTACGTGAACAATCCAAGCCGCAGTTTTGTGATTGTGATTTTGTTTTGTGTTTATCAAATATTTCTCACTGACACAATGAATACTTCAATAACGTCAACTTAAAAAAGCATGCAAGAGTCAAAACTTGAGATATTTGGCTATTCACTGTGTAGCGTCCTACTGTGGCTAAAGACGCAAAGACCATCAAACACAATGATGATGTCTGAGCATTTGTGTCTTTGTTTTTGGTCCAGATCCCGCAAAGTAACCACTTCAACCACACTGTACTTACCACACCTTTAAATAACCCTGCTGATCCTCTGCATACCTGTATTGCTAAAACTGTTTGAAATGTTCAGCCCATGCGGCTCAGCTCCAAGAAGTGTGTATAGGGCTTTATCACTCGCTGTGATTTATGGCTTCACAAACATGTCAGATTTACTGCTGTGGTGTAAAGAGCATGAAGACTACAGCCTCGGACTCTCCCCGTCCATTCATTTTTGACAGGTGACAAGACACCAGTAATTATCAGCCGCCAGGAATAAATCACAAGATTTTATCACGCGACTCGCCATGCCCTCTATAGAATAACCATTTTCAAGCAAAGGGACCAACGCCACTGAACCTTAGATTTGTAAATCTCCTGCCCAAGCCCCCATAATGACTGGTTGTTAGCCGGTTGTTATTAGAGGTCTGTGTGCCAAACGTTATAGATGTATATTTCCAAAGGGGTAGTTAGGGGTAATAAGTGAGTAAAGTCCAGGTTCGCTAACCTTGGCTTTGCTGTGGTATGTTAATGCATGTTTTTGGTGTCTGCCATGGAATTTTCTCACCTCAATAAAAGTCTCCAGTCAAAAATAAAAAATAAAAAGGCTTGCGGTTATCTCTGCCCCCTCCACTATCTGTCACACCAACAATCCCCGAGGATAATGTCTGTAAAAATCAATGTTATCAACTGCAAACTGACAATCTATGGGCATTTCATTGCAGTTATTTCATGTGTCATCTAATCTCTTTTATTGCAAAAACACTGTGTTGCTTCCTCGGTCAAGGGAGGAAATGAAAATTTGTGTTCGTACCAGAAATGCCCATGACATCATCCCAATTCTTTGCTACGCATGTTGACTTAATTGTTGGTGCAAAGATAACTCATTGAATGCAGTTTATGTTATTTATTATTATTGCACATTTTTAAAGGGCCTTTTTTTTTCCTGAGTTTTCAAATGGAAACGCTGTCTCAGCACAGTAAGATAATCAATACAGTGCAGCAGGGATGACGTATTTTTGGAGGCCAACCAGGAAGTTAGCGTCACACTGGTTCCCTCCACAAAGGGCCAATGGGATTTTTCCATCGGATTTTGGATCTTTGCAGAAAATAATTTCCGTGGCAAACAAACATTTGTGATACATACACGTTTTATTCAGCAAGTGCAAACATGAACACAACGAGGCTGCAAAGGAGGACGAGTTAAATTAAAATATCTGAAGCTTGTGTTAACCACACACCTTACTAAGCAACAACACATTCAAAACAATAAACAACTTTGTCAGGAGAGAACTAGAAGTGAGAAATCAGGGATTCAAGGACAATTTATTGTCATTAAGCAACACAGGGTTGCACAACAAAATTGTCCGTTTTCTACAAAACAGTGAAACTGATCAGAAGGATTCATTTCCAGTTTTAGAATGAATTCCTGCAGAACTCTATTTGTGAATGATGTGAACGCTACTAGCTGATCAACGTTAGCCCAAATAATGCAGAGGATTGGTGGTTTGTATGTGCTCCCATGTTCTTTGAGGTTAAATTACTGTTTTTAGAAATGGAGTTTTACAAACAGCAGAAAGGGCTGTGACAGGGTGAGACAGAGTGGCTGTGGACAATCACTGTTTAGCCGCCTGAAAAAAGGCCCACCGAAAACAAATCGATATCAGTTTAAGTGCATGCTATATTTAGAGCGTTTTCACCACTTTACCTTGCTGTCAGAAAGCCTTTGTTATCAAACCCCACAGGAACTTCACCAGCACAACGCGGGATGTGCCTCCATCTGTGAGGTCGATTGTGACTTTCATATCAGAACTAACGCAGCTCATTGCTCAGCTTCCATGCTGGTACTCCCGTCTGCTTTGACAGAAAGGATGTATATATACTGTATATGGAGCAGCCTCATCTTGCAGAAACCTACGTCAGGTTACACGTTGAGAAGGGTTCGGGAATATAGAATATTGACACTAATATAGTTTAATTTAAATTAATTTAAATACTTAAAGAACACCACTGTGAAGCTACAAGATGATAACAAATACAGCAAAAGTCAGGTTACGAGCCACTACTACCTTCGGTCAGTGTCCCCGTTAGCTCCCCGCTGTAGCCAGCTGGGGCTCCTGCTAGCGCCCCGCTACTTCCCCGCTAGCTCCCCGACAACCACCGAAGGTAGCAGGACCAGCCCCGGCTCGACACCTGACTCGGGCAGAGGGGACACGAGCAGTAGCAGCAGCAGCGGGGAGCTAGTAGCAGCGCTAGCTAGCACTGCTCCTAGCTTGCGGAGGTAGGAGCGGCTTGTAACCCGACTTTTATGGTAGTAATATAATGGAGTAAGCTAAAGTAGCAATACAACTCAGTAAAAATACTAAATTTTTCAGAAAATGGTACTCATCAAAGTAAAAGTACTTGTTGGGCAGACTGGGCATTTCAGACGGTTGTATTAGGATATACCGCACAACATATGTACTATTATTACTAACACTTGAGCCACACTTTAATGTCACAACTCGTTGAGGCGCTGCTCATTAGAATAATTTTCTTTACTGCTGGGAACTTGAGTCCATCATATTTTCTAAATCAATATATGTTTTTCAAAATCATAATCTTGGTTTGCGTTAAGTAACCGTTGCTGTTGAATACATAAATATGCCTCTGAAGTGTACAAGCACCTCAAGTTTGTACTTGAGCACTCAGATGCTCCACTTGATAAAATGCACTTACATACTTTCTGCCTCTCATCAAATGGCAGAATGAGCATTTATTCCCGGCACTAGAGTGCTCACTGAGCCGGAGACCTCCAGGAGCTCAGGACTCATCCATGTACACATACACACACACACACACACACACACACACACACCACGGTGAGAGAGTGTCTACGTCTGCGATCGCGTCCAGCTTGTTAAAAACAAAACGTCTAAACAGGGCCCCCGCCAACACGACAATTGTGAATCACTGCGTCTGAAATTACTGGCAATTACGCGAAGCCGCTGCTGCGACGCCTCTGAGTGCGCACGCAGCTATAAAAGCTCCGCCGCCGGGTTGGAACAGCGCCTCGGGTATTTCAGCTCAAACATTGAAAGTGTTATTCACAGAGTATCTGTCACAGTGTTGGCTATTAATCATAGAGGTGTAGCTTATTCTGCAGCATTAGAGATGTTTCCAGTGGCTTAGTGATTTATAGAGGGGGGGGATTAGTAAAGTTGGCGGTTGCTTATAAAGAATATTGTGGATATTGTGATCCAGGCCAATGAATGCCGTCATCCCGTTTAATAAAGCAGTT
Organism: Taurulus bubalis; assembly: GCF_910589615.1. Lineage (NCBI taxonomy): Eukaryota > Metazoa > Chordata > Actinopteri > Perciformes > Cottidae > Taurulus > Taurulus bubalis. Next base: position 43,027,568 of record NC_136590.1, read on the forward strand.
AATCATACAGGATGCACGTCGCTGGCGAATCACACATTAGATTATCTTTCTGATTAATTCCATGACAGATCGACTATTTATTAATCAAGTTAATAACTGGTATTGTGTAAATATCTGATTTGGTTCACGTGTTTGTTGGATTTTTTAACCCTGCTTTATTGCAATGGTAACCAGTTGATTAATGAGGCCTGGTTGTGTCAGTGGACTCGTAAAGGAAAGCTGGTTGCCATAGAGAGAGAGAGAAAAACAGCACATTTCATGTTTGGGTCACTAAAGAAATCCTGCACTCTCTAATTTAGTCATTACTGCAGCCTCCTTCCTCGTGATTTATACCTGAACAAACCATGCAAATCTGTCAGTACTGATGTCATGACATGTCTAACAGTTTCCTCCACATAGGAATGTCAGCGCACTTCCTCCCCTGTCCTAAATTCTTGAATCACGATATGAATCATTTGTTTTTGAAGGAGAGTATTTACGGCATTGTTGTCAGGCATTAAACTGTGGAAACCGGGTTTCATTTACGCGCATAATGCGGTCGATGTAAACCATTTTCTGCCGCTTTCTGAAAGCCACAAAACAAATTTATGGCGTAAAAAAAAGACCCACACCACCCCACACACCTCTTTCCACACACACAAAAAAAAGGCAGCGGTGTATATTCATAGTGCATTCCTGCCAAAGAGCAGTCAGTCATTACGCTTGGTGATCATTACAGGGTCCATTTGGAGTGTTGGAACATGTGGTCAAGGTTAACTGTCTGTAGGCTAGTTCCCACACAAACCCTCCGCCGTTAAAGTGGTGCCCTCTGACCACAGAGTGCAACACAGCAGCGCAGCAGTACTCTGCTTAAATGAGTCTAATTCGTTTACAACGCTCTTAAATGGATGTGTGCTCTCGGGCTCACGGGTTGACGGACAGGTGTCAGAAGCTGAGGTTTCATAAGTGAATGAGTGAAATGAAAGAAAAATGAAGCGTATTTCTCGAACAATAAAAAAAAAGTCTTGATCGTCACATGGTCATTCATATTTGTAGGTTGTCTTCATGTTGCCAGATAAGCGTGATCCTGGTAATGAGCCACAAAGAAACAACAAGGGAGGGAGTTATTATGGGAGAGAAGCATTAAGTGACCTACAACTTGTTCATGTAGTTCAATGAAAACGTTAGGTTTGGTGGACACAAGCTGGAAGGTTTCTGCGGTTACCAGGTAACAGCCTGATGCTTGTAGCACAAAGTTCAACCAGTGACATCATCACTCCAGGTGGAGACTGCAGATGAACCGAGAGAGTCACCAGTCAGGAAAGGCCTTCAGGATGCTACCACTAATGTTCCATTCATCTTTATTCTGGCGTAACCGGAATACAATTTTCTTTCTGTGTTGAATGAATGTGTGTTTTCACCAAATAAAGTCATGAGAATATTACAGGACAGTAGATTCTAGATCTGGGCCCAAAGCTCAAATTCACTGATGTAAATCTAAGCAGGAGACTTTGCTACAAAACTATTTAGCAGCCTTTTGCCTCGTTGGCAAGCTAATCATCGGCGCTCTGCGATGCGCTAACATTACAGTTACAGCTAATAACGTCGTCCCGACCCGCGGTATCTTCACGGCAACGTAGCGCTCGCCCTCCTGTTCCCAATTTTACAGGTTTAACGGGACGGTGTGTAGGATTTGGTGGCATCTAGTGGTGTGCTTGCAGATTGCAACCAGCGGAATACCCCTCCGCCTACTCCTTACAGGATTAATGCCATTCTCCACGCTTCAGCATCTACTGGCGGTTCAATACTACAGGTCCCAGAATGCTGTGGGCAGCAAAACAAGTGATTGTCCTTTTAGAAAAGAAGTCAGGTAACAATGGCCGTGATCTGGTTTGATGTGGCGCACACACAGTGTGAGTCTGTGAACAGATAAAGGGAAAGTAGTCGGTGTCCTCGCTGACAAGTTGAAGGAGAGCAGATCCCAGAAAGGGTCCCTGGCTGAGGCGCCATTATTAATAACCATGGAATTACAATTCACGGGTCCGCCACAAGATGCCTTCGGGCAGGAGTGTCATTTTGAATTGGAAGCTGTGTATGTGCACAGAAACAGATCCTTTTTTGCTGGTCACGACAAATATTTTATACGAAATACAGCAAAAGGTCATATATATGCCCGTGGTTGTGCAAGGTTGTGCTCACATAGGCTATTGGCAAACAACAACAACTCCTTTCAACACAACCTGATGCTTATGCACAGCCGAGGGTAAGACAGGCGCAATGCAGTCAGCAAAGATGGATGATTTAATATCCCATGGCTCCGGCTGAATCAAATCTAACTAATAATGCGTCTGTAATGTGTGATGTTGTTTTCTCCGTCCTGGTGCAGCAGCTGGAGAGCCACAGGGAGGCTCAGCAGCAGCAGCTCCCCGTGAGACCAGATCTAGGACAGCAGAGCATGCTGGAAGTGAAATATTGTCTTAATACTTTGAGCACTGTTTCAGTAAGTAGAGTGTCATAAAACGTTTGTATGTCATTTGGAAGTCAAAATCAAAGTATAGTATACCTGAAAAATAAAAACCATCATGATATGCCATGTAAAAAGGCCATAAACAAATGTCATAATATAGATTGGCATAAAGAAATGTCTCAACGTTTTTTTTTTGTGGATCAATATTCAGTCCCAGCATGTGATCTGGAGATCGGCCCTGATGGCCTTCATTCAACGCAACGAAGATGTGTTGAAGTTGGCAGGAAGAGAAATAATAACAGCCAATGAGTTACATTATGATGTGTTCATTCTCTGTTTAATTAAAAAATGTATTGGGCGAATGTATATTATAAAGTTATAGTAATGTCTTCAAATGTAACCTTGTAAAATGTATTTTTAATACTAGGTCTAAGTAGCTTAAAATACATAATTAATACTACCAATTTACTATAAGAAAGTAAAAGGATGAATTTAAGAATTATCAATGTGTTACACTGACTTCGGTGAGGTCGAAAAGTGAAAATATGTTTTACGTTTTTAAGTAATAAAGATAAAGGGTTAGGGTTAAGATACTGAATTATTGATTAAGCTCAATAATGAACATGTGACATGTATATGTCATGTGCACGTTGGCGGGATGCTTCGCCTCCCAAGACTTCCCACATTTCCTTTTCTTTCAGGTACTTCTATTTCTTTGTCAGTTGAATCCATTTGGACATTTGTTTATGATGTTGGCGAGTTATTCAAACCGTCACCCCACAGTCTAACAACTTCATGTCATCGTGTAGTGTCGCCTGTCCGAAAAAGTCATAGAAACGTCATGTAAGAAAGTATTGTGGGTGGAAAAAGTCAGAACAAAGTCATAGTATAGCATGTAAAAAGCCTATAAAATGTTGAACAAAGTCATGAAAAAGTCATAGATTAGTCGGTCAGATAGTTCACCTACTGGTATCTAATTTGATAAATAAAAAAAATGTTTTTACCATGTTCATTCAGTCTAGTCTTTAAGTCACAAACATACTCAATGTTTACATGGAGACCATCACTGTCTATCAGTTTAACAAATTGGCAACCCAATAAAATTAAATACAAATAAAAAAGACATGTCAAAGTTGTTTTGACACTTGCAATGTAACCCCCCTGGTTTCATCCGACACAATCTGTACTATCAGTACAAAAAGACTAAAATGGCTGATAATATCTTTAAAAAAAACAAGAGTCTAAAAGAAAGAAATATGAAATGATATTTTGCTGTAATGGTTTCTTACTCGGCGAGTGCGTCCAGCATCGAGGTGACTGGAGCTGCTGATGAGGCTCCCTGTGGTCTCCAGCTGCCCCTCAGCGTTTCCTGGAGGACGGAGACACACACACACACACACACACACACACACACACACATCATTCAAACATAGAAATCATGTCATATGACTTTTGCAGTTTCCAGCTGTGTGCAGACCATAGTGGTTTCTTTACCTCCAGCAAGTCTGCAGGTCCTTCCATGAGCTCCTTAAAGGGACTTGAGCTTCACATGTTCTGACGAGGACGTTCTCTATGTGTAATACACTCTGACTGTTCGTCCATTACAGACTACCTTTAATTTAAACATGTTATCCTATTAGACGTTTGTGCAACTTTGACATTATTACCATAGCAACAACATCCAAACAGTTCGTCCTTGAGGCCAGTTGGACATTGGTGGCAAAACTGGGAGAAATTCTCTCCAGCCTCTCCTGAGATATCGTATTCACACCCAAGCTAAATTAGTTAGCACTCGTAATGTAAAGAATATTTACAGTGAGATCATGAGGGAATATTGATATCACTGTAAGCAGAGATGGGCAGTATTTCTATTACTTGTATTTGAAATACGTATTTCAATTACTCTTGAGTATTTTATAATTTGTATTTGATAGGGCCGACAAAAAATGGAACGTAATTTGTAACAAAATACTTTAGAGTGGAGTAATTTTGTATTTAAAATACTCAAAATACTTTCTCCACGAACCAAAAAACATTTAACTTATCAAGCTTCTTTTTGTTCGAGAGACTGTTTGCAGGAATAATAATAATAATCTGCACATGAGGCGGTTGAGACCAGAAATATTTGAAAAGTTATTTGTTCTTGAAGGCAACTAAACTGGCTACTCAGTGGTTGTGTCTCAAGAACCAAAATGGAAGGATTATTATGTCATAAAGATGTCAGTGTGAACCTGTAAGAGACACTTAACTATAATATAGAACTATGTGGCCTACCATGCCACTGGCCAATGTAAGAGAGAAAGAAGTAGACTACCAAGGTACAGCTAAAGAGAAGTAGGCTACGCACTTGTTTAGTTCACTTTTGTATTGATTTACTATTTAGCTTTTATTTGTATTTGTTTTTCTGTGCAGAACCTGACGTACAGTAATTTATATAGGCTCTTTACCTGTGTACAACTGGTTTTAATTCTATATTTTGCTTTTATAGTATATATAGGCCTAATGTGTGATGCTATTCATATGTGATGAATATGTTCTTGTTAATACAAAGCCAATTTATGTATATATATATATATATATATATATATATATATATATATATATATATATATATATATATACATAATCAATCAGGTTTATACTTGAGCTTTGCTTAGTTACACTGACATTCTGTGACTGTTCTTCCTTTTTGTGGGGTTCTCCAGAGCTTTGTGTACTACTCTATAGCAAATTGTGAGAAAACGGAAAATCCAGAAACAAATTTTCTATATTTTAAATACAAAATACATGTATTTTATTTTTGTTACATTTTCTGGCACCAGTATTTTATTTTAATACATTTATTTGAGGGGTATTTTGTATCAAAATAGATTGTGATGTACGTTTGCCCATCTCTGGCTGTAATCTTCAAGTTACAGAACTATAGAACAATGACGTTGAACTGCCGTGGCTGGAAAGCAGTTATGTTTTGGTTTATCGGTCCTTCGTGTCACACAAATGTGTAATAAGATGAGATGAAGTGATGACGTTGTAGACAGACACGGATGTAAACTGCAACTTGAGTAGTTGGTGGAGGCGTACAACCCCAAAGCGGTGATTCTTCATGTTATTTATAACCAGCAGCCGGTGCACCGCTGTGCCTACACTCCTCCAAATGTATGTCAATCCTTCAAATGTACCATATTCATCACAGGCCTACTTGGATTAGAACAGAAGAAATGAATCCCCAAGCATCAGAAACTGTTAAAATGATATTACCAGTGTCTTCCCACTGTGGCCACTAGGGGGAGCTGCATTTATCCACAATGATCAATTTCCTGTACGATTCTTTCCATCGTATCCGTCTTTGATCGTTTTGTTTAACATCTTGAACACACTGTATATCAATACCTTTCTGAGCCTAAATTCTACAACACAATACCTTCCTTGTTACGATGATACAACTAGTTCAGTAGCATTTTAAATAGATGTTAACTAAGATATAACATTTACACATTTGTATTTCGTTTTGCCAGCGGAAAATACTATTTTTAAAAGTTATGCTTTTGATAAACAGACTACAAGTCAACAAATGACATTTTATTCTGGTTAAAAATGTTTTCAGAAGCAGAAACTTCTATACTCATAATTATCCCTCAAACCACACCCCCATGTGGAGCAACAGGTATGTGTTATGTAAAGGTAAACCTCTCTCCTTACATCATAGGATGGGAAACTATTTGGTCAAGACTATGTGGTATAAGCTATGCCATGTTAGTCAAGAACATTTTTGCAAAACGGTTTTGCATTATTAATTTACTGGTGCCTTAATTTAATAATTTCTCCAAAATTGGATACATAATCACCAGAAATGTCCACGAGGTTCAAACTGAAACTGCATCATCCTGACTAGACAAAATTGAGAACTATAGCAATATTACTCATCCTGTATGCTTCAAGACAAAAGATGAATAAAATTAAGAACACATCTTATAAAGCTATATTATAACACAGACCTCCTGTTCACAGCAATCACCACTGAATTTATGTTAAACTGATGAGAAATCTAATCACAGCACGATGCCTCTCAATCATATATTACCATGCAGGTCGCGTATCAAATATCAAGGATGAATCACAACCTGTGGTGGGAGTCCCGCTGACCCCTTATGTGACTGAAAATCCACCCTGAAGGTCACGGCTCGACTGCTTTTAGAGCGCGGAGATTACAGCAACAAAGTTTGGGGAAATGAATTTAGAATAGAGCTTTGATTTAGAGTTGATTTCATAGGTGTGGATGATATTCAGTTCCAGCGCTGTAGAGGAAACATGCTTCCGTCTTGAGAGCCAGACGCTGGCGAGCGCGACTTCAACACACATCAACACGAACACTTCAGCTCTCCATCGTAAAAGCTGGTGGTGGAGCGGTACTCCATAAAGACATCTGCACTGCTGGAGGCGGGGCAGCTTTATTCAGATACAAATAAAAAAAAACACCAGACAAAGAGGAATATTTGGCAGGTATTCATACATATCAACAGATGTGGATTTAATACTTCACTTCAGTGATATGACGACGCCGTGCTGCGCTATAGCACGACCAGCAGGCTCTCGCTCCAGAGGGCCAGGACCAGACTGACTTTGGCCTCCTGGGTTGGCAGCTGGAGCTGGGCCACCGCCAGCTGCTCGGCCTGCTGGAGCTGCTGCAGCGCCTGCAGGTGGGACAGGGGGAACTGCAGGCCCTGAGAGACAAAGAAGAGGTTCTCAAACAGACAGTCATACATGCAACACATGCATCAGGGACTGCCGGTACAGCACCTACATGTGCAAGAAGGATTTGTTGAAGTTTAGCCCTTCAAAAACAACATTCTCGTCTCCCGCCTGCACCACATTTTACATTCAAAACAAGACGACCAACTGGTTTGTAATTTAGGATTAACGGGGCTCAGCAGCCGGACACGCCCCCCCGTCCCCCCAGAAACACCTCTGAATCCTTAGTAGCGCTCAGTTTCTACAGATTGATTTGATAACATCTTAGTTCTGATGCTGCGTTTCATTTTGAAAAAGAAAGTAGGGATAAGCAGCCAACTGGTGTAAGATAGCACGACGCAGTGGGGAGCTCCTGTCCGCCTCAATGTGGAGTCACCGGCCGCCACGGATTCAGACACAGTGTGAAAAAGATAAAACACAACGTAAACATCTAGTAGACGCCAAAAGTATGAACATGAAAATGAGCTTGATATTCTTGTTCTTTTTTGCAGGAGACCTGATCCCTGATGTCTATATTTATATTCATAAAGGCACACAGAAGGTAAAGAAACACAATGTGCCGGCCAGAGATACATAATGAAAGACTTGAGCCCAAAAGACTATACGTGAACATAAATAAACAAAAACAGAACACATATAAATAAACAAAACATACGTGGCAATAAAAAAGGGACACAGGGATAGTGTCGAACATTTCTTGGTGGATCATTGTGATTTAGTAAGACAAACAACAACTGAGGAGCATGAAGAGGATTGCACAGCGAGGAGAACAGCCTCCAGCAGCTTACCCTGGAGAGTTCCTGCTCCTCCTCTTCGTCACAGCTGTCACCCACCATGTGGATCTCCCTCTGGTTCTTCAAAGAGTGTAAGACAAAGACCACCAGCTCTGTGGCCTCATCCTGAAACACACACACACACACAGCTGAGCATGTCACTTACTTCAGTCTTTTCAGTTTGTCTGCATATCTGATAGACTTACTGTTTTCTCTTGCCTCGACTCCACCGTCATCACCATATGGTCTTTAAACCTCAAACACACCATATCCTCTAAGGCAGGAATCTTCCCAGCTGTGAGAGACAAACACACACACACACACACAGTTAGATGTGTGTCAGATGTGCACAAAATGGCAAAGTGAACTCTATCCAAGAGCGCGTAGTTTGCAGGCATACGAACAAGCACAAAGGGCTCACATGGTTCCAGCAGCTCCTGCGGGCCGTGCGGTGGCAGTCGGTTGGTGATGAAGTCTCTCTTCATGTGAGTGGAGCGGACGTCCCGCGTCCCGTTCTCCAGTTCGTCGGCCAGCGCTCGGAGGCCAGCGGCCAGCGTCCTGCCGGTGTCCGGGCTCTCCCCGTGGCCCTACAAACCCAGACGTGTCCAGCGTGGTGAATCATAAACGCTGATGCGGCGGTTCCTGTGCAGCGTTTGCAGGTCTGTATGTTTGTTTACCCTCTAATAATAAATACATGAACTAGAAGTCACACGACATTGCTGTAAGGCCTGAATTCTGGATCCAGTATGAACTAGAATCATCGCCTCGTGCAGTTTCAATCCATGTCTGTCGTCACTTCATCCTATTAATAATTCAAAAACCTGTTTCTGAGGTCACTCCAGGTGGACATTTGTGCTCAAAGCGTTTCTGAGCAGCTGCCTCTAACTATTATTTTGATATATCGTTGATCGCTTGTTTATTACCTTTATTTATTCATTATTAATCAGATTTGCTCAGTATTCTTTACTACACACTGAGAATAAAGTTCCACTTCTACAGCTCAGCATCTTTTTATCGTCCATTTGCCCTTGTTTAAATGTGTCGTGTGTAAGATTATTATTATTATATTATCATAATTCACTTTTCAGAGAGCGACAGACGGACAAACAAAGAGCCCTACCAGCATGAGTCCTCTGGGCATGCCCTCTCTCAGGCTGACTTCAGTCTTGCTGCGGTCGCTCAGCAAGCTGGGAAATATGTCCAACAGCAAATCTCCCCACGACCTGAGGGAGAGACGGGTAGAGAGGATGAGAGGTTAGATTATCAGAGACTGGGACACTCATCATCAGCCAACCCACTTCTTTATGGTTTGTCTTCCCCGTCTGTACACAGTCACACACTCAAAAGCAGCAGCACTCAGACACGGGGTACGGGGGAAGGACTGAGGTTTGACCACCTGACCAGACCCCTGCTGGTCCGGGTGCAGGTGGGAGTAGACGAGCCGTTACTGCACCAAATGTGCTGTTCTGTGGGAACACACGGTCACCGTTAATGGACTAATCCATTTATCGGCCCGTGCGAATGAGCCTTTATCTCTTGAGGAAGGAAAGCACTATGGAGGTGCAGTCCATGTACCAGCAGCTCGGCTCTAAAGAACACACAACAGCATCTTCCAACCCACAGAGGCCAGGGCAGTCCTGTCACGATGTCATGTGGAGTTACTCTGTATTAGGGAGGAGTGATGTATTACAGGACCCTTTAGTGATGATCCGACTAATTTTCTTATATGAAAATTAGTTTTTAAAAGCTCTGCCAGAGAGGATGATCTGTTTATGTTCCATATGCTATTGACTTTGTCCTCTGCTGTATTGATCGTAGTTCTTTTATTCAAAGCAGACAGCATCTCTTTATACTAATTATATTCTATTACTTTTGAGGCCAAACCTAGCACACCTCATCAAAGATTAGAAATAAAATACTGGGAGCGAAGACTTGGTTGGAGCTTAACGTGCAGAAGTGTGACCAAAAGCTGATTTTTTTTTTTAGGGATTTTCTTCTGTTTTATGTGCATATGTAGGTGTGTGTGTGAGTGTGTGTGTGTGTGTGTCTGATCGCTGCCAGAACGCAGGTCACTCAACACTGAATGGGCACGGCGGTACAGTGAATGCTACGTGGACGAGGAGCTCTCATACATTCTCTGGTAAGTGCTGAGAGTCAAGTGGGTGGAGTGGTCCACTCCTGCGGGGGTGCTGGCTTGATGGATGGTTCCTCTGGGAAAGTACAGAAGGTCCCCGGCCTGAGGAGGGAGGAGAGGAAGTCACTCACACGGAAAACACATTTTATATGCTGGGCGTTTGTAAAAAGCTTTGTGTATGAATGAATGAATATATATATATAGTGTTAGGGTGCTGCACCTTCAGCAGGATCTCGTGGGTCGGGCTGCCCATCCTCTCCTCTGACTCCAGGCTGTACTCTGCTGCCAGAGGAACAGTGGGGGCGTAGAGGCGCCAACGTTTCTGCCCCTCCAGCTGCAGGATGAATACCTGGGAGAGGAGCACCACATCAGCATGATCACCAAAACACATCTTCCTGAGACCTCTGTGCACAAACTGCAGGCACAGCGAGGACTTCATGCCCCTGCAGCCTCGTGGCACTCGAGTCAGGTGGAGTCTCTTACTGCTGCGACTTGGAGTGGACCTCCTTGCTGCGTTGCTCATTCATTTGTATCCCCCTACGCTTATTAGACAGCTATAAGAACTAGCTACTAACACACTCTGGCGTTGCTCAAGTTCACTCAAGCAAATGGTTGCAGTCCTTTAAGAAAGCTCGAGTCTGACTGAGTGATTAAAGGGTGGAGTCATGGACCTTTTGTGGACTACGGGTGTTATAAATAAGAGGAGGCTTTGGAATGAGTCCCGCGGCGGGTTGAGTGGCGTACCTCGACGTCATCGTAGTGCGGCGGAAGGCCCTGGGACTCCTGTGGTGTGATGTAGACGTTCGAGCCCACCAAGCCTCCGAAGAAACACTCCAGCTTCTCCTGGATCCTCCACAGCTCGTCCTGACCACGCAGGGAAACTACATTCAATTCAATTCAGTATATTTTGTATAGCCCAAAATCACAAATTAGCCTTGGAGGGCTTTACACACACGACATCCCTGTCCCAGGACCTTACATCGGATCAGGAAAAACTCCCCAAAAGAAGATAGTAAAAACCCTTTCACAGGGAAAAAAAGGAAGAAACCTGAGGGAGAGCAACAGAGGAGGATCCCTCTCCCCGGATGGACAGAAGCAATAGATGTCATGTGACCAGAATGAAGAACGTAACACAGTTACAGAACATTACATGAATATGACAGAAAGTATTCATATAATGAGCCACGATCCATGAAGCAGAAAAGACATGGGAGATTCCTTTCATCCTTTCATGCGTTATACACACTGACGCTCAAACCTTATGTTTACTTTTTATTTCCTTCAATAATATCTATTTTAACATAGATTTGAACACCAAATGTGTTAGTAATATTTGAAATATTTGTGTCCCAAAAAGTAGCAATTGTTATAATATAATAAATGTTTAGTTGATGTTGGAAAAACTGTTTTCTTACCGCAAATATCCTTTTTCCTCCAATCCAGAGAAACACAAGTTACTCTCGATCATTAAGGAGCCACTACGGTGCATTTGGGCTCTAAGTATTTTGGGAATCTGTTTCCTTTGGGCCCTCTGCATTCTGCTCAGTGGGCCTCTTCTCCGGAGGTTTAAACTGGGATTAATCATCTGATATTCTAATAGTGCTAACCTTCTATTTGCTTTGATAAAGCAACACGCTGCCTGTTTATTGCAGCTTGTTATGAACACTGAAACAGGAAGCTGTTCCTATTTAAGAGCTCACATTTCGATGCTAAGCTTCCGGTTTCTTTTACCAATTCCTATTTAACTGTCTCTTTCACCCAAAAGCACTGTACACTGTTATTTTTTTCTCCATATACAAAATAACATCTATTTGTAAAGAGGACTTTCTCCAACTTCCTCTCTCACCTTGAACCTCTGCGGCTGGTGGAACTGGATGGTGGCCTTGTTCTGGACGAAGCTCTTGTTGAGCGCGCCGCTCTTGACTCGCCCCTGCTTGTTGAGCACCTTCTTCTTGCCGTTGATGCAGCGCACGACGTTGACGTCCCTGCAGTACTCCAGGTCCTCGGAGCACAGGCTCGGCAGGTCGGCCAGCTGGAACAGGGACTGGTAGTAGGAGGCCGTGTCGGGGTCGGACCTCTGCAGGTGCAGGGGCTTCTTTTCCCAGTACTCGCTGAAGAACTGCTCCGTCCCCATGGGCTGGATGAGGCTCTCGAACAGGCGGGCCGGGCTGTCGAAGCACAGGGGCGATTGGGTGTCCATGTGCGTTACCTTGCTCTGTTTGGGAGGGGGCTGCTCGTCAACGCTGCTCCCTCTCTTTGCAGTCTTGGCTTTGCTTTTCTTTGGCATTGTGATCTGAAAAAAAAGGAGACAGAATTCAGAGAGCATTATCGGGGGGGGATGCTGAACCCGAAATCCGGCTGAATCTCGGAGGTACTGGAGAAACTATTTGCCATGCGGCTACTTCTGCTACTGGCGGGCCACAATGTATCGGGTTTGGTGCATTCCTTTTACAAATAAACATCTTAAAAACATTTGCCCCTGGACAGGGCATCTGCCACTCCATCGTTCTAGCCAGAGGTTTGCTTGACTTCAATCTTAAAGGTCGACTCATCTGCGTGAAGGGGTTTTCTAATGGAGACGCCCACTCAAGCATCCACATAGGTTCAATAAAGGTATGAATAATGTGAACACGAGCCAACGTTAGCTGTGCTAAGTTTACAAATAACTGAAAGAGTTACTTTAGATGTGTTTTAAGGGGGGTTGTATGTATGCACGTCTGTGTTCTGCGAGTCTTGTGGTTTTGAAGAGAGCGATACAACAATACTGACCTCATTTCAAACAGTCTTGTCCCCATTTACGAGGGGATGTATAGGCTCCACGTTGAAAAATGCATTCGTTACCCTTTAACAAAACTCTTGTTTACAAAAGTTTCCCCCAGACTAGCATTTCTCTTCAGATGCTTTAGGATCAATAGTCTGGTCTCACTTTGGTTTGATGGAGCAACACTCACATATTATGCAACATTCATCCATGTTAACATACACAAACTGTGTTCTCAAATGTTATGTGTGTATATATATATATATATATATATATATATATATATATATATATATATATATATATATATATATATAGCCATGTGCAGGCTTTATACAGTTAATTATGTTACTGTTTGATGGACAAATAGAACAGCCAATTAGAGGTGCTCAAGCTGAAGTTGACATGTGGCAATAAAGTTTTACTTATAACAGAGTTCCACTGAAACTGAAGTGATGCCCCACGTTGTCTTATTCCTCCATTATTATACACGCTATACAATCTATATCTGCTAACAATCTAGGCTAAAAAAGCTGTCACATCGGCTCTACTAAAATTAATTAACATTTAGAAAACGGTGTCATCAGCACAGACATATATTCTGTGACTACTTTAGCTTGACTTGTGACGTTGCTATGCTTGCATATACAAACTCCCCCCAACTGTATAAAACTCAGTATAAAAGTGTCTGAAATGTGTTTTTTATGTCAAGGAGTACGAAAGCGCGCGGGATTATGAATCAAACCCGTGTACTTTCAGCCCAATCAAGGGGTCTCTATTTGCGACAGTGTCGCTGTTTGACGGTATTTCGCTGCTCGTGAGCAAACACGGACGTCGGCGCGCGCAGCTTTGATGTGCCGCTCTTGGCACATTACGCGCAGTGACAGTTTAGCTGCAGTTCGGTCCACATGCAGTATTTAATATGTTTCATATGTCTCACCTTTTCAACAGCAGCTGAGACGTGATGAGCACGTGAACCGAGTTGTGTGTTTCGCTAAATATGTCCGACTGGAAACTCGGCACCGGCATAGAATCTGTGAATCACCGTATGGCCGCTGGGGGGCGCTGTTAAGTGGTCACGTGCTGCGTCTTTTTGTTCCATTTACCGACTCAGGATTATGAGCTTCATTTAAAGGTGTGGGTTTCAGCTTTGAAGAAGAAGAGAAAGGCTAAGAAGGCTCACCGGAAGGTCACAATCTGTGACACTGGATGCAGTATTTGTTATGTTATTCCCAAAAATATTGTGACAATTTCTGTCAAGGGTTAAACCCAAAATTGTGACCAACTGTTCCAGGGAACTAAACACAAATATGTTATTGTAAAAATGTGTATAACAATATGGGTTCATATTTTCAGAGAGTCTCTCTCCTGGAAGGCATTGGTGTTACACTCAATTGTTGAAAAGTTAGTCAGTTACTAATTGTACAAAAATGAAAAGGGGATCTATCTATTTATCTATATGTTACAGTCACAGAGTATGTGACAATATTGATCTTTTTATGAACTGTACGATGGCTAGTTTAGAGTAAAACGTAGGGTCACAAATAACAGGAACCAGAAAACACACATCCCAAAAACATCAAAAACGTAGCTCCAGTTGGGAGAAACATCTGCTATCATTCAATCATGATAACTTTATGTCAAACTGAATTCGGGGTCAAATAGTAATTAAAAAAAGGTTAACGGTGTTACACACAAACCACTCCAACAGGATGTGAAGTAGCAAATATAAGCTCCATCTTGACCAACGACAACATGAACGTAGCATTCCTACAATGAAAAGCCAAATTAAAGAAAAGCTGATTAATAAAATGAAAACAAGTTGCACTGCAATTTTACATTAAAAAAACATGTTGTGATAACAGTAGATCATACAAGGGAGGGTGGGAATCTTTCCAAAGATGTGTGTTCAGGACAGGTGGTGTCCAACACTTTCTACTGAGACAGAAACTCTCAAGAATATTCTTTATTCACAATAAAATGTCCAAATCAGAATGTTCAATTTCAAGTTAGGACAGTTATCTATTGCCGTACATGAAAGTGCTCATAAGCCATTAAATGTCGTCAACACTTAAAAAAAAAAGAAGATAAATTGTCTTGAAACTCAAAGAGTTCAAAACTCTCAACATGAATAGACAAGAGGACACCTGCACCCCAATCAGCCTCAGCATACGGGTTCACCTGTGGCTCACCTGTGGCTCACCTGTGGCGGGGTGCCGCCACAATAAGAGCTCTTCCTGTACACTGTGTCTATCATGAGCGGTGTGATGCTGTCCTCTGCTGGAGCGTGTTTGTCTGCACTCTTCTTCACGAGGTCATGGACCTTCATGGAGCCGAACACACATGAATTATTCAAGATGTTAAAATAATGGGTTTGTCAAATCCGAGAATTACACGACAACAACTTCGACAGCTCTCATTTAGTTATGACAGAGAACACATTTAAATTCTCACTTCCTTTGGTGGATGATAATCAAACTTTCTTTGTTTTTCCTTTGCAGAGCCAGCATTGTTTACTAGTTCTTTATTAACATGTATCATTCTCTGACCAGCAACTGGAGTCCATAAACGAAAATGACTCCCATTAATGTGATCCCCTAAGCAGTCACATCATGGATACCACTGAGGCCTGACACAATGAACGCTGCTTTAGTTAAAGATGTAGCTCTGATCCTTCCCCTGACTCCTGTTTGGTGGCATGTATCCATTCTCATTACCACCCAGATCAAGTCTTACTCCTTTTCCCAAAATCTAATTCATATGGCTTCCATAAAAAACAGTTAACTTCCTTGGCACATGCTGACTCACTCATACACATGCTGCTGTTATTGAACACAGACTCTCCACCATGCAGCATGAGGCCACGGAGGATTTGTCCTATTTCAAAGGAATCACTTGGGCCTTACATGGTTTTAGCATTAAAATAAGTACAATTATCTTAATAAATGTATACATTAGATCTACTCTTGCGTCATTGACAGATTCATCTATAAATATGCACATGTTTTTCATTTTTTGTATTATTATGATTATGCTGCTGAGCCCACTCGCCTGGTGGGAGGGTCTGTTGATCGACGTTGATAATCGAAACCAACATGGCGGCCCGCTGGTGCCGCACACCCTGCAAAGGTTGATGTTAATTTAGGTTGTCACATAAGTGTGTACTTTAAATATGTTCGGTCTCACGATAAGGGAGGTCAGTAAGATGTTTAGTTCTCCGTGTTTGTTGAGTGCAGTCACCCCGCGTGTCGGACGTGTTTGTGCTGTCAATTCATAACTATATTCTTAACTATAACTTATTGTCTGGCCACAGTTTTCAAAACGTTATATCTGGTTGTTGCGCTGTCTGCATAACGAGATGCATTGTGTTACACAGTTGTATGTCGTATATCTATAACGTTAGCTAACGTTACGTCACTGCTCAAAACAATGACACAACTTATTAATTGAGTAGTTAATAAATAAAGAGAGATCTTCTTTTTTGTATTACTTATAAGTAGCAGTGGGTTTATTTAGGCTTAGTACAAAGTACTAGCAGGTAAATGTATTAGCAGAATGACCCCATATATTTATGACTCATATATTATTGGAATATGACGGATGACTATATAAACTCAGATAGAATACCTCACAATTATACTTAATACCAGAAATAGGACTTTTTTTAAGGAATGCTTTTCCTACTATAACAAGTCAAATTGTCTATTGAGTAACTGAATAAATGAGAATCCCCTCCACACACACACACACACACACACACTTGTTACTTGTTGTTACTTGTGTCACACAGTGTCAGCGACGGCACACTGTTTAAGAAGAACATTTCAAAACGGGTTGCAGACCCCTGCTCTCCAGAATCACCCTTAGGGCCCGGTCCCGGTGAAAGCATCACACAGCTTTCTCTCCGGGTTCCTGCAGAGAAGCCAAGTACTTCTGCCGGGCGTCGAAGTCGTCGGCGGGCCGGTTGTAAGCTTTCCACACCGGCTCCCCCACAAACCGCCTCATGGCTTTGGTGTAGTTCTGCAGAGGCAAACGGAGCGTCATGCACAGTGAGTATGATGTATTAATATATGAATTACATTGTTGTTCTGCTCACATATATTACATCTGGGACAATACCAGACATATGATATATACATAGTATTCTTCTTCTTAGAAAACATGTTAGAAACACATGTCATATGATAGTTTTGCTTTGAAGGGTCCCACCCTTCAAGTATTTTTTCCTGGAGTGAGGTGTGACCGTTAGGAGGCTAAATACTGCCCCCCAGTGTCCGTAGTGAGAAACTACATCTCGGTAGTATTCATTAGGATTCACTCGACTAATAACGCTCTTATCATTTGGACCTGAGCACCGACAACGTCGGAGCAGAGGATTTTTTTATTTAGTGTGAATTTTTCGTCCACTTCTTGGCACTTTACTTTCACAAAATCCTCCGAGGGAATTTTTCCTAGGAAATCAAAGTTATTTGACAAAGAGCATCTTCACATCAGAGAAGCTGACGTTTGCCATTTTTATTTTATTGTTTTTACTTGTTTTCAACAACTGTACCAACCAATCCATTATCAAAATAGTTGCCAATTGATTTCCTGTTGATCCACTAAACAATTTAAATAAATATGTTTTCTAGCTCAGTTGTTTTATTTACATGTTTCTGGTTTGAAATCCAGGATGAATGCCTTCAGAGGAGAGCTGGATTTGAAGACCAAAGCTGCTAAATCATCCCAAGCCTGGTGGAGAGGCTCCAGCACTCACACGTCCTAAAAGAACAAGGGCAAAGGCAAGAAGGCCAAATAACCCTCTGATGGTTTCTCACATGGTGCTACAGATAAACATAGCTGTTAAACATGAATGTGTTTGCATGTTGAGCAAAAAACATTATACTCCGTATGTGTGTCATTTATGCGTTGTTTTTAATAAAGTATGTACTTTTTTTAACTACTAGGTTGGACAACTGACATAATTTGTTGTTTACTTAATCTCTCTCTCAATCCCAATGTGTTGTATCACAATAAGTATTGCAGAGATGGTTGTGTAAGGTTTACAACTCATAACTGAATAGCAACAGATCACTGAAAAACATAATAAAAATAACTAATAAAGGACTGTGCAGGTAAGACAACTTTTAGATTTAATTTAGCATTTTTATTATCAATGTACCCCCTTAAACTCTTAAAAGTTTTCTCAGTTTAGAAATCAGTGAACATTTTAGAGTTTTAGAGGTTTTCTAGGTTAAAAAGTCACAGAATGTTGTCAGATTTGTTGGAAAGTCACTCGGTCAGGATTTCTCCTGTAAAATGATATTTGAGCAGCAGAATGTCGTAAATATTTCGGGGGATGTGCGGAATGTGTTAACAATTCGTGTAGCGGTTCGAAACCCGTGTTATTTTGAGCTTAGGGCACTAAAACGTCGAAGTTTAACCTTAAAATTGAAAAAACAAAATGGCGCCCGAGACATTTTTATGGAATTCTCAATACGTCATACAGCTCAGACACCAGCTGTCACGTGACCTGCAGGAGACCCTGAGATGGTTTGTTTTGACTGTTGCAACGTGACTTATTGTACAAACATCTGCTCCTTTTACTGTATCATATTAAATTCATTAATTATTTAACGTTTAACATGCTCGTTGTTGTGGTACTTTGTTTTCGGGGGACAAGAGAGGATCTGTTATAACTGCATGGGAGACGATGAGGAGACGATGAGGAGACGATGAGGAGACGATGAGGAGACGATGAGGAGACGGCTTGTCCTACTGCGAGATGGAAGATCCTGGATCCGGCTACAGGTCCAAGAGCCCACAGTGGGAGGAAGACGAAGATTCCGGAAACGGTTCCCTGTCCGAGGACGACGACGAGGATGACTATGAAGAGGAGGAAGATGATGACCCTCTCACCCAGCACCTTTATGTCTGGCAGGACTGATAAAGCACCAGACAGCCTTCCCTCGCGTCTGGCGGGGTTGGCAATAGGTAGCATCCTGCAGCAGAGGTTTTGGTTCGGAACATCCTGAAGAAGCTTCGCCCCCAGTCGTGTACTTTGGAGTTTGGACTTGGGAGTCCAGAGGACGCAGTACGGTCTTTCTGCAATTGGAACAGCAGCTTACTTGATGACGTCACAACCTCAGCTCAACCTCACCTCGTATTTCAGTTGTGTGCTGTCTCCTCTGCCATTGTTCCCTGTTGCTTGTACGAAATGCATTCTGGGATATTTGACTGTCCCAAGTACAGACCAGTCATTTATGATACAATCAAAGATTGTTCATTTTACTGTTTATTTTTAGAGTTAGGCTGAACCAGACAGATGCGGTAAAAACTACTAACGTTAAGAAAAGTCTCTTTTACTCAGGTCCTCCCTGCCGCTCCACCCCGACAAAAGCTTTAAAGTATTTAATTTGTCACATAGAATACAGTATGTTCATGTAAACTGTATGTACTGTATTTATACCGTTCATTTACTGAGTAACACAATTAAATACATGTTCAACAAACCTTCTAAATATGTCTTTATACTAGAAACAATATCATAATATTTCTGATATAACTATAACATCTGACAATGTATGACACTATATACAATAAATATTGTGCAAATTATAATTTCATATCTGTTCATTTTCATTTTGCTCAAAGGCATTACCATACCAATATTTCACATCTTAATATTAGACATTTACATCTTACATTTATTACATGCAATGTAATCTTTAAGTGAGTGTATTAACTCACTCTTGTTTACATATTTGGAGATAATATCATAATATGTTAAGTTAGAAGCAGCTGCTGAACTCCACAGCTGGATTTGAGCTGGATATCCTCGCTCTTCTGCCTAAATGAGTTCCATATGACTCAGGCTGAGATGATGATGATCATCATCATCATCATCTCAGTTCAGCTCTGACGTGGTCACCTAAACACTTTCTTCCATCATCATCATCATCATCATCATCATCATCAATTTGAAGATGATGTAATAAAGTGTGTGGGTGACTGATCAGAGCATACGTGAGATGTGGCAGAACAAGTATCTGCTGTTGGAGTTCCACTTGTAGTTTAATAACAGCCATCAGCTCACGCCGAACTCGTTGTCTCAAACTCAATAAGAGCCTCAAGTGAGGGAGGAACCATCCATCTGCAGAAATGTTTAGTCGTCTACTGCCCGTCCTCCTCCACTGTAACGTTAGCGATGCCATACGGAGTTTACTCATAACAATTGTTTAGTAAATAAAAGCTAACCGCTCAAGAAAGACTATTTGTTTTAATACAAGAATATTAAACCAAGATCAATTATCTTGTAATTGTATTTCTTTCTCACAAAATACAAAAAAGCATCAATAAGAGTATGAATAAGGAACCGAACCGATAAACAGTATTGATAAGAGTAGTAGTATCGATAAAATACGATACCCATATTACCTCAGAGGAGAATGCAAGCCGGCTTTTGGGAGGGAACTGTTCAATATTATAGTTATTCATATAGAAACTCTGCAGCTCCAACCCACAACAAACAACGTGCAAACCCGAATGAACTCCAGCTTTAAAGAAACCAGAAGTAAAGCTCAACGTAAACAGACATCTGCAGTGACCGTGTTATAACCCAGGCTCTCCACCAGGGGGCACCACGACAATACAAATGAAATGTCGTGTTTTAAGAGCTGCTGTTTTCGCCCCACAATAGGGCAAATTGGGGACTTAAAAAAAAAAAGCCAATAAATAAATGTTGTGTAACCCGGAAATGTACAATGTATAATTTAAAAAAAAAGATTCAGATTCCAAGGAGTTTCATCACAACCCACTTGTCTTCTCCCTTCATACAAAACCTGTAACCGTTTCTCGAGCAACAACAACAGTGTTGGCTTTACTCATGCTAGCATTAGCCTAGCATGCAACTGAGAACACATGGGTCGATGACTGGCGTCCAAAATGACAGAAATCGTCCTTTGTGGTGTTTGGACAGCGATATTTGACGTGTGTATTTACCTACTAAGGATATGCCACGGATAACGACATTTAGATTGTAGTCCCAATTTGCTACATAGGAGAGAAAAGAAAAGAAAAACTACATTATGTGTGGAGGGTGGAGGAGAACCTGTTCTGAGAGGAAGAAGCTGTTCTGCAACCTGAAACTGTGCCTCATCTGTTTTGGCATTGTCAGTAAAAATGTCTCCAAATGTATTAGCGATGTTTTGTACAAAGATTGTATATTATTTTATAAACATGTTATATTTGGATTTGTTAGCTATGACAGAACATTTGAGGAAAAGGCATATATTATGAATGTAGTATCATCTTTGCCAAATTTTATATTCACAAATGTAAATTTACAAACCCAAAACCTATTTTTTGTGTTTTTTTTTACAAAGAATTTGAATTATATATAAAAACTCTGAAAAGCCATGAGAGTTAATGCAGTAATAAATGTTTGTAATTACACGTGCCTTAGTGTCCTTTTCTTATTTTATATTATTTTATTTGTCTTTCTTCTTGAGTTTGTCTTTTTTTTTTTTTTTTTCTCGGTTGCCCCCCTGACTTGTTGGATTAACTGTAAATGAATGTATTTTGCCGTTTGCTGCTGTCAATTTATGAAATTGTACTTGTTTTTTGTACTTGTTAATTGTGCAATTATTGAATAAATGTCTTTGAAAAAAATAAATAAAGTCTGGTGGTTCTGCAGCTGTCATTCCAGGTGACTGTGGCAGGGTCGTCCTTCAATCAGGAGCCATGTCCGCTAGTTCCTTGTGCAAGACACTTACCCCCAAAAGTCTCCTGTAGCTGTATCTATGCTGTTTGAATGTCAGCTACTCCTGATGGACAGGTGGCACTTTGCATGGTAGCTCCTCCCATCAGTGTGTGAATGGGTGAATGACGACATGTAGCGTTAAAGAGCTTTGAGTGGTCTGAAGAGAAAGATCTTTACAAGCAGTCCATTTCCTGGTGTATCTCCTCCCAGGCGGCAGCAGGGTGAACAGGCGGTGGCTGGGTGGGTTTAGTCTTTTAATATCTCTCAGCTCTTCTCAGGCTCCTCTTCTCACCAACATCACTGATGCTCAGGAGGCGGTGCCAATGATGTTACGGTTTTAATCGTCCGCCGTAGAGCCTCCTGTCCTGTGCCGTGACTTCCCGTACCCGTTTGTGATGTTCGCAGTCATGATTTTAATTCGTTACACTTTTTCCACAGTCCATGCGAGACTTTAACCGGACACACCAAGCCAAGTCCCCAAAGACAGAGCCGCTGCAGCCCTCAGGAAGAGTCCTCGTTGCATTGTTGTTAGCATGGCAACCGCAACACCTCCGACTGCAAGAGCCGACAGCAGGGGGTGAACAGCAGAAGAGATCATTGCTGCTTTCTATTCAGGACCTTTATAGACAGATAAAGACGTTATCAAAGACCCCTCTAACCCCTCAAATGGACCGTTCCCCCAACTGTCATCTGGAGAGAGGTGAAGAAGCGCAATAATCACCAGCTGATCTCCACAGGCCCGTATGAAGAACATGAGCCCTCCTTCCTCTCACACACACTCACAGATAGACACACTCCTGCTGCAGCATCAGACGTGTGACTGAAACGATGCTGCTAATGCCGTTATTAGTATTCGTTTCATGTGCTTATTATAACTTCAGCAACTATACGTAGACAAAGTAATGTTGATAAAGAAAGCGGTATATAGACAGCTGATAACCCACTTTTATCCGTAAAGGTTTTGACCGAGCCTCCTGCATGCTACCGGGCTAGCAGCACAGGTAAAAGATGAGCATCCATCTCAAACATGTCCACTGTTATTACTTGATTGGAAACTCATTCTGTGTGGCTTCACGCCCTTTAAGCATTCATCAGTAGCAGTGACAACACTTAGATATCAACAACTACCTTCTGACTAATTACAATTCCAACATATCTATAATGTCATTTTGACTGGTCGCAAGTACAATTCATTTCTCACTTCTTAAATTTTAATTCTCGGTGTTACATTAATTTCTTACTAGCGGACATGTTCACTGTGGTTATGTAACTTAACACACTAGTCCACGTTTACCATTGAATCTCAGAAACAGCTATCTATCATTTAGTTTTGACGTTTTAGAATTCCAAGTAGACATATCCGTAATGTAGAGTAGACGAGTTTCATTAACGATAACCATGAATCAAAATATTGATTGTTGAAATTAACAATTAAATTGTCACCAGTGGAAATTAAATTGTAGATATCTGTTATTATTACGGTCGAAATGTAATTTCTACACGTGATAACATATCTGTCACGTCAAATATCGTAAATTCACACTAATGATTAAATGTCTTGAAGACATTTTGACAAATGTCTTGAAGACTAAATTGCGACTTGTCCCCTATGTACTGATTAAATGTTGCCTTAACACCTGTGTTGATGCAATCCAATACAACCGCCTTCATTAATAAAACCGTCTGACATTTATAATGTTTAGCTTGCCAGCGTAGCTTCAACAGTGTGGTTGTTTTGGAGGCTGTAGTGTGTGAGGTCCCGTTGAATTACATGCTATTTAGAGGGCACCTCCGAGCGTATTGCAGGAATGTACCGTACTGGCATCCAAAACAACAACAACAACAAAAACAACAACAGTTCTACCTCCACTTGTTGAGAGCCCTCGGAGTGAGAAGTCCGCAGAGAGTGCCGGGCTGAGGTTTTCCTCCAGCAGCCCGAGCAATGTTCATCCATCAACGCTGACAGCCAAGCAGAAAGTGATAGCCGCACTATTACAGCCAATGCAAATAAATGGACTGATTACACTCTTATGAAAGCTGCCTTCAGGAGCGCGAGGAACATTTTTTCCTCCGGTTACTATCCAGCTCACACAGCCGAAACCGCACGATTAACACAAGTTTAAAGCGCTGCTCAAACGCCCCGTGAAGACAGACGGTGACTGATTTCAGAACAGTGATAAAGAAACACGTTTTGTTGTCACTCAAGTATTTGATGTGTTATATTCCAGTGTACGGTTACATTGTGGAATAGTTCTGTTTCATTTTTAAAGACGAAGTGATAATTGGTCAAATGTCTGCGCTCAAATAAGATAAATAAACACAACTTTTCATATGCTGCTCAAGCATTTAGTTGAGCACATTTTTAGCTGTGATATTATGTTGAAAAATGAGTTCTTCCTCCTCAATCTGTTTGAGCGATCTCTAGAGTTTGGTTGGAGTTTCTAAGGCCAAAACTAATTCCCAGAGTGCACTGCAGGTTTCAGAAAACTGACCTTTGATACTTGAACTCCTTCACTTGGGGCAGTAGTTCACTCCCAACCTGGAGGGAGCAATGCAACGTTATCTGGCAACCGAGGCCTCAGACTTGGAGGTGCTGCAAAACGCCCCGGTGCATGATGGGTCATGTTGGCCAACGTCCAACTCATAAAACCACATCATCTGCAAAGAGCAGATTAACGATTCTGAGATCCCCAAAACCGGACAATCTTCTCCCCCTGGCTGCGTCTTGAGATCCAGTTCCTGAAGATCACAAACATAATCTGTGATTAGGGACAACCATGGCGGAGAGCAACACCCAATGAATATTAACAAAGATCTCAGTCTGCTTATATCAGGACCAACTTCCCATGAGCCTGAAGGGAATTGGCACCGCTCCTCCTGAGTCATGAGCTTTCCAAGGGAGGATGAGCAGTGTGGTATGGACCCGGCATGGCGGGCCGTATGAACCTCCCCGGCCTCCTGAATTGCTCCTCTCTTCACCCGAATGTCCCCGAAATGTGGCTGCAGATCTGATAGTACGATCATTGACCTTTGAACTGAAGTGTTGTGGTTCCAGGTTTGTTATGCTGACACGGCATTCCTCCAACAAAGCACCAGTCTGGTTCGGATCGATCAGGCCGAGAAGTGATGCGCCACATCCCCAGAACCAGTTGGGTCAGCCGGCCACACAGCTCCCCGCCTCGCCCCGGTCCCACTGCCGATCCCCGTGGGCTTAAGACCATGACTACGTGATCACAACATTCCTAATAAGAGTCCAGCCAAAGATCTTTTCTCTGCTGTCACGACAAAAGCAATAACATGTGTTAAATAAAAGGATGCGGTAAATGTTTCAATCTGACCTGGATCGTGTTTTTGAGCTGTATCTTCTTACCAATGCATAGAAATGCCTGAATTATAGTAACGTATAATAAAATACAATATTATTATATATAAGTATCATATGATCCTGCCGGTCCAATGGGCACCAAACTGCCCCAAGGAGGAGAGCCGAGATGGAAGCTAAGCTAACCCGGCGAAGACCTGAGCTCCGCTACCCAGCATGCTCTGTTCACATCGTGATGCCTGGTGCTCAAACAGAATTCGTGGACAATGTTTCCCTCATGTAGAGATGTCGGCCATATTATCTTCCCAAAGAATTGCTTTTGTTGCTGCGGTTTTCATTCTTTATGATGCCAACTATAAAAAAAAAAGTACTGCAGGAATGTACCAGTGCTTTCATTTGCTTTGTTTGTCACGTGTCCGTTGTGTTGAAAACAGGCTCCAACTGAATGTGGTTGTGTATCCCTGTGTTGCACAATGACAGTAAAGTATCCTTGAATTAATGAGCACAGAGGTTATGGGAGCTCAGCCAGTTAGAATATTATTCAGTTAAAACACATTTTGCATTTGTATTTTCTTTTCACTTGTATCATTTGTTTTAAAGAGCATCACCATTGTGTAAAGTGTAGCGAGTTTGTAGTTCTTTCCCACAGAGAGAGAGAGAGAGAGAGAGAGAGAGAGAATAATTGGCAGACAGGCAGAAGACAGACAGACAGACTCAGGGTGGTCTGAGGAGGTTTCAGACCGCTCACTTCAGTCTTCTGTTGCTCGGCTTACAACTCGCCTCTCATAACTTCAGCAAGTGCCCATTTGTTTTTCCCTTCTTCTGCGCACGAGACTTCTGGACATCTGGGTGGATGAATTGACGCGCGGAACACTGACAGCTCACCGTGAAAACGGGACGTGGCGTTTCAGCGAGACTTTGCCGCCGGTGAGCAGGTGACGCTCGTGGGCAGTTGGATCAAAGCGGCGCCGCCATGGTTCCGACACGTGCAGCTCCTCTCCGGGCGTCGCGGTGCGTTGAGCGGCGGATGGGATAAACGAAACACGCGAAGTCATTTAAAGTTGCACCCCGAACAGGAATCTGGACATTTTGGAGATGCTTCGGGAGCGCGTGCGCACCTCTCAGTAACACAGCGGGTCTATGGGGGAAAGACTTACTTTTGTGCAACAATCATTGATGTGAAACTTCCAGAGAAGGATGAAGGAAAAGTGCAAGAACGCGGCGAAGACGCGGCGGGAGAAGGAGAACGGGGAGTTTTACGAGCTGGCCAAGATGCTGCCTCTGCCGGCCGCCATCACCTCCCAGCTGGACAAGGCCTCCATCATCCGGCTGACCAGCAGCTACCTCAAGATGAGGGCCGTCTTCCCCGAAGGTAGGACCAGTCCTGCCCATCGGAATGTCACATAGAGCATGCAGTAGAGTGACATATTTAAATGTTGACATATTTAATTGACTTATAATATGGATAGTCAGTTCATTATTCTGTGTAAGAAACGACGAGGCATTCAAATGATCAAATTGAAATTTGAAAAGTAGCTTTGCAGTTTTAAATGCACATGCTTTATTCCATAATATATTGCAAATATATGACTACATTTCATTTCAATATGTTCCGTTGTGGGAGTTTTTAATATAAGAGGAATAAGGGATTCTGTAAGAAGGTCAATTGATTTATTAATTTACTAATGCTTTATATGTCATATTTAAAAGTGAGACGACCATTCTTCAACGCAAATAACTGCATTTCTACTATGTATTTAATATAAACCAGAATAACGTATTTTCACTACCAGGTAACCTAAATGTCGTTCTTCTAAGTAGATCCTATAAAAAGCCAAAAGTTGTAAACCATAATGGGAGCCTGTATTTTTTTGTATTTCATGTTTTATTTGTACAGCTTTAAAAAACGCCAACATACTAATGAATTCAAAAGTTTTTTAAAAGGCCTGGTCACTTTTCTCAGAGAGCTTCTAATTAGCCCATTACATGTTGGAGCCTTTTATTTAATGTTTTAACTCCTTCTTTTTTTGCGTGAAAGCTATAATATTATGATAATAATATGAATAGTTTGATTTTTGTATTATTTATTATCGGGCCTACTTTTCCATGACGTATCACTTCTCCTCGCAGTAAAAGAAAAAGTAGAGAGAAAAAAGAAAAAAGTGAGAGTTTGCTCCTTCGCTCAATCATCATCTCCGGGGTGTTAAACCAATTTAGTTAATTAGCGTGTCATCGAAGTGTTATGGTTGTTTTCCCACTCTGATTAAAAGCCGATGTCTCGTTTAACCGCCTCACTCATTCATCAAGGTGAATTATTTCATTAAGGCCGCATGCAGCTCCGCCGGGGCGGGTTAGAGGGCAGGCAAACAGAGCCCTTCCTCTCTGTCATCACTCATAAAGTCAGAGTGAACACACGGCCCTCTGTGGCCGGGCCACCCGGAGACAGTCCGGCGAAGCGACCTCCTTTGTCCGGGACGCAGTGAACGCCTCACGGCAACAGGCCCGGTAAACGTCTACCGCGCGTAAAGCCTACGGTGCGTTTAAAGACATCCAGAATCCTCCTGGATCCATGTGTGCTGGATTATATGTGTGGCCCCGTAATCCCGGTAAAGCCCCGTAATGCAGAGCCGCGGGACACGGGGAAGTCTGTAAAACACACTGTGGGTTATCTGGAGGCGCGTGGAAGCTCTTAATGTGACGCGTTCATGACTCCAGCATCTGCTTTCATGCTCGGAAGAAGAAGAGGAAGAAGAAGAAGAGTAGACCTAGTTATCGTGTCAGTGTAAATATAGACAGACAGGATCAGACACGAGTCACCTTTTTTTTTTATCTCGATGATCTCCAGCTGCTAATAGTATTACATAGTTGCAATCTGAAGTGCAAAATTACGTAATAATAACCCGTAAAAATTTAGCTTTTATTAATTTGGATACTTTTGAACACAGCACAGCCTCAAAAGCGGATCCATCCGCCTGAAGCACCGCAGCTCGCTATTTTTATTCACATTGCGTCAGAAATTAAAACCAAACAAGCAAAATGCACGCGCCCAATAACACACGTATTATTACGCGCGGACAAACACACCGAGCAGCGACCATTTGAGCGCGTGCGGCTTCGTTTTTGCACCTTTTTTGTTGTTGTTGCATATAATTCCGCATTTCATTTATTTTATGGTATTAAGATTTAGGCTTTTATTTTAATTTGGCAACGTTGTTAGTTAGTTTGAGAAGAAGAACATCAGGAATCCAGCAAGGTCAAAGGATATGAGACGATTTTGCTCCCATTTGTAGGTTTATATGATTTTTTTGATATTTAGATAAGTTTATTTGGATTTACATTTTTACATTATTAATTTGTGTGTAGAAGTTTACATTTTTCTGTCAATACACAGCAGTGGTATATTGTTAAAGACATCTTATAATTCAGTAAAACAAAAAAGAAGTATTCTCTTTTGAAAATACACATTTTTAAAAGAGTTAATTTATTACTAAAGGCAAATAAATAAATAATTGTAGCGAACAATAATGTAATTCTGAGATATAAAAAAGCAAAGTATTAACTCAAAGACAAGTTTTAGTGCAATTTAGAGGCACTGGTGCTTTAGTTGAGTAGTTCCAATTTAAACATTTTTCATATAAAATATATTTAGCATTAAAAAAATATGTTTACTGTATATTTATACTTTTCAGTGTACTTTTACTTTTATAACATTGTCACTTATGATGCATGTTTCTCCAACTAGTTTTAACAGGAAATAGGTGCATGTTGAGCTTTGCTGCATGGTTTCATGTCCTTAGATATTCAGTATTTTGCATTCATATTTCCACATCCCCCGTCAGTGCCAATATTCCAGCAGCTCAGGTATGAAATTACAAATGATGTGAAAAGCAGAATTGATTCTATAAAAGTGAAACAGCTTTCAGCAAAACCTTCTGCAGGAAACGATTCTGTAGAAATTAAATACTTTCCAAAAGACTAATGCGGGAATGTTTTATTCTAGATGTATATGCAAATGTGTGTTGATTTAGTCTAGTCTAGAATAATCAGATATTCCACTATTTGATATGTTAGCAGTGGAGCAATTTACTCCACCACACATTTATTTTGAAGCACTTTCAGTGCCATCAGCGTATTAATGTTTCTTTGGGTTATCAGTGTGAGACTGATTGGAATCTGTGAGGTTGAGGGTCGGCCTCCACCTGATGAAAACAAAATGTTTGTACCAGTGAGAAGTGGAGCGTAACACCTTGTACAGATCTTAAAAGTACACTCTGAACAGAATAATCCGAAGCAGCCTCATGGTTCACCCTCCCGAGCTTGAGGACAGCTGTGCATTTGATTTTGTGTGAAGCAGCAGCGGACACTGGGCTCTCTGAATGCCGGCCTGGATTATGAAAAAAAAAAGAAGAGAGATTCAATTTGAAGTGTCAGGCACTTAACATGTCAGCCCTTCCTGATGAGGTGATGACAGAACCCTCTGCTTCCTCCAATGTGCTCCTTGTCTCGAGCTGTTCACATACATAACTTAATGCAGAATATTATTTTTGCAGTCAGTTCTCGTCAAATACAGACGCGTTGTCCCGTCTGATACCGACGCACAAGGCAACATTGTTTAGAGTGGTCGTAGTGAGAGTATAACCCGGGACGGGAGGGAGGGGAGGTGGATGGGTCAAATAAACACTGGACTTTCTGACAGCAGGCCAGTGTTGGAGACTGGTGATTATGTCCCAAAGTTAGTTTAGTAATGTTTGTGAAGTGTTTTCCGCACTTATGTTATGTTGTTTACATTTTACATACCTATTTTAAGTCCAAACATGATGTTTTTCCTAAATCTAACTAAATGGTTTTGTTCCGGAAACCCAAAGCAAGTGTTTCTGATTGAATTCACAGCATTTACTGCCACCGTATGGAGCCTCTTTAGAAAAGGACGCCAAGGAGTCTGACCAGGCCTCAGTATGTGAACAGTTGGAATTAGAAGGTGTTGTATTTTTACCTCCGCCTGAAGCACAAAGTAGAAGTGTACTAAGAGGCAATCTATGTCTCCAAGTCTAGAACTAGAAGTAAGGATAAGGATCACAGACATACACAGTGAATAGATATGAAGTTTGCTGCTTTGAATAATAACAATGCACAACTAACACAAATACAACACACTTTCAATAAGCGAGCCTACAATCTGTTGGTCCCCAAAATGTGCACTGAGTGCCCTCGTCCTCTAGCCCTCTGGAGCATGTGTCCACTCTCGTGTTGGTGATCTGACCTCAAGCAGATTCTGCATTCATATGCAGAAGAAGCGTTTTGGTTTCAGTGATCCCGAGTAGCATTGATCCCGTTTGAGCGGGCTTTGGCTGCATATTATTATAATATTGGTTTAAAATGAGCTTGTTAACCGGCTACTTCCAAATCAATCCGGTTGTAGTCCTTCAACTCCAACTGTGGTCTCGTATTGGACTGTAGACCATGAGCAGCGCACTAAAAAAGGAAGTCTTTTCCCTGAGATCTGCTGTCTCCACCAAAGGCTTGTCTGGTGTCAGACCATTAGCCAATGGGTTCAGAGATTGGTGGCTAGCTAACCTCTCTGTCAGCAAGCCCGAACAAAGTAGCATTGGGTTGAAGAGGAGTCCCAATATTTTTTTTTTTTCATCAAGATATACAGATATCTGCCCAAAAACCCAATGCAATGGAGGTGAATGGAAATTCATTTTTGTAGTACTTGAATGTTGCAGCCATAGCAGCTCAGTCAGGCTGTACAAAAGCACAGCAGCACTTTGAACTTAAATGCTAATGCGTGCTAACTTGCTTCCGACTTTACATTTTCTGGACCTGGTCGTACGCCATCACTCTGGCGATCAGCTGAGAATCCCTCCTACGCTGAGGGGGAACTATCTGCAGTGGGAACACAGCGAAAGTCAAGAGGATCCATCCCCTGGGGACCGCGATTGTCCGTCCAACATTTGGTGGCAATTCATTCAGTAAATGTTGAGATGCTAAAACTGCAATTGTACCTTTAGCTCACATAGCAGACAGAGAAGCAGCGACAGATAACAATAAGGGTCACGTGAGGCGACGGCTACCGAATCTCTACAAGATGAGTTTAATAGTTAGCATGACCCATAGAGTCCCAACAGCCACATTAGCTGTTTGAATTACAGCACATTTGTCTGAATTAGTAACTGCATGCATTACATTTAGCTGCTGCCTCGCTGACGTATCGGTTATTGAATCGGTGTTCGCTGCTGTGCATGTTTATTTGCTCACAGCTCTGCGTATAGGAATCAGAGACATAACTAGATTAGCCTACTTATGTTCCACTCGCTCTGCGTGGGATCAACACTCATCGGATCATAACCGGGGGGCTGAGCGTGTACTTGCAGGTGTGTCCCCAATTCAAGTCATGGAGTTAATCCATTAAGAGACGAACAAGTGGGGAGATTTGTAGTGATGTAATGACATGAGCCACATTTCTGCAATGCTGATCATTCTGAAATGACTTTTTTTATTCGTGCCGTTATTGGAGAAAGTTTGTCAGCATTTTCAACAAAGAATCCCCAAAAAATCTGCTATTTCTGTCACATACACATTGCTTTGTTGACTTTAATGCAGGCCTACTGGGGCTAAGTGTACTCGTAAATATGCCAGACACCGATAATGCCTGCAAATCAGTAGAGAAATGACTGTTTATGGACAGAGAAACCGGAATAAGGTATCTGGATCATTTCTTATGTTTGATATCATATCCCTGAAGACTTTTAACAGGAACAGCATGAAACGGGCTCACTGACAGACGAGGCCATGTGTTGTTTATGACACAGACCAGAGGCTGAATGAAGTTGAATTAAATTTAGATATGTATCATGTGCTCTGACGGCACATGTTTGGGATTTTTCTCCAGCACATAACGAACGACAGCTAAAGCAGACATATATCAAAATATCCCCCCTAACTCTGGAAGTTAAAGATGCACAAGATGGCGTCAGATAACTTCTGGCAGAACCTTACTGGGTTAGCTTTGTGGAAGTCAGCATATCTCGGGGTCAAAGTTGAATTAAATTGGATTTTGCCCTTCATCTGCACAATGTCAGACGTGCATGTTCGGTGTGAGTATTTGTCTCCTGCTGCTGGATGTCAGTCTCTGTCCCCCTGACTGTCTCTCCGTGTCTCTCTCTGTAGGTCTGGGTGATGGATGGGGTCGGACATCAAGGCTCAGTCCTCTGGACAGCATGGCCAAAGAACTGGGCTCCCACCTTTTACAAGTCAGTAAACAACAAACTGTGTTCTTGTTCTTGCCCCTGCTTATAGACGACTACAATGTTGATGATATCTCTGTGTGCTAATGTGTGCTGTGCTATTTCAAATGTTGCTATGCCATGCTAAGGTATGCTATGCTACCTTAGAGTGGGGGTCAGCAAAGTAGCCTACCAGCTAAATCTGACTTTACACCAAATTATCAAGGCCCACAATTACATTTTAAATTTGCAACACATCAAAGATGATGGGCTTCTTTATTATTCCACCATAAATATAACAGTCAAATACTTGCAATTAAATGCATATATATATATATATATATATATATATATATATATATATGTATATGTGTTTTATCAGGAGGTGCTGGCTTTGATAATAAACTCATGAATCAATTACAAAGTCTGCAACATGCTAGTCGGTTCATGAATCATCTCATGTATTTTAATTACAGCCACGTTGCAAAGCGCGTGTTCGTTGCAGGCCATGACACACACAGGTCGGTGTGCGGCTCTGTTGTGGTGTCGGTGCTCGGTGAGGAGCGCAGCTCCGGTCCCGTCCTCCTCAGTGGGAGCACAGGGACCTGGGAGCGCGTAACGGACAGCCGCCGGTCCAGCGGCACACCGGGCGATCCGGGTACCGAGAACGAGCGCGCCTCGGCCTCAGCGCGCTCGTGTTGCATTACATGTGATTTACTCCACTTTAACTGTGGGGGGAAACGCGAACCTTTGCTTGTCTTCCCACTTTAAGCATCAATGCTGATTCTGACATCAATGCCCTTGTGCTCTGGGCAGTAAAAAGGTCCCTGTGAGGAAAACTCTCGACAGGATCCACGAGCTGGTGTTGCGTCATGGCGGCGGGATGATGACGTAGTGGGTGTGATCGACTCCGATTGTAACATCCTCTAAACCCTCATAGAGGATGATGTTTGCTTTCTGATCCAAACCACTGCCAGGGCCACTCATGGTTACCGATATCACCATTTTAAATATTCATTTTAATAACTGTTTTACTCATACTGATAACAATTAGTAAGCCAAGCTACTTAATTTGGCCTCTCTATAAAAGGCTACAGGTATATATCTCTGTCAGCTCTACTGCTCAGAATTTGTTTATTTTATTTCATTTGTTTTATTTCATTTTGCATGTTTTATGTTTTCTTTTCTTTAATGTTTTCTTTCATATTAAACACTCATATTTAACCCCCTTTATTTATAATTGTTTTTGAGCTCAATACAAAAGATGCTGGGGAACGTGTTTCTCAAATAATAATATTATCATTATTATTATTATTATTATTATTATTATTATTATTATTAACACATATTATTATTCATTCTGTTACTTGTAGGAAGGAGACATTTATAACCGCTATGTCGTGACCAACAAAGCAAATGGATGTAAAGGCTTGAACTTGGCCTTGACTCGTATGATATCGTTTATGGTCCAGTTGAGTTCTGTTCTGCCTTTTCAAACCCGTGGTACTCATCATGTGGTCAAAGCGCCGAGCACAACTGGCCTGCTGAAAAATGTGCAGCTGCTCTGAGGTCTGTGAGGAAGTGGCTGAATAGGAGCCTCTAAATTCCTCTGTCCATAAGTATTCTGTATAAAGACAGGGACGCTTTGAACCTAACTTTTGCACAATAAGCAACATGTAATTGTTGTTTTACCAATTCATACTTTGCAGCCTCTCAAATATTCTTGCTCACAGATTGTGCCTCAGTAGCGTGCTATGAAGGCTGCTGGTTTAAATGACTGACTCGTTTCCTTATTCCACTTTAAGCACTGGATTAAATCAACGATGCTTTTCTTTTCTTTTTAGACAGTTGAGTCACACATGGGGGCTATTTGGAGTAATGTAAATCCACTTGGATAATATAAGCTATCAGACACAGAAATATCAACACATCTGCAAAATGTTAACTCAATAGTTGTAAATAGTCAAGGCTCATAGTTTCTTCTTTTTATTTTATTTATAATTTTTAACCAATTGATCCGATGATCGTCGATTTATGTTTCCATGCATCAAAAACAGAAACACAGAAAGAAGAGTGTTCGCTGCAGTAAGAGCATTCAATACTAGAACATTAACAGAAGAACAATGTGAGGTAAAATACAGATGGGAATTATGTTTGTTTTAAATAATGTTTTTATGAAGACACGTATACTGCCTGATGTTTTTTCTTAATTGAAAAGTAATAATAAAGAAGCTTAATAACAGTTAATCACTGGTAAATAATAAGAAAATGTTCCCACTAACTAAAACTGCTTCTGCAGACTCTGGATGGCTTCGTGTTCGTCGTTGCCTCTGACGGCAAAATCATGTACATCTCTGAAACGGCGTCAGTCCACCTCGGCCTGTCCCAGGTAAGCCCCGCCCCCTTCGCCCTCAGCACGATGAAGCAGAACTAGATGGTCTCTGCGTTCTGTCTCGCTCGGCTAGCTGCGATGTAGCTCGCCGCTGCGCCTTCATGAGCGCGTGCCGGATGTGTGTCCCTCAGGTGGAGCTGACAGGAAACAGCATATTTGAGTACATCCACCCATCAGACCACGATGAGATGACCGCGGTGCTGGGTCTTTGTCAGCCCCCACACCAGCACCTCTCCCCAGGTACCTGAAGAGTACTCTATTTTTTAATGTAGATCATCTTAGAAGTCCAACGTGTGACTGGTGACCGCAGCACAGGGAGGCTGTGTTGTAAAACACAATGTAACATGCGTGTAATGTCTCTGTAACGTGTGTTTGTGTGACAGAGTATGAAATCGAGCGCTCGTTCTTCTTGAGGATGAAGTGTGTTCTGGCTAAACGAAATGCAGGACTCACATGTGGGGGATATAAGGTAGGTGCAGCCACTGGATGCTCCTCTACTTTGACACACACACACACACACACACACACACACACACTGGAAGTGATTCAATTCCATGAAGAGACACTTCGGTCATTAGCTGGCTACAAATTTAGGACATCCAGGAATATTCCGCTGCCCCACAACAAGACTAAAGCTGCGGTCAGATCTTTGTCCAATTACTTCAATGAATAGAGGCCCTCATAATCATTGCAAGCACACACGTGTGATGCCCTGTGCAACATGTGAGGGAGCAGAAGGACAGAGAGAGCTCTGCTGAGGGAAGATATGGTGATGTTGGCTTGTTAGAAACAACCTTCATAACAAACCAAACGCATGAAGGATGTGACCCATTGTCAGACCCATTGTTTTGAATATGCTGTTAAATGGAATTACTAATCCGTTTCCTCTTCATATTGTTGAATATTGAGCACAACAAGCGAACACGGGAGCCAGCTGGTAAACAGTTAGAGGGATTCACATGCACACGTAGAAGTTAAAACTGCTGTTTCCTTTTCATATGCGTGGGCCTCCGACAGGATTTGTTATTTGCATAAAGGTCATGGCTGTTAGGGATGAGTTACACTCCCGGTTGGTGATTATATGCCTCGGCAGACAGCAGAGGAACCGGAGGCTCTAGCGGTCCACAGCGCAGTAACATCCAGCCTGAGCACTGCAGGGGTCCTGCTAGGCATCGTGGTGGAGATCTAATACGCCGTCTAAAAGGATAGAAACATAGTTCATATCCAAGTGTGCTGTTGAACAGTTGGGTTTTGAAAGTACCAGGATCTTGTGTTTGGTTCTTTTTATTTATTTATTTAAATTTGTGCACAATTCAAACAATAAAACAAACAAATCATAACAGAAAATGAATATCACAGTGCAGGAAGAGACAAAAAGACAACTGGGCTTATTTGAAGCCTCCACCTATATGATATTTAAAATTTTACAAAATTACACACATAAATTGAAATATGCATAAGAAAGACAACAAAAGAAAGAAAGAAGAGAAAGACAAATAATGTAATTATGTCAAGTCTGTGTGTGCGTGTGTGTGTGTGAGTACATGCGCGTGTGTGTGTGTGTGTCAGCATGGCTTGCGTTTGTTCAGGGATGTTGGCTTTTACCTTTGTGGCAATTCCTAAGCAAAAAATGTAGATATAACAGCTAAAACAAGAAAGAAAAAAAACCACCAATACATAACAAACTCTTACGAAACAGCAATTAGACTTTCTTTTAGGCAATTTTTGAAATTTTTTATAGAGGGACATTTCTTTGTGAGGTGGGAAAAGTTATTCCATAACTTGGTTCCCCTAAATCTAATAGAAAATTGTAGGAGGAAAAGTACTTTGCAATATCCAAACTATATTGCAATATGAGAGATGAGGATAAATTAAACTGTTCTGTCACTCTGAATTAAAGTGTAACGGCATTGGAGTCCTGCTGTGGCGTCAACAGGTGATCCACTGCAGCGGCTACCTGAAAGTGCGTCAGTTCATGATGGACATGGCGCTGTACGAATCCAGCTATCAGACGGTGGGCCTGGTGGCGGTCGGCCACTCGCTGCCGCCCAGCGGCATCACCGAGATCAAACTGCACAGCAACATGTTCATGTTCCGAGCCAGCCTGGACTTAAAACTCATTTTCCTGGACACGAGGTAGGACAGACACCTTTCTGAGCGGAAATACACCCTTTCTACAACACATGCAATAGATAACACATTATAACACTATTGAAATATGTACATAATGTACATTAGTTGTGCAGACTGACCCCTGACTGTGAGCGTGTGCCCTCTCTCCCGTGTGCTGGAGCCAGGGTGGCAGACCTCACCGGCTATGAGCCTCAGGACCTGATAGAGAAGACGCTCTACCACCACGTCCACGCCTGCGACGTCTTCCATCTACGCTACGCTCACCATTTACGTGAGTCCTCCACAGCCTTAGTGCAGGGGAGAGTATACAGAAGTGAAGTGACCAATCAACAATGATGAATGCACAATGTAGGGACTCAGAAAAACAGGCAGCTTGAACCCCTTAACACGACTCACAGGTCCAGAATCAATCCATGGATCAGGGAGGCAGAACGAAGGTCAAAAGTCATAGTTTTACATCATTTCATCTGTCTCTGTGGCAGAAGGGAATTTGTGGAAGGAAATGAAGGGAGCAGCCCACCAGAAACATTGCCGTAGAACAGCCAACGTGACCCTATTGCAGATCCTAGGAGCGGAGGTTAGCTGGCACAAAGAGACAGTTAGTGGCACCGGGAGCAGAACACTCAGCGTTTCATCCTCCACTGCCCAGGTGACGGAGCAAGTGAAGGGGAGAATCACTTTAGGTTGGACAGCAGAACTTTCAGACTTGAAGTAGTGAGAGAGGGCATCAGGTTGAATGTTCTTGAGAAGTTGATGAGGGCTATGAGAGGAGCCGCCACAGCGCTGTACTTCCTGATAAATCGGCACTAGAAGTTGGCAAAGGGCAGGAAATGCTCGAGCTCATTGTGAGGAAAGGAGTCCAAGACTGCCTCGACTTGGCAGGTTCCCCATGGATGCTCCCTGCGTTGACAAAGCCCCCAAAAAGCTCACCTTTCTTGGCCTTGACGGCCTCTTCGGAAGCCTTTGGAGAATGCACCGCACATGCTGCAGCTTGGATTTCAAGATAGAAAGTTGATATTTTTTTTGTCAACGTTTGTTGAAGCCAAAGGCAATGACAGGGTCCCATTTCCATTGGGTGTGTTACATGCAGTTTTCCATTCATCCCCCTCCATGATACGCACAAGATGATGGGCAGCCAGTTTATTATGGAACAGACTTCGAGCTGCCTCTCCTCCTGTAGCATGATCGAATACGTTCTTGGTTCGGTGGTGAATAGCTTCTCTGAGTGGCAGACCAGCCACTCTCTCTCCAGTGTGGACCAACCAGTGAGCATAGAGATACAGGCCACCCTGGATCCCTCCAATGGGAAGGAGGAAGGCTGAAGCTAGAACACCAAAGACCGCCAAGTCCCTGGAGCTCTTAAATGGGATCACATCTATTTCACAACCATAATATGTTATACTTAAAACGCAGTTCATTGTGGCTGCATTGCATTGTGGTCTTTTTAAAGCAGCTATAATTGATACTTTATGAAAATAAGATGGCAATGCAAAAAAGAAATATGACTCATTGTTTAGCTGTCCGACTCTTTGCTCTCATCGTTTTCGACAGGCAACTGTTTTCAGAGCAAAAGTTGTAAAAAAAACCCTCTATGCATGACCTGCTCAGCACAGCAGACTCACTTGCAGACGAGCCGGTGAGCATATTTAAAAGAGAGAGAGAATATTGAGAATAACTGTTAAGTAGCCGTTCAAACTAAATTATAAAAAGAACATGGCAGTGTTTTATTCACAGCTTATTTCTTCTGCCACCAAGTGGCAAACAAACTGTTATTGCAGGTTTTCAGTTACAGTCCATTCTTCTGAATGACTGATGCACAATGCTGGTTTTAAAAAGAGGCCCTTCCTGTATATGTCAAAGGGGCTGATGTCAGATTTGACAATGTTTCTCTTTGATCCTGATCTTTGTGTTTCCTGTAGTGCTGGTGAAGGGGCAGGTCACCACTAAGTACTACCGCATGCTATCAAAGCATGGCGGCTGGGTGTGGGTGCAGAGCTACGCCACCATCGTCCACAACAGCCGCTCCTCCAGGCCTCACTGCATCGTCAGTGTGAACTACGTCCTCACGTGAGTAAGCGCTCCTCTCCATGTAAACCCTCCAGTGAAACCAGTACGAAGATGCCTGCCTGTTTGCACACAGCGACGTCGAGCGCAAGGAGCTTCAGCTCTCCGAAGACCAGAGTCGAGCCACGAAGCCGGGTCTCGGTCTTCCTTCGGTTCAGGACCACCGCAAACAACTCCGGACCAAAGCAGTGAAGATGAAGACCAAGCTTAGAGCTGCTCACTACCCAGAGGTGGGCCTTCCTCTTGGCTTACTCAGTAAACAAAAGGTGAATGTTTTCACGCACCCACATCTTAAAGAAGACGATGTAATCCTAAGCATGTGATTTAGATCGTTAGATTGTACTGCTGTGAATAGTGTTTCTGTGCTTTCAGTGGTTTTGTGTGAAGCACTTTGACTCGCTTTGTTTTCTAAATGTGCTGTACAAATAAACGTTTGTGTTTGTTCATGATAGCAGCCGGCTGCTGGCCTCTTCCAGCCAGACCGCTCCAGCTGCTCCCCGCAGAGGGGGTTGTGGAAGGACCGATCCCCGTACCCCCTGACCTCCTGCAGGGAAAGGAGCTCCAGCTTGAGCCCTGAAGCAGGCCAGGGGTCCTGCGGCCCCGCATACAACCTGAGCCTGCACTACCCTTACAATCACCGGCACCTGGACGCTCAGAGCCCGTCCCCCCAGCTGGCTCAGCAGATCCTCGGCTCCCTGCACGGCAGAGGGTCTGTCGGTTGGAACATCAGCAGCCCCCCAGCACCAAATAAGTACACAGGTATGCTCTTAATGTAGCACCGTTGAGTTACCTCAATTAAGCCGCTTTAAAAAGTAATTGGATTTGCCCCTCCTCTCTCTCTGCAGACGTTCTGGTGTAATTTCAGCTTGTGAATATTGTGTTCTTCATCAGGCCCAGTGCCGGCAGCGGACCGCAGGCACCCGGATGAGATCTACCACGATTGTTCCATCAGCACAAACCCGCATTCGGCCAGCCGGCTGAAGGAAGAACCCTACGAACATTACACGCTCGTCCACGGCGAGCTGCCTGAGGTCTGTCCACTCCCCCGTCCTCACGCCGCCAAGGACGGTAAGCGCTTAGGCCAGGAGGTCCGACATAACACGAGAGGCGACCGGGCCCTCGCCTGCCCGTTGCTCAGCGGCCCGGCCCTGGGTAAAGCCGAGCAGGCGGCGGGCTCGCTGCACGGCGGCCAGCCGCTCCCCGTGCAGATGGCGCTGGAGCAGAGGAGGCGGCTCTGCATGATGGAGGCTCCCTACGGCCACCCGGCCGCGGCATACCCGCAACCCGGCGGCGGCGGCGGCGGCCTCCAGCAGCACGGAGCCGCCGCGGAGCTGCAGCCGAGGTCGGCCGAGGAGGACAGGAGGATGTTGATCGGCATGGGGCTCGGGGTGGGACTTCCAGCCCAAGCCCCGTACGTGTCTTTGAACTTTCACAAACTGGGCAAACACGGTTCCCTCAAGGCCCCCGCTTTCACCGCACTGAGCCACATAGCGGACGGCCACGGCTACCACGGCAAAGAGACGGCCTCGTACAGCTGCAACAGCCACAGCCCCAGCTCCGGCTCCTCGCCCGAGAGCCACAGAGAGATCCCGCATTACATCGGCACCTCCGTCATCATCACCAACGAGAGGTGACCCAGGACCGCAGCGCAGGAGAGTCCGAGTGCTTCTGAGACTCCGGCCGGACTCGCTCCTCCCTTTGCACTCCTGCAGGATAGTTTGACTCACAATAGGACATTACAGCTGTGAGCCTTCTTTTGTTGTCCGTCATATAAAATGCGTTCTATAGAATATATAATATGCAATACAGCTTCCGCAGGAATTTTTTATTAACTTTTACTATTTTTCATTATTAATATTAAACCCAAACTTAGGGCCTAAACGATATATTGTACGTTTAATTTACACATTTCATTTCAACACAATTCACACACAACCCATCTTTATTTAAATGTTTGAAGTTTTGGATGAAAATTGATTTTTCATATATGCCAAGCATACATCAATAAAATCTCAAAATCTTGATACGTTGTTTAAAATGAAAGAGCCATGTCATTTGTTGGTAAACAATAGCTAACTAGTGCAGTACAACTATGTGTATATGATGCAGCAGCTCTTCAAATGAAAATCTAATTTTATTTAGCAGGCAGACATGGTTAAATCAGGCAGGGTTTTGTCTTTAATTGCACTATTTATTCTACGTTATATATTTATTGCATAACTTCACTTATCAGCGATTTCCACACACATTGGTGCAATAGAGCGGGCGGGCGAGGGAGCGTTGAGCGTCGCCCCCAGAGGCTGAAACATGCATTACACTCAACTGTGACTGAGAAGGTGGCGTTTGGATTTTGGAAACATGTCTGTAGACAATAAAATAAAGTTATTTTTAAGGAAAACTATGGTTTATTGCAATTTGGGTTTTTATTTCCATAGCTCTGGTCTGGGGTTATGATGACACTGCAGTCGATAGGCGGAGTTCTGCGAACACGGTGACATCACCAGGGGTCATTTGCTATATACGCCTTTCAAAGTAAGGGTGCATTTTGGTAAAATAGTCTGTAGCGACATCAAAATGATAGATATATCTATTTGACTTAAACTAATAAAACTAAAAGTAAACTATTTAGTCTTTTGGTCATATACGTACAGATATGCAATGATGATTGATGGGTAACATGAACAGGTGACAAGACAGCGTGTGTGTGTGTGTGTGTGTGTGTGTGTGTGTGTGTGTGTGTGTGTGTGTGTGTGTGTGTGAGAAACACGACACTCTGGCTGATGCAAGGCGGCCATGTTTGTTCAATCTTCTCAGTCCCTTACTTACTTACTGTAAGTGCCATGACAGATACGGTATATTGTCATTTTTATAATTATGTCAAAAACTGGTGACAAAAATAAATTAATGAATACGTTTCCAAGATTAAACACTTACTACCAACAACAGTTCATTGTCATTGTCTGTGTGCATTTAATCCAAGTTTGACATCTGTGTCTGCAAGGTCCAGCAGCTGGTTTCAATTACATGACAAAATATTCTAAAAAATAAAAAAAAACATTCTCAGAAAGTGTAACGTCGATGCAGGACAGACCTATCAGGCGATGTCTGCTTCCATATGGACACAAAGAGAACAAATGTTTATGGAATCAATTATTCATTCTTGTTTCATAATACGCTGTCACTTTTCCTCTTCACTTTTTTGACTGAAATCAAAAGCGATCCACTGTGAATCAGTTTTGTTAAATTATGAAACCTACAATAAAACGAGGGGGTGAATCCGTTATCTGTAATAAACATCTGATAATAATAAATATATCTTTAAATCTGGACTTAAGCCGCTTTTGTGAATGGGCTTTCTTTGAGTGTTTCACAGGAGAACCGGCAGAACATCCTGTTAGCCGTGATGACTTCCATATTGGCGTGTTGTGTCTGACATATAGGGAGGAGGAGGAGGAGGAGGAAGAGGAGGACAGAGTCTGTGATGAAGCACAGGGCTGCGTCCAGCTCCAGCAGTTCGCATGTCTCCTTTTGACATTTTCACTTCATCTGGGGGAGGCGGGACGAGCCAGGAGGCCCAGGTGCTGAAGACAAATTAACTGTTACACACACACACACACACACAGTAACAAATCGTTCTATCGGCAGAGGAAGTGCAATGCTTGGATGAAACACATTCACTCACATGCAATATGGAATTTGGGGGTGCAATGTCACGCTCAAGGACTCGAACCACCGACCTTGGAGCTAGTCGACGACTCGTTCTACCTGCTGAGCCACAGCCGCTCCGAGACAACAACATTAAGGAAAGGAAAAATGATTTTTTCTTCTTCTTACCTTTTAATAACAGCAGTGGAGCAGTTTGATGCGACCTCATACTTTTTACTTTCACTCCACAATTCAGAGGAACATATTGTCCTTTTTAATGCACTGCTCAGAAATCAACATTTTTGAATTGAGTAGTTATTTATTAGAATATAAAAAGAGCATTTATAGATCTAAATATGACACACACACACACACACACATACACACACACACACACACACACACACACACACACAGCTCTCCACCGAGATCACACCTCATGCACAACATGACACTAAATGTTATAGGAAGCCATCAGAGGAAATGATGCAGATTCACTCAGTGGCCACTTTATTAGGTACACCAGTAATCCAATGCAACAGCTGAGCCATGGCTTTACATTTGCATTATATTAAGTGTGGAAAACTCTGTCCAAGGTATGAAAGAGTTATTTTCAAGTGAAACAGTCAGAATATTGAATACAGCTTCCTGTTAAAAATCTAAAAGCTACAATCTTTATCATTTTCCATATTAGTTTTAATTATTTTTTTGATTTCATTGTATTTTAGACACTTCTTGGTTGATAATCAGGATTTTGTAGACCAGGTAAGTCAACAGAAGCTGGTTAGTTAAAAAAACACAAGCAACGTAGTTCTGTGGAAATCTTTATTTTTGCAGAAATCAGCAAACAGCAAAATCCACAATGATCCCTGTTGTCGTGTAAAGGTGAAATGGAGTCAGCTGTTCAGATGAGGGCTTCAGGATTTATTGCTCTTGGGTCACGGTGTGAACTGGTGGTCCTGAATCAGCTGATGTGTGTAGTGAGCCATCGCTGACAGCAGACATCACCAGCAGCCTTATATTCACAGTTTATCAGGTTAGCGCACAAAGCTAACCAATACTCTGGAACATAGCAACGCATTTATTAATCAACTGTAAAACCCAGACACATCGATATAGTGACACAGTCGGACTAAATAACTCAGTGAGCGCTCCCGCCTGTTGGAAGAGATGCTGGATTCGGTCCTAGTGC
The DNA here is from genome assembly GCF_910589615.1 of Taurulus bubalis. Taxonomy (NCBI): domain Eukaryota; kingdom Metazoa; phylum Chordata; class Actinopteri; order Perciformes; family Cottidae; genus Taurulus; species Taurulus bubalis. The sequence goes on from NC_136590.1 coordinate 43,071,145, forward strand.
TGCTTGATGACCACCAGGTTCCTCAGCATGTCGAAGGAGTTCCCGTCGGGCTCCAGGGAGACCACGCCCTGCTCCTTGCTGTGCACCTGCAGGAAGCCGTTGGGGTCCAGGCCCACCACCTCGGCCTCCAGGCCGTCCTCGCTCCAGAGACGCACCTGGGTCCCGCTGAGGTCAGAGCACAAGAGAGACACGTCACGCTTCCGCTTCAGAAAAAACACTACAGACTCCCACTAGTATCTACGACTACCACCCACTAGGGACAGGCTTCTAAAATATGAATACTTCAATATCCACTAGTGGCTTTCCTTACAAGCCCAATACAATATAACCCCAACCATGAAGCCATGTTCTCCCCACTACTGACGGTCACGCGTGTGTCATATGCTTCACTGCCTCCTCTGTTTCCTGTGCTTCCCAGAATTGTGCACACTCCGTTAGCCAGTTTGGGGTTGCACTGGTTGTGGGATCTGCACCTTCCAGTTGAATTTGCTTGTATTTTTTTGGGACATCCTATCTATATAAACATGTGCATTGAAAAATATGTATGTTTTACACACCTTCCTTCCTTGTAATGTTCCGTTGCATGTTTTTGTGTATGTGCACAGCATTCTTACATGTTTGTCATCATTTCATGTGCAAATTAATTCTTATCTTAGCAGCACAGATTTTAAACGTGGCATCCTGGAGTCACGCCGTATTGCCGTCTCCACCTAAACAAAAGCATTGTGGTCCCGGCTGAATCCCGCGCTCACCTGTGAAGCCACCTCTTGTAGTACGCGGGCAGGACGGCGTCGGGGCCCCCCCGCTGGAAGCTGGCGATGAGGGCCTCCAGGCAGCCGGCCGTGCGGGCGATGAGCTGGTCGCAGCGGAGCGGCTGCAGGCTGCCGCCGTGCGCCGCGTTGTGCTGCTGGATCAGGTCGTTGATGCACACCGTCGGGTTGCTGTTGGTCACGTTGAAGCCGCAGCCTGTAGGGGCGACATCGGGTTCAAGGCATTTTGCTGTGGAACAGCACACGACTGACTGGATTGTTACCACTGGTGACTAGAAGGAGGAGGTAGTTACCTATGAGCAGGTGAAAGGTGGATCCTATCACAGTGGAAGTCACCAGGACTCCCCCGAGCTTCATCAGGTTACTGTAATAGATGTCGTTGGGCCACTTCACCCTCAAGTCTATGTCCTGATGAAGGTTGAAACGCGTTCAAACGTCATCCATCATCAGCACAATGCATTTCCATAGAATACCCAATACTCACTTTGAGCTACAACATGACATTCTGCTACCAGGGACCACTATCTAAATGATGTTTGGATACGATAATCACAGAGGCGGTTACATCTCGACCAGGAAGCCGGTGAAGGAGGGCGTGTGTACCTGGTATCCAGGAAGAGTGCGGACGGCCTCCACCACCGCCAGGGCGGCCAGATGCTGCAGGAAGGGGATCCTCTGTCCGAGCTTGGAGCTCAGCTCCACCTGCACCGCCAGAGTGAACATAGCGCAGCCCAGAGGGCTGAGCCAGGCATTCTTCCCCCGACCTGCCGGAAACACAGGAGACAAACGAAGGGGCCGGTAAGTGGTACGCACCTCTGACAAATAAGATAAAAAAACACAATAAAAACCTGAATGCATGCGTGATTGTTGCTTATGAAGGTGCCCGGTGTGCTGGAGCACTGACCTCGGCCCTGGCACTGTCGAGCAGCGACCGCCATCAGGCCCACGTCCTTTGGTAAGTGCAGAGTCAGCCTGAAGAGGGAGGCGAGAAGAAATGTTATGAAAGTTCATCCTTAGTATTAACAGTCTCACCCGGGACTGGGAAGTTGAGTTGAAGTGGCTTTTCTTAACATGTATTATTGATTATTAATATCGTCATCTCTGAAGGGTTTAGCTCACAGCGCCGTGGTCAGTATTTTACATTACAGAGAAGATCTGGATTTATGCATATTCATCAAAACTGGGTTTGTCCTCGTCTCAGGACGTCCTTTATGCATGTCGACTGAGACTAAAAAGCACACGCAACATGCAGAGAGCGTATTTCATTTTTGCCGTTTTTGACAAATCGCGGAATTAATTTGAAGAAACTAAAAATGTTTCACTCTTAAAGCTTCGGGAGTTTCTAAATAACGTTAACGCAAGTGACAACCTGAAGTGCGGTTGCATTTCCGAGATCGTCCCGCGAGCTTGTAATTATTAGCACAGTGTGTCGGCATTTCATCAATGCTCATTTTGAGAGCCGGGGGCTGCCTTGCTACCAGAAAAGCAAAAGGGAAAATGTTTGCACATTCTCTCATCTCCAAATGCAATTAAAGCTGATCCAGCGGCCCGAGAAGAACGGCCCTCGATTGGCCGGCGAACAAAGATGGTGAGGCTGCCAAAGCAAGCGAGCGGGGCCTTTCTGCTATTGTGATGCAAAGTCGGTCATCGGTAAATCAGCTTAAAGGAGGAGGGCGCCCCCGACTCTGTCCAGATAGAGCTTTGTAACAGACTTCTGTAAGAGCTGTTTATCAAAGGGATGGATGGACGGCTCAATCTAGCTTCTGAGCTCAGGGAATGTTGATGTGCCGGGCTCATGACTTTGTGCGGCGCACTGAATTAGCGAGGAGTTTATCAGCCGTTAGTCAAGTTAAGTACGACTGATTATGAAAAGAAGGTTCACAATTATTCTTGCGTGTTTTATAGACATAGCAGCGATGACTCATTGCTGTAGGAACATAACGTCGCACTGGTTCCCTCCACAAAAAGCCAGTGAGACTTTTCTATAGGAATTTGGATTATTGCAGAGAATAAACTCGCTTATGAAGCTCACGCCTGTTCATCGAGAACATCTTCACAAATTAACACAGCTGTTATGATTTTTGAAGCGTGCGTACGATCAGCAGAAGCAAAAAGCTAACGTTAGGCTATAAAGGAGCTACATCAGGGTCACATGACCTCACGTCACTACACTAAGCTCAAGGAGGTCTAGTGTTCTAGTGAAGACGTCTAGTCGTCTCATTCAGACTCTTGTCAGAAACCTCCTTTTTAAAGACACGCAAAAGATTAATCTACGGATGTATTTGATATTGTAGGACAACACGTTTAAAATATATTAAGCTTGTGTCTGGCCTGTATTTGAAGGCATCTACCCAGAAATCTATTGAGAAAAACAAAAAAACATTGACTTTGAAATGAGAGACAGCCGACAACTTCCAGTTCTGCAGAGTGGAAGTGTGTTGAAGCTGCATTCTCTCTAGTCCCCATCAGGGGGCGACTCCTCTGGTTGTATAGAAGTCTATGAGAAAATGGCCGAACTCGAGGCTTTTTCACAGCAGCCCTCAAATCAATGAGAGACGTCCACTTCTTATACAGTCTGTGGTTGTAGGACTCTTTCATGCAGCACTTCATAATAATAACCAGCTGCCCAATACTCATATGTTGCTTCCTAATGGCCCTAAAATGGAAGAGGGAAGACAAAATCCAGTCTTCATTCTGTTGCAAAAATGTACAAAACATTAACATATTATTTTTTTAAAGAACCATTTGAAGGTAATGGGCCTCATCCATTCAACTTAGACAACTCCAGAGGATAACAAGTGTTTTATTACTACACAAAGAAAAGCAAAGAGAGGATTTCATAAACGACCTTGACTTTGGAAGACACCTTCAGACTGCTGAAGCCCACGAGGAACGGCTCTGCTAACGGGGGTGAACAGCAGGAGTGACTCCAGCAAGCACCATCTGACACCCGGCTATTGTTGACACGTCAACCCATCCTCCGAGTTCACCTGTGCAGCGGTTATTTCCCTAACGCTATGCAAATATGTCGGCCGGTACGCGCAGAGCTCGGGGGCGAATGAAAACATGGTGGGTTCTGAAAAAGCTCCCAGCTTCAGGAATTCGCTCCCGGAGCTGAAGCTGATCACAGTGGACGTTTTGTGCGGCGCTTCTGCAGCCAAGTAACTGCCAACATGTGCTCACTAATGAAAGAAGAAGAAAAAAAAGATTTAAAAAACAAAACCGCTGTCGGAAACACATCGTCTTTAGCCTCAGATGGAATCCTGAAGATGGATTAATAATATTAATAATAGCTCATTACGTATGCAGAAAACTGGGAAAGACGAGGCTGAATCTATCTGAATGTTTCCCTTTTCTTTCTTATGCGATTGAATTATGTTGGAGTGCACATTTTTACACTGGCACATGAAATATTTCAAGATGAACCGATGGAACACACACCACCGGGAGGAGGAGGAGGAGGAGGAGGGGTGGCGCTCGATCCAGCGCTCGCCGTGCGAGATCCTAATGTATGCTCCGTTAGCTGGAGCATGACCCTGCTGAGGGCGAGGCTGGTTAGGAGGTAACTGGGGGGGATGCTGCCGTTTGGCAGGACCACCGGAGAGTCGGCCCGGTCCGTGACTGACGGGTCTCTGCCGACAATCAGCGAGAGAACTGGACCCAGCTGGCTCTCTGGAGTCCTCGAGCTTCAGAGAATTAGCTTCATATAAGAGGAGCCGGACCTAACGAGACCAGTGAGTCCACCGCTGAACCGTCTCTCCTGATATCGCAGTGGGGGGGGGGGGGCTACATTTAGGCACGCACGCACGTTCAAGTCGGGACGACCTGGACTATAAACGTGGACACATTTCTACGCTGCAGAACACAAAGAGGCTCGGCCCCGATTTATTTTATTCCCCGTCTGATCCAGTCACTAAAAACATCATCAACAATCACCCTCATGTTCAAAATGTTGACGTGATAACTTTATGGATTGCGCATTGGACCTCCCTCGTGTGCAATATGATCCAATAAGCAGCGGTCCTGACTGACCACAGATATATTACATGCATGTCTCTGGACTCCCATCCACCTGAGAGGCTTTCTTTGTGTTACAAGCAAGTGACATGACAGATGTTTGCACAAGTACCACAAGCAGTCAGTCAGCGAGTGAACACACATCCAAGTCACACCTTTTCTTCCCCAAACAAAAGTAGCACGGTTATGCAGACAGACTCCCTCCTATTGCCAGCGGACTAGCATTCTATTGTGTTTCGGGTGCGTCACGTTCAACGGTAGAAAACAGCATCCTGTATTGATTCAGTTTCTCTTTCAAACAGCCAAACCAGAGCTGGTGGTTGTTGGAACTGTGGAAAGACGAACAGTCTTGACGAGTGAAGCATGTTTCCATGATCAGCGAGGTAACATTTTCTGACTGGAGTCCGGTGGCTTTGAGGAGCGCAAATTAATTGCATGTTTCGCACCGTGATAAATGATGATAATTGTCCAATTAGGCCCCCTGCAGAGGCGTTTGTCCCGGGAGTGAATGCCGATTGTAACCTTTCCCACTGGAGACAAAAAACAGATGTTAGCGGGGTTTTTTTTGTCCAGTGGGAAAGAGACTGTAGGAAAACTCCAATGGAGGAGGAAACAAAGGACAACTGTAAAGTTTTGACCCAAAATATCCACGAGAAATTTTACAGACCTGCTTCAGCATTCATTCTTCATAGTTTTGAATCAGGACCGTGTGGAAAATAAGGTGGAAGCCAACTGTATTAATTATAGTTACCTCATGCGTTAGCGCTTATGTAGTAGCATTGGTAGATTACTAGTCGTATGTGTATTATGTTACTGCTCTTTAGGGTTTCTATGAGGACCACATCCACAGCGGCGGGTCAGAGGGTCAAATCCCCAACCCTTACGTTGAAAAGTGCCTCATACGGAGATGAAAATCCCTGGCCAACATGTCCATCCCGACATGCAAAGAAGCACAAATTCATCTCTGGAACTCAATTATAAGATCAGTGACGAATCTTGTGTCTTAACACCTTAATGCTCTTACTCACTCAATGGGCGGTTGTCAATAGAGGAGGAGGAGGAGTGCTGTGTCTCCATGGGTTCCAGCGTACTCCAGCTCCAGGCTGGAACGCCGGGGGCAATTGCATTCCTCTGGAAAGTTAATCTCATTTTGAAAGCACCTCCACTGAGTGTTACAGAGGCCACCACGAGCTCGGAGAAAAGCCGAAAATGTATTACAAAAAGTCTCCCTCATGTCCATAAAGGGGGATGCAAAGTGGCAAAAAGGAAAAGATTGCAGATGTGGGAGGGGGTGAAGATGAATAAACCAGTCCAGACCATGTCGCGCTGGAGGTATTGCACCCACAGACCTCGTCAGGAGACGGCCTTTACCCACTGATCCCACTGTTCAAGCTCCAAACACACACACGCCTCATTAGCTGCTTTAATAATAAACAAGACAAAAAGTGAGAGGGCGAGATGTTCTAATTCCTTATCCCTTTTATTCCTTTTCCCTCCCCAAATGTGGATTAATCAACGGCTGAAAATAGTCCCCATCAAACGCACCCTTGCCCTCTGTTTGAGGAGCATGTGATGAGAAAAGTCCTGCTGGTCTGTGAAAGCGCAGATCCTTTTTTTGAAAATGAAACTATCTCTGTGGGATGCTTTTCCAGATCCACATCCTGAGTAGGAACCAGAGGACATGAAGCCGAGTGCCACAGATCAGAAGCAGTGGGAGAAGGACCGGCACGTTGTTGGTTTTGGTCAGTTTCTGATTCCCAAAGATGCATTATTTATTTATATAAGGGTTATTTGTTGCTTCTTTCCCCCAAATTGATCGATTGTTTTGTCCATAAAATGTCACAAAATCGTGAGAAATGTCTCCCATGTATCAAACAGTCCGAAACACAAAGAGAATCCGTTTATAATGACAAAAAGAAACAAATCAGCAAATTGGAGAAGCTGAAAACAGAGACTGTTTTGCCTATTTTGCTTCAGAAACGACAGACGACTAACAGATTATCACAAGGATGAATCTACGGGTCGCGGCTCTCGTTGTTCAAAGTGTGTTCCATTGGGGGGAAAGAAAGAAAAAGAAAAAGGCAGGTTATCTGAGGGAGAAGGTGATCAAAAGCCACCCAGACAGAGAGAGCGAGGACCCTCTGTGGTGTTAAGATCCATTTCATCTCCTCAGATCACTCTGGGGCCGTTGTCCTCGACTCATTCCAACAACAGCGGGACAAAGACATACAAAGTAGCGTGTTTGCAGATAGCGAGCGGAAGGCATTGTCCCAGGAGGAAGAGCATGGGCCCTCTAAATCCCCGCTCAGGACTCTTTGTTTTAAGGGGGCGGCTAAGCCACAGGGGTCAGCCTCCGAGACGCGAGGTCAGGAGGATAAACGGCCACCAGCCGAGTCATCTGTGACAGAAGAAAGGTGGAGGATAACCGGTGATCGCTCACTACGGCCACGGCGAGGCAGCCGCCAAACAAAAAGATGTGCTTAAAGCAGCCGTCTCACTCTGGTCCCAAAGCAGCCGTCTCACTCTGGTCCTAAAGCAGCCGTCTCACTCTGGTCCTAAAGCAGCCGTCTCACTCTGGTCCTAAAGCAGCCGTCTCACTCTGGTCCTAAAGCAGCCGTCTCACTCTGGGCTCAAAGCAGCCGTCTCACTCTGGGCTCAAAGCAGCCGTCTCACTCTGGTCTCAAAGCAGCCGTCTCACTCTGGTCCTAAAGCAGCCGTCTCACTCTGGTCCTAAAGCAGCCGTCTCACTCTGGTCCTAAAGCAGCCGTCTCACTCTGGTCCTAAAGCAGCCGTCTCACTCTGGTCCTAAAGCAGCCGTCTCACTCTGGTCCTAAAGCAGTCGTCTCACTCTGGTCCTAAAGCAGCCGTCTCACTCTGGGCTCAAAGCAGCCGTCTCACTCTGGGCTCAAAGCAGCCGTCTCACTCTGGTCTCAAAGCAGCCGTCTCACTCTGGGCTCAAAGCAGCCGTCTCACTCTGGTCTCAAAGCAGCCGTCTCACTCTGGGCTCAAAGCAGCCGTCTCACTCTGGTCCCAAAGCAGCCGTCTCACTCTGGTCCCAAAGCAGCCGTCTCACTCTGGTCTCAAAGCAGCCGTCTCACTCTGGGCTCAAAGCAGCCGTCTCACTCTGGGCTCAAAGCAGCCGTCTCACTCTGGGCTCAAAGCAGCCGTCTCACTCTGGTCCTGAAGCAGCCGTCTCACTCTGGTCCCAAAGCAGCTGTCTCACTCTGGTCCTAAAGCAGCCGTCTCACTCTGGTCCTAAAGCAGCCGTCTCACTCTAGTCCTAAAGCAGCCGTCTCACTTTGGTCTCAAAGCAGCCGTCTCACTCTGGTCCTAAAGTAGCCGTCTCACTCTGGTCCCAAAGCAGCCGTCTCACTCTGGTCCCAAAGCAGCCGTCTCACTCTGGTCTCAAAGCAGCCGTCTCACTCTGGGCTCAAAGCAGCCGTCTCACTCTGGTCTCAAAGCAGCCGTCTCACTCTGGGCTCAAAGCAGCCGTCTCACTCTGGTCCCAAAGCAGCCGTCTCACTCTGGTCCCAAAGCAGCCGTCTCACTCTGGTCTCAAAGCAGCCGTCTCACTCTGGTCTCAAAGCAGCCGTCTCACTCTGGGCTCAAAGCAGCCGTCTCACTCTGGGCTCAAAGCACCCGTCTCACTCTGGGCTCAAAGCAGCCGTCTCACTCTGGGCTCAAAGCAGCCGTCTCACTCTGGTCCTGAAGCAGCCGTCTCACTCTGGTCCCAAAGCAGCTGTCTCACTCTGGTCCTAAAGCAGCCGTCTCACTCTGGTCCCAAAGCAGCCGTCTCACTCTGGTCCTAAAGCAGCCGTCTCACTCTTGTTTTAAAGCAGCCGTCTCACTCTGGTCCTAAAGCAGCCGTCTCACTCTGGTCCTAAAGCAGCCGTCTCACTCTTGTTTTAAAGCAGCCGTCTCACTCTGGTCCTAAAGCAGCCGTCTCACTCTGGTCCTAAAGCAGCCGTCTCACTCTGGTCCTAAAGCAGCCGTCTCACTCTGGTCTTCTCAAACAGACCTGATTGAGACGTCTGTGGACATAAAGGTGAGTTGCGTCCACAGAAAGACGTAAAGATACAAATCCAGCATCCAGATTGAACACAGCAGATACATAATCTGACTAAATGTGTGCATTTAATGTGGTCAGCGGAGATGTCATTTTTCTGAAAGCCATTTATCTCCTTAAACCGTTCCCACTAAGAAAAAAAGGAAGAAAAAAAAACAACCAAAAAAACCCCTCACTTCACCGGATTAAAATATCTCAGATTAAAAGATTATTCCTGCCGTCGATGCTCATTTTTGAAACAGGATTTGCCGTGCATAAGCGTGTTTGCATTGATCACCCGGCAGCATCAAAGGGGATGATCAATAAGGGAGGACAAACTAATCTGTAAATGTGATTAATTGGGCTAATCCTGTTTACCGAGGGACAGCAGAAATTATCATTTCCAAATAGCACTATTGGAAGTGATCAATGAGAGAGGGCTGCTCCATTACCGCGGGCAGCTGAGGCCGCTGGGTGACCTTGCTCCTGCTGGCTGCTCGTCTGGTCCGGCCGAGGTTCCCGGGCAGCGATACGCAATCGTCCATTAGACCCACTACATGACTTAAGGACCTCCACTTTCCGTGTTTTGCGGCCAAAGCAGGAGTCCCTCGTTGGCGTCCTGCAGTAAACGTCCCAGCCTCTCACAGCTGGGCAGGAAACATTGAAACATCAAACAATGTCACCTGAGATCGTCCTGTGGAAGTCCATTCTAGCCGAGCTACACACCAGCAGGAAAACCTGCAGAAGCACCAATTCTAGTGAGAGATCATCTCATTCACAGAGAGCTGTGGGAGAGACCACAGTTATAAACGACAACGTCCATGTTTGTAAAAGGTGTAATGTCAGAACATTATCATGAGTTTAATTCATTCTTGAGGTAAAGAAAACGAAAGTGTGTAAATGAAGTCTGGGTTACATTTTGCTTTACTTTGTAATATTCAGGTGCCTTTATCATTTCAAGCATTCATTATAAAAAATACATAAATGTAAGAGTGGCCTGAAGATTCGTGCGGGTCTTTAATTGGAGGTTTTATCTTGTACTGCTCTTTATGGTGCACATCTACCACTTCATATGGAAGTGATTGACACCCCTGAGGGTCCCATCAGACTTCATCAGTGATGTCGTCATGTTTCTATATCTTGGCATTGAGCTTGATGAGTGCAATGTTGTTATTATTACGGATAGAAACTATGGCCACACCTCTGAAAATAATATCCTCGTTGTTCTGAACTGATACTTCAAGACAGCTGGTGCAAGGACAGTTTGGGGATTAGTATAAAACTAGAAATATAAATATGATAAAGCAATCAGAGCAGATTCTATATAGTTTCCCCTCCTCACACCACATGTGGTCTCTGGATGTAAACAGATGAAACCGCCTGCTAACAGGTTGGAGTAGTCCTGGAAGGAAAACCTGCACCTTGGACCCCTCACGGGACCGTGGACCCCTCACGGGACTGTGGACCCCTCACGGGACCGTGGACCCTTCATGGGACCGTGGACCCTTCATGGGACCGTGGACCCTTCATTGGACTGTGGACCCTTCATGGGACCGTGGACCCTTCATAAGGCCATGGACTCTGCATGGGACCGTGGACCTTTCATGGGACCGTGGACCCTCCATGGGACCGTGAACCCTGCATGGGACCGTGAACCCTGCATGGGACCGTGAACCCTGCATGGGACCGTGAACTCCGCATGGGACCGTGAACCCTTCATTGGACCGTGGACCCTTCATAAGGCCATGGACTCTGCATGGGACCGTGGACCTTTCATGGGACCGTGGCCCCCTCATGGGGCCGTGAACCCTTCATTGGACCGTGGACTCTTCATGGGGCCGTGGACCCTGCTTGGGACCGTGGACCCTTCATGGGACCGTGAACCCTGCATGGACCCGTGGACCCTGCATGGGGCCGTGGACCTTTCATGGGACCGTGGACCCCTCATGGGACAGTGGACCCCGCATGGCACCGTGGACCCTTCATGGGATCGTGGACTCTTCATGAGGCCGTGGACCCTTCATGGGACCGTGGACCCTGCATGGGACCGTGGACCCTGCATGGGACCCCATGACCCCCCCAGCACCACGGGGCTCCAGAGGAGAACATACCTTCCACTGGACATGAAAAGTTCAAGTCAAACACTGCACCATATGTTCCCCAGAATAAGAAACAGGGACGTTTAGGCATCTGCTTACAATCTTCTATAATTGCAGGTGGAGCATGCAAGGTCAATTGGGCCAATTTGATTTTTATGGTGGAACCTATTGCCGCAGTTATGAGGAATCCATTTTCTTTGCTCCCCCCCATGCGTGTTCTGCGGTTTGTGTTTTTTTTTCACAGGAAACAGGACTCTAATTCCATACAGTGTCAGTTTGGATATTGGATTGCTTGTCAAAACAAACAGTGAGTGCCAGGGTTGTTGGTTTTATTTTTGCCCCCGACAACTGGAACAGCTTTAAGTAGAAGAATCCGTTGTTTGGGCTGTTTTACTACTCGCATCTCCAGAGAGTGAAGGGGTTGATAGAAAAATACTAAATAAAATCATCCAATTGTGTGGACAACATGGAAAATTAGATGTATGAGCAGAAGTAGAAGAAAAAATAATCATAATTACATTTACACCCATCGCTGCCTCTCTTCCTTTATGCATCGGGGTGAAATAAAAGCGTGGGTGTGAGGGGGGGGGGATACAAAAGTAAAAGTGGGCCCTTGGGTTTTCATGTCTGAGCCTGAAGCTCTTACAAGAAAAAGTCAACAAGTAGGAAGTGTGTTGCTCCAGGCGCAGGGATCAAGTTCAGCCGAGCAGGAAAAGAATGATTATGCTCTCTGGAGCGGCCAAGTGGTGTTAGAAAAACCCCGAAGTCTCTTCTTCCAGCGTTCTCACAAATAAACACTTCCACGCCGTTAACCGTCCTGAACCAAACACCAACAGCTTGTTGCTGACACACACACACACACACTCTCACTCACACACACACACACACACTATTAGTTGATCAATCGATTAGTCGACAGGCCCTGAAAAATAACGAGTCACCAGCTGTTGAGCGACGACTAAACATTCTGGCTGAAGGAGGATTCATCATCACTGTCAACTCACTGGATTTGACAACATGAGATATTCTAAAGACACACGTTTGGAAGATAATTTGATTTTTCTGAGTGAAAATGAAATAAAATAATAATTTTAGGCATTTTAGGCATGGGGCTTTAACTCGTAGGACGTCTGCTGTTATTGAATGTATTACATTTAAGACTGAAAAATTGTTGTTCCTTGATTTTGTTTTTATTCCCACTCTATGTATATTTTATATGTACTGTAAAATATTTGTATTGTGTACTTTAACACTGGTCATGTTTTTTTTTTTTTTTACAGACATGAAATGCTGGATTTAGTTTAATGTTTCAAATAATAATAGTGATGCTGAGGTTTAGTATGATATATTTTTTTATAACATTTTAATAAAACCAAAGGTCTATATTATTAGATGTTACATAAATACAAGCAGCTGCACTTTGCTTAAATAAAAGAGTGTCGGACTCTGGATTGAACTAAACGATAAAGCAAATAAAAATCCGATCATGTCCTTCAGTTTTTGAAGGACTGTCGTCCACTAATCGGGAGATCGGCGGTTCAATCCCCATCTCTCTCAGTCTGTAGTCCATTTACCATACTTATATACCATATATATGTATATATATATATATATATATTGAGCGTAACAGGATACCGCACAAAAACGTGGCTTAACATTTTTTTTAAGGAATAGTGTGACATTTTAAAAACACGCTAAGCAGGTAAACTTTTTTGTATTGCTGCTCAAGAAATAGTCCGCCCCGAAACCCCATATTACACCACAATGTGCCGTCTATTATCGTATTTTTTTTTTACACTTTTTACTCTGCTTTAGAGGTGCTGGGAGTTTGGGAGATTGTGTTCATGCTGGACGGAACCAGGCTATCCGTTTCCCCTGTTTCCAGTCTTTGTGCTAAGCTAAGCTAACCAGCTGCACTAAACAGACCGGTGTACCAATCTTCTCCGCTGGCATGACGAGCTGACAAACCCTTTCCTTTAACAAGGCGTATGAAAGCGTTCACCATGAGGGCTTCACCGCGTCCTCGCTGCTGAACCGAGACATCGCTGCGTCTTCAAGGGCCGCTCCCCGAGAAGCACTGACATTCCAGCTGGGTGTGACCTTGTGAGAACACTATCCTGTGTGTCGGTACTGGCTATTATTAGCCGCCGCCCGCCCAACAAAGCGTTAATACCCTGGACAAACACGCGGCCCGCCAGCCATTGAGCCTCGGCTTCCATCCTCTGCACTCAAGCGGCTCCCAAAAAAAAGGCAGTGTTTTCATCAGCTCCTCAATTTACCTGCGGGCGCTTCGCCTTCACACCAGTTAGGCCCTCAATCCTTTATTTGTGCTGCAGATAGAAGAAAAGCCACAGTCATCGTCCTCTCAAAGGACTCTGATAACTGACTCGTCTGCAACTCATCATCTGTTTGACTGTTTGCTTATTTGATTAACAATATAGCGCTATTTTCTCAAATGATACGATTCCTCCAACGTCCTCAGGAAGTTCAACGGTGATAAAAGGTCCGAATATAATACTTGTGCTTCTTGTATCAGCAGCAGAGAACAGACCTGTGAGCACCGACTTTAACATCGTCCACAAATGAGCTGGTTGTAACAAATCCATTTATAAATCATAAATTAATAGAATATATTTATATTGTATTGTATTCTAGCATTTCTCATATAGAGTGCTGCAGGGAAGAGATGGGATTTTTTGTTAGATTTTGGATTATTGCATAAAAAAAGTTCTGCGACAAACAAACATTTATTATACTTATACGTATTATTACGTTTAATATATATATACGAACACCACTATGACGATTTAACGAAAGCGCTAGCGTGAAGCTGTTAACGCCCGCTGCCACGCGGCTTCAAGTCATGCGACTTTGAGACGAGGGGAATGCTAACACGCCGACTGGCTTCCTGCAGCGCTCTGCAGCGCGTACGTTCAGATTGTGACCTGCAGACTCCAGATTCATTCATCTGGTTTCTTCTCACACGAAGAAGAGCGCTCTTGCATATTATACGTGTTAAAACACGTAGCGATGGAGATGTTATTTTTCACTTCATCTTGTCATATTGCTTCAGATGTTTCCCCATATGACATTTATTGAATACAAATGAGAGGAACGCCTCGTCCTGCAGAGGTGAAACATTTAGTTTTACTGTGAATTAAATACTTTTTGTTTTCCTAACTTACTAACATCTGTATTGTTGCTTTATATATAATGCAAGATGGAGCTGCGTGGTTCACCACAGACCGCTGCAGCCCGGATCCCCAGCAGCTCTCTGCTAATTCAGATTAAATGCAGGCTAAAGCCAACGAGACTGAGCTTTTTGAGTTTGAGGAACTAAAAAGCAGCTCAGGCCCAACCTGCTCACACTTTATGTTGTGCAGTTTCATCCATTTCTAGTTTTATTCTTTTACATTTTGTGGTGTTTTTACTCTCAAGCCTGTTGCCTCATTCCCTTGTTTTTATTGATTGTAAAATTGTGCCGTTTGTGATGCTCTGCTCTAGAAAAGGTGCTGTACCAGAATGTGACTAAAAGGACGTTGGCTAAAATTCAATCAAAATCAGGGGGAAAAATACACTTAAAGTCCAAAAAATGTAATTCATCTATAAAAGAAACAGTCAAAATTGGAGTAGCAGCTGATGTATCCCAACTTTAGTTCTTAATACGGTTCAAACCCCTTTAACAATGAATCCTCCGAGCTCAGGCTCGACTGGATTCAAGTGACTCAGACATTAAAGGGAACCCAGTGAACAGAAACATTCGCTGTACAGCAGCACAGCGCCGTCAGTGCGAGGCTGATTCTCTCCGAGAGCCTTCAGCATCACGCTGAACGCTTAATAAACACTGACGCTCCAAGAAATAAAACAGACATTCCTTCATAATAACATTAATCAGGGCTGCGCGGGGGGAGGGTGGGGAGACATCTGGAAACTCAAGAGGTTCGCGGTGAAATCAAACTGCAGCGGCGGGTCCGGCCCCGCCCGCTCGCCCTGCATTAGTTTTTGTATAACCTTAATGACAACACTGTCTGTTCCAATCAGCTCAGCGCGGCTCCGCCGTTCCATTTGTCAAACTTTATGACAGTTTTAATTGCTCCCACCTGCCGCCGCACCGGCCCGCTCTGCAGCCACTTTGGCTCTCACGTGCGGACGCGGACAAAAGAAGTCTATTAGGTGCAACTTGCCTCCGTTGCAGTGAGGTCACTTGGGCATTAAATTAGTTCCAGCCCGTCTACACTCCCCGCCTCAGCGGGAACCACACACACGGCAAATGCTGGATTCATATTTGCCTTTTCATCGGCTGCTAAAGAGGAGACGTACTGACTCGCTCATGGGTGAGCATCTCTCTCTCTCTCTCTAATGTTTTCCTCGCAGCGGCGCTCTGCTCACTCTTTCGCTCACCTGAGAGCTGTGCTGCAGCCTGGTGATGACAGCCAATCAAAGAGCTCCGCCTTCCCGCCTGCATCCACCTGTCGCCTCCGAGTCCAGGAGCCTCAATGTCAAACATGTTCTACTTTTACATTTCATAGTATTCAGTTTAGTACTGATTTTAAATGGGTTTTAGTCACGTGGTTATTTTTTTGGCAGTGTTGCAGTCAAGACCACATAAACGAGTGATAGTCAAAGTGGACCGAGACTTTCAGGGGTCGGATCAATTTATTAATTTATTCAAAGGCTGTTTAATTTCAATTAATTTTAATTTTCAAGTATATTTAGTGAGTATTATAAATGTCATCCATGAACACTGTGAGATTACATTGCTGCCCCTATAAAAGCACAGGTCAGTTCTAGTTCTAAACTAATGGGAAGCAGTATCGTATCGGTTGTGTCTCCATCGATCGCTTTCAGGCTAGAAATGTTACACTCACAAGAATACAAATCAATTAATAATCAAAACTATCCCCATCCAATTTTTTGGCTTTCCACAAACGGTACGCAGAGCAACACGACACATGTACAGAGGGTGAGGGAGGAACGGTAATGCACGGACCTAAAGCTCCCACGCGCTTTAAAAAGGAACAAGCAAGCTAGCAAGGCCTCAGCACGTTTTGTGTGTACTTATAAACTAAAAGAGAGGGCTCTGATAAATCAAGTTTGACGATTACAAGAAAGCCGACTAGTTTATTTGACCAGCTGCAGGGAGCTGTTCTTTAGAGTGCTGAAAGGCAGCGTGAGAGGCTACAGCCGGTTAGCCCGCGCACATTGCGGCACTCAAAAACCAAGCGTTGCGTGTCCATTCCGGTCTCAGAGTTACCATTGTCAGCCGCGGGGCACATTCCCAACGTTAAGCAGGCTCAGAGGAGCGTGTGTTACCCTTGCAGCAGGTCCATGGTGGACGTGGCGACCTCGGCGTACAGCACGGCGTGCCCCAGCAGGCTGGTCTTCAGGTTCTCTCTGTAGGTCTCCACGCTGAACTGCGACCAGCTCTGGGCCCCCGAGGAGTCGGTGACCAGGGCCAAGGAGCCGGCGGGGAGCGAGGGGCCGTCCTGCAGCTCAGAACTCGACACCAGCGAGAGCGAGGCCTTGGGCAGCGCGATGAGGCCATTTTGATCGGCGCGCCTCCGAAGCCAATCCACGCAGGTGGTCTTGGCCTCCTGTGAGGAGCAGAGAAGGACAGCGAAACCGTCAGGTTTTTTTTCTATAGACACACAGCTACATCTTGGATTTTCTGTCATGTAATTGGATAAACCACCTGAAAGCCTCTTAGCCTCATAGAAAAGTTTGGAATTTCTTTTGCGTAACAATATACTGAGGCGAGGTATGCCAGTACTTTCTGACTGCCTTACTCTGTGGCTCTCAGATACTGAGGAATTATTTATCCTTTGGATAAATACATAACGCCGCAATTTTAATTCCATGGTCATCGAATCTTATGCATCCTGTTATATCAGGCTGAAAAACAGGTTTCTACCAGATTGAGTCATTTCCTCATGTTACCTAGTTTTCACTCGGGTATTAAGCGTTTGATGCACTGCTTTAAAATCCATGTCGTTTCTAATAACTGACATATCCCAGACTTTGACAAATAGAAATAAAATCCTCCATGAGCATTTAGAATATAGAGCATAATTCAATTAAAAATGTAACTTCATAAAAGTCAACAGCAGCAATATGTAAACAAAATGGTAAAAATTCTGAAATTCAATGAATATTCGGTAGTTACAATCAGGACTGAGATTTAGGCCAACAAAAGTGGAAAATATAATTAAGATGTAATTTCGTGGCAGATTTTGGACGCTGATCTTTTTGTCGCCCGAGGACATCGAAGCAACTTTTTAAGAAGGGATGTATTATACAAGGGTTCCTATTTATTGGCAGATAAATGTTCTGTTGGTGGTGGTGGTGGTAGGGATCCATTAGGGAGTTCAGACACTGAAATGTGGGCGTTACTCAGTCAATAATTATGGATCTTCTAAAGCCGCGCGTATTGCACTGGGTGGACTGGGTTCATATCAGGCACCGTCCCCCAGTCCAAGCCTTGAGAGAGACATTTCATAACAGAATCAGCTGGCCAAAATAAGAGCTGGATTTGATGGATTTTCCGTTTGAAATAAATGTGCTGAATGAGTTAATCAGTCAGTGTGGCCAATCAATGACACGGTGGAATTAGGCAGCGGTCCCAGCCTGCTCTGTTCCAGTCACTTCCCATTAATCAGGCTTCTCTCCTGTGTCCTTACACACACAAAACATATTGTCTCAATGTTTACTCTGCTCTTTTACAATGATGACTATATCGTATTATGTACTTCCGCCACCTCTCTTATTAGATTCGACTTTGGAAGAGTTGATTTCATTTCATTTGACATCAACGTGAAGTCATCCTCACGAGACCTAACGGGATGTGATTTGCACTCAGAACGATGCTGACATTTCATGTCACACAGTCACACATCACATGGATCCTCTCAGCTCGACTTGTGGTTCATCTAAACATCCCTCCTCAACTCCTCTAACCGACATCACTTCCCCCGAGAATCGGCTGAGACATACTGAGAAAATACTACAATGAATCCCGTAACCGGGTCATGATTTCTGGAAGCAGACATTTAGTTTTTCAAAAGGTATTTATTTATTTTTTGTCGCTTTAAGCACAACAAACTGAGTGCCGATATTTCCAACACTCAGCATCTCACACCAAAATAATCTAGAGAACAGCACTCCAGGTAAGAGGACAAATATGCAGTTTTTATTTTGGGGTGAACTGTCCCTTTAAGACGATTTTTACCAATTTACCATCATAACTAAGATGTTTTAAAAATAATCTCTAGAATCTAAGCCCTACTGTTCATTCAGAGATGTTTCTGGTTGAGCAGCATGTCCGCCCCGTTAATATGCACAAGTGAACTTTAGATCCTTATTTATAAACCAGTTTGCCGTCTCTTTTCCAGGGATCTGACGCCGCCAACACTACCACAAACTCTCTTTCTTAATGTCTGGAAGTCATCTTTCCTGGTCACAACCTGAATGCATTAGTTTGTACTGGAGAAGGTTTCCATCACCTGCGAAAGGATCCGACTGCTCGACTAGCAACAACACAGTGTTTCATCGCCCCCGGTCTGTCTTTCTGCAGCAATGGTGGAACTCAATGGTGACCCAATATAAAAACCCAACAGAACCCTTTTGCAGCCTGGCGTCATGCTTACGTCCTGGTGTAAGCTAGAGGCAAACCAAGGACAGATTAAAGCCATGCCAAAGCTGGGTCTAACACTCCCTCTGCCTCACTATTCACCCAAAAAGACCACTTTACAGAGGGGAGAACAGGCGCCGGAGACTAGCTAGTTAACTAATCAGCTCTGGAAATGGACGTGCTTGCTAGCTAGTTAACAAGCCAGCTCTGGAAATGGACAAGCTAGCTGGCTAGTTAACTAATCAGCTCTGGAAATGGACGTGCTTGCTAGCTAGTTAACTAGCCAGCTCTGGAAATGGACAAGCTAGCTGGCTAGTTAACTAATCAACTAAGGAGATGTACGCACTTGCTAGCTAGTTAACTAGCCAGCTCTGGAAATGGACGCCCTTGCTAGCTAGTTAACTAGCCAGCTCTGGAAATGGACGCCCTTGCTAGCTAGTTAACTAGCCAGTTCTGGAAATGGACGTGCTTGCTAGCTAGTTAACTAGCCGGCTCTGGAAATGGACGTGCTTGCTAGCTAGTTAACTAGGCAGCTCTGGAAATGGGCGCCCTTGCTAGCTAGTTAACTAGCCAGTTCTGGAAATGGACAAGCTAGCTAGCTAGTTAACTAACCAGCTCTGGAAATGGACAAGCTAGCGAGCTAGCTAAATATCCATATGTCATCTCCGGAGTTTTCTGCTATAACTAGTCACTACTTGTAAGACTAGTGGAGCTAGATAAGGCGTTGGCTGGTAGTTTAGCGAGAGTATAGTGAGAATGGTGTTGGCTGTCATGGGTCCCATTAGATATATGACGACAGCATGATACCCACTGCAGAGCGTCGTGAAAGGCCAACACATCACTCCATTTATAATGATTAAATAAAAAAATAGCATCTATCAGCTTTGACACACAATAAGCCTCTGCACTTGTGAATAAGTCCTATTATAGGAAAACAAAATCCATGCCTGTCCTGATTCAATTTAACTCAAGAGCCCACTTCATTTCCAGACGGAGGGAAATGGTGATTTTCCACCTCATGGCGGAGAACAGGAACACCCACTGAGCAGTGGTGGAAGTCGGTCGCACTGATCACCACCACACTGAATGAATTAGTGTGTGCTGGAGAGGCTTTTCATCACCTGCAAAGAGTGCTGCTACTACAGTGCCGACAGCAGAGTGTGTCAACCACACAGCTGTTGCAGTGGCATGATGCAGCACTGGGACTGCTACCCGGCCACACACACATTTAAAACCACACAACCCATTTGTTTCTTTCCTAAATTGAAACTTACTGGTAAAATGACCCAAGAGAGATTCATGCAGAACAATGCCTGTAGATAGTGTGTAGGATTTAATTATTATCTGCCTTATTTATAGATCTGTACACAAGTGTCTTTTTTTTGGTAAATTGTTTACATTTCTTGTTACTTGCTGATATCTATAAGTCAGAAGTAATAATTGGTGTAATATATATATATATGTATGTATAGATAACAAGTAGGGCTGTGTATTGGCATACATATCATGATAGGGATATTATGAATAAATATATTGTGACATGTTGCAATACTTTAATCCCGTTACAATACGATCTTTTAAATCAAATTTTAAGGAAAACTGTCAAAGTATAAAGAATACATCACCATTATGCATAAAGTCTGAGAAAAAGGTATTCTTTAGGTGCAAATTAAGTAAATAAAAAAATATAGAAACAGTGTTACATACACATATAGTAACAGTAAATGCAGACAGTCTATATATTATTATTTTTTACCATTAATTCAAAATGAACAGTATTTTTACATAATATCAATATAAGTGTAGGGATATTGGCGGATACAAATTCCCATGCTAATGAATTGTTCAACATACATATGAGTCTTTCATGTTTGACAGTCCAGTTATGTAATGTTGTTAATTATCGCATTCGCATGTTGAAAGGATGAAACGTGTGACGCAGACACCGGAGTTTCACCCGGACAAGAGAATCATGTGGTTATTTTCGCAGAATACAATTGATTAAATCCAACAGTAACAAATATGGCTGCATCAAAAATATATTATATTGTATTATATTCATTATCAGGTAAACTGTGGATTGTTTCTAATCATTTGGTGTATTTATTTTAGTTAGTTATATAGTATATTTACACATCAAAAGCAGCAGCAGTGATTTGGTATCTGGGCTTATAATGCGTTGATTTCAAAGTCCTGGTGAGAATGTTATTTATATTATCAGGAATGGGATGGAATCTGTGAAATTCTTCCAACCTGCTGACAACAAGCACTGATGGAAACCTGCCCTGCTCGTACTTAAGACCAAAACACCAAGGGACAAAAACAACTTTGGGACTGAATAGAAGCTCCTGGAACCGGTCCAAGCAGAGTGCACCAGGAGCAGAGAGGCCGCTATGCAGATATGTTGAGGTTCACAGCTCTGCTCCACAACAATCTGGAAACGATTCTGCAGCCCCTAATTTCCATAAGCCTGCTTCTTGTTGGGACTGGAGGGGGGGCAGCAGGGTTAAAGGTCACGCAGCAATCCAAATATACAACAATGAAGACAAAACCGACCACAATACTAAAGCAACTACCGCCAATAATAATGTGATTCAATTTTTGTGTTTTTTTAAGGGAGTGCCCAAGTAGGACACCTCGCTTCATTGATACCAGCCAGTGGAACTAAAGGTCACATTAGAAAATAGGACCAGTTTGAAGAACGTTTCTCAGCAACCCCGGATCTCCGACTCCCCCTAGTGGTTCTTCTTGACCACATGCATCATCGAAACACGCTGTTTCTATTTAGTACGCCAGAAAATAGATTTAGTGTGTCCCAACACATAGGATGTGAAATGCAGTATGCCGAAAAAATAAAAATACTAGGATGTTCTACTTCAGTCAGCCTGCATGTTTTTCCCTCTATTCTGACCCACAATCCTCAGCAGATGTATGAGAGCAAGAGGGTAAAGTTCAAGGAGCAATGTTATGACAAAGTAGAGTGTCCCAATTGAATGCATACTGCATGCAATAGTATGTACTTTGTAAGGGCAGCTGCAGTACGCGCTGAAAGTGAAAAGAAACTTCTATGACGACGAAAAACGGTCTCAATCTCACGAGACCAAAGTGCAAAAGTGTTATACAAATATCGAACAGAAATCTGTGTTGATTATCACACAAGTATTTTTTTGCTTTAAATCAGCTGGACCTTCACTGTGCAGAATGATGTGTGTGCAGTTTGTTGTTGTATTCAGGTGCTGAAGGAGAGACGGGTTCTCTGTCACTTTAAATCTGGACGCTTGGATTTACACCACAGCAGGATGTGTGTGACATCACTAGTTTAAAGGCCTGATGAAGTGTCGTGGAAACTTAAAATCTCCAGCGGCTACGCGCCTTTTATGGTTATTGTCATTGCAGTGCAGTGCAGAGGAGAGACGACTTTCTTTTGGCTATATAAAAGGGATAATTTGTATGCAATGTACTGCTGTGGAGCTACAACATCCTGTGCTCTGTGAGCTAAAATGACTGTTTTTGTCAATGGAGTCTGGTATCCTTTAAGAGCACACAGATAAGGACCACCGTAGGTAATCCACTGACTGAATACAATCCCACTTCAAAACATCTAAACTATCCTTTTTACTCCAAAAAACAAAACAAAATTCCGATTCTCTATATTCCTTTATACTTTACATTTCAAATGGCTTTGTTTCAAATCATGCCAAGTATTTTCTTCTTGCTTTTTAATCCTTCAGACTGCAGTCAATAGATATTTCTTCACGATAAAGCGGACTTGTAGAGTGAAATGTTTTTCCAAAAATCTAACCGTATGGTCCCCGAACTGAGCGTCACTCGGTGTGATGGCTGATCAAAGACTGATTGCTGGCCTGGTGTTTGTTCTGGCCCTCTGTACACAGCCCTGCTGCGGGCCTGCTGCATATATGCTCAGACATTTGCATACATTAAGAAAGGCCAAATTGTTTCCACATGCCGAGTATGCCGGGGTATCGTACAATTAACTTTAACAAAAACAATGTGGTGCTCGCTGTGTGTGTGTGTGTGTGTGTGAGTGAATGGATGAATGAATGAGTGGATGAGTGGATGGATGATGGATAATGATGGATGAATAGACATCGACTGTGTTTTTACACTGACCGCCGACACAGACAACTCTTATTTCCTACTTTGGTCTCTGTACTTGATGTTGCAGAGAGTAGCAGGCTGTGCTATGAGGTTTGGACGAGTGAGCAGCGGGGGTCTCACCTGGGAGGTGGCCAGCAGGTGGACCGGGCTCGGGGCCGGGGTCTCGTTTAGCTCGCAGCTGAGGCCCAGAGAGGTGAGGATCTCCGTCAAGACCTCATGACGCAGCGCGTTGCTGACTTTCAGTTCATCGAAACCTTTGGCCGTCAAGTTCTGGGGGTCGGGAGCTATTTCCAGGTGGGCCTGCAGACATGGGAACACAAAGCATGTCTGACAAGTTCTGAGACCGACGTACTTAACAGACTGTCCCAAAAGTATTTTGCAATGGCAAATGTCAACATGCATTTCAACAATCCGCACACGCAATTTCCACAGAAAACGTCTCAGGAAATGCTGACCTCGTCCTTGTATTTAAATGTAAACAAATTAAGTAGGGCTGCGACTCCCAAATAGTTTTGTTGTCGATTACTTCCTAGATTAATCGATTAATTGCTCGGTCTGTAAAATGTCAGAAAAAGGTGAAAAATGCGATCAGTGATGCTGATCAGTTTACTGTCAGAGCGGAGGAAAGAAACCAGAAAATACTTTTAAGAATCTGCAACCAGAGTATTTTAAACTCAGATTAATTAATTATCTAAATAGTTTCAGACTAGATTTCATAGTTGACGACTAATTGATGAATCGATGCGGTGAGGACAGAGGTCAGGAGTTGGATAGTTATGTTCCTCTCCACCTCAACAGCAGTGAGTCTGTGGCAGTAGCAGCGAACCAACAAAAAAGAAAAATGAACAGGTGCACCTAATAAAAAAGCAGAAAGTGTCCACTGAGACGAATAAAACTCTGATGCTAGAAAACATTCCAGACCAGATTCAGCCCTGAAAACCGCTGCAATCATCGGCCTCAGTGATGTCGTGCGTCTTTACCTGACAGAGGACAGCCTCCCCGCCGTCCTCTCCGTGGGTCACCCTGACTACGACCATGTCCCTCTGATGCGGGGCGTCCCCCTTCAGCTCCCCCCAGAGCTCCACTTCCCCTCCTCCCTGCGTGTCCCTGACGTAGACCTTCCCGCTCGACAGCACGCTCAGCTCCAGCTCCGTGCTGTCCTCCCTGGTGAAGCTCAGCCTGCCGACCCGGCCGCGGCGCTCCTCCCGGGCCTCCAGGCAGAGGCCCGCCGGGCACAGAGTCGAGGCCAGCCCCAGAACCCGGCCCCCCTGGCTCAGGTAGGTGAGGAAACGGGTCTGATGCAGGGGGGTCAGGGGTTCCTCCTCTGCCAGGACGAGGAGCTTGGCGTTGTCCAGCCACGGGTCGCTCAGAGCCTGCTGCGGTTGGAGGGGGTATATTATGTTGTCCTCCATGTTTATACACTCTGATAGAATCTGCCGGACCAACTGAAAACGCTCCTGGCAGCCGCCCGTGTACAGCAGAATGTTTGGCGGCTTGCTATTACAGTCTAGTCCGCCGCTCTGCCCGGAAAACCCTTTGGCGTCGTGCTCGACGTCATCCAGAGTCTCACCCCCACTGTCCAGCCCTGCCGAGTCATCATCGGGAAGGTCAGGAATGTTGTCGGCCGACGCGTACTTGACTGAGAGGATGGTGCTGTTCTCCAGCTCCAAGCACTCGTGGCAGTTGGACAGGTGGAGGTGTCTGTGGCCCTCCATGTGGTGATGGTTGCCCAAGGAGCGGTCCTCCGAGTCGCAAACGGGATGCGGGTCCTTGGTGCCGCACAGCGGCTCCGATCCTCGCCGCTCCTCCAACCTCCTCTTGACCTCCGGCGGGAGGAGGAGGCTGCCTTTGCGGCACGGCGGGTGCTGGAGGTCGGCCGGCAGGTGACAGAGCAAAGGCTCAGTGTCGCAGAGACATGGAGGCGTCGGGGTGTTTGGACACCGCTTCTCCAGAAGCTCGCTGAGGGTGGATTCTTTGAGGAGGACGGCTACGGGACGGTCAGAAGAACGTAGGAAAACATCAGTGCAATGTGGGGACTTACATTTAGTTTACAAGCAAAGCCAAGTTACAAAGTTGGTACGTGAACGTCTTGTTTACTTATCCGGCAGATAGTTTTAGCACTTATTTGCAGTCACGATGAATGAAAGTCAAGTTTCCACCGACTCCTGGGAAACATATCCGTCTCTTCAGCTGCTAAAAGCTCCACCAGGTTCACCAGCTCAGTGGAGGTAAACAAACCTTTTCTGTTTCCGTACATAGAACAAATTATAAGGAGTCACGGGCCAAACAATAGTGAATGTGTAGTTTACACTGCAAGAAAATCTGTGTTTCTACACCAGAAAAGCCCCATGAGTCTTGTTCTATTAAAATACCTCCACAACACTACCAAACAGTTAAATAATTGACATAAAGAGTGTTTATAAAGAATAATACAAAAGGTATTTCTGAATCTGCTGAATTTAATTTAATACCTTTCAACTCTAATACACTTTATGGCCGAAGTGTTGAGTTATAATATGATGTTATGTGCAAAGCTGGAAATAAGTCAATTAAATGAAGCAGGAATCGCCAAATATTGGGATCTGTTCCTGGCCAACGGTTGCGCTTAAAGATTATAAAGCGAATGTAAATGTAAGACTTTAATGTTGAGTGTAATATTAGGATTGAACAAACAGAAATGGTGAAATATAGTTTCTGTGCCAAGAGGTGAACAAAGACCATTTCACAAGATTTAGCCGACATCTGGTGTTTAAACAAGGATGTACAGTGAAAGTTATTAGGAATTTGCTCAAGCAGTATTCTGGTTTATTTCTAAGAGGTCCCCTTTTAGAAATAGCCAGCAGTTGCATTCTGTCCGTAATTTGGCCGATCTGGGTCTGCTGCTGGAGACCAGGCGGATGAGGGCGGAGCTTGTGGGCCGTAAACCGTGACTTTACAAAACAGATGATGCATAGTTCATAAAACTATGACTATTGAATGTATTTCAAGTATTGAAACGAGTACTGAAAGAGATAAATGGCCACACCAGCAAGGCGTTCTGAGGTGGGGATCTGAAAAGTAGCTTTAACGGGAGGCAACATACGGATTATCTTTGACGGCGTCAGTCCATTGTCCAGCCGAAGCCGATCCTCGATAAAAGCCACACCCAGCCGACTGAAGTTGTCCACGCTGGCCTGAGCCACCGCCCTGAAGGGCTGGCCGGGGCTACGGGCCAGAGGGAGGCAGTAGTCGGACCACTTCAGCACCTGCACACAACACACACACAGCGGGTTAAATTCAACTGTCAGACCCACAACAGATCAATAATATTTTAATCTGAATTGCGCCGTAAATAATACTAATGGAAATAGGTTGAAAGTTGAAATAAACACCTTTAGAATAGTCTGAAGAGAACCTGAATATGAGGACGTTTAGAAAAAGAACTTTAATGCAGGACTGGTGTTATAGATTTATATCAGTGTAGCTAGCAACTGGCCTGTATGTGTATATACTCATATAATAAAGCATACAGTATGTAGCAATGGTGCACCTTTGTAGTTTAAAACCCTACAAATTGCATTGTACGATATTGTTCTCACAAAAAAAAAGTGGAACTGAGGAAATTCAATGAAAACGAACGAGCCACATGTGTGAAATAGAGTTATTGATGACAATAACTGGATGTTTCCCCCAAACTCTGTCAGTCGCTAAGCAGACATTATGATGGTGTGCAGTGCACAGTTGCAGTTTGGAGAATTAGAAATAAAAATAAATACATAAAATAAGTAATAAATAAGTTATATATGCAATGTGCATATATGCCAGAATTAATGCACAGCTTAAGTATCACAAATGTATTCATTTACCCATACTAAGAAATACATTTGAATACTCTGATACTATAATCCGGAGGCCACTTGTGTGACGTAAAAACAAATGCACAATGCAGAGTGAAATGGGTAAATCA
Organism: Taurulus bubalis; assembly: GCF_910589615.1. Lineage (NCBI taxonomy): Eukaryota > Metazoa > Chordata > Actinopteri > Perciformes > Cottidae > Taurulus > Taurulus bubalis. Next base: position 43,097,768 of record NC_136590.1, read on the forward strand.
AAGCAGGACATGGCGGGACGGGAACACAACATTCAGTGAGTGCGTAGAGAACACATGGCCGAGCGGTGGGAAGAAAAATGGACAGCACCGGAGAAAGAAAGGAGAAAAAGAAAAGGTGGAGGGGAGAGGGAGCGCAGCAAAAGGAAAGTGCAACGAAAGGCCAGCAAAATCACGGAGATGCTCACGAGCAAAGGACGCGGTTAGTAGATTAAACAATAGAAAATAAAAACCCAACATGCTAAAAAAAAGAAAAGTGAAAAGAATTGCATTAAAACTAATAGATGTTTTCACTTCATCATGCTCTGTAGGAAAGCAGGCTGGGGAAGAGTTCAGTCAGAGGTCGCCCTGCCTGCTCTTTAATGGTTCTCCCTCTGCATGTGCATGTGAACACCACCATGAGGACAAGTGATAGAGCATGACAAAAAAAAGAAGCACAAGAGTCGTAACTCTTGAATGCATCATCCAGATGTGACTGAATATGGAAGGCCTGTTCATATGTGACCGTCCAACAGTTCTGATAAGTGTGAGGGCATTTCACCAACAGGTGGCGCTGCAGTACGATTATTCAATGACTAGATTAACAGAGCTGTATCAGTATGTATTTTCAGACTCTGAAAGATTGTACAAATATATATATTTATATATAAAAGGTTGTAAGTGTTTGGCCACCGGGGGACGCTACATACACTCTTTTTTTATTTAAAAGCTAGTCTCAATTTAATGTTTTGAAGTTAACTCTCAGGATGTTTCCTTGGTACGAGTAGATATTATATAATATATATTATTATTAATAACCTAAACAGGTAATAAACACAGTATTACCGTGTCTGAGTATGACAAGTCAAGTCTTTACACACGGTTCATAAAAAAATAATATATATTTAGACTGCGATGACTAAAACATGAACAACTTGACATAGAATATAACAGATTAATTGAATAAGGCCCTAATTACATGAATACCCTAATCATTATGGTATAATGTCGCTGGGTGTTGTGAAATAAATCTGATTTTCTCATCACTGTGTTACTTGTTGGACAATGTGTTGGGTGCCTACTTTCTTATTGGACGTGCGAGGAGAGCGGTAGCCCACTGTGCGTCCCGCAGCCTCTATGATGAATGAAATGTTCTCTATTCGAGGACCGCAAACCAGAGAGGACCCCAACAGCACGGTCCATTTGCTGAGGTCGTCGCACGCCTGGGGGACAGCACAGAAGAGTCACTCCACACACTACAAGGCTGCTACACAGTGATTAGTCGTTAGTGAGGGGGGCACATGGGGCCACATGGGCAGTGGCACAGTGACAGACTCATGTCAAGTGATGTCTTCAACCAGGGAAGTCTCCAGTAAGTCACTGAGTAGTCTCACAAAGTGAGGACTCCTCCTGACTTAAGTCTGACTTGGGTTGAGAACTTGTAGTGTTTGTGTTTTAGGGCCAAGTATGGAAATGTGTTTCTGTTTACAGCAGATTACCAAACAAACACTGCTGCTTTGGTTTCCTTCTGCATTCAATTTTCAAGTACTTTGACTCAAGTCAGGTTTTGGCACGCAGGACGGCGCGTTTCTAACCCAGTGACATGGTCATGTTTAGCTGGTCTGGTTCCCAGCGGCTCTCTGGAGCTCACAGAGGGATGTAAACATGGAGGACGGGCCCAGGCAGCGTCCTGTCAGTGTCAACACAGGCTGTCGTGCGATAGCTAGCATGCTAATTCAGAGCTAAGCGCGAGGGTCCGACCTGAGGCTCCGTGACATAGACGGCCTTGTCTCCCAGCTGGAGGAAGACGGCGTCCTCCTCGGCTGGAAGAAGCGGACCGGGCCGCCGCGACGCTGGAGCCGGCGCCGAGGCCGAGCTGGAGCAGACTGCGAAGCGGAAGCTGAAGCTGCCGCTGCTCAGTCGGGACAGGCTGTTTCGTATCAAAACCGAGTAGCACTTGTTGAAGCGCACCCACAGGTAGACGTAGCACAGCGTTATTAACATCCTAGCCGGCCGACGTGAAGGGGGGACATCGTGGCCGCTCTGCTCGACATGTATGTCGGCGTCGTTCACAGCGGTAACGCCATGACTGCTGGCTGTCAAGCTAGCTAGCTGCTGCGAGTCTTCGTCGCTCTTTTTAATGGCGGCTAGAGTGGCCAGCGTTAAGGCGCATTACCGCCACCTGTGGTGGAGTGTGGTAACGTCAATGCGGGCTTTTTTCACGCAGGAAATGAAGAAGGGAAGGATGGATGGATGGATATATACTTTATTCATCCCCAAGGGGAAATTAGTTGTCAATGTAGCAGCTTTCAGATACAAAAATGAAAATAACAGGGATGAAAGATATATACAAAAATAAAAATAACAGGGATGAAAGATATATGAAAAAATAACAGGGATGAAAGATATGTACAAAAATGTAAATAACAGGGATGAAAGATATGTACAGCGCAGAGTATTAATTTAGGAAGTTAAATTGAAACAATAGAGAAAGTGCAAAAATGCTAAGTATGTGTAGTGTAGTAGTAGTAGTGTATATGAAGAATATAAAAATATACATGGACTGTGAGTAACAAACAACAAGTTATTCCACAGTCATTTTGAACTTTTTCAACAGATATAGGGCTATAAAACCCAATCAGGAAACAACTAATGTTACACCCTGCCCTCAGCTCAACACAACCACGTCCATACATTTGTATTTTATTTGACTTTATTTGCCATAGTAGCAAATATCATACAGTGTTACGTTGAATTCTGCTTACATATGTATTCTGTTTTGAATAGAAGAATGAAGGAAGGCAGGTAAATGTATCAGAGTCCAGATAATAAAATAAATATGAAGCATATGAAGCATACGTCAAGAAGCCACATACAACAGACTTCCTCTTAACATAAGAAAAACAGAGAAAAACAAACAATAAAAAATAAGGGAACATTATGATTTGACATAATTCAGAAAACTACATTAATGTGCAATATTGTGCATCTATCCATGTACACACCAGGATAGTGTTTGATGCAATACAGTTTAATTAGTCATTATTGTATGTGCAGAGTTCTTGCTGTAGTAGGTGGCAGTGTGAGCCTATTTAAATCAGAGATTTCAATGTATGCCTGGGTGTTACAGGTTACATGTTACATGTTACATGTTACAGGTTACAGGTTATAGGTCTGTTTGAAGGGAGAAGATAAGTGGGTTGTGTTGTGCAATCTCCTGGAAGTTGCACATGGGTTTGCTGAAACTCCTTGGTATCTGAGTGTCCTTTTTATTATACATTTTACATTTCCAGGTTATTTATCTCCGTCTACAGTCATGGCCCTCTCACTTATTTAGTTTTCTCTTCAAAGTAATTTTTCTGTTAAAAATCGCCACAAACGAAATAGTTTTTAAAAAGAACTCAGTCGGTGTCTTTGTCAAAGTTATTTTCAAACATTTATTTTTTGAGTCGCCAATTTGCTCTCAAAACATGACTATTCATTTGTATTGTCGTGGTGCCCCCTGGTGGAGAGTCTGGGTTATAACATGGTCACTGCAGATGTGAGCACTGAGAGAGAGGCCGTTTCTCAATATGCGTTCTTCTCTGTACTCGTGTTCTCGTGGGCTCGTGAAACGTCATCAGTCGCGGCCCAAGTACTGGTCCAATTCAAAAGTTCTCGCCAAGAACGGTGAAAATGCCCGGATGTGACTTGATCCGCCCATTTGACCGGGGATGCGTCAGAGCAGATTTGAGCGCCAATATCCCAGAATGCATTTCGGACCAGCAAACGGGCAACAATGGCGGATAAGAAAACTCATAACTGAAAGTTGACATTTTATGGATACTACCGTTGTTGAGTCACAAAATTTAATTTTAGGATGTTTTCAGGCGAAAGGTTAGTTGTTTAAGCATCAAATCTGTGGTCGCTTTCTCAAGAATCGGCCGACTCAAAAAGATACGCCGACGAGTTGAGGTCCTGCTCGCGGGACCGTGAGCCCCGCAGCACCGGGCCGTCAGCGCTCTGCTGCCCGCCGAGAGCAGCCTGATCTCGGCTGGACTTTTTTAAATGATCCGCTGGCTCCGATGTCTCCGTATCGATTAAACATGAGATATAATTCTGTTTCGAGGATTTAGCAAGCAATCATTATTATTTATTCACAGTCACATTAAATCAGTTTGACTGAGGGAAGGGTTAAGGTTTATAACTTAAGATTTTAATTTAACTTTTACTTTGAACTACAGCGGTGTCTTATTACTTTTGACCGAATTGTTTGCAATTATATGTGTATATATATAAGTATATATAATACATATTTATACACATATAATATATACAATTATATGTGTATCTATATAAATATATAAGTATATATATATATATATATATATATATATATATATATATATACAACACATTTATAAACATATCTACAATTATATGTGTATCTATATAAGTATTTATATAAAATACATATTTATAAACACAATAAGTCTTCTCAGTGGTAAGTCACTGGAACAGAACTGCACAGGTGAATGTCCCAGTGGTGTGTGTTGTTTTTTTATTGTGCATGCATTACTCTCCCCAGCTGTGCGCTCTCAGAATCCCTGTATATGGCAGTAGGACTCCAGGCTGGCGAAGAGGACGTAGAGGAACCAGAGTCCGAAGAGGAACAGCAAAGTGAGGATTTTGGAGGTCCGCGCGCCGCCCAGTTCGCCTCCTATAGACGGCCTCCGGCGTAGCATCAGCACCCCCATGGCGAAGAAGGCGAAGTTGGTGAAGAGTGTGACGGAGAAGGCCAGCGAGCCGGGGTCAACGCGGATGACCTTACCTTTGACTTGCCAATTTGCCGTGATGGTGAAAGGCATGCAAAGTAACATAACTGTATTTACATGTCAAGCTGAAAAAACTAGTTAATAATATTTTCTGTGACTCACAATCATCGAGTTTGTGTCACTTTTGGAAAGTGAGGTGAAAGTCCCGATAAAAATCTTGAGGGATACAGGTCCTTATGATTCCTACATTGTTGACTCTGTTTTTCCTTTGCCTGAGCAGACTGACACTGAGGACTGCGTTCTCAGTCATGGGATGGGACTGAAGATTCTCCCTGTTCTGTCCTTTGCACAAGCTGGATCTAGACTGTGAGCCGGTTAAGGGTGAGGTAGCTGTTGGTGTGCGTTTGGTCATGGAAATATGGTTCAAAGTCATGGAAATCCATTGGTCAAAATGTGTATAAAGTGTTGACAGAGGTCTTTTCATCCTGCGTATTTACACATGCTATGGGCAGATCAGATCCTGGCGTCTCATCTGATGGCAACCATGTTGAAGTAGCTTTGGAGGTCCCAGCTCTGTCTGTTTCCTGTGTCGCTGTCACACAGTGAGGTAGTACAGGAGCAACGTGTTGATTCTTCTGTGCATTGACTTTGCATGTAATCTGGTCGTGCGTCAAATTCCCCCCTCGTTCGGTGTGAACGCAGCATAAGAGGTTCTAGCTGTCGCAGCCTTTGGAGGGCGAGAGACCTGCGACTCCGACCGGTGGTCACAAGGCTACAAGCGACGAGCTTCTTTTCTACAAATTCAGCTTTAGCTGATGCTAACATAGTAGTTAGCTTGCGCAGCGAGAAGATGAAAAAGTACATGATCTCAGAATGACGCCGGAAGTTATACCCGGCATGGGGTCATCCGAGGTCACCAGGTGACTTTGTTGTTATAAATACTCGACCTGCGCATGCACGAGACGGAATATATCCAGTGTGAAACACTGCCTCTGGCGGTCCGTAAGGATGAAATACAACAATATTATTTCATAATCTAGTGTAAGGGCCTGAGGGGAAGGGCAGTGGCTGGCCTTGAAGGCTCCACCCACTCCTTGTCAGGAGAGCATTGAGATCAGGTGTGGGAAGAGACGCACCTGATCCTGATCTCCTCCTCAGGGAGGTGAACAAGGGAAGAGAGGCTTCTCTTCATGACGGAGATTGAGCCGGTAAATCGTCTATTGTCCCGGCTGATATAGTTTAGTTGGTGTAGTGAATTGATAGAGCTCTGGACTCGGTATACGTTTTCAGTTACACTTTTGTGTTTGTTTAATTAAAAATCTTTAAAACCTGCAGAACTGACTATGACTGCTGCGCTGCCCTAACTTCTGTCCTGTTTCACTATGAACACAGATATAGCAACAACAAAAAATGCTAGCAATAAAACTATAACTGTCCAATTATATGTTTGTATGCCTTTTTTTATTGAAAGTCTTCACAAATGATTGTGAGTCACAGAAAATATTATTAACTAGTTTTCCGAAGAAGAAGGACAGGGGACCTCATGGTTGGTAACTTGCTGCCGCTTTGGGAGACATCACAAGCTGATCATCTTTCCTGAATGCCTTTCGCCATCACGGCCTACAGAAAGACAAGCAGGAGAGAAAGACCACACTACCTCTTCTTCGTCGTCGTCGTCGTCGTCGTCGTCGTCTTCTTCTTCTTCTTCTTCTTCTTCTACTTTCGCCATCACGGCCTGCAGAAGAAAAAGCAGGAGAGAAAGAACACACTACCTCTCCTTCTTCTTCTTCTACTTTCGCCATCACGGCCTGCAGAAGAAAAAGCAGGAGAGAAAGAACACACTACCTCTCCTTCTTCTTCTTCTTCTTCTTCTTCTTCTTCTACTTTCGCCATCACGGCCTGCAGAAGAAAAAGCAGGAGAGAAAGAACACACTACCTCTCCTTCTTCTTCTTCTTCTTCTACTTTCTTTGGTAAAAAATAACGTAGGCTGACTGCTGACTCTGCACGCAGACGGAGTCCCCCGATGTGTGTGAGACCTGTGCATCGTTAAAAGTCAGCCAGCTGTCAGTGGGGTCATCTGGGTCCATATCCGGATTCGGCCCATTGCTGATGTAGTGTCCTATGAGGGGCAACAAGAAAACAATAAGTACTTAGCACAGGGAGCAATACGCGCTTGTTTCAGGAAGAAGCATATGTCAGATGTAAAAAAACACTTGGCAATTTCTCTCCAAGCTGCTCAGTTGTAGCAAGGAGAGTAACAGTTGTACTCAGATTATCTTACCGCTGTTCGCTTCGGATCCAAGGTGGTTGATGACACTCACCAGGTTGTACAAGCCATTACCCTGAGAGGAGGTCACGATCAGCTCCCTGTAGATGTCAACTGGGTCGTGGAGCTTCTGGGGCTTCAGTGATGGGGTGAAGGTGAACCGCTTCAGGTGAAGCATCAGCACTCTGTGGGCGGGAAATAAGAAGTGGGCAAAGTCAAAACATATGAGCCGGTTCCAAAAGATCGTCGGTATTGTTACTTAATTAATAATAATAAATGACTCAAGCAGTTCATTGATTATCTGAATTAGACGGTTAATGGACGTCACTCACCTGGGCAGTGTCAGGAAGGCCGTCTGCTGGCCGGATGCGTCGCCACCGCATTCGCACCGGTACTCCAACGATGTTTCCTGAACAACAGAAGAGAGAACATGTGGTCAGATATACACTGGAAAGCGAGGATAGTTGTGTGTGTGTGTGTGTGTGTGTGTGTGTGTGTGTGTGTGTGTGTGTGTGTGTGTGTGTGTGTGTGTGTGATAACGACGACGACGACGGCAGGTGTCACTGACCTTCATATAATCCTGCAACATCTCCTGGATTGATCCTTGTGGCGTAACATCAAGAGAGATGTTTGTGAATTCTTCGTCACGTGAGGACCCGGCGCCACAGCTGCTCATAAAGGGGACAGTTCAAACAGTTACTAGTCACACAAGACACTCATCATGATTACTCAAAATTGAGACAATCATTTTCTTTGGATTATACATTTTCTGAAAATGTGTGTTTTAAATATGCAATTGAACTCTTACCATTTGCAGGTCCTCGTGTTCCTCATCTTGAACCCCAGGTGGTCTTCAACGGGGCACTTGTAGCTCTGGCCCATAATCGCAGCTCTGGCCTGGAGCACCGGGGACAGGCTCTTGATCTGCTCCACGACTGTTGTGAGGAACTCGTGAGCGTCCTGAACACACACACACAGACATAAACACAGACATACAGACAGATGATCAGAGGACAAACTATTAGGAGGAGGTGGCGCAACATCAATCGAAACGGACGACTCACTTTCTGGTTGTCATCTCTAAACTCCGGAGCCTGGGCGGAGAGGACACTCTTGAACCTAGAAAGCGCTTTGAGTTTTTGCTTGTGTTTGGCGGAACGGTGGCACCCAACCACGTGCATGAATCGCCTGTAGGGGGAGAAGAAAATAGGGAGTGAGTTTCTGCTGTTAATTGGTCTCTAGGATTGTGTGTGTGTGTGTGTGTGTGTGTGTGTGTGTGTGTGTGTGTGTGTGTGTGTGTGTGTGTGTGTGTGTGTGTGTGTGTGTCTCTCTCTCTGCTGTACCTGATCAGTTCTGCCTCAGGCGCAAAATTCCACACCACCTTCTGGCGCCTGAGGTCCTGGGTGAAATCAGCCAATGGGATGAGGCTCTGGAGGCTTGAGTTTATATAACAGTTCAATCCTGGATTCGGAAACCTAAAAAACAACAGGCATCAACATCAGAAAACTCTGCAGTGACAAACAGGAGCTCATTTTCTCTTACTTCATAGATGTTTAGGAACATTTAAATACTAGTTTTGTTTTTGTGTGATTTACTTACCCAAGCCTGTCCATGTTAGGTGGGACGATGCGCTTCTTGGTCCTCCAGGGCCGACTAAAGGTTAGTAGTGAGCAGGGTCGTCTTTCAATCGGAGGATCGGGGGTTCGATCCCTGTCACCACTAGCCCATGTTGATGTGTCCTCGGGCAAGACAGCTCGATCCTTTTCTACGCTAGTTGACGTGTCCTCGGGCAAGACACCTCGATCCTTTTCTACGCAAGTTGACGTGTCCTCGGCCAAGACACCTTGATCCTTTTCTACGCTACTTGACGTGTCCTCGGGCAAGACACCTTGATCCTTTTCTACGCAAGTTGACGTGTCCTCGGGCAAGACACCTTGATCCTTTTCTACGCTACTTGACGTGTCCTCGGGCAAGACACCTTGATCCTTTTCTACGCAAGTTGACGTGTCCTCGGGCAAGACACCTTGATCCTTTTCTACGCTACTTGACGTGTCCTCGGGCAAGACACCTTGATCCTTTTCTACGCTACTTGACGTGTCCTCGGGCAAGACACCTTGATCCTTTTCTACGCTACTTGACGTGTCCTCGGGCAAGACACCTTGATCCTTTTCTACGCAAGTTGACGTGTCCTCGGGCAAGACACCTTGATCCTTTTCTACGCTACTTGACGTGTCCTCGGGCAAGACACCTTGATCCTTTTCTACGCTACTTGACGTGTCCTCGGGAAAGACACCTTGATCCTTTTCTACGCTACTTGACGTGTCCTCGGGCAAGACACCTTGATCCTTTTCTACGCTACTTGACGTGTCCTCGGGCAAGACACCTTGATCCTTTTCTACGCTACTTGACGTGTCCTCGGGCAAGACACCTTGATCCTTTTCTACGCTACTTGACGTGTCCTCGGGCAAGACACCTTGATCCTTTTCTACGCTACTTGACGTGTCCTCGGGCAAGACACCTTGATCCTTTTCTACGCAAGTTGACGTGTCCTCGGGCAAGACACCTCGATCCTTTTCTACGCTACTTGACGTGTCCTCGGGCAAGACACCTTGATCCTTTTCTACGCAAGTTGACGTGTCCTCGGGCAAGACACCTTGATCCTTTTCTACGCTACTTGACGTGTCCTCGGGCAAGACACCTTGATCCTTTTCTACGCAAGTTGACGTGTCCTCGGGCAAGACACCTTGATCCTTTTCTACGCTACTTGACGTGTCCTCGGGCAAGACACCTTGATCCTTTTCTACGCAAGTTGACGTGTCCTCGGGCAAGACACCTTGATCCTTTTCTACGCAAGTTGACGTGTCCTCGGGCAAGACACCTCGATCCTTTTCTACGCTACTTGACGTGTCCTCGGGCAAGACACCTCGATCCTTCTTCTGGTCTGCTTCGTCGCCTGTAGTCGGGGAGACGCAACTTACTCTGAAGAACTTGAATAATCTGCAGATCCAGCCACACTTCTTCTTCTTTTTCTCCTTTCTCGTCGTGCTGGTGTCCATATCAGGTGGGGAGGGCTGTTCAATTTTGTCCCTCACTGGCTCTTTTGGACGCCTATCTTTATTCTGTAAGAGAACAACATTAGAATAAACCGTGTCAAGCATCCTTTGTGTCAAACATCTAATTCTACAAATAATAATACAAATCTGTAAATATGAAGCCTGTGAAACTTACCACTCGTCGATAGCAGAACAGCCTGGTCAACAAAGTCTCCTCTTCCTGGTTCTCTGCTGAGGGCTTGGCGGCACTAGTGAGAGACAAAATCAGTCAAACTTGGTTGTTTGTGAGGATGAATTACTCTCTAAAGTGAATACTAATATTATAATACTGATAGAATATGATGCTAATACTAATACATTAATAATAATGTTGGTTAGCAGTGCAGAAAACTGTTCCACAACCAATAGATTACTCAACCAACAACAAATAAATAACTGACATCAATTTCGATAAGTGATTAACAGTAACTGATCTCTGAAAATGTATGTTTAAATATGCAAATGCAACATTTTAACAAATAACTTCCAGTTCCTAGTTCCTATTCTGGTATAACACCACTGCAAACTACATTACATTACACAGCTATCTCTACTAATCTAGTTAGCCATGTTTAGGGAACTTTTTCCTACCTTTCACCAGAGGTCGAGGTTGGCCTCGTCATATCCTTCATGACTGTTTCAGTCGATTCGTACAGTAAAGTAGATCCCAAATGGTTGTAGATCCTGTCGTAGCTGACACTTTAGCAAGTTGCAAGTTGTACTCTCGAACTACTGGGAATGATTCAGAGGTACCTGCTTATAGAAAAGCATATCAAAGGACAACATGACAGTTCCAGCCTTGTTGCTGATATCAAAGCCATTTCAAAGTTCCACAATTGGAAGCTCTATGACACACCTCTGTTCTATTAGTTTCTAAGGTAACGGACATTCTAAAATGTCAGGTGGCTCTGGTGCTTCTGTTTTGGCCTCTGAGATAAGTTTATAGGATGCAACAGGTCAAAAGTATAGACCATGAGTCTTTTTGTTAATAAATCGCATTAGAAACAGAGCCAGTTGTCCAGAAACACAACATTATGAAAACAACAATGATTTTTTTGATTTTGAGCCATATGCAAAAAGAGTATAAGGAGTCAGAGGCCAAATAATAGTGAATGTGTTGTCTTGCATAATCAATGTTTCTAGACCAGATAGCTTGACTGAAAGTTACAAGTTGTTAGGACTTGTAACTTTAACAACAAGTTGTTAGGACTTTAAAAAAAATAATATGAACAATGCAATAAATCAAGCTAGTCTCTTGGTTGAACAAAACATTTATACCAGACTCATGTGTAAGATGTCATTATCAGTTTTATGAAATGAATAATTTTATTATTTATTCAGTTTAATTAGATAAATTGGTCAGTTTCAAGTGTTTTTCAGAACATATCATCTTTAATTAAGTATCAGAATTGAAGAACGAGTGGACACATTGTGCAATTAATCCTTTATTTACCTCATCAAATCATGTTATATAGAAACATTGTGAGCATAAACTTCCCAGCAGGCATTGCATTAAATTGCATTTTCAGAAAGATTTCTAACCCTCTAAGAGTCCTGACTGCTATCTAGCCGTAGACACTTCTTTTCCACAAACGTCTTCTTTTGCACTAATGAGGGAGTAATAAGTCGTCCAATGGAGACACACTCAGCTAAAATTTCAAAATTTCAATGTAATTATGACAATAAAGTGCGCCGGTACGAATATCCCCTGCATCTGGGTCCTCCTTTCAGTCCAGGCCTGACATTACACTTTGGCCAGTATGGACCCAGCAGGGATAGAACAGCTCACGGCAGCCCTGCGAACCCAAGAAGGCCGACTCTCCCGTCAGGAGGAATTCCAGACCGCCATGGCGTCCCAGATGGGCCTTCTCTCGTCACAACTTCAGGACCTGCACGACCATCTGGTGCAGACGACTACAGCCCACGAGCCTCCGGAAGTAGCAGCTGATACACCCGTGAGGCCCGCCCTGACTGTCCCGGTCGTCGGGTCAGGATGTGAGCTAGCCCCACCAGCGCAATTCTCTGGAGAACTAGGGTTATGTAAAACATTCCTTATAGACTGCTCCATACACTATGAACTAAACCTCCATGCTTTTCCCACTGACCGATCCAAGATTGCATTTATGATTTCCCACCTTACCGGAAGAGCCAAAGCCTGGGCCTCGGCAGAGTGGGCCCGGGATTCGCCAGATTGCAGATCCCTCGCAGAGTTTGAAAAGGAGCTGCAGAAGACTTTCGACCCGGTAACGAGCGACCGGGAAAAGGCTCGGGAGCTGAGCGGGCTGAAACAGGGCAGTGACTCTGTATGTGACTACGCCATCCGTTTCCGCACTTTGTCAGCGGAGAGTGGCTGGAATACTACAGCCTTATGCAACGTGTTTCTGAAGGGGCTGGCAGCTCCTATCCAAGACCTTCTGGTTCCCTTGGACCTACTAACAGATCTCGACGCAATCATTTTCGGACGGACAACCGACGGACAACCGAACCCGCCAACTCAGGCAGCAACGCCTCACGAGACCCACAAGGATGGAGAGACCCCTACGCACTCAAGCACCAGGATGGTCGACCACCCGTCGATCGCCACCAGAGCAGCGTCGTTATCCTCCTCTAGAAGAAGAGGGAGAGCCCAGGCAGCTAGGGAGAGCCCGACGAGCACCCGAGGAGCGACAGAGACGTCTACAGGAGGGCCGCTGCTTTTAATGCGGTGAACCCGGTCATCTCGTCACCAACTGCACTGCCAAAAGGACCATGGTGGTGAGTGAATTCAAGGTTTCCGGCATCACCGCACATACTCTCACGACAGTCCAGGTAATGCACCACACCACCACTGAACTCAAGGCGCTCATAGACTCGGGGGCTAATGAAAGCTTGATGGACGGGGAACTAGCAGAACAGCTGGGCCTAAACACAGAACTTTTAGCTAAGCCCATCAGAGCTAAGGCCCTTAATGGACAGGAACTTTTCACAATCACACATATCACAGTACCGCTCAAACTGTGCATTGACAATCACCAGGAGAACATTCGCTTCTATGTATTCAAGGCACCTTCACAGACTCTAATTTTGGGACAGCCATGGTTATTTCGCCACAATCCCCATATAAATTGGCGAACAGAGATCCTAGCCTGGGGAGGGGACTGTGTGAGCGACTGTTTGAACCTCTTGGTTCGGGAAAAGGGCGTTGCAGGCATTAATTTGATCTGTCAGTCCCGCCGCAGATCCCAATTACCTGGACCTGAGCTCTGTGCCTTCCTGCTACCACCACCTCAAAGAGGTTTTTAACAAAGCCAAAGCCCTATCACTCCCTCCACACCGACCCTATGATTGTGCCATTGAGCTGATTCCAGGCTCAACCATTCCCAAAGGCCGCCTGTATGCGCTTTCTGGGCGGCCATGCGGGAGTACATTGAAACCTCCCTTAAAGCGGGGCTGATTCGCCCCTCGTCATCGCCAGCTGGAGCTGGTTTCTTCTTTGTGGGCAAGAAGGATGGCTCCCTAAGACCTTGCATTGACTACAGCCCACTCAATGACATAACCATAAAGAACCGCTACCCACTTCCTCTTATGTCATCTGTGTTTGACCAGCTCCAACAGGCCAAGATCTTCACCAAGTTGGATCTTCGCAACGCCTATCACTTGGTACGGATAAGAGAGGGGGACGAATGGAAGACCGGGTTTAATACCCCTAGTGAGCACTATGAATACAAAGTCATGCCTTTTGGCCTCACTAATGCTCCTGCCGTGTTCCAGGCCATGATTAATGATGTGCTAAGAGACTTTCTTGACCATTTTGCGTGTCTATCTGGATGACATACTTATCTACTCCCCTGACCTGCATACACACCAAGACCATGTGACTCAGGTATTGAAAAGACTGCTAGAAAATAAACTCTATGTCAAAGCAGAAAAGAGTGAATTCCATGCCGACACTGTCTCCTTCCTGGGCTTCATCGTAGCCCCTAGAAGAGTGCAGATGGACCCGGCTAAAATTAGCGCTGTGGTCAATTGGCCTACACCTGATAGCCGCAAAAAGGTTCAGCAGTTCCTTGGGTTTGCTAACTTTTACAGGCGGTTTATCAGAGGCTTTAGCGCAATAGCTGCACCTCTCCATGCTCTCACCTCCACACTGGTGCAGTTCCACTGGTCTCCAGAAGCTGATGCTGCCTTTCGGATCCTCAAGCACCGCTTCACCTCAGCCTCCTCACCCTGCCAGAACCTCGACGACAGTTTGTGGTAGAGGTGGACGCCTCCAACGAAGGGGTCGGGGCCATCCTCTCCCAGCGGTCAGAGCAGGATGGTAAGGTGCATCCTTGTGCCTTCCTGTCACGGCGGCTATCCAAGGCGGAGCGGAACTACGACGTTGGTAACTGGGAGTTACTGGCGGTCAAACTCGCGCTGGAGGAGTGGAGGCACTGGCTTGAGGGGGCGGACCATCCGTTCATTGTCTGGACTGATCATAAGAATCTAGAATACATCAAGAAAGCCAAAAGACTCAATTCTCGCCAGGCCAGGTGGGCGCTATTTTTTTTTTTTTAACAGATTCTCCTTTTCTCTCTCATACAGGCCGGGGTCCCAAAACGTCAAGCCAGACGCCCTGTCTCGTCTCTTCGACCCCGAGCCTGTTGCCAAGGACCCAGAAACGATCCTCCCACGTACCTGTGTGGTTGGAGCACTGACTTGGCAGATAGAAAATGAGGTTAAGCAGGCTAATGGTGAGGCTCTATCACCTAGTGGGTGCCCAGATAATCGCTTGTTTGTCCCGGTTGATTTGCGCCCAGAAGGTGATCCACTGGGCCCACACCTCACTGCTTTCCTGCCATCCGGGAGTTCGAAGAACGATGTTCGCTATCGCCCGGAGGTTCTGGTGGCCCTCCATGGAGCCGGAGGTCCGGGAGTACGTAGAGGCATGTTCGGTCTGCGCTCGAAACAAGACGTCCACCGGGTCACGCATGGGTCTCTTGCAGCCACTTCCCATCCCCTCCAGACCGTGGTCCGACATCTCAGTGGATTTCGTCACGGGGCTTCCGGCTCCTCCACCGCCCCCAGAAGTGATAGAAGGCGGTCCGGTGTACAAGGTCAAGCAGTTGCTGGCGGTTCGCAACCGGGGCCGAGGTAAACAGTACTTAGTGGACTGGGTAGGATATGGCCCTGAGGAGAGGCAGTGGGTCGCGTCTCGCTACGTTGTCGACCCTACCCTCATCACAGACTTCCATAAGGACCACCCTGACCAGCCTGGGCCATCAGGAGTCGGCCCTAGAGGTGGGGGTACTGTCACAGGGTTGTCTTGGGTTTTTGTCTCGTAACTTCCTGTTCTATTTCATCCTTACTGACCGCCAGAGGCAGTGTTTTCACACTGGATATCTTCCGTCTTGCGCTTGCGCAGTTCGAGTACGTATACCAAAAAATGTCACGTGTGACCTCGGATGAGTCCCCAGCCGGGTATAACTTCCGACCTCATCCTGAGATCATGTCCTTTTTCATCTTCTCGCTACGCAGGCTAACGAACGTGTTAGCATCAGCTAAAGCTGAACTTGTGAAAACAGAGGAGCTTAAGCTGACACTGCGCATTAGAGAGCTGGATTTGAGGAATCGGGAGTTAGAGGTGGAAGCTATGCATCTTAGGGTGAGGGCCTTAGAACTGGAACGCCAGCCTGGTGGCCCGCCCCAGGCACCGATACCAAATCAAACCCCACAATCTCCCCGAGATAGCTTCGATGTCAGCAGGCATATAGCGCTGGTGCCACCGTTCAGGGAGGCTGAGGTAGATTCCTATTTTAGTGCGTTTGAGCGCATCACGTCCACCTTAAAGTGGCCAAGGGAGGTCTGGACTTTGCTGCTCCAGTGTAAGTTGGTGGGTAAAACTCAAGAGGTGTGTAACACACTAACGCTGGAGCAGAGTTTAGACTATGACGCGGTTAAGACTACAGTGCTACGGGCATATGAGCTAGTGCCTGAGGCTTATAGGCAAGGGTTCAGAAGTGGTGAAAAGGATGGGAGCCAGACGTACGTGGAGTTTGCGCGTGGGAAAGGCATGCTGTTTGATAAATGGTGTAAATCCAGTAAAGTTGCTGACTTTGCGCAGCTGCGGGAACTGATTCTGTTGGAAGAGTTCAAAAAGTGTCTGCCAGAGCGCATTGTCTTGTACCTGAATGAGCAGAGGGTGGCGACAGTGGCTGAAGCGGCTGTCCTGGCGGATGAGTATGTCCTGACCCACAAAAGTGTGTTTCCATCTTCTATGCACCATGAGCCGTCAGTACCTATGATAAATAAAGCGAGGTCGCCGAAACATTTCCGCCGCAGTAACTATTCGACCCCCACTGCAAACCGAGAGTGCTTTTATTGTCATGACCCGGGCCACTTCGTTGCAGTCTGCCCGGTATTGCGGAAAAAGGAAGAATCAGAGAGGAAAAGCCCTTCTGCCATCGGTCTAATTCAGGGGGAGGCAAAAACTAGTCAGTATGGGCTTTGAGCGGAGCAATTGCCGTCGCAGGAGATTGATGATTCTTTTAAACCCTTTATCTCACAGGGTTACTTTTCTCTGTGGCCGTGACTGGGACAGGGTCCCAATTACAATTTTAAGGGATACTGGGCAAAACATTCTGTGGATCGACGTGGTGCGGTACCGTTCTCTGACCGGTCTTACTGTGGTTCTGACCTGTTGGTGTGGGGAATTAAGTTGAGTGTTTTACGGGTGCCTCATCATATAGTTACACTCTCCTCCGCCTTTGTGTCTGGCCCAGTTCAAGTGGCTGTGAGAGATCGGTTGCCCGTCGCAGGGGTTGATCTCATCCTCGAGAATGATTTAGCTGGTGTTAGAGTGTTTCCCTCTACTCCCGAGGTAACTGAGAAACCTACGGCTGGTGTGCTTGTTAGTAACCCGGCGTCGCATAGCGTGCTGCCCATTTTTCCGGTCTGTGTGGTAACGCGGGCGCAGAGTCGCAAACGGGGTGATTTAGTGGAGCTCTCCAAGTCTGGAGATGCGGGCAGCCCCTCCGCTGGCAAGCGAGGGGAGCCTATTGTTGAGGTGGTGACTGTGGAGGATAACTTGTGTTTGGCAGTGGAGAAAGGTCAGCTAGTTATCGCTCAACAAGCTGATAGTACTCTAGCTGCCTGTTCGTTGGCTGCTCGGCAGCCGAAAAGTGACTCCAAGACTGCAGCGTATGTGTATGGTGAGGGGGTCCTGTTGCGTCAGTGGCTCCCAGTGGCTGGGGCGGAGTTCGATGTGGTTACGCAGGTGGTGGTACCAAAGGAGTTTCGGTCCCAGGTATTGAGCTTAGCCCATGACCACCACCTGTCCGGACAGTTGGGAATTAAAAAAAACATACCATCGTGTACTCCGTTACTTCTTTTGGCCAGGGGTGAAATCCGATGTTGCCAAGTATTGTCGATCTTGTGGTATTTGTCAACTGACTGGGAAACCGAACCAGGTTATTCCTCCGGCCCCGTTACATCCGATCCCGGTAATGGGTGAACCCTTCGAACATGTCATAGTAGACTGTGTAGGTCCCTTCCCAAAAACCAAGTCTGGACATCAGTACATGCTTACCATGATGTGCGCCGCTACACGTTTTCCCGAGGCAGTGCCGTTGCGCTCCTTAAAAGCGAAAGCAGTAGTGAAAGCCTTGGTTTAATTCTTTTCCACTTTTGGATTGCCAAAACGCATTCAAACGGATCAAGGGTCTAATTTCATGTCTAAGATGTTTGCCATGCTGCACAAGAGGGATCCTTGGGGTGGTGGGGTTAGGAAGAGTGTTGGCAGGGGTGAGAAGCCCTTTTTGTTTAGCCGTGTTTTCTCCTGTTTTCAGGTAGGGAGATAGGTAAGACACCTGTATTTTCTTTTGTTCCTTTTGTGGTAGGGAAGTTAGATTACGTGCACAGATTGTTTTGTTTGTTATTTTGGGCCAGGCTCACCCTGAAGAATTTATGACACCTGGTGGAAAATAAAACATAATTGAACTACTCCTCTGCAGCATTGGTCCTAATTTGGGACGTGGGGAGACCCGTCCGTATGTTGCGCTCAGGCTCCCCTAGGCCGGGCGTAACAAAGCGAGCGGAGCGTCCCGTGCGGACTGACTGAATGGCTGAATGGCTCAGGTGTTACACTATGGCCTAATGCAGCATTTCTCCCGAAGGTGCTGACACGCTCGCACCTCAACCAACCTATCCAGCTCGCACAGTTAAACCCTCCATTGGGAGAGGAGAGGTCAGGGCTACTGTGCCCAGTGCGGGTCCTCAGAGCCTATGTCGAGGCCACCGCAGCTATACGGCGGTCGGAGCAGCTCTTTGTCTGCTATGGGGGACCTAGGAAGGGCTGTGCCCTGTCAAAACAGCACTACCTCTTCTTCTTCTTCTTCTTCTTCTTCTACTTTCGCCATCACGGTCTGCAGAAGAAAAAGCAGGAGAGAAAGAACACACTACCTCTCCTTTTTCTCCTTCTTCTTCTACTTTCGCCATCACGGCCTGCAGAAAAACAAGCAGGAGAGAAAGCTCCTCTACATCTGAGAACACACACAAAAGTAATTGGTTAAACTTAAACAACTTCAGTCAGTCAGCTTGACATCAGGACGGAATGATGTGCTCTTACCCGTCTTTGGTAAAAAATAACGTAGGCTGACTGCTGACTCTGCACGCAGACGGAGTCCCCCGATGTGTGTGAGACCTGTGCATCGTTAAAAGTCAGCCAGCTGTCAGTGGGGTCATCTGGGTCCATATCCGGATTCGGCCCATTGCTGATGTAGTGTCCTATGAGGGGCAACAAGAAAACAATAAGTACTTAGCACAGGGAGCAATACGCGCTTGTTTCAGGAAGAAGCATATGTCAGATGTAAAAAAACACTTGGCAATTTCTCTCCAAGCTGCTCAGTTGTAGCAAGGAGAGTAACAGTTGTACTCAGATTATCTTACCGCTGTTCGCTTCGGATCCAAGGTGGTTGATGACACTCACCAGGTTGTACAAGCCATTACCCTGAGAGGAGGTCACGATCAGCTCCCTGTAGATGTCAACTGGGTCGTGGAGCTTCTGGGGCTTCAGTGATGGGGTGAAGGTGAACCGCTTCAGGTGAAGCATCAGCACTCTGTGGGCGGGAAATAAGAAGTGGGCAAAGTCAAAACATATGAGCCGGTTCCAAAAGATCGTCGGTATTGTTACTTAATTAATAATAATAAATGACTCAAGCGGTTCATTGATTATCTGAATTAGACGGTTAATGGACGTCACTCACCTGCAATTGAACTCTTATCATTTGCAGGTCCTCGTGTTCCTCATCTTGAACCCCAGGTGGTCTTCAACGGGGCACTTGTAGCTCTGGCCCATAATGGCAGCTCTGGCCTGGAGCAGCGGGGACAGGCTCCTGATCTGCTCCACGACTGTTGTGAGGAACTCGTGAGCGTCCTGAACACACACACACAGACACACACACAGACATACAGACAGATGATCAGAGGACAAACTATTAGGAGGAGGTGGCGCAACATCAATCGAAACGGACGACTCACTTTCTGGCTGTCATCTCTAAACTCCGGAGCCTGGGCGGAGAGGACACTCTTGAACCTAGAAAGCGCTTTGAGTTTTTGCTTGTGTTTGGCGGAACGGTGGCACCCAACCACGTGCATGAATCTCCTGTAGGGGGAGAAGAAAATAGGGAGTGAGTTTCTGCTGTTAATTGGTCTCTAGGATTGTGTGTGTGTGTGTGTGTGTGTGTGTGTGTGTGTGTGTGTCTCTCTGCTGTACCTGATCAGTTCTGCCTCAGGCGCAAAATTCCACACCACCTTCTGGCGCCTGAGGTCCTGGGTGAAATCAGCCAATGGGATGAGGCTCTGGAGGCTTGAGTTTATATAACAGTTCAAGCCTGGATTCGGAAACCTAAAAAACAACAGGCATCAACATCAGAAAACTCTGCAGTGACAAACAGGAGCTCATCTTCTCTTACTTCATAGATGTTTAGGAACATTTAAATACTAGTTTTGTTTTTGTGTGATTTACTTACCCAAGCCTGTCCATGTTAGGTGGGACGATGCGCTTCTTGGTCCTCCAGGGCCGACTGAGGGTTAGTAGTGAGCAGGGTCGTCTTTCAATCGGAGGATCGGGGGTTCGATCCCTGTCACCACTAGCCCATGTTGATGTGTCCTCGGGCAAGACACCTCGATCCTTGTCTACGCTAGTTGACGTGTCCTCGGGCAAGACACCTCGATCCTTGTCTACGCAAGTTGACGTGTCCTCGGGCAAGACACCGCGATCTCTGTCTACGCTAGTTGACGTGTCTTTGCTCAAGACACCTGGATCCTTTTCTACGCTAGTTGACGTGTCCTCGGGCAAGACACCTCGATCCTTGTCTACGCTAGTTGACGTGTCCTGGGGCAAGACACCTCGATCCTTGTCTACGCTAGTTGACGTGTCCTCGGGCAAGACACCTCGATCCTTGTCTACGCTAGTTGACGTGTCCTGGGGCAAGACACCTCGATCCTTGTCTACGCAAGTTGATGTGTCCTCGGGCAAGACACCGCGATCTTTGTCTACGCTAGTTGACGTGTCTTTGCTCAAGACACCTGGATCCTTTTCTACGCTAGTTGACGTGTCCTCGGGCAAGACACCTCGATCTTTGTCTACGCTAGTTGACGTGTCCTCGGGCAAGACACCTCGATCCTTGTCTACGCTAGTTGACGTGTCCTCGGGCAAGACACCTCGATCCTTGTCTACGCTAGTTGACGTGTCCTCGGGCAAGACACCTGGATCCTTGTCTACGCTAGTTGACGTGTCCTCGGGCAAGACACCTCGATCCTTGTCTACGCTAGTTGATGTGTCCTCGGGCAAGACACCTCGATCCTCGTCTACGCTAGTTGACGTGTCCTCGGGCAAGACACCTGGATCCTTGTCTACGCTAGTTGACGTGTCCTCGGGCAAGACACCTCGATCCTTGTCTACGCTAGTTGACGTGTCCTCGGGCAAGACACCTCGATCCTCGTCTACGCTAGTTGACGTGTCCTCGGGCAAGACACCTCGATCCTCGTCTACGCTAGTTGACGTGTCCTCGGGCAAGACACCTCGATCCTCGTCTACGCTAGTTGACGTGTCCTCGGGCAAGACACCTCGATCCTTGTTGCCCGTCGCAGGGGTTGATCTCATCCTCGGGAATGATTTAGCTGGTGTTAGAGTGTTTCCCTCTACTCCCGAGGTAACTGAGAAACCTACGGCTGGTGTGCTTGTTAGTAACCCGGCGTCGCATAGCGTGCTGCCCATTTTTCCGGTCTGTGTGGTAACGCGGGCGCAGAGTCGCAAACGGGGTGATTTAGTGGAGCTCTCCAAGTCTGGAGATGCGGGCAGCCCCTCCGCTGGCAAGCGAGGGGAGCCTATTGTTGAGGTGGTGACTGTGGAGGATAACTTGTGTTTGGCAGTGGAGAAAGGTCAGCTAGTTATCGCTCAACAAGCTGATAGTACTCTAGCTGCCTGTTCGTTGGCTGCTCGGCAGCCGAAAAGTGACTCCAAGACTGCAACGTATGTGTATGGTGAGGGGGTCCTGTTGCGTCAGTGGCTCCCAGTGGCTGGGGCGGAGTTCGATGTGGTTACGCAGGTGGTGGTACCAAAGGAGTTTCGGTCCCAGGTATTGAGCTTAGTCCATGACCACCACCTGTCCGGACAGTTGGGAATTAAAAAAACATACCATCGTGTACTCCGTTACTTCTTTTGGCCAGGGGTGAAATCCGATGTTGCCAAGTATTGTCGATCTTGTGGTATTTGTCAACTGACTGGGAAACCGAACCAGGTTATTCCTCCGGCCCCGTTACATCCGATCCCGGTAATGGGTGAACCCTTCGAACATGTCATAGTAAACTGTGTAGGTCCCTTACCAAAAACCAAGTCTGGACATCAGTACATGCTTACCATGGTGTGCGCCGCTACACGTTTTCCCGAGGCAGTGCCGTTGCGCTCCTTAAAAGCGAAAGAAGTAGTGAAAGCCCTGGTTAAATTCTTTTTCACTTTTGGATTGCCAAAACGCATTCAAACGGATCAAGGGTCTAATTTCATGTCTAAGATGTTTGCACAGGTCATGGCAGAATTGGCTGTTAAGCATCAGGTCTCCAGTGCGTATCATCCAGAGAGTCAGGGCGCACTGGAGAGGTTTCATCAGACGTTAAAATCTATGCTTCGTAAATATTGCGTGGAGTCCAACAAGGACTGGGATGAGGGCTTGCCACTGCTAATGTTCGCCATTCGTAAAACTACTCAGGAATCGCTCGGGTTTAGTCCGGCTGAACTGGTTTTTGGACACACTGTGCGAGGCCCGCTACGACTGCTGCAGGAAAGGTGGCTTGCAGACAGGCCGGGCCCCACGCACAGCATTTTAGACTATGTGAGTTCATTTAGGGAGCGGTTGCACACGGTGTGCGAGCTGGCGCGCACCTCACTTTCCACCGCACAGTCCGAAATGAAACAAAGACATGATAGGAAAACTCTCAAGCGTAGTTTTCTGGCCGGAGACCGGGTGTTGGTCTTGCTCCCTGTGGTTGGCTCCTGTCTCCAGGCTAAATTCAGTGGACCTTATGAGGTTGGGCGGCAGTTAAGTGCTACAGATTATGTAATTAGAACGCCAGATCGGAAGAAAAAGTCCCGGGTGTGCCATATTAACATGCTAAAAGCCTATTTTGACCGAGATGGCTCCAACCTGCCATCTGCGGTTCCTGGGCCAGGTATGTCTCCTGTGGTGACTGTGGTGTCACCCCCACCCAGTTCAGAGGGGGACGGACTGCGTGAGCCCCTTGTGTCGGTTCCGAGTCCGCGTCTAGGGAACTCCCGAATTTTGGGTAAATTAGAGAGTCACGTGTCTTATTTGTCAGAGCAAAAAAAAAAAAAGACATTGATGTCTTGTCCCGGATAGGGTGTTGAACAAACTTTTCTTCATGTGAAGAAATGTTTGATCTTAGGTGGGGGGATGTTATGACTCGGGGCATCATGGAAAGAAGCCCCAACTTAGTGCTGTTCACCTCCCCGCCTGAGGGGAGGTGTTGTGATATGTGTTGCCTTGCCCTGTGTTTTTTTCATTCGCTGCAGGTGATTGGACGGCTACTTAGGAGGGAACCTGTGGGGCCGGCTCTCTCTCTCCAGCTTCCAACCGGGCCATGCTGCACAAGAGGGATCCTTGGGGTGGTGGGGTTAGGAAGAGTGTTGGTAGGGGTGAGAAGCCCTTTTTGTTTAGCCGTGTTTTCTCCTGTTTTCAGGTAGGGAGATAGGTAAGACACCTGTATTTTCTTTTGTTCCTTTTGTGGTAGGGAAGTTAGATTACGTGCACAGATTGTTTTGTTTGTTATTTTGGGCCAGGCTCACCCTGAAGCATTTATGACACCTGGTGGAAAATAAAACATAATTGAACTACTCCTCTGCAGCATTGGTCCTAATTTGGGACGTGGGGAGACCCGTCCGTATGTTGCGCTCAGGCTCCCCTAGGCCGGGCGTAACAAAGCGAGCGGAGCGTCCCGTGCGGACTGACTGAATGGCTGAATGGCTCAGGTGTTACACTATGGCCTAATGCAGCATTTCTCCCGAAGGTGCTGACACGCTCGCACCTTAACCAACCTATCCAGCTCGCACAGTTATACCCTCCATTGGGAGAGGAGAGGTCAGGGCTACTGTGCCCAGTGCGGGTCCTCAGAGCCTATGTCGAGGCCACCGCAGCTATACGGCGGTCGGAGCAGCTCTTTGTCTGCTATGGGGGACCTAGGAAGGGCTGTGCCCTGTCAAAACAGCACTACCTCTCCTTCTTCTTCTTCTTCTTCTACTTTCGCCATCACGGTCTGCAGAAGAAAAAGCAGGAGAGAAAGAACACACTACCTCTCCTTCTTCTCCTTCTTCTTCTACTTTCGCCATCACGGCCTACAGAAGAAAAAGCAGGAGAGAAAGAACACACTACCTCTCCTTCTTCTTCTTCTTCTTCTTCTTCTACTTTTGTCATCACGGCCTGCAGAAAAACAAGCAGGAGAGAAAGCTCCTCTACATCTGAGAACACACACAAAAGTAATCGGTTAAACTTAAACAACTTCAGTCAGTCAGCTTGACATCAGGACGGAATGATGTGCTCTTACCCGTCTTTGGTAAAAAATAACGTAGGCTGACTGCTGACTCTGCACGCAGACGGAGTCCCCCGATGTGTGCGAGACTTGTGCATCGTTAAAAGTCAGCCAGCTGTCAGTGGGGTCATCTGGGTCCATATCCGGATTCGGCCCATTGCTGATGTAGTGTCCTATGAGGGGCAACAAGAAAACAAGAAGTACTTAGCACAGGGAGCAATACGCGCTTGTTTCAGGAAGAAGCATATGTCAGATGTAAAAAAAACACTTGGCAATTTCTCTCCAAGCTGCTCAGTTGTAGCAAGGAGAGTAACAGTTGTACTCAGATTATCTTACCGCTGTTCGCTTCAGATCCAAGGTGGTTGATGACACTCACCAGGTTGTACAAGCCATTACCCTGAGAGGAGGTCACGATCAGCTCCCTGTAGATGTCAACTGGGTCGTGGAGCTTCTGGGGCTTCAGTGATGGGGTGAAGGTGAACCGCTTCAGGTGAAGCATCAGCACTCTGTGGGCGGGAAATAAGAAGTGGGCAAAGTCAAAACATATGAGCCGGTTCCAAAAGATCGTCGGTATTGTTACTTAATTAATAATAATAAATGACTCAAGCGGTTCATTGATTATCTGAATTAGACGGTTAATGGACGTCACTCACCTGCAATTGAACTCTTATCATTTGCAGGTCCTCGTGTTCCTCATCTTGAACCCCAGGTGGTCTTCAACGGGGCACTTGTAGCTCTGGCCCATAATGGCAGCTCTGGCCTGGAGCAGCGGGGACAGGCTCCTGATCTGCTCCACGACTGTTGTGAGGAACTCGTGAGCGTCCTGAACACACACACACAGACATACACACAGACATACAGACAGATGATCAGAGGACAAACTATTAGGAGGAGGTGGCGCAACATCAATCGAAACGGACGACTCACTTTCTGGCTGTCATCTCTAAACTCCGGAGCCTGGGCGGAGAGGACACTCTTGAACCTAGAAAGCGCTTTGAGTTTTTGCTTGTGTTTGGCGGAACGGTGGCACCCAACCACGTGCATGAATCTCCTGTAGGGGGAGAAGAAAATAGGGAGTGAGTTTCTGCTGTTCATTGGTCTCTAGGAGTGTGTATGTGTGTGTGTGTATGTGTGTGTGTGTGTGTGTGTGTGTGTGTGTGTGTGTGTGTGTGTGTGTGTGTGTGTGTGTGTGTCTCTCTGCTGTACCTGATCAGTTCTGCCTCAGGCGCAAAATTCCACACCACCTTCTGGCGCCTGAGGTCCTGGGTGAAATCAGCCAATGGGATGAGGCTCTGGAGGCTTGAGTTTATATAACAGTTCAAGCCTGGATTCGGAAACCTAAAAAACAACAGGCATCAACATCAGAAAACTCTGCAGTGACAAACAGGAGCTCATTTTCTCTTACTTCATAGATGTTTAGGAACATTTAAATACTAGTTTTGTTTTTGTGTGATTTACTTACCCAAGCCTGTCCATGTTAGGTGGGACGATGCGCTTCTTGGTCCTCCAGGGCCGACTGAGGGTTAGTAGTGAGCAGGGTCGTCTTTCAATCGGAGGATCGGGGGTTCGATCCCTGTCACCACTAGCCCATGTTGATGTGTCCTCGGGCAAGACACCTCGATCCTTGTCTACGCTAGTTGACGTGTCCTCGGGCAAGACACCTCGATCCTTGTCTACGCTAGTTGACGTGTCCTCGGGCAAGACACCTCGATCTTTGTCTACGCTAGTTGACGTGTCCTCGGGCACCTGGATCCTTGTCTACGCTAGTTGATGTATCCTCGGGCAAGACACCGCGATCTTTGTCTACGCTAGTTGACGTGTCCTCGGGCAAGACACCTGGATCCTTTTCTACGCTATTTGACGTGTCCTCGGGCAAGACACCTCGATCCTTTTCTACGCTATTTGACGTGTCCTCGGGCAAGACACCTCGATCTTTGTCTACGCTAGTTGACGTGTCCTCAGGCAAGACACCTCGATCCTCGTCTACGCTAGTTGACGTATCCTCGGGCAAGATACCTGGATCCTTGTCTACGCTAGTTGACGTGTCCTCGGGCAAGACACCTCGATCCTTGTCTACGCTAGTTGACGTGTCCTCGGGCAAGACACCTCGATCCTTGTCTACGCTAGTTGACGTGTCCTCGGGCAAGACACCTGGATCCTTGTCTACGCTAGTTGACGTGTCCTCGGGCAAGACACCTCGATCCTTGTCTACGCTAGTTGACGTGTCCTCGGGCAAGACACCTCGATCCTTGTCTACGCTAGTTGATGTGTCCTCGGGCAAGACACCTCGATCCTCGTCTACGCTAGTTGACGTGTCCTCGGGCAAGACACCTGGATCCTTGTCTACGCTAGTTGACGTGTCCTCGGGCAAGACACCTCGATCCTTGTCTACGCTAGTTGACGTGTCCTCGGGCAAGACACCTCGATCCTTGTCTACGCTAGTTGACGTGTCCTCGGGCAAGACACCTCGATCTTTGTCTACGCTAGTTGACGTGTCCTCGGGCAAGACACCTCGATCCTTCTTCTGGTCTGCTTCGTTGCCTGTAGTCGGGGAGACGCAACTTACTCTGAAGAACTTGAATAATCTGCAGATCCAGCCACACTTCTTCTTCTTTTTCTCCTTTCTCGTCGTGCTGGTGTCCGTATCAGGCGGGGAGGGCTGTTCAATTTTGTCCCTCACTGGCTCTTTTGGACGCCTATCTTTATTCTGTAAGAGAACAACATTAGAATAAACCGTGTCAAGCATCCTTTGTGTCAAACATCTAATTCTACAAATAATAATACAAATCTGTAAATATGAAGCCTGTGAAACTTACCACTCGTCGATAGCAGAACAGCCTGGTCAACAAAGTCTCCTCTTCCTGGTTCTCTGCTGAGGGCTTGGCGGCACTAGTGAGAGACAAAATCAGTCAAACTTGGTTGTTTGTGAGGATGAATTACTCTCTAAAGTGAATACTAATATTATAATACTGATAGAATATGATGCTAATACTAATACATTAATAATAATGTTGGTTAGCAGTGCAGAAAACTGTTCCACAACCAATAGATTACTCAACCAACAACAAATAAATAACTGACATCAATTTCGATAAGTGATTAACAGTAACTGATCTCTGATGGCCCTGAGGAGAGGCAGTGGGTCCAATTTTAAGGGATACTGGGGCAAAACATTCTGCGGCTCGACGTGGTGCGGTACCGTTCTCTGACCGGTCTTACTGTGGTTCTGACCTGTTGGTGTGGGGAATTAAGTTGAGTGTTTTACGGGTGCCTCTTCATATAGTTACACTCTCCTCCGCCTTTGTGTCTGGCCCAGTTCAAGTGGCTGTGAGAGATCGGTTGCCCGTCGCAGGGGTTGATCTCATCCTCGGGAATGATTTAGCTGGTGTTAGAGTGTTTCCCTCTACTCCCGAGGTAACTGAGAAACCTACGGCTGGTGTGCTTGTTAGTAACCCGGCGTCGCATAGCGTGCTGCCCATTTTTCCGGTCTGTGTGGTAACGTGGGCGCAGAGTCGCAAACGGGGTGATTTAGTGGAGCTCTCCAAGTCTGGAGATGCGGGCAGCCCCTCCGCTGGCAAGCGAGGGGAGCCTATTGTTGAGGTGGTGACTGTGGAGGATAACTTGTGTTTGGCAGTGGAGAAAGGTCAGCTAGTTATCGCTCAACAAGCTGATAGTACTCTAGCTGCCTGTTCGTTGGCTGCTCGGCAGCCGAAAAGTGACTCCAAGACTGCAGCGTATGTGTATGGTGAGGGGGTCCTGTTGCGTCAGTGGCTCCCAGTGGCTGGGGCGGAGTTCGATGTGGTTACGCAGGTGGTGGTACCAAAGGAGTTTCGGTCCCAGGTATTGAGCTTAGCCCATGACCACCACCTGTCTGGACAGTTGGGAATTAAAAAAACATACCATCGTGTACTCCGTTACTTCTTTTGGCCAGGGGTGAAATCCGATGTTGCCAAGTATTGTCGATCTTGTGGTATTTGTCAACTGACTGGGAAACCGAACCAGGTTATTCCTCCGGCCCCGTTACATCCGATCCCGGTAATGGGTGAACCCTTCGAACATGTCATAGTAGACTGTGTAGGTCCCTTACCAAAAACCAAGTCTGGACATCAGTACATGCTTACCATGATGTGCGCCGCTACACGTTTTCCCGAGGCAGTGCCGTTGCGCTCCTTAAAAGCGAAAGCAGTAGTGAAAGCCTTGGTTAAATTCTTTTCCACTTTTGGATTGCCAAAACGCATTCAAACGGATCAAGGGTCTAATTTCATGTCTAAGATGTTTGCACAGGTCATGGCAGAATTGGCTGTTAAGCATCAGGTCTCCAGTGCGTATCATCCAGAGAGTCAGGGCGCACTGGAGAGGTTTCATCAGACGTTAAAATCTATGCTTCGTAAATATTGCGTGGAGTCCAACAAGGACTGGGATGAGGGCTTGCCACTGCTAATGTTCGCCATTCGTGAAACTACTCAGGAATCGCTCGGGTTTAGTCCGGCTGAACTGGTTTTTGGACACACTGTGCGAGGCCCGCTACGACTGCTGCAGGAAAGGTGGCTTGCAGACAGGCCGGGCCACACGCACAGCATTTTAGACTATGTGAGTTCATTTAGGGAGCGGTTGCACACGGTGTGCGAGCTGGCGCGCACCTCACTTTCCACCGCACAGTCCGAAATGAAACAAAGTTATGATAGGAAAACTCTCAAGCGTAGTTTTCTGGCCGGAGACCGGGTGTTGGTCTTGCTCCCTGTGGTTGGCTCCTGTCTCCAGGCTAAATTCAGTGGACCTTATGAGGTTGGGCGGCAGTTCAGTGCTACAGATTATGTAATTAGAACGCCAGATCGGAAGAAAAAGTCCCGGGTGTGCCATATTAACATGCTAAAAGCCTATTTTGACCGAGATGGCTCCAACCTGCCATCTGCGGTTCCTGGGCCAGGTATGTCTCCTATGGTGACTGTGGTGTCACCCCCACCCAGTTCAGAGGGGGACGGACTGCGTGAGCCCCTTGTGTCGGTTCCGAGTCCGCGTCTAGGGAACTCCCAAATTTTGGGTAAATTAGAGAGTCACGTGTCTTATTTGTCAGAGCAAAAAAAAAAAAAGACATTGATGTCTTGTCCCGGATAGGGTGTTGAACAAACTTTTCTTCAAGTCCGTTTTTTTTTCTTTCTTTTTCTCATGCTCTGTGTCCCGGAGTCGTCTGTACGTTCGGTACGTAGAGTGGGCACATGTATGGTGCTGGGTGAAAATGGACTTCGATTTGGACAAATTTGTGGCTGAGCCTACGCTTCAACAGCTAAATAAATGTAGAAAGGGGGAGTTGGTGCTTGTTGCAAACTCGTTTGATATACAAGTCCCAGAGAAGATAAACAAAGAGGAACTGAGACAGCTCGTGGCTGATAAGATAGGGGGAGGGGGTTGTTGACTGCAGGGCCAAAGAAAGTGGATGATCAAGCTACGCCGATGACGTCGGCTGAGGAGCTTAAGCTGACACTGCGCATTAGAGAGCTGTATTTGAGGAATCGGGAGTTAGAGGTGGAAGCTATGCATCTTAGGGTGAGGGCCTTAGAACTGGAACGCCAGCCTGGTGGCCCGCCCCAGGCACCGATACCAAATCAAACCCCACAGTCTCCCCGAGATAGCTTCGATGTCAGCAGGCATATAGCGCTGGTGCCACCGTTCAGGGAGGCTGAGGTAGATTCCTATTTTAGTGCGTTTGAGCGCATCACGTCCACCTTAAAGTGGCCAAGGGAGGTCTGGACTTTGCTGCTCCAGTGTAAGTTGGTGGGTAAAACTCAAGAGGTGTGTAACACACTAACGCTGGAGCAGAGTTTAGACTATGACGCGGTTAAGACTACAGTGCTACGGGCATATGAGCTAGTGCCTGAGGCTTATAGGCAAGGGTTCAGAAGTGGTGAAAAGGATGGGAGCCAGACGTACGTGGAGTTTGCGCGTGGGAAAGGCATGCTGTTTGATAAATGGTGTAAATCCAGTAAAGTTGCTGACTTTGCGCAGCTGCGGGAACTGATTCTGTTGGAAGAGTTCAAAAAGTGGCTGCCAGAGCGCATTGTCTTGTACCTGAATGAGCAGAGGGTGGCGACAGTGGCTGAAGCGGCTGTCCTGGCGGATGAGTTTGTCCTGACCCACAAAAGTGTGTTTCCATCTTCTATGCACGATGAGCCGTCAGTACCTATGATAAATAAAGCGAGGTCGGCGAAAAATTTCCGCCGCAGTAACTATTCGACCCCCACTGCAAACCGAGAGTGCTTTTATTGTCATGACCCGGGCCACTTCGTTGCAGTCTGCCCGGTATTGCGGAAAAAGGAAGAATCAGAGAGGAAAAGCCCTTCTGCCATCGGTCTAATTCAGGGGGAGGCAAAAACTAGTCAGTATGGGCTTTGGGCGGAGGAATTGCCGTCGCAGGAGATTGATGATTCTTTAAAACCCTTTATCTACTTCCGGTGACGCCATGTTCTGAGCAAGTCGCAAGGAGGGTTTGCTCCCGCAAAACTCGGTGTGATTTGGCTGTTTGCATGATAATAATAATATTCGGACGATAAATGGGATAAGTTTAGTCCTGAGGGAAGACATGAGCATGTCCAGAGATACAAGAACCGCAGGGAAGCAGCAAAAATTCCAAGAAGAGAAAAAAGGGAAAAAAGGGCCGCTGTTTAACGTTGCACCAGGCGAAGCTAGTGGGGAAGAAGGAGCAATGAACGTGGCGGAGATACTTCGAGAACTGAAAGAATTGAGGAAAGAAAATCAGGAGTCGTTTACTGACACCAAAGCCTCACTGTCTAGACTGGAAACATCGGTAACGGATCTAAAACAACGGATGGAGAAACTCGAACGGCGGGTGGAAGAGACGGAGACCAGAGTCGGCGTAGCTGAGGACTCTAGTCAACGACATGAGCGGGTGCTCCGACATCTGGTGAGACGCGAGGCGGCCCTCACCGACCTATGTGATGACCTGCAGAACCGAATGCGCCGCAACAATCTGAGAATCTATCAAGTCCCTGAAGAAAGTGAGAAAAGAGACACAGTTGGATTTGTTAAAGATCTTATTAAAAACACGCTGCAGCTACCGCCTGAAATTAAGGTACACATTGAGAGGGCGCACAGATCTTTGGGGCTAAAACCAGACAACACCGCACCTCCGCGCTCCATCATTGTGAGATTTCAGGACTATACCGTGAAGGAAGCGGTGCTACGACAAGCATGGACGCAGAAACAAGTCCAGTTTCAGGGAAAGCTCATATACTTCGACCAAGATTACTCTCCGGAGGTACAGAGGAAAAGAGCGCGGGTACGTGGAGTTATAAAGCAGCTGAAGGAGAAGGGGATTCGGGCCGGATGTCGCTTCCCTGCGCAGCTGAGAGTCACCTTGGAGACGGGAGTGAAAACTTTTCCAACGCTGGTAGAGGCTCTGCCGACACTTGGGGAGTTGGGCATAGAGGTGCAAGTGAGTGAGAGAGAGAAGATGGAACGGGAACTTTCGAGGGCGACATGGCAAACGCAGGAGAACGGGAGGAGAGGAGGAGGAGGAGGAGCCGCTTCTCTGAGGGACGCTGATCTACGCTCTTTTCTGAAGGACTGAGAAAATGACATTTGTGCTCAGGTAACGCTAACAGACTTTTGGAAATCAGTGCTAAGTTTAACGGTGGACAGGAACACGACATATCTATCCCCGTATAGGACATTTAAAACAGCTAGTCACACTGAATATAAGTGATGAGTATATGTGAGTGATATTAAAGGTAAGAGGGAGCGAAGGGCTCCCATTTTCTTTTTGATGATAGTACCCAAGTTGGGACGAAAACCTCACCAGGGAATTGGTTATTTTCTTTGGGCTGTGGTTTGGTTGGCACTTTGTGCATATTCCCCAGAGAGGGTTAAAGGTCACAACTCTCTGCCTATAATACAACAGGGGCTGGTGGACACATTTCTTCAGCCAGCTGGGTTTTTGGAAGTCAAAGGTGTTTATTTGGTTCATTTAAATATGTTTGTTTGTAGTTCTTATATCCTTGACATGTCTGTTAAGTCCACACAAGTAAATGAGGTCATTTTTGAAGTAAAACTTATTATTTTAAACACAGGGGGTTTGAGGGGAAGGAAAAAAAACAAGAAAGAAGATTACTCATGTCTGATTTAGGGGTTGTTAGTTATAATGTTAAAGGTATCAATCATCCCATTAAGAGGAAAAAGATTCTAACTCAGTTGAAAAAATTCAATTGTTCAATCGGGTTACTACAGGAAACTCACCTAAATGAGGCTGAACACAAGAAACTAAGAAGAGATTGGGTGGAGCAGGTGTTCTATGCATCTTGTCCAAATAGCAGAAAGAGAGGAGTGGCAATTTTGATTAGTAGATCCGGCGGTCTTGCAGTACATAGGGAAGTAAAGGATATTCAGGGAAGGTATATAGGAGTCATAGGAAAAATAGGTGGAATAGACCTGACCATCATGAATATTTATGCTCCGAATGAAGATGATCCTTCGTTTTTTAAGGACATTGCATCGATATTGGCAAGAGAAGCTAAAGGTACCATAGTTTTAGGAGGAGACTTTAATTGTGTCTTAAACGCGAAATTAGACAAATTACCCACAGACCAGGGACCTCCAACCAGGAAATCAAAAGCTGCAAAACATATATTGGAAGAGTTAGGGCTTGTAGATAGCTGGAGAGCCAAGAATCCAACGACAAAAGATTTTACATTTCTGTCTTCGGTTCATGGGTCATACTCCAGAATTGATCTGATTTGCATCTCAAAGCAGAGCCTTCATAAAATCAAGGAGTGTGTTATAGAACCTATTACTCTATCTGATCATGGCCCAGTAAGACTGAAATTAAACTTGGGTTTCGAAAGGCATTTTAAATACTGGAGATTAAACATCTCTTTGCTGACAAACCCGATATCCCAAGAGCAATTAAAACAAACTATAGGAGAATACTTTGCAATAAATGATAATGGAGCAGTATCCCCCTCCACCCTTTGGGATGGGGCTAAGGCGGTGCTGAGAGGGAAATGTATTGAAATAGCCGTTAAATTAAATAAACAGAGACTTGAAAAGGAGAAACAATTGGAAAGTGATATAAAAAGGTTGGGACATGAGCATAGAGTAACTGGGGACAAACATATATTGGAACAACTACAGGAGTGTAGAACTGCTCTGGATCAATTACTTACACGTAAAGCTGAGGGGGCGCTCAGATATACAAACCAAAGATATTATGAAATGGGGAATCGAGCAAGCCGGCTACTTGCCTTTCAGTTGAGAAAAGAGCAGTCAAACCGTATTGTTCCTAAAATAAGGCATCCAACTTCCTTAGCTGAGGTTTCACATCCAGTTGAGGTGGCAGGGGCATTTCAAACTTTTTACAAGAATCTTTACGATGCACCGGAGGAAGCTCCAAGCACGGTGAAAATGGAGGGAATATTTAAGGATCTTAATTTAGTAAGGCTATCGGAAGCAGAAGCGGAGGAGTTGACAGCCCCAATTTTAGAAAGTGAAATAGAAGGGATCATTGGATCTCTGAAAAATAATAAATCTCCGGGAACAGATGGTCTGCCAGGTGAATTTTACAAGACCTTTATGAAGGAGCTTGTGCCTAGGCTTTGTGGGGTCTTTAACTATGCTTTACAGGAAAATGACCCACCCAAAAGTTGGTCAGAGGCCGTGATAACAGTCATACACAAAGAGGGGAAGGATCCACTAGAGTGTGGCGCCTATAGGCCAATTAGTCTGCTTGGAAGTGATGTAAAGATTCTTAGTTCTATACTGGCGAATAGAATGCAGAAATACCTTGGGAAGTTAACCAATCCTGATCAGACAGGGTTTATACCGGGCCGTCAAGGTGCAAATAATATTAGAAGAGTTCTAAATTTACAATCAGTAGCAAGAGACTCTGCCTGTCCTTCAATGCTTCTCAGTCTGGACGCAGAGAAGGCGTTTGATAGGGTGGACTGGTCGTATTTAAATTATACTATGGAACGAATGGGATTTAATTGGACATTTATTAAATGGATTAACACTCTAAATAAAGACCCAATATCTAGAGTTAGGGTTAACGGACACTGCTCTCAATTCTTTAAACTTAAGAAGGGGGTTCGGCAGGGAAATCCAATATCTCCAATTTTGTTTGCACTGAGTATTGAACCGCTGGCTGAGTTAATGAGGAGTAATGATCAAATTGAAGGTATAGTAGATGAGGGGGGCATGATGCATAAGATATCGTTGTTTGCGGATGATATCCTGTTGTTTATAAGAAATCCATTGTCATCTATACCTGCGGTTATGCAATGTCTGAGGAACTATGGGGGAGTTTCAGGACATAAAGTTAATGAGGGGAAATCGGAAGCAATGATGATTACAGGAAGCTGGCCTACACAATTGGACGGACTTGCGAGATTTAGATGGTCAAAGGGGGGCTTTAGGTATTTGGGGGTGATTTTGACTCCTATTGCTTCTAAATTATACAGCGCAAACTATGACAAACTTATTTCCCAGATCAAAAAGGACCTGGAAAGGTGGGAGATGCTTCCCCTTTCCTTGGTTGGGAGAGTAGAAACCATTAGGATCAATGTTCTGCCAAGGCTGTTATTTCTCTTTTGCTCTCTTCCTATTGCGGTCCCGGTATCTACTTTTAAGCTCTTAGATAGGCTTATTTCCCGATTCATATGGCAGAACAAGAGGCCTAGAGTGAGACTCAAAGTTCTTTGCTTACGGAAAGAGAAGGGCGGTTTATCTTTGCCTCATTTCAGAAGTTATTACTGGGCAGCACAACTTAGAGTATTGATCTCCTGGATGAGATTGGATATGGATACAAAATGGGTACATATAGAGCAAAGTTCAGTAAACGCATCACTCTCAGCACTTCCCTTTCTGACGACAAAGGCACTGAGTATACTAAAAATACAAAATGAATGGGTTAAGTATACATTAAAGGTTTGGAGGAAAATAAGACAGGTAATAAACCTCTCATTATCTGTATCTAGGGCAACAAAAATTGCTGCTCTTTGTGATTTTCTGCCTGCTAATTTGGACAGGGGTGTTAGTAAATGGGCGGAGAAGGGTTTGACCACAATAAATCAATTATTTGTAGGAACGACTCTCAGGGCTTTCGCACAACTTCAAGCAAAGTATGGTATTGAAGCCAAGGATCTATTTTGATATTTCCAACTTCGACACTATTTGACCACACACAAGGAGTGGGACAAAATTAAAGACATACCAGGCAATTTTGAGGAGTACTGGGTGGAGATAGCGGAGTATCGAATCCAAACAAAACATGTAATATCTTGTTTATACAGCAGAATTCATATGGATACATTTATCGACACACTAGATATAAAAAGTAAATGGGAATTGGAGGCTAACATCATTATCGCAGATGATGATTGGGAATGCTCTTGGTTGTCCTGGCACAAATGTTTAAGTAGTCCAACCTGGAGAGAATTTAGTTGGAAGCTAAGGATGAGATTTTTTAAAACGCCCTTAGTAATAGCTAAATATGACAAGAAGTATTCCCCTCTCTGCTGGAGAGGTTGTGGCCTAATAGGAGACTTTTCTCACATTTTCTGGGATTGCCCTAAATTGCAGAAGTTCTGGGAGGAGGTGAAGAGGGAGATAGGTAAGATCTTGAACTTAGACAGTTCAATTGACCCACAACAGCTGATTTTGGGAACTACACCTACAAGGGGGCTAGGGAAAAACAAACTGTATATAATCAGAGTTATGATGTTAATTGCCCACAAAATGATTACAGTTAACTGGCTCAGGCCCCACTCACCCACTGTGGACCAGTGGGCCCAGAGGCTCCAGGCTGTGAATTGTATGGAGAGTTTAACTGCAAGCCTACGACTCCGGATGGACATTTACCTAGCGAGATGGTCACCTGTCACAAGGTATTGGTCAAAATGACTACTCGGTTGACATTGGACTGGACGAGCTAGATTAAATATGAAACGAGGTGATTTCATTGGGATATCCCTTCTGTCATTTGTGTTCTATTTGTATTTGGTATACACTTGTATTACATACTGTTATTTTTATAGGGTTGTTATAATGGTATATAATATTGTATGTCATGCTGTGTGAGACTCACTGTCAAGGAACTTGTTCTAATAAAAGTTCAAAAAAAAAAAAAAAACCTTTATCTCACAGGGTTACTTTTCTCTGAGTGGCCGTGACGGGGACAGGGTCCCAATTACAATTTTAAGGGATACTGGGGCAAAACATTCTGCGGCTCGACGTGGTGCGGTACCGTTCTCTGACCGGTCTTACTGTGGTTCTGACCTGTTGGTGTGGGGAATTAAGTTGAGTGTTTTACGGGTGCCTCTTCATATAGTTACACTCTCCTCCGCCTTTGTGTCTGGCCCAGTTCAAGTGGCTGTGAGAGATCGGTTGCCCGTCGCAGGGGTTGATCTCATCCTCGAGAATGATTTAGCTGGTGTTAGTGTTTCCCTCTACTCCCGAGGTAACTGAGAAACCTACGGCTGGTGTGCTTGTTAGTAACCCGGCGTCGCATAGCGTGCTGCCCATTTTTCCGGTCTGTGTGGTAACGCGGGCGCAGAGTCGCAAACGGGGTGATTTAGTGGAGCTCTCCAAGTCTGGAGATGCGGGCAGCCCCTCCGCTGGCAAGCGAGGGGAGCCTATTGTTGAGGTGGTGACTGTGGAGGATAACTTGTGTTTGGCAGTGGAGAAAGGTCAGCTAGTTATCGCTCAACAAGCTGATAGTATTCTAGCTGCCTGTTCGTTGGCTGCTCGGCAGCCGAAAAGTGACTCCAAGACTGCAGCGTATGTGTATGGTGAGGGGGTCCTGTTG
This sequence comes from Taurulus bubalis, assembly GCF_910589615.1. Taxonomy (NCBI): domain Eukaryota; kingdom Metazoa; phylum Chordata; class Actinopteri; order Perciformes; family Cottidae; genus Taurulus; species Taurulus bubalis. Next base: position 43,134,729 of record NC_136590.1, read on the forward strand.
CGTCAGTGGCTCCCAGTGGCTGGGGTGGAGTTTGGGTGAACCCTTCGAACATGTCATAGTAGACTGTGTAGGTCCCTTACCAAAAACCAAGTCTGGACATCAGTACATGCTTACCATGATGTGCGCCGCTACACGTTTTCCCGAGGCAGTGCCGTTGCGCTCCTTAAAAGCGAAAGCAGTAGTGAAAGCCTTGGTTAAATTCTTTTCCACTTTTGGATTGCCAAAACGCATTCAAACGGATCAAGGGTCTAATTTCATGTCTAAGATGTTTGCCATGCTGCACAAGAGGGATCCTTGTGGTGGTGGGGTTAGGAAGAGTGTTGGTAGGGGTGAGAAGCCCTTTTTGTTTAGCCATGTTTTCTCCTGTTTTCAGGTAGGGAGATAGGTAAGACACCTGTATTTTCTTTTGTTCCTTTTGTGGTAGGGAAGTTAGATTACGTGCACAGATTGTTTTGTTTGTTATTTTGGGCCAGGCTCACCCTGAAGAATTTATGACACCTGGTGGAAAATAAAACATAATTGAACTACTCCTCTGCAGCATTGGTCCTAATTTGGGACGTGGGGAGACCCGTCCGTATGTTGCGCTCAGGCTCCCCTAGGCCGGGCGTAACAAAGCGAGCGGAGCGTCCCGTGCGGACTGACTGAATGGCTGAATGGCTCAGGTGTTACACTATGGACTAATGCAGCATTTCTCCCGAAGGTGCTGACACGCTCGCACCTCAACCAACCTATCCAGCTCGCACAGTTATACCCTCCATTGGGAGAGGAGAGGTCAGGGCTACTGTGCCCAGTGCGGGTCCTCAGAGCCTATGTCGAGGCCACCGCAGCTATACGGCGGTCGGAGCAGCTCTTTGTCTGCTATGGGGGACCTAGGAAGGGCTGTGCCCTGTCAAAACAGCACTACCTCTCCTTCTTCTTCTTCTTCTTCTTCTACTTTCGCCATCACGGCCTGCAGAAGAAAAAGCAGGAGAGAAAGAACACACTACCTCTCCTTCTTCTCCTTCTTCTTCTACTTTCGCCATCACGGCCTGCAGAAGAAAAAGCAGGAGAGAAAGAACACACTACCTCTCCTTCTTCTTCTTCTTCTTCTTCTACTTTCGCCATCACGGCCTGCAGAAAAACAAGCAGGAGAGAAAGCTCCTCTACATCTGAGAACACACACAAAAGTAATCGGTTAAACTTAAACAACTTCAGTCAGTCAGCTTGACATCAGGACGGAATGATGTGCTCTTACCCGTCTTTGGTCAAAAATAACGTAGGCTGACTGCTGACTCTGCACGCAGACGGAGTCCCCCGATGTGTGCGAGACTTGTGCATCGTTAAAAGTCAGCCAGCTGTCAGTGGGGTCATCTGGGTCCATATCCGGATTCGGCCCATTGCTGATGTAGTGTCCTATGAGGGGCAACAAGAAAACAAGAAGTACTTAGCACAGGGAGCAATACGCGCTTGTTTCAGGAAGAAGCATATGTCAGATGTAAAAAAAACACTTGGCAATTTCTCTCCAAGCTGCTCAGTTGTAGCAAGGAGAGTAACAGTTGTACTCAGATTATCTTACCGCTGTTCGCTTCAGATCCAAGGTGGTTGATGACACTCACCAGGTTGTACAAGCCATTACCCTGAGAGGAGGTCACGATCAGCTCCCTGTAGATGTCAACTGGGTCGTGGAGCTTCTGGGGCTTCAGTGATGGGGTGAAGGTGAACCGCTTCAGGTGAAGCATCAGCACTCTGTGGGCGGGAAATAAGAAGTGGGCAAAGTCAAAACATATGAGCCGGTTCCAAAAGATCGTCGGTATTGTTACTTAATTAATAATAATAAATGACTCAAGCGGTTCATTGATTATCTGAATTAGACGGTTAATGGACGTCACTCACCTGCAATTGAACTCTTATCATTTGCAGGTCCTCGTGTTCCTCATCTTGAACCCCAGGTGGTCTTCAACGGGGCACTTGTAGCTCTGGCCCATAATGGCAGCTCTGGCCTGGAGCAGCGGGGACAGGCTCCTGATCTGCTCCACGACTGTTGTGAGGAACTCGTGAGCGTCCTGAACACACACACACAGACATACACACAGACATACAGACAGATGATCAGAGGACAAACTATTAGGAGGAGGTGGCGCAACATCAATCGAAACGGACGACTCACTTTCTGGCTGTCATCTCTAAACTCCGGAGCCTGGGCGGAGAGGACACTCTTGAACCTAGAAAGCGCTTTGAGTTTTAGCTTGTGTTTAGCGGAACGGTGGCACCCAACCACGTGCATGAATCTCCTGTAGGGGAAGAAGAAAATAGGGAGTGAGTTTCTGCTGTTAATTGGTCTCTAGGATTGTGTGTGTGTGTGTGTGTGTGTGTGTGTGTGTGTGTGTGTGTGTGTGTGTGTGTGTGTGTGTGTGTGTGTGTGTGTGTGTGTGTGTCTCTCTCTGCTGTACCTGATCAGTTCTGCCTCAGGCGCAAAATTCCACACCACCTTCTGGCGCCTGAGGTCCTGGGTGAAATCAGCCAATGGGATGAGGCTCTGGAGGCTTGAGTTTATATAACAGTTCAAGCCTGGATTCGGAAACCTAAAAAACAACAGGCATCAACATCAGAAAACTCTGCAGTGACAAACAGGAGCTCATTTTCTCTTACTTCATAGATGTTTAGGAACATTTAAATACTAGTTTTGTTTTTGTGTGATTTACTTACCCAAGCCTGTCCATGTTAGGTGGGACGATGCGCTTCTTGGTCCTCCAGGGCCGACTGAGGGTTAGTAGTGAGCAGGGTCGTCCTCGGGCAAGACACCTCGATCCTTGTCTACGCTAGTTGACGTGTCCTCGGGCAAGACACCTCGATCTTTGTCTACGCTAGTTGACGTGTCCTCGGGCAAGACACCTTGATCCTTTTCTACGCTACTTGACGTGTCCTCGGGCAAGACACCTCGATCCTTCTTCTGGTCTGCTTCGTCGCCTGTAGTCGGGGAGACGCAACTTACTCTGAAGAACTTGAATAATCTGCTGATCCAGCCACACTTCTTCTTCTTTTTCTCCTTTCTCGTCGTGCTGGTGTCCGTATCAGGCGGGGAGGGCTGTTCAATTTTGTCCCTCACTGGCTCTTTTGGACGCCTATCTTTATTCTGTAAGAGAACAACATTACAATAAACCGTGTCAAGCATCCTTTGTGTCAAACATCTAATTCTACAAATAATAATACAAATCTGTAAATATGAAGCCTGTGAAACTTACCACTCGTCGATAGCAGAACAGCCTGGTCAACAAAGTCTCCTCTTCCTGGTTCTCTGCTGAGGCCTTGGCGGCACTAGTGAGAAACAAAATCAGTCAAACTTGGTTGTTTGTGAGGATGAATTACTCTCTAAAGTGAATACTAATATTATAATACTGATAGAATATGATGCTAATACTAATACATTAATAATAATGTTGGTTAGCAGTGCAGAAAACTGTTCCACAACCAATAGATTACTCAACCAACAACAAATAAATAACTGACATCAATTTCGATAAGTGATTAACAGTAACTGATCTCTGATGGCCCTGAGGAGAGGCAGTGGGTCCAATTTTAAGGGATACTGGGGCAAAACATTCTGCGGCTCGACGTGGTGCGGTACCGTTCTCTGACCGGTCTTACTGTGGTTCTGACCTGTTGGTGTGGGGAATTAAGTTGAGTGTTTTACGGGTGCCTCATCATGTAGTTACACTCTCCTCCGCCTTTGTGTCTGGCCCAGTTCAAGTGGCTGTGAGAGATCGGTTGCCCGTCGCAGGGGTTGATCTCATCCTCGAGAATGATTTAGCTGGTGTTAGAGTGTTTCCCTCTACTCCCGAGGTAACTGAGAAACCTACGGCTGGTGTGCTTGTTAGTAACCCGGCGTCGCATAGCGTGCTGCCCATTTTTCCGGTCTGTGTGGTAACGCGGGCGCAGAGTCGCAAACGGGGTGATTTAGTGGAGCTCTCCAAGTCTGGAGATGCGGGCAGCCCCTCCGCTGGCAAGCGAGGGGAGCCTATTGTTGAGGTGGTGACTGTGGAGGATAACTTGTGTTTGGCAGTGGAGAAAGGTCAGCTAGTTGTCGCTCAACAAGCTGATAGTACTCTAGCTGCCTGTTCGTTGGCTGCTCGGCAGCCGAAAAGTGACTCCAAGACTGCAACGTATGTGTATGGTGAGGGGGTCCTGTTGCGTCAGTGGCTCCCAGTGGCTGGGGCGGAGTTCGATGTGGTTACGCAGGTGGTGGTACCAAAGGAGTTTCGGTCCCAGGTATTGAGCTTAGTCCATGACCACCACCTGTCCGGACAGTTGGGAATTAAAAAAACATACCATCGTGTACTCCGTTACTTCTTTTGGCCAGGGGTGAAATCCGATGTTGCCAAGTATTGTCGATCTTGTGGTATTTGTCAACTGACTGGGAAACCGAACCAGGTTATTCCTCCGGCCCCGTTACATCCGATCCCGGTAATGGGTGAACCCTTCGAACATGTCATAGTAGACTGTGTAGGTCCCTTACCAAAAACCAAGTCTGGACATCAGTACATGCTTACCATGATGTGCGCCGCTACACGTTTTCCCGAGGCAGTGCCGTTGCGCTCCTTAAAAGCGAAAGCAGTAGTGAAAGCCTTGGTTTAATTCTTTTCCACTTTTGGATTGCCAAAACGCATTCAAACGGATCAAGGGTCTAATTTCATGTCTAAGATGTTTGCCATGCTGCACAAGAGGGATCCTTGGGGTGGTGGGGTTAGGAAGAGTGTTGGTAGGGGTGAGAAGCCCTTTTTGTTTAGCCGTGTTTTCTCCTGTTTTCAGGTAGGGAGATAGGTAAGACACCTGTATTTTCTTTTGTTCCTTTTGTGGTAGGGAAGTTAGATTACGTGCACAGATTGTTTTGTTTGTTATTTTGGGCCAGGCTCACCCTGAAGAATTTATGACACCTGGTGGAAAATAAAACATAATTGAACTACTCCTCTGCAGCATTGGTCCTAATTTGGGACGTGGGGAGACCCGTCCGTATGTTGCGCTCAGGCTCCCCTAGGCCGGGCGTAACAAAGTGAGCGGAGCGTCCCGTGCGGACTGACTGAATGGCTGAATGGCTCAGGTGTTACACTATGGCCTAATGCAGCATTTCTCCCGAAGGTGCTGACACGCTCGCACCTCAACCAACCTATCCAGCTCGCACAGTTATACCCTCCATTGGGAGAGGAGAGGTCAGGGCTACTGTGCCCAGTGCGGGTCCTCAGAGCCTATGTCGAGGCCACCGCAGCTATACGGCGGTCGGAGCAGCTCTTTGTCTGCTATGGGGGACCTAGGAAGGGCTGTGCCCTGTCAAAACAGCGCCTGTCCCACTGGATAGTGGAAGCCATTGCCTTTGCATACAGGGCGAACGGCCGGGCACTGCCGCCCGGAGTAAAGGGCCATTCTACCAGGAGTGTCTCCACGTCATGGGCAACCTGATAGGTGTGTCCATGGAGGATATATGTGCGGCGGCCTCATGGGCATCACCGAGCACATTTACCAGATACTACAGAGTGAACGTTGCCACCCCTCACCCATTGGGTACGGTTCTTCGTCCACATTCCTCTGCCTGAGTCAGACGAGGTAGGTTCCCGTACATTCCTCATGACTTTGTTGGTATAAGTCATCCAGTGTGAAAACACTGCCTCTGGCGGTCAGTAAGGATGAAATAGAACGAAAGTTACGAAGGTAACTACGGTTCTATGAATCCTGGATGACCGCCAGAGTTCTTGGTCACTCGGAGTCTCTTGGTTTCGCGAGAAGATTCCGCATGACATGATCTCAGGATGAGGCCGGAAGTTATACCCGGCTGGGGACTCATCCGAGGTCACACGTGACATTTTTTGGTATACGTACTCGAACTGCGCAAGCGCAAGACGGAAGATATCCAGTGTGAAAACACTGCCTCTGGCGGTCATCCAGGATTCATAGAACCGTAGTAAACAAATTCCATGTGACCTTTTTACCTGTATGTTGAGACGATAAGAGTAACTATATGAATAACTATAATATTGAACAGTTACACGTCAGAGCTGAACTGAGATGATGATGATGATGATCATCATCATCATCATCTCAGCCTGAGTCATATGGAACTCATTTAGGCAGAAGAGCGAGGATATCCAGCTCAAATCCAGCTGTGGAGTTCAGCAGCTGCTTCTAACTTAACATATTATGATGTTATCTCCAAATATGTAAACAAGAGTGAGTAAGTAATAAACTCACTTAAAGATTACATTGCATGTAATAAATGTAGGATGTGAATGTGTAAGTCTAATATTAAGATGTGAAATATTGGTTTCTGTCCTGAAAGATATTTGTACATTCTATGAAATGATTTTATAGCAAACTATACTTTGACATTTTTCCTGAAGTTTTTCGTGGCACTACATTATGAAATATGCAGACAGTTATGAGAGACAGACAGTTATTTAGTTAGTAGTTAGTTATAGAGTTAGTTACTGTGGCACAGAGGGGTTACGTGCTTCTTTGAAACTTTATCTATGAACCACGTTGTTTATTGAAGTGCTTTGAAGTCGGTTGCCAGCAGATGTGTTAGATATGGAGCCTTAAAGGCTCATTTTTACCGGAAGCATGACATCAACACATCAGCTGTCTGCTAACGTATCATTTAGTTTAGTGTGAAGGCGATCAGTGAACTCCACCAGCACAGCCGTGACCTTGTCTTGCTAGCTAGCGGCTAACTGAGCTACATCCAATAAAAAGATACGCCGACGAGTTGAGGTCCTGCTCGCGGGACCGGTGAGCCCCGCAGCACCGGACCGTCAGCGCTCTGCTGCCCGCCGAGAGCAGCCTGATCTCGGCTGGACTTTTTGAAATGATCCGCTGGCTCTGATGTCTCCGTATCGATTAAACATGAGATATAATTCTGTTTCGAGGATTTAACAAGCAATCATTATTATTTATTCACAGTCACATTAAATCAGTTTGACTGAGGGAAGGGTTAAGGTTTATAACTTAAGATTTTAATTCAACTTTTACTTTGAACTACAGCGGTGTCTTATTACTTTTGACCGAATTGTTTGCAATTACATGTGTGTATATATATAAGTATATATAATGCACATTTATAAACATATATCTACAATTATATGTGTATCTATATAAGTATTTATATAAAATACATATTTATAAACACAATAAGTCTTCTCAGTGGTAAGTCACTGGAACAGAACTGCACAGGTGAATGTCCCAGTGGTGTGTGTTGTTTTTTTATTGTGCACGCATTACTCTCCCCAGCTGTGCGCTCTCAGAAGCCCTGTATATGGCAGTAGGACTCCAGGCTGGCGAAGAGGACGTAGAGGAACCAGAGTCCGAAGAGGAACAGCAAAGTGAGGATTTTGGAGGTCCGCGCGCCGCCCAGTTCACCTCCTATAGACGGCCTCCGGCGTAGCATCAGCACCCCCATGCCGAAGAAGGCGAAGATGCTGAAGAGTGTGACGGAGAAGGCCAGCGAGCCGGGGTCAACGCGGATGACCTTACCTTTGATTTGCCAATTTGCCGTGATGGTGAAAGGCATGCAAAGTAACATAACTGTATTTACATATCAAGCTGAAAAAACTAGTTAATAATATTTTCTGTGACTCACAATCATCGAGTTTGTGTCACTTTTGGAAAGTGAGGTGAAAGTCCCGATAAAAATCTTGAGGGATACAGGTCCTCATGATTCCTACATTGTTGACTCTGTTTTTCCTTTGCCTGAGCAGACTGACACTGAGGACTGCGTTCTCAGTCATGGGATGGGACTGAAGATTCTCCCTGTTCTGTCCTTTGCACAAGCTGGATCTAGACTGTGAGCCGGTTAAGGGTGAGGTAGCTGTTGGTGTGCGTTTGGTCATGGAAATATGGTTCAAAGTCATGAAAATCCATTGGTCAAAATGTGTATAAAGTGTTGACAGAGGTCTTTTCATCCTGCGTATTTACACGTGCTATGGGCAGATCAGATCCTGGCGTCTCATCTGATGGCAACCATGTTGAAGTAGCTTTGGAGGTCCCAGCTCTGTCTGTTTCCTGTGTCGCTGTCACACAGTGAGGTAGTACAGGAGCAACGTGTTGATTCTTCTGTGCATTGACTTTGCATGTAATCTGGTCGTGCGTCAAATTCCCCCCTCCTTCGGTGTGAACGCAGCATAAGAGGTTCTAGCTGTCGCAGCCTTTGGAGGGCGAGAGACCTGCGACTCCGACCGGTGGTCACAAGGCTACAAGCGACGAGCTTCTTTTCTACAAATTCAGCTTTAGCTGATGCTAACATAGTAGTTAGCTTGCGCAGCGAGAAGATGAAAAAGTACATGATCTCAGAATGACGCCGGAAGTTATACCCGGCATGGGGTCATCCGAGGTCACCAGGTGACTTTGTTGTTATAAATACTCGACCTGCGCATGCGCGAGACGGAATATATCCAGTGTGAAACACTGCCTCTGGCGGTCCGTAAGGATGAAATACAACAATATTATTTCATAATCTAATGTAAGGGCCTGAGGGGAAGGGCAGTGGCTGGCCTTGAAGGCTCCACCCACTCCTCGTCAGGAGAGCATTGAGATCAGGTGTGGGAAGAGACGCACCTGATCCTGATCTCCTCCTCAGGGAGGTGAACAAGGGAAGAGAGGCTTCTCTTCATGACGGAGATTGAGCCGGTAAATCGTCTATTGTCCCGGCTGATATAGTTTAGTTGGTGTAGTGAATTGATAGAGCTCTGGACTCGGTATACGTTTTCAGTTACACTTTTGTGTTTGTTTAATTAAAAATCTTTAAAACCTGCAGAACTGACTATGACTGCTGCGCTGCCCTAACTTCTGTCCTGTTTCACTATGAACACAGATATAGCAACAACAACAAATGCTAGCAATAAAACTATAACTGTCCAATTATATGTTTGTATGCCTTTTTTTATTGAAAGTCTTCACAAATGATTGTGAGTCACAGAAAATATTATTAACTAGTTTTCTGAAGAAGAAGGACAGGGGACCTCATGGTTGGTAACTTGCTGCCGCTTTGGGAGACATCACAAGCTGATCATCTTTCCTGAATGCCTTTCGCCATCACGGCCTACAGAAAGACAAGCAGGAGAGAAAGAACACACGACCTCTTCTTCTTCTTCGATGAAGGACGGGGACCTTGTAGTTGGTACCCTGCTGCTGCTTTGGGCGACATCACAAGCTGATCATCCTTCCTGAATGCCTTTTGCCATCACGGCCTACAGAAAGACAAGCAGGAGAGAAAGACCACACTACCTCTTCTTCTTCTTCGTCGTCGTCGTCGTCTTCTTCGTCTTCTTCTTCTTCTTCTTCTTCTTCTACTTTCGCCATCACGGCCTGCAGAAGAAAAAGCAGGAGAGAAAGAACACACTACCTCTCCTTCTTCTTCTTCTACTTTCGCCATCACGGCCTGCAGAAGAAAAAGCAGGAGAGAAAGAACACACTACCTCTCCTTCTTCTTCTTCTACTTTCGCCATCACGGCCTGCAGAAGAAAAAGCAGGAGAGAAAGAACACACTACCTCTCCTTCTTCTTCTTCTTCTTCTTCTACTTTCGCCATCACGGCCTGCAGAAGAAAAAGCAGGAGAGAAAGAACACACTACCTCTCCTTCTTCTTCTTCTTCTTCTTCTACTTTCGCCATCACGGCCTGCAGAAGAAAAAGCAGGAGAGAAAGAACACACTACCTCTCCTTCTTCTTCTTCTTCTACTTTCTTTGGTAAAAAATAACGTAGGCTGACTGCTGACTCTGCACGCAGACGGAGTCCCCCGATGTGTGTGAGACCTGTGCATCGTTAAAAGTCAGCCAGCTGTCAGTGGGGTCATCTGGGTCCATATCCGGATTCGGCCCATTGCTGATGTAGTGTCCTATGAGGGGCAACAAGAAAACAATAAGTACTTAGCACAGGGAGCAATACGCGCTTGTTTCAGGAAGAAGCATATGTCAGATGTAAAAAAACACTTGGCAATTTCTCTCCAAGCTGCTCAGTTGTAGCAAGGAGAGTAACAGTTGTACTCAGATTATCTTACCGCTGTTCGCTTCGGATCCAAGGTGGTTGATGACACTCACCAGGTTGTACAAGCCATTACCCTGAGAGGAGGTCACGATCAGCTCCCTGTAGATGTCAACTGGGTCGTGGAGCTTCTGGGGCTTCAGTGATGGGGTGAAGGTGAATCGCTTCAGGTGAAGCATCAGCACTCTGTGGGCGGGAAATAAGAAGTGGGCAAAGTCAAAACATATGAGCCGGTTCCAAAAGATCGTTGGTATTGTTACTTAATTAATAATAATAAATGACTCAAGCAGTTCATTGATTATCTGAATTAGACGGTTAATGGACGTCACTCACCTGGGCAGTGTCAGGAAGGCCGTCTGCTGGCCGGATGCGTCGCCACCGCATTCGCACCGGTACTCCAACGATGTTTCCTGAACAACAGAAGAGAGAACATGTGGTCAGATATATACTGGAAAGCGAGGACAGTTGTGTGTGTGTGTGTGTGTGTGTGTGTGTGTGTGTGTGTGTGTGTGTGTGTGTGTGTGATAACGACGACGACGACGGCAGGTGTCACTGACCTTCATATAATCCTGCAACATCTCCTGGATTGATCCTTGTGGCGTAACATCAAGAGAGATGTTAGTGAATTCTTCGTCACGTGAGGACCCGGCGCCACAGCTGCTCATAAAGGGGACAGTTCAAACAGTTACTAGTCACACAAGACACTCATCATGATTACTCAAAATTGAGACAATCATTTTCTTTGGATTATACATTTTCTGAAAATGTGTGTTTTAAATATGCAATTGAACTCTTACCATTTGCAGGTCCTCGTGTTCCTCATCTTGAACCCCAGGTGGTCTTCAACGGGGCACTTGTAGCTCTGGCCCATAATCGCAGCTCTGGCCTGGAGCACCGGGGACAGGCTCTTGATCTGCTCCACGACTGTTGTGAGGAACTCGTGAGCGTCCTGAACACACACACACAGACATAAACACAGACATACAGACAGATGATCAGAGGACAAACTATTAGGAGGAGGTGGCGCAACATCAATCGAAACGGACGACTCACTTTCTGGTTGTCATCTCTAAACTCCGGAGCCTGGGCGGAGAGGACACTCTTGAACCTAGAAAGCGCTTTGAGTTTTTGCTTGTGTTTGGTGGAACGGTGGCACCCAACCACGTGCATGAATCGCCTGTAGGGGGAGAAGAAAATAGGGAGTGAGTTTCTGCTGTTAATTGGTCTCTAGGATTGTGTGTGTGTGTGTGTGTGTGTGTGTGTGTGTGTGTGTGTGTGTGTGTGTGTGTGTGTGTGTGTGTGTGTGTGTGTGTGTGTGTGTGTGTGTGTGTCTCTCTCTCTGCTGTACCTGATCAGTTCTGCCTCAGGCGCAAAATTCCACACCACCTTCTGGCGCCTGAGGTCCTGGGTGAAATCAGCCAATGGGATGAGGCTCTGGAGGCTTGAGTTTATATAACAGTTCAATCCTGGATTCGGAAACCTAAAAAACAACAGGCATCAACATCAGAAAACTCTGCAGTGACAAACAGGAGCTCATTTTCTCTTACTTCATAGATGTTTAGGAACATTTAAATACTAGTTTTGTTTTTGTGTGATTTACTTACCCAAGCCTGTCCATGTTAGGTGGGACGATGCGCTTCTTGGTCCTCCAGGGCCGACTAAAGGTTAGTAGTGAGCAGGGTCGTCTTTCAATCGGAGGATCGGGGGTTCGATCCCTGTCACCACTAGCCCATGTTGATGTGTCCTCGGGCAAGACAGCTCGATCCTTTTCTACGCAAGTTGACGTGTCCTCGGCCAAGACACCTTGATCCTTTTCTACGCTACTTGACGTGTCCTCGGGCAAGACACCTTGATCCTTTTCTACGCAAGTTGACGTGTCCTCGGGCAAGACACCTTGATCCTTTTCTACGCTACTTGACGTGTCCTCGGGCAAGACACCTTGATCCTTTTCTACGCAAGTTGACGTGTCCTCGGGCAAGACACCTTGATCCTTTTCTACGCTACTTGACGTGTCCTCGGGCAAGACACCTTGATCCTTTTCTACGCTACTTGACGTGTCCTCGGGCAAGACACCTTGATCCTTTTCTACGCTACTTGACGTGTCCTCGGGCAAGACACCTTGATCCTTTTCTACGCAAGTTGACGTGTCCTCTGGCAAGACACCTTGATCCTTTTCTACGCTACTTGACGTGTCCTCGGGCAAGACACCTTGATCCTTTTCTACGCTACTTGACGTGTCCTCGGGAAAGACACCTTGATCCTTTTCTACGCTACTTGACGTGTCCTCGGGCAAGACACCTTGATCCTTTTCTACGCTACTTGACGTGTCCTCGGGCAAGACACCTTGATCCTTTTCTACGCTACTTGACGTGTCCTCGGGCAAGACACCTTGATCCTTTTCTACGCTACTTGACGTGTCCTCGGGCAAGACACCTTGATCCTTTTCTACGCTACTTGACGTGTCCTCGGGCAAGACACCTTGATCCTTTTCTACGCAAGTTGACGTGTCCTCGGGCAAGACACCTTGATCCTTTTCTACGCTACTTGACGTGTCCTCGGGCAAGACACCTTGATCCTTTTCTACGCAAGTTGACGTGTCCTCGGGCAAGACACCTTGATCCTTTTCTACGCTACTTGACGTGTCCTCGGGCAAGACACCTTGATCCTTTTCTACGCAAGTTGACGTGTCCTCGGGCAAGACACCTTGATCCTTTTCTACGCAAGTTGACGTGTCCTCGGGCAAGACACCTTGATCCTTTTCTACGCAAGTTGACGTGTCCTCGGGCAAGACACCTCGATCCTTTTCTACGCTACTTGACGTGTCCTCGGGCAAGACACCTCGATCCTTCTTCTGGTCTGCTTCGTCGCCTATAGTCGGGGAGACGCAACTTACTCTGAAGAACTTGAATAATCTGCAGATCCAGCCACACTTCTTCTTCTTTTTCTCCTTTCTCGTCGTGCTGGTGTCCATATCAGGTGGGGAGGGCTGTTCAATTTTGTCCCTCACTGGCTCTTTTGGACGCCTATCTTTATTCTGTAAGAGAACAACATTAGAATAAACCGTGTCAAGCATCCTTTGTGTCAAACATCTAATTCTACAAATAATAATACAAATCTGTAAATATGAAGCCTGTGAAACTTACCACTCGTCGATAGCAGAACAGCCTGGTCAACAAAGTCTCCTCTTCCTGGTTCTCTGCTGAGGGCTTGGCGGCACTAGTGAGAGACAAAATCAGTCAAACTTGGTTGTTTGTGAGGATGAATTACTCTCTAAAGTGAATACTAATATTATAATACTGATAGAATATGATGCTAATACTAATACATTAATAATAATGTTGGTTAGCAGTGCAGAAAACTGTTCCACAACCAATAGATTACTCAACCAACAACAAATAAATAACTGACATCAATTTCGATAAGTGATTAACAGTAACTGATCTCTGAAAATGTATGTTTAAATATGCAAATGCAACATTTTAACAAATAACTTCCAGTTCCTAGTTCCTATTCTGGTATAACACCACTACAAACTACATTACATTACACAGCTATCTCTACTAATCTAGTTAGCCATGTTTAGGGAACTTTTTCCTACCTTTCACCAGAGGTCGAGGTTGGCCTCGTCATATCCTTCATGACTGTTTCAGTCGATTCGTACAGTAAAGTAGATCCCAAATGGTTGTAGATCCTGTCGTAGCTGACACTTTAGCAAGTTGCAAGTTGTACTCTCGAACTACTGGGAATGATTCAGAGGTACCTGCTTATAGAAAAGCATATCAAAGGACAACATGACAGTTCCAGCCTTGTTGCTGATATCAAAGCCATTTCAAAGTTCCACAATTGGAAGCTCTATGACACACCTCTGTTCTATTAGTTTCTAAGGTAACGGACATTCTAAAATGTCAGGTGGCTCTGGTGCTTCTGTTTTGGCCTCTGAGATAAGTTTATAGGATGCAACAGGTCAAAAGTATAGACCATGAGTCTTTTTGTTAATAAATCGCATTAGAAACAGAGCCAGTTGTCCAGAAACACAACATTATGAAAACAACAATGATTTTTTTGATTTTGAGCCATATGCAAAAAGAGTATAAGGAGTCAGAGGCCAAATAATAGTGAATGTGTTGTCTTGCATAATCAATGTTTCTAGACCAGATAGCTTGACTGAAAGTTACAAGTTGTTAGGACTTGTAACTTTAACAACAAGTTGTTAGGACTTTAAAAAAAATAATATGAACAATGCAATAAATCAAGCTAGTCTCTTGGTTGAACAAAACATTTATACCAGACTCATGTGTAAGATGTCATTATCAGTTTTATGAAATGAATAATTTCATTATTTATTCAGTTTAATTAGATAAATTGGTCAGTTTCAAGTGTTTTTCAGAACATATCATCTTTAATTAAGTATCAGAATTGAAGAACGAGTGGACACATTGTGCAATTAATCCTTTATTTACCTCATCAAATCATGTTATATAGAAACATTGTGAGCATAAACTTCCCAGCAGGCATTGCATTAAATTGCATTTTCAGAAAGATTTCTAACCCTCTAAGAGTCCTGACTGCTATCTAGCCGTAGACACTTCTTTTCCACAAACGTCTTCTTTTGCACTAATGAGGAAGTAATAAGTCGTCCAATGGAGACACACTCAGCTAAAATTTCAATGTAATTATGACAATAAAGTGCGCCGGTACGAATATCCCCTGCATCTGGGTCCTCCTTTCAGTCCAGGCCTGACATTACACTTTGGCCAGTATGGACCCAGCAGGGATAGAACAGCTCACGGCAGCCCTGCGAACCCAAGAAGGCCGACTCTCCCGTCAGGAGGAATTCCAGACCGCCATGGCGTCCCAGATGGGCCTTCTCTCGTCACAACTTCAGGACCTGCACGACCATCTGGTGCAGACGACTACAGCCCACGAGCCTCCGGAAGTAGCAGCTGATACACCCGTGAGGCCCGCCCTGACTGTCCCGGTCGTCGGGTCAGGATGTGAGCTAGCCCCACCAGCGCAATTCTCTGGAGAACTAGGGTTATGTAAAACATTCCTTATAGACTGCTCCATACACTATGAACTAAACCTCCATGCTTTTCCCACTGACCGATCCAAGATTGCATTTATGATTTCCCACCTTACCGGAAGAGCCAAAGCCTGGGCCTCGGCAGAGTGGGCCCGGGATTCGCCAGATTGCAGATCCCTCGCAGAGTTTGAAAAGGAGCTGCAGAAGACTTTCGACCCGGTAACGAGCGACCGGGAAAAGGCTCGGGAGCTGAGCGGGCTGAAACAGGGCAGTGACTCTGTATGTGACTACGCCATCCGTTTCCGCACTTTGTCAGCGGAGAGTGGCTGGAATACTACAGCCTTATGCAACGTGTTTCTGAAGGGGCTGGCAGCTCCTATCCAAGACCTTCTGGTTCCCTTGGACCTACTAACAGATCTCGACGCAATCATTTTCGGACGGACAACCGACGGACAACCGAACCCGCCAACTCAGGCAGCAACGCCTCACGAGACCCACAAGGATGGAGAGACCCCTACGCACTCAAGCACCAGGATGGTCGACCACCCGTCGATCGCCACCAGAGCAGCGTCGTTATCCTCCTCTAGAAGAAGAGGGAGAGCCCAGGCAGCTAGGGAGAGCCCGACGAGCACCCGAGGAGCGACAGAGACGTCTACAGGAGGGCCGCTGCTTTTAATGCGGTGAACCCGGTCATCTCGTCACCAACTGCACTGCCAAAAGGACCATGGTGGTGAGTGAATTCAAGGTTTCCGGCATCACCGCACATACTCTCACGACAGTCCAGGTAATGCACCACACCACCACTGAACTCAAGGCGCTCATAGACTCGGGGGCTAATGAAAGCTTGATGGACGGGGAACTAGCAGAACAGCTGGGCCTAAACACAGAACTTTTAGCTAAGCCCATCAGAGCTAAGGCCCTTAATGGACAGGAACTTTTCACAATCACACATATCACAGTACCGCTCAAACTGTGCATTGACAATCACCAGGAGAACATTCGCTTCTATGTATTCAAGGCACCTTCACAGACTCTAATTTTGGGACAGCCATGGTTATTTCGCCACAATCCCCATATAAATTGGCGAACAGAGATCCTAGCCTGGGGAGGGGACTGTGTGAGCGACTGTTTGAACCTCTTGGTTCGGGAGAAGGGCGTTGCAGGCATTAATTTGATCTGTCAGTCCCGCCGCAGATCCCAATTACCTGGACCTGAGCTCTGTGCCTTCCTGCTACCACCACCTCAAAGAGGTTTTTAACAAAGCCAAAGCCCTATCACTCCCTCCACACCGACCCTATGATTGTGCCATTGAGCTGATTCCAGGCTCAACCATTCCCAAAGGCCGCCTGTATGCGGTTTCTGGGCGGCCATGCGGGAGTACATTGAAACCTCCCTTAAAGCGGGGCTGATTCGCCCCTCGTCATCGCCAGCTGGAGCTGGTTTCTTCTTTGTGGGCAAGAAGGATGGCTCCCTAAGACCTTGCATTGACTACAGCCCACTCAATGACATAACCATAAAGAACCGCTACCCACTTCCTCTTATGTCATCTGTGTTTGACCAGCTCCAACAGGCCAAGATCTTCACCAAGTTGGATCTTCGCAACGCCTATCACTTGGTGCGGATAAGAGAGGGGGACGAATGGAAGACCGGGTTTAATACCCCTAGTGAGCACTATGAATACAAAGTCATGCCTTTTGGCCTCACTAATGCTCCTGCCGTGTTCCAGGCCATGATTAATGATGTACTAAGAGACTTTCTTGACCATTTTGCGTGTCTATCTGGATGACATACTTATCTACTCCCCTGACCTGCATACACACCAAGACCATGTGACTCAGGTATTGAAAAGACTGCTAGAAAATAAACTCTATGTCAAAGCAGAAAAGAGTGAATTCCATGCCGACACTGTCTCCTTCCTGGGCTTCATCGTAGCCCCTGGAAGAGTGCAGATGGACCCGGCTAAAATTAGCGCTGTGGTCAATTGGCCTACACCTGATAGCCGCAAAAAGGTTCAGCAGTTTCTTGGGTTTGCTAACTTTTACAGGCGGTTTATCAGAGGCTTTAGCGCAATAGCTGCACCTCTCCATGCTCTCACCTCCACACTGGTGCAGTTCCACTGGTCTCCAGAAGCTGATGCTGCCTTTCGGATCCTCAAGCACCGCTTCACCTCGGCCCCAATCCTCACCCTGCCAGACCCTCGACGACAGTTCGTGGTAGAGGTGGACGCCTCCAACGAAGGGGTCGGGGCCATCCTCTCCCAGCGGTCAGAGCAGGATGGTAAGGTGCATCCTTGTGCCTTCCTGTCACGGCGGCTATCCAAGGCGGAGCGGAACTACGACGTTGGTAACTGGGAGTTACTGGCGGTCAAACTCGCGCTGGAGGAGTGGAGGCACTGGCTTGAGGGGGCGGACCATCCGTTCATTGTCTGGACTGATCATAAGAATCTAGAATACATCAAGAAAGCCAAAAGACTCAATTCTCGCCAGGCCAGGTGGGCGCTATTTTTTTTTTTTTAACAGATTCTCCTTTTCTCTCTCATACAGGCCGGGGTCCCAAAACGTCAAGCCAGACGCCCTGTCTCGTCTCTTCGACCCCGAGCCTGTTGCCAAGGACCCAGAAACGATCCTCCCACGTACCTGTGTGGTTGGAGCACTGACTTGGCAGATAGAAAATGAGGTTAAGCAGGCTAATGGTGAGGCTCTGTCACCTAGTGGGTGCCCAGAGAATCGCTTGTTTGTCCCAGTTGATTTGCGCCCACAGGTGAGCCACTGGGCCCACACCTCACTGCTTTCCTGCCATCCGGGAGTTCGAAGAACGATGTTCGCTATCGCCCGGAGGTTCTGGTGGCCCTCCATGGAGCCGGAGGTCCGGGAGTACGTAGAGGCATGTTCGGTCTGCGCTCGAAACAAGACGTCCACCGGGTCACGCATGGGTCTCTTGCAGCCACTTCCCATCCCCTCCAGACCGTGGTCCGACATCTCAGTGGATTTCGTCACGGGGCTTCCGGCTCCTCCACCGCCCCCAGAAGTGATAGAAGGCGGTCCGGTGTACAAGGTCAAGCAGTTGCTGGCGGTTCGCAACCGGGGCCGAGGTAAACAGTACTTAGTGGACTGGGTAGGATATGGCCCTGAGGAGAGGCAGTGGGTCCCGTCTCGCTACGTTGTCGACCCTACCCTCATCACAGACTTCCATAAGGACCACCCTGACCAGCCTGGGCCATCAGGAGTCGGCCCTAGAGGTGGGGGTACTGGCACACCGGTGAGGGTTGTCTTGGGTTTTTGTCTCGTAACTTCCTGTTTTATTTTGAAGCCTGACTCTCCTCTCGTTTCAGGTCACTTGCCTTTCCTCATGTGTCACTGGTCTGATTGTCTCCCCTGATCCCTGAGTGGTTCCACCTGTTCCCCATTACCCTCATGTGCTTATAGTCTGCGTCTTCCCTCTGTCCTGCGCCAAAGTGTTTTGCCTTGTCCATGCACCAAAGCTAGACACAGTCCACAGTCATAGTTAGATTTTTCCCGAAAGTTTTTGTGCGTAAGTTGTTTTTTTTTCCCTGTTTTTCTTCCCTCCTCCGGGAGCGCTTTATGTTCGACGGATTAGTGAGAGAGTTGTTTTTGGATCAAAGGAAACAATAAAGTGCGCCGGTACGAATATCCCCTGCATCTGGGTCCTCCTTTCAGTCCAGGCCTGACATTACACTTTGGCCAGTATGGACCCAGCAGGGATAGAACAGCTCACGGCAGCCCTGCGAACCCAAGAAGGCCGGCTCTCCCGTCAGGAGGAATTCCAGACCGCCATGGCGTCCCAGATGGGCCTTCTCTCGTCACAACTTCAGGACCTGCACGACCATCTGGTGCAGACGACTACAGCCCATGAGCCTCCGGAAGTAGCAGCTGATACACCCGTTTGTTTGACTGTAAAAATACTTTACAGTGAAGAATCAGAGTGACTCATGACAACAACAGCTGAGGTGGTGACGTCATCAAGTCAGCTGCTGTTCCAATTGCAGAAAGACTGTCCTGCGTCCTCCTGTCTTTGAGAGTCTGGACTCCCAAGTCCAGACTCCAAGTCCAGACTCCAAAAGTTCACAAGTCCGTACTTGTGTACTTGGGTATTGAGAAACGGCCGAAGACTCCATCTGGATAGTTTCTTGGAAAGAAACGTTACTGCCACCTTACGGCCTTCATTAGTCACTGTAACCTGTTTTTACAAACAAATTCCATGTGACCTTTTTACCTGTATGTTGAGACGATAAGAGTAACTATAATATTGAACAGTTACACGTCGGAGCTGAACTGAGATGATGATGATGATGATGATCATCATCATCATCTCAGCCTGAGTCATATGGAACTCATTTAGGCAGAAGAGCGAGGATATCCAGCTCAAATCCAGCTGTGGAGTTCAGCAGCTGCTTCTAACTTAACATATTATGATGTTATCTCCAAATATGTAAACAAGAGTGAGTTAATAAACTCACTTAAAGACTACATTGCATGTAATAAATGTAAGATGTGAATGTGTACGTCTAATATTAAGATGTGAAATATTGGTTTCTGTCCTGAAAGATATTTGTACATTCTATGAAATGATTTTATAGCAAACTATACTTTGACATTTTTCCTGAAGTTTTTCGTGGCACTACATTATGAAATATGCAGACAGTTATGAGAGACAGACAGTTATTTAGTTAGTAGTTAGTTATAGAGTTAGTTACTGTGGCACAGAGGGGTTACGTGCTTCTTTTAAACTTTATCTATGAACCACGTTGTTTATTGAAGTGCTTTGAAGTCGGTTGCCAGCAGATGTGTTATATATGGAGCCTTAAGGCTCATTTATACCGGAAGCATGACATCAACACATCAGCTGTCTGCTAACGTGTCATTTAGTTTATTGTGAAGGCGATCAGTGAACTCCACCAGCACAGCCGTGACCTTGTCTTGCTAGCTAGCGGCTAACTAAGCTACATCCATGCACACATGTGACATTATCTTCTCTGATGGGTTTCATCCACCGAGTCTTTTTAAGAAACCAGCAGGGCCCGTTGTTGGTGGGAGTCCATCCCAGTACACAACACACAGGCCTCTGAGTTTCAGTCTTTCTAATTACACACCTCCAAGATCTTATATTGCAACGACAAAATGCAACTTTCTTGATGTGAACAATGATTAGTTAATTTGACAAACATGTGTGATTCATGGCACAATTCAACCTTAATCAAATAGTTATTAGTCTCTCATCACTGACATTCTTTATGAATTATAGTAATTTATTTTACTATATATTGGCTCTGTGGCACTGAGATTCTTTTGAAGGAAAAGTTTGTTACAAATAAAATGCATTCTTCTTCTTCTTCTTCTTCTTCTTCCTCATCAAGTAGAACCTGCATATGGGCACTATAGCACTATGGCACTAAAAACTCACTTTACCCTTGAAGTAAACAATGTTTCCCAAGGAATGAATGCAATGATCATCCTCTGTTAAATATAATGTCCATTTTTGTTTCTCCTGTGAAGGCTAATTTATAGGCCAGTTATATATATATATATATATATATATATATATATATATATATATATATATATATATATATATATATATATATATATATTACACATATATTACATATGATGTTACTTTATCACGTTGTTCTCAAACACAGCGGACCGGAGGCTCCTCTTCACGCGAGAGTTGCGTTGCTTAGCGACCGAAGACAACTTCATTGATAACACTAACGCCATTGCAACGTTGGTTGTAAGGAATATTCACCAATTAGTTATATACCGCCATACATTGACTTTTCAATCATTATAATGGAGGTAAGCGCTACTCCTCGGTCTTTGTATCACACTTTTCTACAAGGTTACTTTACGTTACGTTCGTTAAACATTTAACATGCGTGTGTGTGTGTGTGCGTGCGTGTGTGTGTGCGTGTGTGTGTGTGTGTGTGTGTGTGTGTGTGTGTGTAGGGGGCGGGGGGAGCAATTCGAAGAAGCGACACTCATTTCTTGTTTTAGCCAACTAGCGTTAATTAGCTAACGTAATTAGCATAGCACCTGTCGTTAGCCTGAACGCTGCGGGGGATGAAGTCCGAGTCTCCCATGAAACTTCAGCCTCCGTGTCCTCATCGTTCTGCTTGCTAGCTGCTACTACTTTAGGTTACAGGTTAAAATACAATGTGCTGAAAAAAGCCCATTAGGTCCAGAGTAAAGTACTCCCAGGTGTAATAACTTTAACATATCATAAGCTGACTTTTCTCCCAGCCATATTCATTTTAACCTGCGGTCTGTGTTTCCCAGGAGAGCAGACCAGCAGGAGAGGACATGTTTGAGTCCATGGAGGAGTTTCACATGATCCTCAATGAGCTGGTGCAGGACAAGAGCATGGACAAGGTCCGGGTGGAGTACGAGAAGCTCGTCCACGCACTGAAGAAGTCCAGAGAGAATGAGAAGAGGCTGATGTCCAAATGCAGGGAGCTGAATGCAGAAGTTGTGTCCACCTCCACTAAAGTAGCAGCGGCCCTGCAACTGTCCCAGGAAGACGAGACAACGATTGCTTCTCTAAAGAGGGTATATCCTTTATTATTTGTTTGTTTCTGTCCCTGATTTGATGTAATTTCAAACATGGAGGTGTTGTCCTAAGGACCAGGAATGCAAATTGATAGTTTGTGTGGTGTACAAAGTTATATATAATTTGATTAATGAAGGTTTATAATTGTTCCTCTTCTGAACTCATTTAGATTCCATTAACTCAGCATTGTTGTGCTAAAAATGGTCCTTTGTTTACACCGTAGGAGCTGGATAAAGGCTGGAAAATGGTCGACGCCGCTCATGATAAAGAGAAGAGGGACAAAAAGACCATCAGGGATTTGAAAGAAGAAGTTGCCAACCTGATGAAAATGGCTGAACAACAAACCGGCTCCTCTATGGAGCAAGAGCAGAGGTGAGGCAATTGTTCCCGTCCACTTGCTCTTAATCGTTTATTGTGTGGATGGAACCAACTGCAATCTGTTTTTTTCAGCAATCTACTAAAAATGAACAAGGAGTTATCTGAGGAGAGGGACCAACTGCTGTCGACCGTGGAGGGCCTGAGAGAAAAACTAAACAAGGCCACCGCAACCCAGCAGGAGATAGAGGCCCAACGAAATCGTGCCTCAGAGAATATTTCTCAGGTGAATAAGTGTCACATTCTCAGAGAGTGTTGGTAGAGACACAAGGAGTTTTCTGTGATGGAGACTCTGGAGATTGCCCTAACTATACTAGATTCTGCAACAGCACATCAGACGTTTGGCGAAGTAGAGGATAATCCGATTTGTTACTTTAATTCATGTTCCTGGTGTTTTGTAATATTTGTCATACATCACTGAGTCTGCAGATGTCCATAATGTATGTAGTATGAGTACAAATTGCTTTTCTAAATGTGAAATTAAATTTGGCTCTGGTGCCAACTTGTTTGCTGCTCTGAGCGTTGACATCCAGCTGCAGCAGGAGCTCCAGGTGCAACAGAATGAGATTTCACGGGAGATGAGGTTGAAGGAAAAGCTGGAGAAGGAGGTGAAGCAGCTGCGTGTGGACATGGAGGCCAAGATGGGGGACATCAAGGCGCTGAGTCTGCAGGGCCAAAGGGCCAAAGAGGAGCAGCAGAGACTGGAGCAGCAGCTGAAAGAGTTAAAGGTGATAATATATATTATATATTTGTAATATATATACAATATATGTGTTAATTAGATCCAATGTATTTCCGCATTCAATGTACATGTAATTCCGCAGTTAGTAGCATTACTTCATGCATAGATAATAAGCATCATTTTCAGAATCAGAAACAGAAATATTATTTGCCAGAAAAGTATTGCCAGTGTATTTTCTTCCCACACCTGACAGATCTTGAACGAGCGGTCCACCAGGGAGCTGGAGCTGATGCAGGTGAAGAGCAACCGGCTGCTGCAGGAGTGTGAGCAGCTCTCTTCAGTCAAAGAGCATCTCACCCTGGAAAGTCAGCAGAACGCAAATGAGCTCAAGGTACATGTTGCTCCACTGACACACACACACACACACACACACACACACACACACACACACACAAACCTCTGCTTCTCAACAGCGTGAGCTGTTTGTCCACACATGCTTTTATAGGCTGCTTACTTAGGAGAGTACAATTTTTAAAAAAAAGGCTTTCGGAAAATTATTGTTATTATAAACAATATTTGATATTTTCCTAATGACGCCTTTCTTTTGAAAACCCTCCTCAACTCACTTCAAAACTCACCCTGAAACGTGCATCAACGTTGTGCCCGCTGCAGGAGGACAGTGCGCTTTTCATCTCATTCATCTTTTCTAAGATACACACAGGATATAGTTTGCCAGTCCAGATATTATTTACCATGCAGCATACAGTGACAGAATCAGACAGGAGGTTGATCTGTATAGGTACTCGTCTTTTTCTCCTATCTCTAAATAGAAGTCCTGGGACTATCTTTGTTCTCAGTACGGGTATCAGTTCTACTGTAGCGTAGGATACCAGGTATTAGATGATAGGATTCTGTCCTATTGAACCACAAGAGGGCACTACTGCGAACATAGCATCTTGTTTTGCACTCTCCTTTTTCCAAACCCTTTGCCCTCCTTGCAACTTCTTTGTAATGCCTCCTACAATAGATGAGAGAAGAGGAGGTGAGTCAGATGCGTCAGGAGATTGCCAAACAAGCAAAGATGAGGGAAGCCATCCAGAAGAAGCTCCACCAGATGGAGGATCAGAAAGCTGACGTGGACGTGCAGAGGGAGACACTGAGAGCTCAGATCGCTGGTCTGGAGAAAGGTACCGACCAACCATCATCCTCTCTATGCTCCCAGTCTCTCTCTCCCTCTGCTCTTCTCTGTCTTGGTCCCTGGCAGTGAGCTCAGCAGCCTCAAATGAGTTCCAAAGTCTGACATGAGCTGGTGAAAGCTAAAGGTCCCTAATGTCCCCACAATGCCTGTTATTTCGGCTGTTTCCTCGTCCTCCACGGCCTTTAACCACGGCCATGATGGTACACTAATGTAGCACAACTAGTTTAATACTGTTGGCTTTGACCATCTATACAAACTGGTCCCACCTTTCTCCCTCCACAGATCTTGAATCTTCCCAAAAGCAAGTTGAAACAGACAAGAAAGCCATAGACGAGCTCATCCGAGAGAGAGACATCTTGAATAAGGTATGCGCTGCAGAGTACCGTAGGTTCTTGCAAACAGAGGTTCTTGTGTGATGTACTATATATCGAGAACAGCAGTGACCCACAGGGTATTTATCCTGTCATCTACCGTTTTCCTCATCATGCTTCTGTATTTGTGTGTTTGATCCCCTTCAATAGAACACGATCAAAGCCGCGCAGTCGACTGAGAAACAGCAGAACCTCGTGAAGCTCCTGGAGCAGGACAAGAAGACCCTGGACCACGAGATCAGTGGCTACCGCCAGGAGGCCCAGAAGCAGCGCAAGATCATCCAGCAGCTGGAGAAGGAGCGCGACCGCTACATCAACGAGACCAGCAACCTCATGCAGAAGGCAAGTCATGCAGAAGAGAAGCTAACTCATTGCATTTCATAACTTGGACGTATTGTCAGTGTCGCACAATGGTTTTAAGCGATTTACCATCACTCGGTTGGGGAACCTGCCATCAGCGGTTGTCTGTCTAAAGGGAACTCTCCTTCTCCTCCGTTTCCTCAGGTGCAACAAAAAATGAGTGACGTAGAAGTAAGAGAGACGGAGATATTCGATTGGAGGAAGAAGGTCACAGAGGCGGAGTGCAAGCTCAAACAGCAAGAGAACCTGCTGGAGTCTGTCGTGTCGGAAAGGAACCTCTACAGCAAAAACCTCATCGAGGCTCAGGTACGAGTTAAGCTGATCACAGGAGGGAGAGAGATTTAGCTTGGCACCAACATTTATTTTCACTCAATGATGAACTGATTTAAATGTGCGGGTCACTGTGGCCTTTATATGCTAGTTATGCCAATTTAGGATAAATAAAAAATAGCATAAAACTGTCTTTTTTTCCCCTTTCTTGCCCGCCCTTCTTTCACTATCTGTCTCTCCTCCTCAGGAAGAGATTGCCGAGATGAGGAGGAAGATGAAGACCATGAACAACCAGGTCACCCGACTGAGAGATGAGATCACTGGGAAGGAGCTTGCCCTTTCCAAGGATCAGCAGGAGCACAGGCGCCTGGAGAAGGATAATGAGGCCCTCAAGGTACTGCAGCCTGCCTCATTGGTTCATAGTGGGGTGTGGCTTTGAGTTCCTCATCATCATTTAAACAAACTGTGTGGAACATTTTGGGGGATTAATTGGCAGCAATTGAATATAAGCATTAGTGAAACTAAAGATAATTATGTTTTCGTTAGCTTTGAAAAATACATTTATATCTACATAGGGAGCAGGTCATCCTCCATGTATTCCGCCATGTTGCACTGCTATGTTTCTACGGCAACCCAGAATGGACAAACACTATCAAACACTGGCTCTGAAGAGAGCTTTTGCCATTTTACGTTAGGGACTTTATATTGTGACTTTTGCTGTTGTAAACATCTCTGTGTCCTGCTTACAGGGGGAGCTGCAGCTGATGAAGCTCCAGCTCGAAGAAACAAAGCAGTGTGTCGACAGTCAGAAAGCAGAGCAGCAAAAGCTGCAGAAGATTATAGCCGACGGCGAAGCTGAGCAGGTCCAACACAAGAAACAACTGGACCAGGTAAAGAAAGAGAAGGAGGTGGACTGGAAGAAGTATGGACGAGCAGAGACTTGCATCTGACTTTCTTTTTTGTGGTGAAACTTCTCTCCAGGTGATCAGGGAGCGGGACAACTTGGGCAAACAGCTGCTACACCGCAACGATGAGCGTGCGCTGCTCTACGAGAAGATCAGGATCCAGCAATCGATCCTCAGCAAGGGGGACTTCCACTACAACCAGCGGGTGGATGACGCCCGCCTGCTCAAGCTGGAGATCAAGAGGCTGCGGCGCAAGAAGAGCATCATGGACAAGACCATTCCCAACACAGAGGACCTGAGGTAAAAGAGAGGGGAGGGCCGGGGCAGGATGAAGACAACAGGAAGTGGAGGAGTTTGAGCAGAGACAGTCAGCGGTGAAGTGCTCTCAGAGAAGCATTTGGAGGAGAGAAGGAGGACAGGATGGAGACAGAATGAGGTGACCCACGAAGTGCAGTGTTGAGAGTAGAGGCGAACGATTGAAAGAAAGATTAAGCTCGGAGAGAGATCCAGAGTCAGAGGTAGGAAAGACTTCCTTTGAACATCTAGCTTCTAAAACCTTAGTAAGCCTGTTGTTATTGCTTACATATTCAATCTCTGTTTTTATGCATTATGATTTGGGTTGATGGATACATACGAGGAGGCAATATCTTCACATTTGGCACAAACATCCACCTGGACTCAAAGATGAACTGATTAGAACGTGGAGGTCAAAGGTCACTGTGACGTCGCCAAACACGTTTCAACCAGTTCACCCAAAAAATGTGTCCCCATCTATTCCAGTGTACCGTAAATGATTATTGATGTAAAGATATGCATAAAAAAAACGTTTTAATGACGAGCATATTTGTTTTGTTAACACAAATTATTACTTTATATATATATATATATATATATATATATATATATATATATATATATATATATATATATATATATATATATATATATATATATATATATATATAATTATTAATAATAAGGCGTCAATGCTGCTCATTGCCTTATTCTCAGGAAAAATGAACTGTGAAGAAGAAGACAACGAGTGTGTCCAACAACACAGCAATAACCAACCTCCACAATGCTGGAGGTCTAGTGCTATATGCAGTATAAAAAAAACAAAGGTTGGATATTAAATATTTTTAGGACCTCTTGTTTCTAATTGGCCTTCTTTGTGAAATCCTCAGGCGGGTAAATATTGACTTTATCAGTGGAAATTTGTGAAACGCTCTGATCACGCACCTCAGGCAGATCTTAATTCTCTCATTTACTGGCGGGCGCATGTTGAGCCGGCTTCTCTTCTAAACTAAGCTTCAGTGTGTTACTTGTTTTGACAATGTCGTACGTGAGAACTTTGTGAAATACGAGTTGTTGTGTCGCAGGCGAGAGCTGTTCCACCTGCAGAGGGAGCTGCTGAGAGAGAGGACGAGGAACAGCATCCTGGAGGAACAGCTGAAGCCCATAAATATTCACCGATGGAGGCGACTGGAGGTGAATAGTGGTGTGGATTAGTTTAGCTCTGTTTGTGACACCAGCAGTTAGGGTTTATTCTATTCACCTTTCAGGCCGTTAACATTTAAATGGCTCTCCCTCTGCAGGGCAGTGATCCCGGCAAATACGAGCTCATCCAGAAGATTCAGTCCTTACAAAAACGACTGATCGCCAAGACCCAAGAGCTGGAGGAGCACGAGCTGCTGTTACAGGTAAAACCTTGAAACGCTCCTTCTCTAGCGGTGTGTACAACTACACACACTCACGCTGGTTTGTAAATCCATTACTTCTGTGACATTTTGTCATTAGGCCTTAAAGGGACAGTGTGTCGGATTTAGTGGTGTGATTGCAGTTTGCAACCAACTGAAAACCCCTCCGCTCCTCTCCTCCCTTTCCAAGACGGTAAGCCGTCCAGTGAAAAAACGTAGTAAGGATTATCATAATGGCAACGGAAGGCTTTACTACAGTGTGTATATACTGTAGGCCACAAATATGTTATTTCAGTCTAAAACAGCTGACCACTGCAGCAAACTTGACCAGAATAAGACTAAATTGTGCATTTGTTGGGGACTATTTTCCTCGGCGGACTAATCAACATTTGGTGTTTTAGTGGGTATTTGTGGGATCGAGTCAAAATGAACTTAACATTGTGAAATGGTGATGAAGGAACGTGACACCTGGGGCTTCAGTGAGGCTCACTGATGTGTTTTACTGGAGGAAGAATATATATAACAGGCTTTATGTCTGACTTTAGCACGATTCGGTGGTAGTATCAAGGAGCACCTTCAGGAGAGCAACAGAAGAGGATCCCTCACTCACTCTACCTCTCCATCATCTGTTGAATCTCCTTCCCTCTATTCCCCATCAAGGAAAAGGAGAAGCTGTATGTGGAGCTGAAGCACATAATGGTCCGGCAGCCGGGTCCAGAGGCAGCTGAGCAGCTCCAGCAGTGCCAGTGGACCGTCAGAGAGAGAACTAAAAAGCTCAAGGTCATCACACACGCGTCTCTTTTTGTACAGATGGTTTCGTGTTGTGCTTCATGTTGTTTCTAACACAGAATGACGTCACTTTTTTTCTGACTCCACAGGCGTTGATAGCAGAGCTGAGAATGCTCGACTCAAAGATGAACGAGTACCAAAGTGAGAACCAAAGATTAGCCAATGAGCTAGCAAACACAAAGAAGAAGTACCTCAGCCAGAAAAAGCTTCACAGGTGAGGCTGATCTTTGTCTTTTTTAATGAAGTGTTATGGATGTGTTCATTTGATGCAGGGAACAACATGCACCAGCAGTGATGGCCTTGTCTCTGATGCCCTGCATATATATATGTGTGTGTGTGTGTGTGTGTGTGTGTGTGTGTGTGTGTGTGTGTGTCTCCACAGCGAGCAGAGGACCAGGACCACGGTGGAGCAGCCGGACTCGCTGCCCCAGCTGAGCAGCAAGCCCCACTTCACCGGAGGAGGCTTCAGGGTCGACAACCCCGTGAGAAGATAACGGCCTTTTATGTACGGCAATATTTCACAAACCACCCGACGTCTTTTACGTCGTTTGAAATGGGAAGACATTCGTGACCACGTGACCTGACGTTATGAGCATCATGACCTTTTGGAAAAACGGCTTCCACATTGTAGATGCATATTGGGGCGATCAGAAAGTCAGTCGATACTTAATCATGTTCGGGAAGATATTTTTGATTCAAATATAAATATTGAGTAACTAAAGAAGTCCCCGGCTCCCTCTACCTTGAGGTCTAAACTTTGCCTTGGAAGGTTTGGTGTTGTGATATACTGCTGCTAACATTGACTGTGATTTAAAAACAACGAAATATGATACCATTTTAACTATGCACTAGTTTTGCCTCTTCAGTCACGCCTTTGTACAGTTACACTGTCTCCCTACACTCTGCAGTATAATTCAATTGTGTAATTCATTTATTCAAATTTCAATAGATATATCGCAATAACAATATTTTAAATTCTATTGACCGTGATAATAATGAAGTGAAAATCTAATATTGTGAAAGCTTTATTTAGAAGGGACTTTTTTTTTAAAGAACATTATTGAGCACATTGTGCTGTAGGAATACATATCCAGCTACATGGAATATAATCATAACAAATATGAGCGGATTCCCTCCCAACAGGTTTGCAAAGTTCTATGGGAGAACCTGCTGTACAGAGCGTCTTATAACACTACTATGTATTTATTTAAAGAAAGACTGATCATGTGATCTATTGTATGTTGAATTGTCCTTCTCTCAGAACAGCAGTCCAGAGGCTGAAAGATCTGCGCATTAATGTTTGACACCATATTATACAGTTTGGACTCGAGGGTCACCTGACCACGACTTGACCCCTCGCTCAAACCTTCCTCCTTTGGACTTTAGGTCTGACTGACCTGTCACTTCTATGTTTTTTAGCTGTCTTAAGTTTGTGAAGTTTGTCATTTTCTTTGTTTCTCTGGACTTGTAAAGCACTTTAAGAGGACCGCATCAGAGCGGCGCTCTGTGAATAAACGGGAAGTTCCTTTTTAACAACAAGTGCGTTGCCTGATTGCATCAACAAGCCGAGAATATAAACCGTTCAGAAAAACATTTGTTTGCCTGCACCAGAGTGGTTATAGTGAAGAGATCCCTCTAAAAACATTGATATCCAGATAGGATTAAGGACTTAGAGAATAGCTTTCATTGTTATGATCCTTATGGAAGTAACGCATCTTATTAGCAGGCTTCAGTGAGGGAGCAGTTCCAGGAGTACACAATGCATATGAAACTGCACTGGCGCCCTCTGCTGCTGAGGTACCACCAGTGCAGGAGCCAGTCACGACAGTAAGGGACACGGTGAGAGCACCCAGGGGTCCAGGTTAAAGCTTTATTGTCTGATTATAGGATCATATTATATAAAATAAGATATATTGTGGCATATTTGAACTCGCCCTCTTTTTGTCTTGAGCAGGTTATTCACATGATGTCCCTGCAATCACCACTAGATGTCAGCAAAGTACAGACTGGAAAGCCCTAACTACATTCCATCTCCTGGGATACTTTTGAAATGCATATATGAAAAGATGTTTTTACAATTACATTGTTGCTATCTAAAAATATTATGTACAGCAATATATATTTTGCATGACATGTGTATGTATTTTTTGTACCCAATGAAAGGATTTGCATGAGCTGCAGAATCAAATAATGATCAATAATAATAATAATAATCCTCATAGTTTTAGTCCTGTTATCGCCTCCATTGACAAGTTGTGACTCACAAACAAACACAAAAGCTGAAGCTGCTCTCCTTTCTGTCGCCTCCGTTCCAGAAAAAGACATTTTTGCACTTTTGTTTTTACATTCAGGACCAGGTCTTCCAATCCCTCCAAGCACTGGATGTAGACCTGTATGCAACGGAGGATCCCCTTTAAAGACCGAATTCATGGCCAAAAGGTTCCCTTGTGTCCCCAACTCCTCCATTGTTCCGCTCATTGGCAGGTTGAAGGTACTCATGAGGGAAAGGAGCTGCTGAACACACACCGAATCAGTTTCCTGACAGCTGTCAATGTTACCACAAGATGCTGAGTATCAAAATGTCACTGCAAACATGCAGCTACGTTCTTTCTGCAGTTCAGCTGTTTCCATACCAACCATGCTGGTACAGGTCACACATGTAGCCTGTATTTAGCTCTGAATCTAAATTCATTCAAAACTAATCGGCCACACACTGCGTCCCATCTCCTCAACTCAAACCAGCACATTTGAAGCTAACCGGTGGCTTTTAGCGCGAGCTCTATAAAGGGCTACTTATTCCCCTCTGACGCCTTTGCAATTACGGTATAACCATGGCAACCAGCGTCTGTGCGATGCTGGGCTGTGGGAGCTACGTTGCCGTAGTAATGGGAGGCCTCTGACAGGCCAGATCTCCTCTCTCTCCTTTTCTCCCCCTTTCTCCCCCTTTCATTCTCTTGTGAGGAGAAGAAGCAGCTGCTTGTAGAGACTAATGCAGTTGGTGCACACACACACACACACACACACACACACACACACACACACAGGCAGTTTTCAGACATGTAGGTGTAAGTATTGCGTTGAGCGAGATCTTTTCTTTGTCTCTGCAGCAGGTAGGGTCCAGCACCTCCTGAGCACTGATGTGTGTTCAGTGTTCATGGCAGCAAGAGTGGGATGCAGACAGCAGAAGAAGAAGTTATATATAAAACTCACTCCCGACCAGACCAGAAGGACGAATGACGACGAATGAGGACAAGATGGAGAGTTTGCGGGGTTTCAGTCAAGAAAGTGAGTGAGTCCTTCATCAAGCTGCATTTAGTATTACATACGATTGACAATAATAAACACATCATCTGCCACTTTTTTTTAATGCCAGGACAGGGTTCCTGTGTCTCTTGGGACTCCTGGGAGTGGATGTCAAAGACCTGATCCCCATCAGAAGGGTTGGATCCCTGAACCCCAGCAGTCAAGAGGACGAGGAGGAGAAAGTTAGATTCTTTTAAACGACAAATACTGTCATCAAGTTGTGATGAGCTGAAGTTAACATTGTATATACATCATCAACATGTTATATTAGCTGCAGTATTTAGTCATATTCATCATATATATTCCTTGTTTTCAGGGCAGGACTCTTCCTGTGTCAGGAATAAATATTGAGGAAGATCCTATTCCACTTCTGCTAATAGCCCCTGAATTGCTGCAGACTGTAGCTTAAGGAGGAGTCGCTTTCTTTAAAAAGATGTCTGTGAAATGTACACCAATCAGAATCAGAATCAGCTTTATTGGCCGTGTTTTCAACGTACATACACAGAAATAGACAATATATATAAAAAAACTAAACAAGGACAACAAAGTAGAACAGAGGTAGGCATGAACATTTAGCTATGCACAGATATAAATATATATACAAAAGTGTGTATATATATGAACATAAAAAACACAACAAGACGTAATGGTGCAAATGGAGGTAAAAGTGCAGTATTCATTGTTCATCATACTGACGGCCATTGGAAGGAGCTGCTCCTGTCTGGTGGTTTTGGGGTACAGAGCTCTGTAGCGCCTACCAGAGACGAGGAGTTGGAGCTGGTTGTGTGAAGGGTATGGAGGGTCTGCAGTGATGCTTCCTGTCTGTTTCCTGACTGAAGAGGTACATTTTTTCAATCAGAATTCCTGTTTAAAATCTGAAACGTCTGGATCATGAAAAAGTGCTCACTGACACAAACAGATTATTTTCTTAATTATTTCAAACCCCTCAGGGTGTAAAAACCTTAATCTGTCAAATCTGCTCACATCTGAGAGCTGGATGTCCCAGGCCGCAAAGATAGACATATTATCATATTATTATATTTCCCAGTCTGAGTGCTCAGTGAGTGTTAGCACCATGTGACTGCGTGTGTTTACACTCAGGGCCGAGGCTTTCAGACGGAGCTGTAAACACGGACTGAAAGCAGGATTATGCAGATTTAGAAGCAGGGGGGGTCGGGATCAAGTTACTGATAATTTGGCTTCTTTCCTTAGCATCTATTTTATATTGATATTTGAATTCATTTTATGCTGTGGGTTTTATTTAGTAGTTTATATTCTCTCCCACTCAGAGCCCGAGGGAGAAGCATTGCAATTCTTATATCGTCTCATTGTGCATCAATAAAAGATAAAAGAGACTGACTCTTAGTGGCTATTGCCAATAATCCTTATGTAGATTATACTTAAAGATTGGAGGGTGCATGAGTTTTGAAATCCTCATCTTATCATTAATGCATCAGCATAGTAGGAAACTAATGACCTGGAACAGCAGTATAAGCATTTTTGTTTTAAACTCTATATTTTTTTTCTTTATGTTGATTTCTGACACCCTCTGCTTTGTTGTTTCAAAATCAGAAGCAAATGCAGGCGTGATTTCCAAAGTTTATCCGTTTTTTATTCCACCTACTTTTCAAAGCTTGACGGTGTGAATTTCATTCTTTTTTTTCCACAAAATTACCTTCTCTTCTGGATATGTCCTTCCACTCGGAGACAAACATGAGGAAAATGTAACCAGGAGTCAATGTGCCACCTTTTCTACACACACATCTCCTTCCCCCAAGCCTCCTGCCTCCTACCCCCTCCTTCTGTCCTCATGAATATCGGGGAATTAATGTGTGTCGGGGAGGAGGGAGGAGGCAGGAGGTAGGAGGCAGGGACAAAGGGAGAACGAGAGGAGAGTGAGGGAAGAAAGGGAGGGAGGGCTGAGCGACATCGTCAGAGGTCCGGGGTGCGCATGCTCAGTGTGAGCTGGGCTGGCTGCCTATTGATTGGAAAACAACGGGCTGTGGGAGGACAGATAAGGGTGGCTGTGGGCTAACGGGTGAGGGAAGGGATACAGACCGAAAGCTCGCACCACGCTGCCATCTTCACCTCCCCGATTCTGTTTCTCTCGCTTTCAGCCGGGAATGACTGTGACTGCTGCTGCTGCTGCTGCTCGGAGGGAGGCTCAGGCACAGATTCTCCTCGTGTGAGAAGCTCCCGCCGACACACCGAGCCAGAACAACAGCGGTCGCCTCTACTGCAGGTAATCCGTCCTCCCGCTCTCCCCATCATCCTGCTGCTCCTTCTTCCGGCCCTGGCCTCCCTTCAGGTCCTCCTCGTGCATCATCTCCCACCGTCTCTGCCTTGTAACCATGGTTTCCTCCATCTCTTCCTCGCTCTTCTCTTCTCTCCCTCCCCCACTCTCCTCTTCGCTTTTTTCTCCCCCTGATGAGCTGATGACATGCACTTGCTTGATTTCCATTTTCTGCCACGGCGGCCTGAATAATGATTCGATTCTGAATCCGTGGCATCTATGTGGGGCAGGAGGATTTCACAGGCATGTCTCAATACATCTCAATGCAAATATGATTTGGGTTATCGATGTCATTTCATGATGCACGGCAGATGCATTTAAATAGAACTTGTCAATGTGTCGGCATTGTTCTTCCTCATTCTGAATTCAACAAACCAACGTGTCAAAAAAATGTTACTTTCCGCATATGACAAGCAAGATGGTGTCATCGATGCTTTCCAAACCGGCCGTGTAATCGCTGTTGGATGTGTTGTGTGGTCATGTATTCGTGGTGTTTTGGCTCCATCACGTTAAACGACCTCTGACGGACGCGAGCGATTGGCTCTTCTTTATACCTGCTTGCTTTTGGAGCACGGAGACCTTCACCACCTCTCCCATACCCCCAAAAATAATGGAAAAACTCACACGATTGCAGATATTCAACCCCTGCACATCTCTGTGAAGGAAGCTGTGACTTCACAGCCTCTCTTTACGTCGGAAGAAGACATCCCAGAGTCCACGGAGCCAGCAGTAAACAGACAGGATGCAGCGTGACCTGAAAGGGCTGTTAGGAAATTCAATTTGTGATTTATTTTCACCCTGTCGAATGTTCAGGATGCCGAGAGCCCCTGTGGCTAATGCTCCTTATGTGAGTAGTCCAAATCACCTTAATTGGATCTATTGACATGATTCAGTTCAACATGGAGTCACTTTCTCAGCAGAGACATTAGAGACAAACGCTAAGACAAAGAAGAAGCAGACGCAATTAAAAAGGGAAACACAGCAGTACGGAGAGGGCAGAGCTGCTGGACGAGACTCGCAGCACTTTGCTGAGTGGAGCGATGATGGCGAGGAAGAGGCTTGCACAAGCTTCTTTTTAAATGGGCTCCTCTGTGCTCACCCACTTAGGCCGGGCCACGGTCCAGCAAAGCTCAGAGGAGCAAGATTAGGCTTCGCAGTGTGATGACGCTGCGTCAGACCACCGACTTCCCTACGCAGTCTGTGCAGCTGTCTATGGCGAATGGAAGTGTTTCAGGGCATTATTTTATCAATATATACGGTGGGCACGGTCAATATTCCATCATCATGAAGCAGTTACTTGGAGCTTCTCTTCATGTATTCCAATCGATCAAAACCATAAGCAAAACACCATCATGAAGGAATTGAGAAGTTAAGAAACAAGTCCTCCTCCTGTCCAAAACAGAGACGTCTTGGCTTCCCCATGGGATCATATGCCAGTAGAACCATCTGTGGACATGGAAACTTGATTGGGTATAAAATCACAAGAGTGGAACATATTCATAGTGATGACCAGAGTTTCTGAGAGAAAGTTGTTTCCTGTTTCCTCAAACTCTACTCCAGTTCATTGAATGAACATTCATCACATGGTAGTGAGTATATTCGTACCCCAAAACTGTTTTGATTTGTTTTACTGGTAATTCAATCTGCCATGGGGCGACAGTTGCACCAGTGTAAATAGAGCAAAACGGATAAACTCATCCAAATATTCTAACTATCCATGCCCATCAAGAGACAGGATAATAATGATCTGACTCCATTTATGTCACAATGTGATAAAAAGATATCTGTTTACACCCATATATCTATATATTTATTTATCAAACCCCTGAAAGGAACACCTGACCAGCACTAAAGACTGTAATATATTCTACACTGATAGTTCCCATACTTTCATGTCCCAGAATCTTGGAAACCTCATCAGTTTAAATCCTAGGAGATGCACTTAATTAACTGGGGTTTACCAGTAAAGCCAACTGGTCTGGTCCCCTTTGGGACCTGGTCCCCTTCTGGCACATCTACCTCCTTCTTCCTCTTTGTCTCGGCAACATGGCGCCATCCCACATGAGGTGAGGCAGGCAATGATTTAGGAGACGCCAAATAAATCCTTCTGGGATGTTGGTGGATCTAACAGATGAGGACAGATACAGACTTCTGTGTTCTTTCCTTTTTAAAACACACACTCTTTACCCAGCATCCATCATTGGAAATCTGCTAAAATAACAAAGAAAATAAGAAACTATTCATTTAATTGAATGTTTTAAACATTTTGGACAGTTTATACATGTTTTGTATAGTTTATGTGGAATAGATTTGTGTTTGTTTTTTTACCCCAACAATATCATCCATGGATGAGAAGGTTTTTCCTTTTAGAGGAACTTACTGTAAAAGCAAAGGGCACCCAGTGGTCAACTCAAAGGTCTTTGCGTTACTAACATTACAGTTTGGTTCCCACAATGCATTGTTGGACCTCACCGACCCACATTGCTAGCAAACTGCCCATAAGCGTGTTCCCCGGGCTGCAACAGTTCTCATTAAACAACTGGTGCTGACATGTGAAACATTGGTTGTATAACCTTTGCTGACTGGAGGGAAAAGTGCATTAAACTCTCTCTCTCTCTCTCTCTCTCTCTCTCTCTCTCTCTGTGTGTGTGTGTGTGTGTGTGTGTGTGTGTGTGTGTGTGTGTGTGTGTGTGTGTGTGTGTGTGTGTGTGTGTGTGTGTGTGCAGGGCTCAGAGATTAACAGACACCATGGAAGCCCCTCTGGTGTGTTTGGATGAGGAGTTTGAGGACCTGCGGCCCTGCCGCATGGATGAGCTGGACCACCCGGCGCTCAAACACTCCTCTTACTCCACCAGCACCACCGTCCCGCTGGCCTCCATCACCCGCGAGGACTTCTCCGAGCTGGAGAACTTCTCCGAGATGATGAGCTTCAAGTCCATGGAGGACCTGGTGAACGAGTTCGACGAGAAGCTCAACGTGTGCTTCCACAATTACAACACCAAGACGGAGGTCCTGGCGCCCATACGCAACCAGTCGCACAACCAGGAGGACGAGGAGCAGCTGCAGGACGAAGAGTGAGTCACTTTAGATATTCAGAGCGTTTTGTGGCATTCATCAGTATGTTAATATGTGTTTTCGAGCCTGCAATGTGCATAACTGTGGGCTTAGTTGGTCTGATACAGTTCAGTCTGACCTGGACTGGCACTTATAGTTCATCAAAAAGCATTTACATCAATATCATTGGCTTAGAAATAGAGAAATTGATAATACAGACAGTATCCAACATTGTATATATGTGCAGCAAATATCTAAAATCATTGTTAGATTTTTCAGAAACATAATCCTTGGCTCTGTTGCCTGTAGACTGTATTTCTGTTGGAATATATTATATAAGCCTTCACTTGGTTGCATTTGGGCCTTGTGATGCAGCCAGGAACATCGTAAAGTTATAAAAAAACGACCACAAATATATATAGACAGACCGGTAATATAATACCGCAGCAGAGACTATTGCTTCAGCCTTTTCTGTTAAATGCACACTCACATAAGCATTATGCCGCCATTAACACCAGGAACAACACACCCTCACGCCCAAAACAGAGGCTCAGCACGTCCCACACGACAGGAGCTTAAATATTTCCACACACAGACCCGGTCAATCAGCAGCATGACCCCTCCCTCGGTCATGCTGAATTATTCAATGTGCAGCGTCGTCCGCCTCAGTTGGCTTTGGCTCTGCCGCTGCCTCTCCTGCAGCCGAGTGCCAGATCCTCCTCCTCCCCTCGCAGGCTCCGAGGTCACACAGTGGGGATCTGAATCCTGCTAAAAATAGATGTAAGAGGGACAGCTTTTGGGACGGGAATCACATGATTTGTCGAACACTATTAAATTGCTGTGAGTTAGTATTGATGACTGGGGCTTTGACTGATTACTGAGCACAGACTGTCGGTGGATGTGAGTCCTGCAGCACGACAGTAATCTGCACGTCATGGCGAGACATGGACCTAATGGCCGACGCTGATTTGTTGTGGCACTGATTAGGAAACCAGTGCAGATGCGTCCCAGTGGAGCATTATAACCGTTGTCATTGACTCATTGTTCCTCCACGTTCGTACCGATTCTGTGATTTCAAATCCAGTGAGCCTCCTTCATATTTGGTCACCTCAAGCAGCTATTAATAGAAACTAAGACCGTGCTGACGTTCATATCACGGAGGACATTGTGTTGTGTTGTGGCATGAAGGGAAATTATCTGATTCAAAGGCACTCGTTGGAAGTCTCTTTCAGACCCACATAAATAATCTGCAGAAACGTCAATCTGCTGTCGCACATTTTGGCCTCATCCCCAGTTGCTGACTTCTCTCTAGTGGCTGCGGGCCAAGACATGGCATGGAGTTCTAGTTCCTGCTGGCAACCGTGACCAAACACGTCCCTGTGCTATGCTGTGTGTGTTGTTGTGGTTACTGATTAGAGTTGTCTTTTTTGTATGTCTTTTAATGAGGCGAGGGACATTTTATTTATGGTGTTCCGTTAAAAAAAGTATAAGTTTGAAATACACTCGATGCAATTTAATAACAGCCAGCCGCCTGTTAGCGTAGCTTAGCATAAAGACAAGAAACAGCTAACCTGGCTCCGTCCAAAGACTTAAAACAATCTGCTTCTACCAGCCATGACATAGTCTTCCTGTACAGGAAGCAGATGTGTTCCCTTTGAAATGAGCCAAGCACATTTCTCACCGTTTCCTGTTTTTATGCCAAGCTAAGTTAACACTCTATAGCTACATTAAGCTTACATCTTATTTAACTCTCTGCAAGAAAGCTGCTTTTTCTCAAAATGTCCCAAACTGTCACGATAAAGCTTTACTTCATCTTTTCTATTGTTGGTTCATATTTCTCACTATTTTCATCAGCTGTGGTATTTTTTTCAAGATGATAAAAGTTAAGAACAACTCTTTTATGAGCAATCTGCGGGAACTGTGATTGCGTATTACAAACAAACAATTTGGTCTGTGTATGATTTGTATTTTGCTTCACCTCCATGTAATCTGGGTTTGTTCCTCACCAACTGCTGTAAAGGGTCATTGCACTTTGAAGAAAGCAATACAGAACAATACAAGACATTATAAACATCCAAACACTGAATTAATTCAGAAGATTCCTTTTATTTCCGTTCTGGACAACAACAACAACAACTTTATGTTCACCTCCGAGTTGAGTGTATTGCACCTTTGACCCTGTTTGTGCTGCTGCTCACAGTAATGACATGCAGGCATGGCTGGTGAGGTCAGCGGGCGGCTGAATGGGTCCAGTGTGAGCCGGTGTGGGCAGTGCCACTGGGAGCAGGGCGGCAGGCCTGAGCCAACCTCTCAGGAAGAAAAATACACAAAGGAGACTTCTCTCCCAGTTTCATGTCATTCGTCCTCGGGACAGACGCTGGCTCCGGGTTGCAGTCAGGGTCCACTGGCACAATGATGTGAGAAGCTTTATCTAAATCTCTGCTAAGGATACCTTTTACTGAGTAGTAAGCTGTTTTTTTCTTCTGTTGTGCATTGTTCCTCTGCAGCCTCCGGCTCTGCGTATTGACCACCATCATTGACTTGCCACATTGAAATATTGACTCTGTTGCAGGCTGCTGAAGACAGGACGGAGTAGACCTCCTTCTAACCAGAGAGATGAAACAACACACTGAACTGCAGCCTAATGCTCTTATATAACTCTATTACTCCAGCGTGTGTGGGTGCACCAGCTTCACTCCTTTAGCGTTGAGGCCAAAGCAGTGTCTGGATACTTGTTTTCTATATTCCGGTGGTTGCTGCCCTTGCTTACATGTGTGCATGCATGTGTCTGTGTTTTGCTTTGCAGTGTGTGGGACGCTCTAACCGACAACTACATCTCCACCTGGGACGGCAGCGACTCAGAGGGACTCAACGGCAATCTTTCTGAGCAAGAGGTACATGTCACAGCACATCTTTCTATGGTTTAGATCTGCTATAAGTAGCTTTCTTCTTTTTTTTATTTCATTGGGTATTACCTTTTAGCCACATTTCTTTAGTAGCATTATTTTAGTAGACAGCCGGTTCCCTGACTCTTAAAGACGTGCTTGCCCAACCTTGACTGGTCTGCGATTCAGCAGAGGCCTCCCTCTTCCTCCCCTCCCTTAATTGGCTGTCAGTCACATGCAGCCGGACAGCAGGCACTTAGCAGTCTAGGCCATGTTTGTGCCGGTGAAGGCCAGAGCAGGCGCTTCAGCCCCAGAGGAATCATGCCGCTCTGATCCTGCCTTCAGTTGAGTTGGTGGGATTCTCTCTAAATCAAAAGGATTATATCAAAACAGGCCTCCAGGAAATATGTCAGAAGAGGCAGAGAAGTGTCTGATTATATTCACACTTTTTATTATTTCTAGGCAAATCCTTCAATGTACTCTCTGACTGTTATGCTAAATTACTAATTAGCAGGACACTCATGTAAGACAAAATCCTCTGTGAGGCTGTAGTTTGAGCTAAATGCTAACGTTGGCAACATCCCTATAATGAAGTGCTGATGTTTAGCAGGTATCACTTTTAAAATGTTCACCATCTTATTTCAGCATGTGAGCTGTAGAGTCAGCTTCCTGTATTTTGATCCATCCGACTGTTGTTTAAAACACTTCTAAATGAGGTGGAGAGAGTTGAGACTCACTGATAAAGGTCCACTTAGAGACAGGAAGTGTATATCAGAGTTTTGTTATGCGTCATCTTTGTACAATGTCATTTTTGATGGCGCTAGATGAAACGTTGCGGGATCACCATTGTGATTTAAATTCCTCCTGGGAGGAACCTGAATGACTGAGAGATTCCTCTGGTTGTATAGAAGTATATGCTTCATGTCTTAAAGCTGCATTCTCTCTACTGATCATCAGGCGGCGACTCCTTTGGTTGTATAGAAGTATATGCTTCATGTCTTAAAGCTGCATTCTCTCTACTGACCATCAGACGGCAACTCCTTTGGTTGTATAGAAGTATATGCTTCATGTCTTAAAGCTGCATTCTCTCTCCTGACAACCAGGGGGAGACTCCTCTGGTTGTATAGAAGTCTATATAAATGACTCTACTGCTCTCTTGATTTATTCCCTCAGTAAACATTGTAAACATGAGTTTAAGGCGGGCCTACAAGGTGATTGACAGGTCTCTACACTGGGAGTTGTCAGTGTTTTCCTCTTGAACTTGAACTCTTTCACAGTGTGTCTAAATTCGTGGAAGTTAATTGTAACATTTTGCAAATAATTAATAAATAAGATATAAACTATTTAAACACTTTTACAAATGGAATAGTAAATAGTTTTTTAAAGTGATACTAAATAATGTAAAACCTTTCAAATATTTAGGCACGAGACTTTCAAATGAGTGACTGATCTCTCCTTCCCAGCGCAGTTCTCTTGGAAATTGATTTAGTTTTTTAATCCAACGCAGATAAGCCGTTTATGGCTCTCGTCAGCCTCGTCTTCTTCGTAAAACACGCCGTCAAAGCCGATCTGTTTGT
This sequence comes from Taurulus bubalis, assembly GCF_910589615.1. Taxonomy (NCBI): domain Eukaryota; kingdom Metazoa; phylum Chordata; class Actinopteri; order Perciformes; family Cottidae; genus Taurulus; species Taurulus bubalis. The sequence goes on from NC_136590.1 coordinate 43,176,076, forward strand.
TGTTCACATGTTTTGTCTCTTTCTGCAGATCCACGAAAAAGAAGAGGAGGAGATGAATGAGAAGAATGACAATGCCAACTGCCTGAAGGACGAGCCGCTCATCACAGCTGATCAGGTGTGTGTGTGTGTGTGTGTGTCCTGTATTTGACAATGAGGAAAACAAAGCAAACAAAGGTGTAACTTCTGGCATTTTAGTGGCCACACTACTGACGCATGGATGGTTATGGATGTGTGTCCTCACCCCTGTCCATTTACCTGTCTCCCTGTATCCTTCCATCTCTCTCTCTCTCTCTCTCTACAAGGTCATTGAGGAGATCGTCGAGATGATGGAGAACTCCCCGGATCCCGGTGAAACTGAGGAGGAGGAGGACGAAGAGGAGAGCAGCCCCTGCTCCCCCAGTACCAACCCCTCCCTGCTGGAGGAGATCAGGCAGCTGTCAGAGGCCTCCAACAACAACTGCTCCTACGAAGGTAAAAACAAATCCATGTCACTGCTTTTTAATTTAAAATATGAATGAATGCAATCTGACGCTTGGGCAGCAGGTGATCAGAGTAATTAGTTAAATGTCTCAGCTGGTCTGGGAGGTGAACAGGCTACATTCCTTTCAAAACATTGTTCCTTGTAGAGATGCTTCTGTGAATCTGTTCTGGCCAAAGAAACAGCTTGGTTTACCCTTTAGCCTAGAACTCAGTGTCTAAGTCTTATTCTTTGGGGAGAGGTTGAAGAGATGAGCGTCAGTATTCACGGTGACTTCAGTCCACCGAGTCACCAGGTTGTGGCCTAATGATCCACACGGAGAGATTAGTTATGTCATTGCAGCAGCAGGTCCACCAGGACTGAGATCAAGAGAACAAGGTGTGTTCTGCCATAAGGCGCCCTGTCGTGGAACATATTGGAGATCCATGTGGTCCCTTCATCTGAGTCGGAGTTTGTCCTGTCCACTGAGGGAACGGCAGCTGAATATATATATATATATATATATATATATACTTATACATACACACATATGTTAATACATATATACTATGTGACAAAGAGACTGCTTCTTCTTTTTGAAAAACTAAAAGGGGTCAGCTGCTAACATCTGGGTCTTTCGAGTCTGCCGGAATATAATTGTGCCTCTTTTGTACCAACCGTTCTCCGTACAGTAGCTCTGAGCTCCAATGATTTACAGCATTGTGTCTAAGACAAGATATTTCCGCACCAACCCAAACCCGTCTTCTCTGCAGGCCTGAGCCTGATGCCCAGCTCGGCGCTCGTCGAGCTGCTGCAGCGGGTGGAGGCCGCCATCCTGGAGTACTCTGAGGAGCTGGTCAGCCAGCTGGCTCGGCGCGAGGAGCTGGAGTTCGAGAAGGAGGTGAAGAACACGTTCATCACGGCCCTGATGGAGGTGCAGAACCGGCAGAAGGAGCAACGGGACAGCAGCAAGCGCCGACGCCGGGACAAGGCCCTGAGCCTGCAGGGCGGCGCCACGTCCCCTGTGAACGGAGGGAACGCCGTCTCCACGGGCAACACGGAGAAGACCGGCAGCATGCCCGTCAAGGTGAGAGGCGGGGAGGCGTGGCCTTGTCTGCTTTACACACCTGTGAACTGTCATCAACGTTAATATGCCACAACTATGGCGTTGTGCAACTGTGCACTGTGGGTTTCACGGAGGTAGATTAGAGAAAAGGTGAAGCCCGAGAACTCTCCCTCCTCCCTCTGACTGTTAGCATAATGGATCTCAGCACCATTAGCCTCTTAAGTATCTTCCAGGAAAGATCCTAAAGTGACCAGTCGTCTGCAGACAGGAACAGCCCAGTCCAGCTAATGGAGTTTCCCACCATGCATTGCAGCGGCAGTGTTTTTACTGTGGTACCTGAGGCCGCATGACGAAGGTTTATGAATAAACAGATGGCTAAATGATGCAGATGCAAGATACACGATAAAGCAAACAGTTTCTCACGGTGATGTCATGTTTGATGCTGCGAGGTCTGTGCTGTAAAACTACTACATCCATCAGCATCTGGTTGTAATGCTCTGTGTGTGTGTGTCCGGGTCTGCAGCGCTTCAGCATGGAGGGGCTGTCCAACATCCTGCAGACGGGCATCAGACAGACATTTGGAAGCACAGGGAATGAGAAACAGGTAAGATCAAAGACTCGTTCATCATGTTACGCAATCAGAGTGGTCACATGATGAAGACATCGGTAAACTGAATAACTTGCGCAGGTCATTCATTAATAATATCTCGCTATAAGTATCTGAAAATGTGAATGCAGTTTTTCTACCTCCATGACCGTCTGAAGCTACATAATAAACTGAGTACTACTTGCATATAGTGAGGTTACAGCTGCAGTGTAACACTGGCCCTTTAAGGTAACGAGCCTCAGTACAGTAGTATATGTGCAATGCACAGATGAAGCCATGCATAGAGATGGTTGGTCTCCTGTTTGTAATTTGATCTCTGTTGATAGTGTTAGCCGTATGCTATGCTATGCTACACTGCAAGACATGTCCCTGTTTTTGCTTTTTTGGAAAGGTTTGAGGTTTTTTGCTCCAGTCTTTGCAGGCATTACTGGACGTAAACAAACCAGCATCATTTTACAGCATCGGATCAGATAACAGTTATAAGAGTTAATAGTTAGAGAGAGAAAAATAACAAGTGTATGCTGTTATTTACTCTTGTCAGAGCATTTGATTTATTGATTGCTGTTGGGAGTGTACAGACAGACAGACAGTCTTGAATGAGATTGTTTGGGGAATTCACTCACATATTCACTGACATGTTATTGCCAACGGCCATAGAAGCTAAGCTTCAACCAGCAGCTGGTTAGCTTAGCTTAGCATCCACACTGAAATAAGGACCGTGCCTGGTACTGAACCCTCAAGGCGCGCTCTTCAAAAGCAACAACAACTTCTCAAAGTACTCGTGTTCTACTGACATCTCTGAACATTGACCCTCTCTGCTTTCAGTATCTAAACACAGTCATCCCCTTCGAGAAGAAGGCCTCCCTTCCATCTGTGGACGACCTGCAGATGCTCACAAAAAGTAAGAATGCAGGTTTGTATCCAGGGAAACTCGTGATAATTACCGGCTGGACGGAGTTATAACATGTTTTTGTTTCTTCCCATCAGTTCTTTATGCCATGAAGGAGGACAGTGAGAAGGTGCCTACACTGCTAACCGACTACATATTGAAAGGTAAACACCACAACATCGGTTTGAATATAGAGCCACACAGTTCAGGGCATTGGTGAAAATGACAGGATGATAATAACTTTATGAAAAGGTTTAGGTAACACTGTTGTTCCCCTGCAGTCTTGTGTCCTACCTAAGGCACCGCTAGGCCGGGGGCCTCCGTGTGACGGGGATCTCTTTTCCAACCCTCCTCTCCTCGGGCCCCGAGCTGCATGACCTCCCATCTTTTACCATTATCAACCATGGATCCTCACCATCGACATCATTGTACTCACATCAACTATGACGACTGCCTTTCGCTGAGCTCACCCTCTCCCCTCCCGCACATCAAGCTCGGACACAAAATGGCCGCCATCCGAATAGTCAAACCAGTGGGACGGCCTCTCCCGCGCTTAAAAGGACTTCACTAACGGAGCATGACATGCTATTAAATATCACAACACCACTTTGGTACAGGGATACGACTTTATCGTTCTTTTCTATGCTTTCTCGTTTCTTTGTTTCCTCGAACAGAATCTCAACGTTGCCAAGTTTTTGACACCTATTCATAAACTGACCTCTTAACCCCCGGGTTCTGTTGATTGTCATACTCATTGATTCACAAGTGTATAACTGTAAAATAAATGCATCCACACGTAATCATGTACCTGTATTGTTTCAGATGAAGACTCATTTGAATACAAAAGCCATACGCACCTTTTTCTGCCAACTTAGTACTGTAGCTCCATGTGGACGAAGAGGAACACGACTATTACGGGTGCAGTGCAGTGCATTATGAAGCTCTTTATTTCTTTTTCTTTCGCTTCACTCTCTGAATATCCAGTGCTCTTCGGACTCTTTTGAAATGTCTTTTAATTTGTAACTAAATATTTGATATAAACTGTGTTGCTGATTTTCTACTTTGGTTTACTGTGTCATTCCGCCCTGTCCAGCCACTGATGAGATGAGCTCATGCCAATTAAGGCGTGCATATTTGCATATTTATGACTTCCTTTTGCGCCATGTAGATGAATGTTATACATCGCTAATCGCAAATTCTAATAAACATTCTACCCTAGCGTGCATCCGCTTCTTTCTGTCTTCAGCTTTCGAGTCTCACGTCTGACCTCATCAGTGTGAGCCGATGTAAGAAGTCATTCATGGAGAAGTGGACGGGGTGAGGTTTTTTTTTGGGAGGGGAAAGGATATTTCTCATGTTTTCTAGTCACCATACCCACGGCAATATCATTTTATTTTCTAAAAACACCAAGAAAAATATGATTTCTGGAGCATCCAAGCAACATATGCATTAAAAAGTAGTTTAAAACACACAGTAATTTTTTTATATTCAGTACTTCTACTACTAATAAAGTCATTTAGAAATATTCTTTATTCTTATTGGTAGCATTTTCTATGAGGCCAATATCTATAATGCATTATAGTGTCATAATACTTCATAATTGGTGATAACAGTGTATTATAATTATCATAGTTGTAATACATTCTAATGTTTTAATAATGCATCATAATCACATTTATAATACATTATAATGATTTGATTAGAAGTCACTCTGTGGTCATTATTTGCATTACAATAGTGATTATTATGTAAAAATATGTCTTACAACTATAGGAATTATAATACATTATGATCCCTGCAAATAACAAATGTGAGACAGTGACCAACAATCATGAAGTATTATGATACTTGACCGTATTAGGCATTATATGATAGTGTGTGTGAGCATTCTCTCCACCGCTGCTCTTACATTTCTCAAATAGTCTATTTGCTGCCCTCTGGTGGCTCAATAACATAAATAACAACCTGAATGGATATAATATACGAGTAGAATTTGACTTCAAACGATGTTACACGGAATATGAATGAATCATTTTTGCGGGTCATCTTGGAAGCTTTGTTGAAAAACACCAACACACAACTCATCATTTCTCTTTTAATTGAAAATGTCATACAAAGCGTTTCCCATGAACATAAATATGGAAGTGCACATCCATCGTCATGGTCTGACAGTGAGCCCTTCTAACAGCTCGTGTGCTCGGATCTATTTCACCGTATAAAAATAAAGGCGTGTCTCGGATACATTTTAACGTTCATAATGGAGACTTCTTCCTCAGTGAAACTGAGCTTTCAACGTGAGCCGTCTGTTGTTTTAATGCATGAGCAACACAATGCAAACAGGAGCAGTAAAGGATGCTCTAATAGCACCAAGTGTCAAATGATTTGAGGATTATTCTGGTCGGTAACACATCCACCTGATAGTTCATCAGGTGTGGGACATGAATGTGGTCAGAATAAGAAAATAAAAAAGCCATGGTTAAAAGATATCTCCTGGATGCTTTTGTTTTGTTGCAAAATGTGTTTGATTGTTGTGTTCATGTTAGCTTGTGGGGACATTCAGTGTCACATCATTGAGTCATTCCATGTGGAAACATCTCAGTCACAACTGAGCCGACTCCGTTGATAAGAAGAGTAGGACTGTCGTGGACTGTGAGTCGTGAGCGAACAGCTGTTCTCACTCAGAGGTGACTGAGCAAAGATCACAGCAGCGATACATGAATTATTTTAAATACCTTTTGAAATGGAAACTACAGCTGTGGAGCCAAAATCCAGTTCTTATTTGGTTCCATCATATTAAGCCAACATATATTTGAGTGTTTTACAAATGTACTCCCTCCCTCCAAAACGTTTCATTTATGTCTGTTGACAATCATTCTCTGTAAATAATCAACTGGAAAAGTTCCATGAGGGTAACTATACATTAACTATCATTTTCTTTTTTCTTTTTTTTTCCATATCCAACTGTAATGTTCCCCTTTGGAGGAACAGTGTCTCCTCCATCATCTAAAGCCCTCATGAGGGGCTTTGCTGCCATGTCACGTCGATGGCAACAGGTTGCTCAACAGGTTGCTCAACAGGTTGCTCCCCACTGACTTAGAGCCCGTGTTCTGCTGCACATCTTTGGTTCAGTGCCCCGTGCTGCAGGCTCACATGGGACCAACAATAAGATACACATTTATCAGAAAATAAATATCATATTTACAATTTCAATTCTGCAGGCAACTTTTAAAAAATATTACAAGTGTGGACTTGTGTTTTTAGCAAAGTCACCCTGCTGCAGTTCTGAATAGTGCTCAATATTATAAGAAGCTTTTGCTAATCTGTGTTTAAAGAATCGCGTCTGAGAGCATTTTATAAGCTGAACCACCGACAGAAGTAAAGCCCAAAATAAAAGGATTAGGATACTTTGCAATGCCAAACTTTATCATATGTATGATGCTGTTTTGTCTTTCTTTCTGCTGCAGAAATATTCTCAATAAAAGCAAAGATCTTCATATATCTTCTCACCCAGTTCTTCACTACATCCTCTCCTCTGAGCCGCACCTTGTGCTCAGCCATTTGGTCTGGAATATTCCTCCTGGAGTAAAGATCTGCATAATCAAATTCATATTCCATCTGAACGTTCCTCCACGACTTGCACACACACGGTGACGGTCCATTGGCTGTTCACTTTGTGGAATTAGTCAATATAATACGCCATTTAAAAGCAAAATGTGAAGAAAAAGAAATACAACGAAGAAAATATAAATGCATTGATAAGGTAGAAAAGAGGATACTGGACGAATGTATGTATGAAAATTATATCTATACATAGTTTGCAACGTATGCGGTGCATACACACTATAAAATACTTGAGTATACTTAAAGCAAGTAAACAGTCTGTGTCTGAAAGTCTTCTCGCGTGGAAGCAAGCGTCAATACGTGAACGACTGTGATTCTGCTGAAATGGTGGAAGCAGCTGACCCGTAGAGCGAGGGGACGAGGGGCGGACGTCCACTGTTTGGTTTTGGTCTCCAGCGCCGTCGGGCTGTTAGACCAGAGACCCGGCCTGGTTCTGTGCCGGCACCATGATGGGCACCCCTCCCATGCGGGCGATGTTGGAGGCCGTGACGGTGGAGGTGGGCAGCGGCGGCGGAGGGGGCGTGGCCTGCAGCTGCAGGTGAGGCTGGCTGTAGGTCAGCGGCAGCACCTGGGCCTGGGGCAGCTGGGTGAAGCGCTCCGGCCGGGGCAGGGAGCTCCCGTTGCCCTCGGAGGAGGCGGCCTGTCCGCGCGGCGGGGCGGCGGCGGCGGCGTTGCTGTTGTAGCCGTAGTGCGTGGGCGTGGAGGCTCCGTGGTGGCGGGGCGGCCGGTAGCCGGACATGCTGCCCGTGGCGGTGATGATGGAGGCGGTGTCTGAAGGCGGGCGCTGCGGGTACTGCTGCAGGTGGTGGTTGTTGTGGTTGAGGGACGGCTCTCGGTGGTGCGGGCTGGAGGCGATGGAGGACAGGGTGCCGTTCTTGGAGATGATGTCTGAACCCATGCCGCTCTTCGCCCAGGACACGCGCTTTGGAGCCTGAGCGTCCTCCCTGGAGGGGGCGGGACACAGGGTCAGCTCACTTTGGCTCATTCAACAGTAGAAAGAAGAATTAAACCGTTGGGGATATATCAGGGTTCATAAAACATTCTGACCAATGGATTTCTAGGACTTTTCCAGGACTTTAAACCAAATTTCCATGACCAAACATTTTGTGAAATCTCAGCGTAAACATGAAAAAGTGAGTAAATGTAGTATTTAAACTAACAATGAGAATACAAAGCATACAGTAAACCTTAAATGACACAAATGAATGAGACAATAGTTTGATTAAAAGAATAGAAAGAATTGAAATAGATGCCTGTATGGATGCCTGCTTGTATTTTGAGCATCTTTCTTTTAAAAGCATATTAATTATTTCAAACTCAGCGTAAATGAACAACATGAATATAACACATTTACATGACTTTTACTACACTTTTGGGATTTTCTTTTTTTTCTTTTCCAGGCCTGGAAATAACCATTTTAAAAATGTCATGACTTGACCGTAAGAACCCTGATATATGCAGAACAATAGTGGATGGAAATCAGCGTTCCAGTGGGAAATGTATTTTCTATGTAAATAAATACACAGTAGTAGTTTCTGTAATAGTTTTGTAAAATATGTTAAAAACTGTTTCTTTATCTGCTGCTCTCTAAATTAATTTAAATGAATTATTTTCCACTCCACTACAGCGTCTGAGGCCCACTCACAGATTACACATGTAAACCAGTCTAATATGAAGATGTAACAAATGGTAAAATATATTTCAGTGCTGAGAGGGTAGACCTTTAAGCCCTAAACCCTAATCCTATTTATTATTGTTGTGTTTAGAGGTTGTACATGGGGATTATATATTATTGTAGCCCTGGTTTTTATGTTTAATTTGATACCTAACATGTTTTTATTTATTTTATTTTATTTATACTATGTTTTTTTTCTTGATTTATACCTTGTGACCTCATATAAAAAGGTCCCCACTTTTGGACCCTATGGCTCAACACTTAATGTAGTCGAAGTGTTTGAACCACATTGTTTGAGTGCCTGTCGCTTTAAGAGCCGCTCCAGAAAAAGCCCATGGCGGTTTATTCTAATGTGACACAGGAAGTGGGGAATGTGATTGGCTCGTTGAATCCCATGCTTTCTGATCCAGGCAGCCCATAATGAAGCGACTGGATCCACTCCAGACACACACAGGTATGAGCACAGGTGTTTCACGGCGTCCCCTTTGAAGCATGCGATGAAGGCCCCTTGGAGGCCGCCCTCGTGAACTCACTTGATTTCGTTGGCCATGTCGTCCTCGTTGTCTCTCCGCCTCTTCACCAGGAAAACCAGGCAGATGAGGAGGAGGAGGAGGAAGCCGACCACGGAGCCCACGGTGGCGCCAACGATCATCCCCACGTTGGTGGCTGCAGGAAGAGTCACGGACACAACGACCACGTCAGCAAAGTGTGTGGAATGTGTTGCTCTCAGATGAGTGTGTGGGACTTGGAAACACCGGCTTAGCGACAAACAATAATACAAAAGTTGTTGCTACGTACAGGTGACGATCTCCAGGTTGATGAAGCAGCTCTCGGACCCGGCTGAGTTGCTGGCCGAGCACACGTACTTCCCCGACATGTTGCTGCTCAGGTTGCTCAGCTTCAGAGCGCCGGTCTTCTCGTCTGAAAGCAGCGTGCACGTTAAAACCAGACCTCTCTTTGGCACAGAATACTTTATGGATATCCAGAAATATACTCTGCGGATGATAATTCATGCAGAATAAGAATTCCTTGCTTCAGATGTTATGTGCCCACTATGACGTCTCAGTATCTCATTTTATTAAATTAGCTCATCTCAAAGTTCTCTTTAGGATTTTCAGAGCATAAATATAGCGGCTATAACTACTTCCTATGTATAGATATAGTGAAATAATATCTACCCGAGTTTACAATGCTGACATACAATGTCACACACGTGCCTTTTATTGCATATATATATATATATACACACACACACACACAATTATCCAATAGTTGTGCATATGAAAAGGAGAAATATGCCTTTTCTTGCAGAGAGTTGGATGAGAAGATTGATGCCACTCTCACATCTGTCTATTAAATATGAAGCGACGTACCGCAGGCGTTTAGCTTAGCATTAAGCCTGGAAGCAGGTGGAAACAGTGAGACATAAGTTAAAAAAAAAATCTAATAAATGCACTCATCTATTTGTCTCTCTTGGCGAGAGAAAGAGCTAATTTCCCCAAAACTTGAAGTATTCCTTTCTAATGAACCACAACGTTTGGATATCTGCTACTATAACGGCATCATCATCATCATCATCATCATCATCTGACATGAATAATGTGGAAGCTGCCAGAAATGTGAATATTTCGGAGTATGGTGACTCCTAGTGGTAGTATAACACATATACTGCTGCTCATTCCATCTGAATAATAAGTGTCAATCACATAAAAACTCCCCACACATTAAATTAGCTTCTTTTAACATTACTGTTACCCATCACACAGATTTAGAGAATTTAAATCATGCAAAAAATACCAAGACAATTCAATAGTTGCTCAACAACTGCGGTACTGGAGTCCACTCACTGAGCATGGGGGAGAAGAAGACCTCGGAGCTGGGACTGGTCTTCCTCCACTTGTACAGCGGGACGGGCTTCCCGGAGCTGGTTTCGCAGCTCAGAGTCACGTTCCCCTTCAGCACCGGCTTCCCCGACACAGAGCACTTGGGAACCCCGGGCGGGACTGAGGGGAAGAGCATCACGAGGGTTTATTCTGTTAGATTATGGAACGCAATTTCTACTGTGAGCACGCAAAGCCGTTGTTTGTCAGATCTCATGTTGGGAAATGTAATGATTTGGTTTGTTATAAAATAATACAGACAATGTACAGAGTAAAAGCAAAGTGACTGCCAGGCTGTGTGTTGTTTTCAATACATGAGTGTGAATATGATTTGAGAGATGTTTGTAAGTTTACTGTACAAAAAGCAACAAAAAAAGATGCATTTCTATTGTAGGAATTAAATTATGGAACAACGCTAACATGAATGTAAGAACGGTCAACTCATTTTGGGTTTTCAAAAGGATCGTTTATAAAACAATGTTTGAGGGTTACAAGTATGAATGAAATGTATGCATATATATATATATATATACAGTATTTTTTCTTTATATCGCATTAATGATCTGATTTAATTGATAATAATTTAGGATAGGAATATTTTACCTTTTCAGTCTTTCTGTTTTGTATATTAAATTGAGGCTTTACTTATTGTATTGCAATGATTGAATGAATAAAACGCGGCTCTGCAGGTCGAGGTGCAGGAAGTGTTCACGTCTCCCCAAACAGGAAGTGTCTCTTACCCTTCACCTCCAGACGGAGCTCAGCCGTGAGGCCGGGGTCGCCGGGGATGATGACCTGGCAGACGTAGCGTCCCGAGTCGGACTCCTTGGTGTCGTTGATGTACAGGGACACGTCGCCGGAGGGCATGCTGGAGAAGAAGCCCACGCGGCCTTTAAACTGGGAGCTGCCCACGCTCATGGAGTCTTTGGTGTAGGAGATGATCTGGCAAACGGAGAACGCCAGACGTGAGCAGAAAGAGGAGCCGGTTACCCCGGGGTCAGAAGAGTCACAGGGATCTGTTTAATCCTGGCCGGAACATTGTGATTGTTTTCTCAAAACGTTTGGCCGAATGCTTTACGGAGTCAAACTGGGTTGCACGGAACACAATTTGTTCCCCGCTGATAAGTCAGAATCACCGTCCTGCACATTTGTGGCCCGTTTCCACCAGTTCCTCCATCGCCATGGACACACGCACTGTAGTTTATTTTTGACTCACACACACAAAGTCCTGCTGCCGCAAATACTCAGCTACTACAGCGCCAAAGCCCCGCTGGAGGTAATAGCATTATGTACTCTGGCTTGAGGAATGCTAAAAACTACAGTGTTTCGGGGGATTATTTAGCCAATGAATCCAAATTGTATGATGTATGAATGTATGTTGTGACCCATTTTTAAAGCTTAACATCTTCAAGAGGAACCAGTGGGCTGCAGGAGTGAGTCCGAAAACACAGGAATAAGTCTTCTGTGTTACTTCCGGTTCCCTCGTCCCGAAGCCAGTGGGCTTTTTAATGTGTGTTTGTCTGAAATAAGGTCTGTGATCAACGCACACAAGCTGATGAGAATCCAAAGTTTTGTTCTACGGTATAAAACACATCAGTAAAAACCCAGCTGGTGAATTTTGTACGTGTCTTTAAAAAGGTGGTTGCTAAGACTAAATGAGACGACTAGACGTCCTCACTAGGACACTAGTCCTCCTTTAGCTTAGTGGAGGAGACGTGAGGTCATGTGACCCTGATGCAGCTGATTTAGTTTCTCTCAAACTTCAATGCTGATTGAGTCCACACCTTTTTATTAGTCAGTGCATGGAGGCCAGTTAAGGGAGATGTGAGACACCAAACAGAGGAAACGCCAAATCCATGAATGACTTCCTCCAGAAAATGATTTAGTTTGTAAAGAAGTAAACTTTTTGTTAAATGTTATGAATTAGCTCACACTAGCTGGACGGCCCAGCATGGGGATGGCTGTGCATCACTGTGCCATAAGGCTTCTATTTGGCTTTGTTCTTTTTATTCATCTGCTTGGCTACAAATGACAGCGGAGCAGAGTGAGACACTGATGGCTGTCCGGGCACACAGAAAAAAAAAGCCTCTCTTTTAATCAACTGTGTCTTCTCCAGCTCTCTGAGTTCTCTTTCCCCCCCGTTTCCTTTTTCATCCTGATCCTCTTTTGGGTCGTCCATCTGTAAGCCCAATGATCTGACCTGGACCGATACGTAAGCTGAGCCACGGCCAGGTCTCTAGATGATGATGTGAAAACAACAACACAGGGCTGAGGACGGGAGGGGGGGGGGGGGGGGGGGGGGGCTTGTTACGCAAAACCCCTCTGCTGCATTTCATGTTTTACCGCATAAATAATCTGATTTGCGAAAAACACGTTCATCCTAATTTACCGCAGAAAACCTGCAGTGTGGTTTATTAAAGCGGGAGAGGAATAACATAGAACATGAAAAGCTTCCGCCGGGTTCGTCTTGGATTCATTTCCACGGGTTTACAAAGGAAGAGTTAATGCCAGATTAACAGAAGAAAAACGTAACTGTAATCCCAGATGCTACAGCCACAGAAGGCAACGTAAAAGATTCCCCTGCTGGGCTGCAGATACTGTAGTACATTCGAGATGAAGATGAAGATGAAGAAACATCCCATTCATGTGACTGTTTGCAGCGTCTTACCAGCTGCGTGCTGTTGGTGACGAAGCTCCAGACGATGGTGTTGGTGCTCAGGTCGCTGCCCGTGCTGTACGTGGCCCTCAGCACCACCATCCGGCCCTTGATCACTTCCATGCTGGGCTGGGGCGTCTGGAACTGGGCCCAGATGCCTGGGTGGAGGAAGAGGAGGAGAAGTGAGAAACAAGTAAAGATGAACAGAGTTTACTTTACGACACATCATTAGGTCATTAGTCATCCTGCTGCTGCTTTCAATCAAACGACACATTTCATATGTCGTGCAACAATGTCCCGAGCACGTGTGTGTGGGATCAGATCCTAATATTATTCACAACGATGATAAAAAAACGAGTGAATGAAACTTTATTTATATACCACCTGCAGCCCAGCGGCCACAGTACAATGTCGGCCTTGTGCAGCGCCGCAAACCACGGATATGTTGAACCTCAACGTTTCTGAACAAAAGAATATGTTTCATATCAACATTTCTAGACACATGCATATGACAGGTATAGTGTTTTAACCGCTTGCATTTCCAAACTGCATTCTCATTAAGTTGAGGCAACAAAACTACTTTAATAACTTTAACTAGTTTAATAAAAGATCAGTCTCCTGGGTGAAAAGTCTCACTTTGGAAATGTTATTATGATTATTTAAGTCTCCCAAACGGGTGTCTTAAAAATGCAATTCCCCGACAATTATTACATACATACGTTTCTAATAAACTATGGCCCTCTGCGTCGTAACGCTGCACTAAAAAGCCAAAACATAGACACAAACAAACGTTAACAGCCTCATGTCTTTGCATTGAAAGTTGAGCATGAATTGAGTTGAGATGAGAGCACATTTAATAAAAAGAAAGAATTCTACAGAGGTGCAGAGTTCCCTTCGAAGAAAAAAAAAAAGCTCTTTTTTTAACTATCAAAATATGTCACCTCTGTATTCATTTAATTAACTCCAGGCCCAGTAGAAATGGCCTCAATGATGGTGGTAATGAAGTAATTAGTTTGACTTGGATTCATCTCATTATTGCAGCTGATCTCTAATAGCTGGAATATCTAGTTGATTCCTGTCTTCAGTATCTCAAGGTCAAATTAGGAGCTAAATGAAATACAAAGAAGATGAACTACTCAGTGGCCGATCATCAGAGGGAAATGTAGCGTGCAGGTTTGGCCAGAGAGGGGCAGCAGAGAGCCAAAGCACGTGAGCTTCTCACAGAAACTGATGTGAAAATGCTTTTTTTTGCAGCTTGATATTTGAACTTTTATTTCCGTTGAAAATAATGTTATCAGCAATGTCCAGTTTTGTTTGTTAGTGGTATCACTGTGGTTATTGTTGTTGTTAATGCTCACTGTGCTTCATTTATTAATTCATCCAATTCATTCATTTTTACTACTTAGTCTCAACTGAATGATTTTGATTTGGGATCATGTGGGTCTGAGTTAACTTCTCTGTCCATCACGATGATAACAGATAAACAGACAGAGCTAGTAGAGCAGACACACACACACACACACACAGGGTCCATCACTAAAGCATGCGATGAAGACACTTTAAAGCGTGTGCTCGCGTTGTAAAGAATGGATGGGACTTCTGTGTGTTGTTGTTGTTGTTGTGTGTAACCAGCAAGGCTGACAGGACCTTTGTGTGAGTGCTGTGCCAAAATAACCATCGCTCCTCCTCACTCTTCCTCAACAATATCGCTCGACATTCCTACTAATTGGTGCCGTTGATTGGTTGCCACAATTGTCACTCAGCAGAATATCTCTCCAGTGATGCAATCAAATGTAAGGCTCTAAGTTTAATGCACAAGTGGAAGCGAAGCTGAACCTCTCCTAGACACTACAAAGAAGACACTTGGTCTGCTCATGTCATGGTGCATGACTTCTGGGTATTGAAGTCCTCTGTATTCTATTAGTTGCCTCAGGCTTGCTGCCGTTTGGGATCACCGACTTGCAGAGGTTCCTAGCGCTGCTTTGAAGTCCCAATCAAACATTTTAGAAGTGTCCAGCTGGAGCATATTAAGGTGTAACACAGGTAACGACGAAGCAGCAGGACAGGACCAATCAGGATCCGCTTCATTGGGTTCACATAGCAGGATCAGGACTCGGTTGTTGCTCTCAAAGCAGATTGACGTGGTGTATTTTGTATACCGCTCCAGGAACAGAACAATTATCAATAATTACATCATTTTTAAGGATTTGATTTCATATTCAAACCTCAAATCGCTGCATTTTTGAAGATGAGAACACAACAAGGAGGTTATGCTTTTGGTTTGTCTGTCTGTCAACAGGATAACGTAAAAAACGACCTGTTTTTACCCAGGATTTAAAGAAAGATCCAGCTGTGAGACTGATTACTACTGATGAACAACTCTTGTCTTTTCTCTGCACAGCTGAAAGTAGACTGGCAGCAATGCACCTTGTAAAGAGATCTCTACAGAGAGGAGGTGTAGGTATCAGTTCCTCGTTACTCTGAAGACAGATGGAGCTGAGACAGGATGTGTGGGCTATTCTCCTTTGGGAACATTGTTTCTAATAAAGAGTCGAGCTAGTGAAGTCATTATGCACAGAGGTGAGGAAGGAGATGGAAAGAAAGGTGTTGATAAGGAGGAGAAAGGAAGGACAAGAGACGGAGACGAGATTCATTGTGTCAATGTCTCTTAAGACCCTAAGCAGATTTGCTGTGGCAGAGAGAAGCAGACCTCTTGTCTGGAGAGGTGAGAACTGATGGATGGATGGATGGATCAGTGCACATGCAGAGATGACAGAAAGAGGCTTAAACATAAACGCAATGAGTCACAGTGGAGCAGCTCTCTGATGGTGGCAGTAAGCTGTAACAGACTCCGCTGAGAGGCTGCTGTAAGTCTGCAGGAGAAGCGTGAGGACTGATGGAGGGTAGAAGTCTCTGGGACCAGGACCCCGTCGTGAAGGACAACGCAACGCAATGACTTGTATTCTAAAAGCAACGGCCAATGGGCTTTGAATGTCTGCAGAGGTGTAATTAAAATGAATGCAATGCATCTTGGGGAAAAAACACCTCTTCATTTCTCAACCCAAAACGCTGTCACTGAACGTTTCAATACGTTCAGTGTACACATTTCTGAACCCAAAAGAAAGAAAAAAAGGTTTCATATCAGCCTCGTTTCCCGCTTGCAGAAACACACAACGATAAAATGACACGCTGTGAAATGATTGGTTAGGTTTAGGCAACAGTATTGCGTTAAAATAACATTGCGTGGTTATGGTGTGTACGCACTATTGTGGACAAGGAAAAGTAGGACCTTGTTCTAAATCTGCCATTTGAGACCTGGACAAGACTTCCCAGCAGGGATCACCCAGACACCATCATTTCACTTTGGGAAAATGGGCCAAATGTTCAGCTCCTCATTAGTGTAGATGGGCTGCTCTTCATGATTTAGCCCTATCAGAATCTTGCCAAGTGCTGCTTTAAGAAGCTTTCCTGACAGAAATCCCTCCGCTCCGATAAGAGTTCGCCCCACCAGAGGAGAAGATGAATGGATGTGCGGAGAGATGGGAAATGGTGGCATAAATAGAGAAATGAACAAGGCCACGCGAGTCACACTCATAACATTCACTCTTCCCTCTTCACCCTTAATTTGGTCAGTGAGATTTAATCTTTCCCGACGTGGCAGGTCTGAAATCCACTCTGGAGGCTTCATGACGATTGGCTTTAAATATTCCATGGTGACTGATGGCGGGGCAGATGGGAGCCAGTTGGCTCAGTGGGGAGAGAATGGAGGGAGTAATGAGGTCTGGATGGGTGTCTCTGGAGGTGATGAGATCTGGGTGGGTGTCTCTGGAGGTGATGAGGTCTGGATGGGTGTCTCTGGAGGTGATGAGGTCTGGATGAGTGTCTCTGGAGGTGATGAGGTCTGGATGGGTGTCTCTCTGGAGGTGATGAGGTCTGGATGAGTGTCTCTGGAGGTGATGAGGTCTGGGTGGGTGTCTCTGGAGGTGATGAGGTCTGGGTGGGTGTCTCTGGAGGTGATGAGGTCTGGGTGGGTGTCTCTGGAGGTGATGAGGTCTGGATGGGTGTCTCTGGAGGTGATGAGGTCTGTATGGGTGTCTCTGGAGGTGATGAGGTCTGGATGGGTGTCTCTGGAGGTGATGAGGTCTGGATGAGTGTCTCTGGAGGTGATGAGGTCTGGATGAGTGTCTCTGGAGGTGATGAGGTCTGGATGGGTGTCTCTGGAGGTGATGAGGTCTGGATGAGTGTCTCTGGAGGTGATGAGGTCTGTATGGGTGTCTCTGGAGGTGATGAGATCTGGATGAGTGTCTCTGGAGGTGATGAGATCTGGATGGGTCTCTCTGGAGGGTGGGTGCATTTGGAACCATCGTTGTATGCTTTGAGCGATGCTTTCCGAATCTTTTTGAAAACCACAACCCCCGATCAAACTAAATATGTTGCCATGGCATTCAGAGCCACCCAATCCATGAAATAAAATGCATATATGTGCATTTACTCGTTGTGTGACTGTTGAGGTCTGAGATACAGCTTCTCTTCGCCGTTTCAAATCCTTACAGTTCTCTGACTGCTGAGCTCCTGAGCCGTAAAGCGTGTTGCGTTACTGTGACAACCGGCGGCTGAGTTGTCAAGTCGTTAGCTGCATTTTCAACAGTGTTGCTAATACAGAGATTATGATATCTATGGGTTTTTTTTGTTTGGAAACGCAACAGGAAATGTAGTTGACTACAAGTTATTGATAACAATCAATAAATTAACAATGGTAAATTAATCTTGTGGTGCCATTGGCCCGGTAAGGTTTAAGAGACAAAACTACTTTGTTAAGGTGTGTGTAATTGTGTAATAATAACGTAACAATTGCAACAACTTAACGAGTGTCAACAAAAATCCACCGCCCTTAACTTTCTTACGTTACGATAAGTAACGAGCTCAACAAGATTAAGTAACAAGCGTAAAGCCAACGTTTACTTTTGTTCACCAACAGACACAACCAGTGGTCTCCTGAGTGAAAGTCCTGTGTTTGTGATCCGACCAGCATTTATTCCTCCTACTCACACTTTGTGGAATCTCGTTATCGTATCACATAACTTTCAATAACGGCTTTAGGTAAAAATGTTGGTTTGAGATGGGAGTTAAAAATGCAACTCAATAGTGGGAGTTAGTCATTCAAAACATGTGGCCTCCAGTTCAACTGCTAGATTTCCAGGATGCTAAATTGTATGAAAGCTGTATCCAAAACAATTCAGGCCAGGATATTACACACACACAGTTACATCATATTTCCTTGAAGGAAAACAATGAGATGGTGAGTAGCGCCTGACACAATCAGGCTGTTTCGTTGCAAATGACAGTGGCAGTCAAAACCGGCACACATTATTCCGCACAACTCCCTCTTGAGTGTAGTCACGATGTACTTCAGGACTCTCACTGCAGTGAAACGTATGGACAGGACTCGAGGCAGCACAGCAGCGTTGATGAGATCTATTTCCTCGCGTGAGAGCATGAACCTCAGAGCCGAGCGTGTACTGCACACATGAGTCGGCTGGCGTTCTGCGAGCGCCGTGGAGGCAGAACAGAGCCGGGCCTTTTCCCCTTGATGAAAAGTTAGCTTGCGAGTGTGTGTGTGTTTCTGTCAATGTGCAAATCTCCTAATTGCAGGAAACCTTTCAGATTGAGCCCGTTTACTTCTCCAGGCCTCGCCGTAGATAAAGCAGCAGCCCAGCAGCCTTTGATGGGGTTTGACTTCAACCAGCGTCTTTAATGCGGTAGAAGATGGGGTGGAGTGGGACGGTCGCTTCCCCCGAGAGCGCTATCAGCCACTGCTAACGTCAGTGAGCATGGAAAATGAGAACGTCATCAATAAATTTCACATCCTAATTTCAAATACGTTGGTTGATACTCTTGGAAAAAAAAAAAGGAGTTTGAGAAAACGGCCTGATAAAAGATGAACGGATGAGAATAAGAAGGATAAAAGACAGAGACGATGTAATCTGGATGATTAGCAGCGTTGTTGCAGAGATGTCCCCACGGAGGACAAGCGAGTCCTCCCTCCGGGGGCCGGGTGGAGGCGTCACGCTTCTCTCATGGAGATAAACTACTCACGGGACGGCTTATCCCAGTTTCACCGCATCATCAAAGTGGGAGAAATATATTAGTGAGTACCAATCGGGGGGGGTAGATGAAATAATCCCTTGTTAATATTTACTGCAGAGGAATGTCGGCGTAGAGCAGTTGCATGCGTGCCAATACGCCAAGAAGCTGACGGCAGAGGGAAACGCTCCATCTACTCTCACGCTGATCGTCTTCCTGCCAACCAGGAGCTCCACTTCCTTCAGGTTCAGGTGGTGAAATGTGCAGCTGTCGTGGCTAAAGTGACACGTAGTTACTGGTACTGCATGTGCAACTCAATGACACCATGAATGATCAACAGATACACAAATCCATAAGCATGAAACAATGTAAATAACATACTATTTGAACCATACACAGGAATTAATCAAATAATAATGTAGGTGTAAACTAAGTGTGAATAATAGCTGTGGAGCGGTAGGAGTGAACCGGAATAGGAGATTTGTGGAAAGTTGGTGTCCTCGGTCAGAAATTGGCGAGTTATATTCATTAAAGAAAGTTGATTTAATAAAACCAGACTAATTAATTTAAGAGGCTGAATCACTTTATTCAAATTGTTAACGGATGTATAACCTTTAGGGAGGTGGGGGAGCTCAGCCTTCCTGATAAGTAGAGAGGGATTCAAGGAGGAAAAAGGGTCGGGGACCACTGACTTAATATCACGTCGATAGGTGGCAACAATAGTTTTGCAACACGAGTGAATCTTCATGCTTCACTGCACAACAACGATGAATGTCTGATTACTAGAGGACGTTGGCTGTCGTTGGGATCAGTTCGGAGCTCGTTATCTGTCATGCGTTCACGTCCCTGGCACTCGGTATTGACTCACCACCTCGCCATTCAAACGGAGACTTTGATTCCTTCCAGCTTACAGAACCACTCAACATAATCTATTTTACATAATGTAAAATAGCTCTTTTATGTGCTCTGCATTCATAATAACAGAGGACTCTTTTGTACGTAGCACTGAATTATTTAGTCACACTTACATTAACATGCAGAAGATGGGTTCCATCTTTACCTCTGACGTGTTGGACTAGCGTGTGAATATTTCAGAGGAACACTTTAGGAACAAACTAGCCAAGAAGATACAACTCAGACGAGAATCACAGCCTCCAACAACTAGTCATCACTTCATCATTTTATGAATTCTTGAGTTATGAGTTTTGTGAGGCCACAGTGACCTTTGACCTTCGACCACTAACATCTAATCAGCTCCTTCTTGAGTCCAGGCTGACGTTTGTGCCGAAAAAATGTGAAGAGATTTCCTTCCAGACGAGAATGGGACCAAAGAGGCGGGCAGTGCAACAACATCCTCCTGAAGGAGCTGTGCGTCCTCTACTATGTGACCTTGATGTGGTCACAAGCCTGAAGAAGAATTATTCCTCCATAAACATCTGCTTAAAAATCACATGAAACCGTTCCTGAAATTCCACAGTATTCATATGTATCTCTGTCTGTACTGACACTTTTTAAGATATAATGAAGCCGAGCATATTGATGAAAACAACACAGGGAACTGCAAAGCAAACTCAGACTGCAAACGGATCAAAACCTCCCAGTATCCGATTAAGCACAGGTCTTTTTTTGCTCCTCATTGGTGAGCCTCCTTTCCTCCCGGACAACAGCATCCTCTCCTCACTTCTCACAAACAGAGAAACACGGCTGAAGTAATCCCATTACAGGGAGAATCAACAGGGTGCTCACTTTAGAGGTTTTTCCTGAAGCGCACGACTGCCATGAAAACATTTGGTCGTCTCACACAGACACACACACACACATACACACACACACACACACAGCTTCTCGTTCACAGAGAGGGCTCAGGGCCAGAGACCGAGGCAGAGCTCATCATCTGATAACTGTGCGATTGCCGTTCTTCCCAGTATAATTAAAGGAGAGACCCAGCAGTGGGACTCGAGGAGAGAAGAATGTGTCGTCTCCGTCCTCGAGCTGCGAAACTACCAGCCACTCATCAGCTGGATGAGAGAAAGAGAGAGAGAGAGAGAGAGAGAGAGAATGGAGGGAAGGGTCTGCTTAATTGGGGGAACAGAGATAGTGGGAGGCCGGCAGGGTCAGTAGTGTGTGTGTGTCTGTGTTTGTCGCTGTAGAAATCTGCGTGTGTGTTCATGCACAAGTTCATTTTTATGGATATGGTTTTCCATCTACCTGACACACACACACCCTCACACACACAACTCTCACACACCCCTCCCTCTGTGCTCTTCTCCCTCACGGTTTGAGCCTCTGCTAACGTGCTAAAGGGAGACGGTGAGCATGGAATGCTACACATCAGTATGTTAGCATTGCCATTGTGAGCATGCTAGCCTCCTGCCGTTAGCCTTCAGCCCAAAGACCGCGGAGGAAGCTGCACCGTCCATGTTTCTGACCCGACTCACTGATTGAACTGGTTAAATGGACACTTTAGTTAAGGAGAGTTGAGGACCTGAAGGCTCATTATCATTACGCACCATTCTTTATAATAAAACATCTTGAATCCATTCACCATACACCACCGACCAATTGGCTGAAAGTGTATGAAATTCCATTCATTTTGAAGAGAACTTTTGGAATGTCGCAATAAAAAGAAACATGGATGAGACGCGTTTTTATCAACTGGTCTGCAGAGAATAAACTTGGTCAGAGGTTGGCGGTACAAACTCCACACGGCTGTAATCTGCTGAATAAACAGAATAGAAGAAGAAGAGGCTGCGAAACTGTTTTTAATTTGTGACCTACAAATACATTCATACCATTCAGCCAAATTTAGAAAATCTGGCTCATTTGATTTTGATCCTCCAACTCAGGATTATCTATCATATGTTGAGGGTATACTCTGAAGAAACAGCAACCTTCTCATACGCCACCACAACACATTAATATGCTCAAAGACACATGTAATCTGAGCTTTTGTACCACGAACAAAGGAGTATAACACGTCAACACATCCCCGGCACTACACATGCATGGTCATGTGATCATATTCACATTGCAGTGTTTACATGAACCCTGTCTTACTTGCAGTATTGTCACTATAACATAATTACACTTGAATGATGATCGCTGTAACAAACTAACTCGTGCTGAGAAACACGGACCCATTCCTGCGTGTTCTTGGTGCTTAATAAATAAGACGGTATGCATTCTCATATCTCTGTTCTCACGTGCAGCAGTGCTCATGTGACGCTGAGCCGAGCACGAGAACAGAGCGCTTCTTTAATTGGAGCCGCCGTCCATCTGATCGAGACGCCATGAGAACGGCTGCGTAGAGGAAATTACTGAAATCTGTCAATTGCCAGAGCTTGAGGCTCTTATTGAGCGGCTGATAAAAAGCCAACCCCGTCCATCCAACGAGATCAGTCTTATCCGGCGCTGACTCAATGGCCCCTCCATTCAAATCCAGCTTAAGACACACAAAAAAAGAAGAAGTCGTCTCTCATTTAACAGCAAAGAACGGCTCCGATGCCGTCGATTAGAAGTGACGAGTAAGTACGCAGAAATACAGAAGAAGCAAAAGTTCACATTGTCTACACGACACAATACAATAAATAAAATCAAAAGGCAGCCTCACACCCACTATACACACTCACACTCACACACTTCCTCTGCATTGTGTGGATGATAGCAGGGAGGAAAAAGCTGGGCGTCCTGATAGCGCTGTTCCGGGACTGTTTGTCTTGTGCGTGGAGTGAAGTCCAGTAGTCGGGGGTCAGGCAGGAAGTAGCCCACTCTGAGACTGCTGGCTGGCTACTCCCACATTTGAATACTGACTCAGTGACCTTCACTTACGCAGAGTAATGTCTCCAGCAGGCCGATGCCGTATAAGAATAAACTGCAGGATTAAAGTCAGCTCCAAAAACAAACACGTATTGATTATTCTCTGCTCATATCTAAGAAATGCAACTGCATTACCTGTGTGCTCCTTTGTTACACTACGACTCCAGTAATGGAACCCGATGGCGCGCATACAGAATGAGGCTGGGAAGTAGGTCTGGAATAATTCAACATCGCTCAACACAGACAATGATCAAAGTCACATCCTTGGGACTCCCAACTGGAGGTTGAATTCAGGAGTCAAAACTCCTGAAAACAGCGGGACGTCAATCTGTAATTGGGCAACACATTCTCACTAGTTGTCAAACTATGGCGCACGAGGTTCCCCTCCAGTGTCGCTTTTGAGTTACCACACAATACAAGCATACAGCGTCTTTTCAAAATAAACTTCCAGCGTAGGATCTCTTAGTTTTTAAACATACCGTAAAAGTCGGGTTACAAGCCGCTACTACCTTCGGTCAGTGTCCCTGTTAGCTCCCCGCTGTAGCCACGCTCCTGCTAGCGCTCCGCTAGTGCTCCGCTAGTGCTCCGCTACCTACCTGCTAGCTACCCAATAGCTACCCGACAACCACCAAAGGTAGCGGCACCAGCCCCGACTCGACACCCGACTTGGGCAGAGGGGACGCGGCCAGTAGCAGCAGCGCTAACTAGCGCTGTTGCTAGCTTGCTACAGCGGGGACACCCACCGGAGGTAGAAGCGGCTTGTAACCGGACTTTTATGGTACTTAGGGTTTGGCAACAAACACAAGGGATCGGGAGTTGGGTTCAAATAAGTATATTTCTAACGTTAAACGACTGCGTTTGTGACTTAACTAGTGTTAGCAAAGTTACAGAACAAAACTACGGTGGAACCTCAACGTTGACTTGGTTTCCTGTGTTTGTTTGACCCATTCAGACGCAAACTTATTTTTTTTCCTTCAATTTATGTTATGAAGACGTTCCACTCCATTCATAATCCATGCAGAAGGAAACAAAGCGAGAGTCAACATATCATCTGCCACAAAAGCCGCCATCTGGGCCGATCAGTGATGAATATGCGACTTTGGTTCGACCTGTAACTGCCGGGCCTCGCCGGGTTAATCAGTGTCATTCTGAAGAACACCAAGCGAGAGGCAACATTTCCTGCATTTATTCAGGACACAGAAAGCACACAGTGAGGGTGGGGAGGCTGGAGATGAGTGTCATACCACATGGCATGTCACACACACACACACACACACACACACACACACACACACACACACACACACACACACACACACACACACACACACACAGATACACACAGATACAGTAAAGACATTTGATTTGCCCAAGGAGTCACTGACAGCTGTGGAGATCAATCTGGACGATACGGACGTATGACAGGTGACATGATCTGCTCAGGACACCATTACACTCCTCTCCTCCTGCTGCTAGGGTCGTGTATGTGTGAGACACACACACGCACACACACACACACACACACAGAGATAATGAGTGTGTTGACATTTATAAATCCACCAGCCTTCAACCTGTGAATCTGGTTATAATTTTATGGCTGTAATCAAAAGATGGGAAACATCATGGTGTAACGTGACTCAACGTGTCAAAAAAGACGGACGGAGACGATCTGTCCCCGGTGGCTGTTTGTGTGCTTGTGTGTGTGTGTGTGTGTGTGTCTCAGTGGATGCCATTAAAGAGATGTGGTGGCATGGTTGGAGGTTGACAGACGGTTAGCTGATGTGTGTATAACGACTACATGAATGGATGAGGAGTAAACAGCCGCCTGCACTTTGACATGTCGGGTATTTCTGCCGTGATGTGGCATGTGTTCCCGGCATCACACACAACCCATAATGCACCTGTGCTGCAGCCGGACACAAAGCCCGGCTGAGCTTAAAGCTGATCCCGTAGCTGATCATCACGGTACCTTTCATTTTGACTCTCGGACCAAAAACCTTCGTCACAAAACTCGAGGAGAGGCGATGGGAATTCGGCCGGCCCTCTAGGAGCAGCAGGCCGATGAAGACGCGGGAGCGGAGGAAGGACTTGGTTTTTTTGGGGGTAGATGAAAGCAGCTTGTGTGGCGCTGAAGGAGCCGACGAGGACCACGATGACGCCATTTGGTCCTCAATGCCCACGCTGCACTCGCTCCTCCTCCCGCTCTCTCAGAACTAGCAAGAGCAGATGTTGATATTCGGATGCCGAGCAGCTCGGTGTGTAGAGCTTCTCCACCCGCCTCATTAGTATCAGGGTGTGTGAACACACACATCAGGTGTGTGAACGAACAGCAGAGACACACTGTCCTCATCTCGGATTTGAACTGTCTCCATTTTCTTTTTCCTCTAGTTCATTTATGACACCTTCCTCTCATTACGTAGTTTTACATACTTTATTATTCTCTACGATAAAAAATGATTGACTTGCTCTATGCAAGAAGCCAAATAGGTGGCCAGGCTTGCTTCTGTTGAAAATTAGAAGCTGCTAGAGACCCAGACGGGCTAATGAATGACTGACATCAGCGCCTACAGCACAACCACCACTCTCTAATCTTTCCTCCATCCTTTGTTTCCCATCTTTGAGTTCTGCATCTCTCTATTCTTCACCTTGCTTGTCGTAAATTATCTGTGCTGGGAGTCAAAAGTGAATCGGCTTATCAGATGCCATTTGCGTTCATGACGTTTGCCTCTACGGTGGCTCTGAAATCTGACCTGTTCCCGAAAACTTTAAGGACGGTCGTGTTTACTATTAAACGTGCGGCAATTTCAGATGAAAAATACGTTATCTCTAATAAGATGCGACTCTTTTGGTGTCGAAAACTTCAGAATTAAGAGCCTCGTCCTGAACACCCTTGAAAAGGAAGGCAAGGGACGAGCGAGGACGATGCTTGGAATCAAAGATAAGGGCTCAGCGGCGAGAGAGGGAGAGGCATTCATCTTGTTTTGACACAAATACTGATAATGTATGAGAGGGCTCGTCTGCCATGCTAATGCTAAGTGAAGTTGTTTTGACAAGTTAACGCGCTAATTTGACCCCAAACGCCAGCGATGAGAGAAAGCGGTGGAAACTTTGTCCTGGATTGGAATGTGTGTAAATGTCTAAGGACAGCCGCTGGCTACCAATCACAGAAACGCTGTGTATTTCCTGGATTTGTGTCGTCACTGGTTCAATAGTGGCGCACAGCAAATGGAGACAGTGATAGTGAAAAAAGGGAGTCGTAAAATGACCCCGACACGGAGGCCAGGCACAGAGGTCTGGATTAGGGAACTTTCTCAGGGAGCGTCGTTCCCACACTGTGTCCCAGTGCCACTCAGCCACTCAGCCCCATAAACTGTAATCTTTGCAGAAGGATCAAGCATCTTAAGGAGGATTACTGGGGAAAGTTGAAGTGTCAATACAGTGTGTTTCTGTCACCGTCTTCCAGCAGCTAGTTAGGTAGTTTTGGAAAAATCTGACGAGACGGTCGACGGCCCTCTCATGTCTGTAAGATAAACACAAATCTGGAGCTAGGAGATAGTTAGCTTAGCTTAGCATAGAGACTGGAAGCAGCTTTCAGTCTGGCTTTTTCCTGCATCTGGTTTTATCTCGGACTTGGAGAAGTTCTTTTTGGATTCCACTCTCTGACTTTAACAGAACAGATCAGCTCTTTGCTGCGACTGTCACAATAATGACTAGATGCACCGAACGTACGATATATGGACACACTATTTTTATGTTATCCTCTTATTGTACGATATATATATATATGGACATGACCTCGATCATTTTTGTGGCCTCGACGTCACCTGTTGTGTACATGTTGTTAGTTTATATAAAAAAAGAGTCACCAACATTTTGCCACATCAATAGAAGACATGGGCGTTGTGCCGACATGGCACAATTTAGTTAACAGAACCAGAGATATAATAATTAAATACATTATTTTATATATTTAGGAACATCATTTTTGTTTATTTTTTGAATATTCTTAAGAATGAAAATGTCACTGCCACTAGAAAGAGTGTACCTTCTTTCTTATGCTATTATAGTATCATACTTATATCAGCGTTAGAAAATGGTCTTAAAATTATTATTATATCGTTATTATAAGATCTGAGGCCGAGGATAAACTGAGGACAGCTTACCTCCTCATATGAATTCCTTCAGCCTTGTGACAAACATCCAGAGTGATAAGCCGACTGATAAAAATCCAATCAGTTGCTAAACTGTACATCTAACACGTCACCATACCGTATACTCGGGCGCCTTCAGCCTGCCTCCGATAACATCCTGTCTCTCCTTCTTACAGAAGACGGTACATATCCTAATTAGACCAGCTCACGATCCCAGAGAGAGCATGTGGGCGTGGGGGGGCATCAAAAGCAAACAAAAGAGCTCTGGAAGGACGGGAAGTGACAAGCAAAGTTCACTGTCCCCAGAGGAAATAGTTATTTGTGCTGTTTGGTCTCTGCTATCCCCTCCAGCCTCAGTGCAATAGAAACCTCTTTTTTTTTGTCTGCTGTGGAGCACCAGTAAAAAATAAAGAAATCACACCTTAAAGATGGAGCTATTATACATATTTGAGTATTAGCCTCAAGAGACGGCAAGAAAGCAGGAGAAACAGTCCCCTTGAGTCTTGTGACAAGCTATCAAAGAGCTACGTGCGGGCGGATTATTCAGAGGGACATCCGTCTCTGATAAAGCTGTGAGGGATTGTTTACGGAAAAATACCAATTTGCTCCATGTCAGCTCTCTGCTGGCAGAGGGCCTAGACTAGAGTGACGACATAGAGCAAAGATAGACATGTCAGACTGCCTACATTGCTGAAGACAAACATGCTCGTACCAGAGTTGAGATGGTTGAACTCTTATTGGCTTCTAATGAGCGGCATGAAGGTAAAACAAGGAATTGTATTGTTGTCCATGAAATCAAACACAACTTGCATATGAAAGGTTGTTTTCCAGTGAGGAACTAGCTGTGTTTTCTGAATTGCCTCCTTGCCCGGCATGATAAAAGCCTTAAGACGGGGATAAAAGTGTTATTTATCTGCATGTTACTGTAACCGTGGCGGTGGAAGTGACAGTTTAGAGCTAAGGGAGAAGCCTTTAATCTATGAGCCGATGCATCAAGTGCTCAAAAAGAAAACCTGACCCGACACTGGGAGGATTTAGTGCCAATTTCACCTTCAAGGCACAAGTGCAAAGTTCACTTGACTCCGTCGTATAGGCTCTGACGCAACATGGCATCACTATAATGACACTCGGGCCTTAGACACAGGAGCATTGTGCGTTTGTTTAGGCAACAAAACTTGCTTGTGCGGTGACGTAAGATACAGAGGCAACGCCACATGGCTCAGTACAGAAACTTCTGGTTTCACACGGGACACGAACCGCCGGTGCTCTGCGTTTGTTTCGTCTGAAACTAAGAAACCTGTTTTCCTGAGACTATTGTGAGCTCTTTGTATCTGCGAGTCCTCTTCACAGAGTCCGCTTTGTTGCACTGCCAAGTCGGACCAACCACACGCTGGCTCTGCAGAGGGCCTTTCACGGGATCCACTAGATCCTAAAAGTCCGGAATATTTCACGATGCCACGATGGACTCGTTCAGAAACAGTATGTCAGGCTCATAAAAACCACGTCCCTTCTTGCTGCTCTCTTGCTCGACAGTTGACGGATGTTATCCCCGAGTCCAGTTGATTTTGTGGTTGCCGCAAATAATTCTGCTCAACTGTGTTGACTGAACGGCGTTTGAAGTCGAGAGCCAAAGCCCCGTCTGTCCTTTCAGAGTTCAGAGGCGAGGCGTGGCTCACACTGAATGGCATAATGAGTGTCCAGGCATTATGCATGAAATGTGTGCTATAATAATAGCAATTGTGACACGTAATTATACGGATGTAGTTGGTGTGGCCTGCTGGGGGCATTTGTGTAAACAGTAATAGAATGAACTCCTGGGGAGGGAACCTATCTTTATGCTGTAATCATCGCCGTTCTGGAGAGAATATAATTATCCTACTGCACCCCGCTGTCACCGACACAAAGACAGGCATTACTACCAATGGCAGTATGCACAATAGTCAAACTGATCCCAGTACAGTCTCAACCCAGATCGCTCATTTAACTTGCATATTGTGTCTCTATATACTATTTCATACACCAATATTATGGCATCCATGCATTTAAAAACATTGCAGATTGACTAAATTGGGCTGACAAGTCATTTTTCAGTGTTATAAATTCAAAAAGGTCACAGAGGCCCGGACCCAGAGTCTGAATGACGAGGCGTAGACAACAAATATACCGTTGTCATATCAATATGTGTTTAATTGCATGCTTAATGCTACGTGTCGGAGTCCTGCTCTTCCATAAATTTGTATAAATTTGCACACTTATGAGGTCATTTTTTATTTGAATCTCCTCCTACACTTTTTGATGATTGACGTGTTAAATCCTGTGTAATTCTTTGTAAATGGGCGCAACAGCTTATTGATAACGGTTATACTTTTGGACTTAAATCATGATCCTACTTTATCTTGATCTATTTCTTTCTCCGCTATGAATTCCATTCATATTTTCACATGCTGATCTATTTTTACATAAGCTCCTCGTGACGACATGTACAGTTTGCGATTAATTTTCAATTGTATAATACAAATCTATGGAGGCCCATTAAGTACCACTGTATTTAAAGTGGAAAATGTAAGTGGTTTAACAGTAAAATATGCATTTTGCTTCCCTTTGGGCAGGTCTACGGGACGCCACTGAACACAGAGTAGTCGTGTTTCCATTCACTCAATCACAATCAGCTGTTTGGGGAGAACAAGCTCCACAAAGCGTACTTTGGTTAGAGCACAGTATGCGACACTTTATGCATGACTGTAACGCGCCAGTAAACTGACTCAAAGGAGGAACTAAACAATCCAGATAAATTAAGAGAGGTCTCCAGGTATGTGTGCAATTGGGAAAATGGGTATCGTTTTATATCAGCTAGCATGTTTAATGCTGTCTGGAGACAAAGACAACACAAAATATATTTACAGGAAGACGTTTGCTAATGTTTGTACGAATTAATGCACGACCTATTTACACACACCACATTTGTGGGTCAGTGGTGAGCGGGGCCATCCTTCAAATCAGAGGATCGACGGCTCGATCCCCGACTCAGGACCGTGTCGATGTGTCCTTGGGCAAGACACTTAACCCCAAATTGCTCCCGTCGCTGTGCCTACGGTGTGTGAATGTTAGCTACTTCTGATGGGCAGTTGGCACCTTCAGTGTGTGAATGAGTGTGAATGAGTGAATGATGACAAGTAGTGTGAAAGCGCTTTGAGTGGTTGGAAGACTAGAATGCGCTATACAAGTACGGGTCCATTTACCATTTGAAATACCAAATATTTTTTGCAAAAACCAACTCAATGGACTGTAAAACTTATTTTAATTTCAAGCAATTAAAACATTTCAAGCACATTTTTCTGTTTTTTTTTTTTTGTGAAACGTCAAAATGTGCATAAAAGTATATTAATGGAAACACAGCTAGAGTCCCCATTGGGAATATCTGACGAGGAATGTTTGGCTGCTATGAAGACCGACAACATAGACAATGTAAATCAGGACATGTGGGACAACAATCAAATAGGTTTTAAACTCAAGTGAATTTTAAGGCTCATGTCTTTTTATTTCATATCCAAAATGATTTCATTATTCAAATTCAAATCATGAAACGGTATTGTCTGTTGACTCCACAGACATACAACAGTATATTGGAATTGGCACCGAGTCAAACACATGTTCATATATTTCAGTTTAGCACAGTAGGACATGTCTTGCTTTAGTCATTAATATGTCTAGATGCAGCAAAAAACAAGGGATTTCATAGAGAAAACAACTGTGAATGCATATCACATTGTGTGTATGTGTGTGTGTGTGTGTGTGTGTGTGTGCGCGTGCATGCGTGGTTACACCATAAAAGCGTGTGGACAGAGGTGTTGGCATGGTAGCTCTTCCTCTCATCTCTGCTGCACTCAGAGTTGATTGGGTTAGATGGCAAAGCGGCGAGGACTTTGTGCTAAGCCTCAACACTCCTAATCCTATCAGCGTTCAAAGGCAGCGCTAAAGGTAAGGCTCCCCCGAAGAGACAAGCACATCTGGTGCCGGGTGGAGGGACGGGAGCAGCAGACGGACTGGGTGGCACGCACACACACACACACACACACACACACACACACACACACACACACACACACACACACACCTGCTAACATGTGTGGCCTAACTAATGAAACCGAGCTGGCAGCTATAAATAAAAGTGAGTGACAGTAAACATGTCACTGATGGAAATCAAACTCACAGTGAGAAATATTAGTTGCTCCCGCCGACTGGCTGCAGCGTCGTCGAAGCGCTCTCAATCACCGAGCCGGCTGTCACCGGGAGATGTGCTTTTAATGAGATGGCATGGGTTGAAATGAAACGAGTGTTGTGGACTACAGTGACTGTTGTCACTACCATGCCATGGAGCCAGTTGAAATGGTGGCACGAGAACGAGTTGAGGACGAGTGAGGATGGTTTCATTTCCCTCTTTTTACAACTTCTTGGCTATGTGTTGGCCTCTGCGTCAGCTGTTATTATGGACAAGGCAAAAATAAACTACATGAGCTAGGGCTGGGCGGTATGGCCAAAAATTCATATTACGGTATTTTGTAAGATTCTGGTGGTTTCACGGTATTTTTTTTCCAGAGTAAACACATTCATTCATTGACGTCGAAAAGGATCGCCGGCCAACTGAAAAGCTGTAGCGAGTGGTGAGCAGCTGTTTTTACGTTGATACATAGAAGCTAAACATGGAGGGTTTTAGGACCCAGGGGAATGTAGGTGAAAAAAGACCGGACGGGTCTGTCTCTTTCTGTTTTTTTTTTTTTAATGTAGCGACGGAGTTTCTTCTTGTTGTGATAGTGGGCGAGCTTTACCCAGCATGCAGTTCGACGGTGTCATTTTATAAATGTACAATTATTAGTGTTACAAATTGTTTACATGTCACAAACTGTTGTGTCGAGGTGTTTTACCCGGTTAAAGAGCGTTAGTTGTGGGTTATTAATTGTTGTTATAAAGTTATAACCACTGTTACGGACATAACATATATATAACCGTCTGTTTCATGAGGATCAGTTTCGTGTTTTAAGGGTTCAAACTAATCAAACTCGTTCAAGCCTCGTCAGTAGCGTGTCAACATGCAAAAAAAAAGAGATGTAAATGTTGACCTGAAGATTGCGCCAAAAGATAAGTCAGAGGATCACCAATGTTCAATTTGGTACAATTCATCCTCAGGGGAACATAACGTCTGAACCAAACGTCGTGGTAAATGAAGCAACAGTTGAGTTCTGGATCAAAAGCATCTGGAAAGATAGGATTGCTAAAATACATAACACAACGCAGAGTGTCCTGGTTGCTGGTGCATGCTAACCAGGACTATTTAACGAGGTTCACAAGGCATCAGAGTGGTTGAACTTAGTTTCACACCTTGCTCATCTTGGCAGAGGCTGCTGTCCTTGTATGATCCTGACAGTCTGCAACATCAACACCATCTTAAGGGTTTGTGTTCCGGTCTTTTAAGGTAAAGTTACAACACGTTGAAGGTTTTTTTTGTGGGTTATTTAAGTTGCGATGTGAGGGTCGTGGGACAGACAATGTCGTGTGTGTACAGATTGTAAAGCCCTCCGAGGCACATTTGTGATTTTGGGCTGTACAAAATAAATTGAATTGAATAAAAAAACAAGAGAAACAAGGTTAGGGAAAATACAAAATGTCTGTTGAGATAATGGTATTTCTAAATCGGTGAAGGTATCCAAGGTCGCACTCTGGCACAAAGCCAGAGAAAATGACAAAGTGAACTCCGAGACCAACAGGAGCAGACGACCTAGCTGCCGTGTCCCGAACACACAGACGATGTGAGGGAGGCAAGAATTAGGGAGCTGCGAGAGGAGTGACTTCCCCCACGTCGCTGAACGGGGAAACGCCGGAGAAGGTTCCTCTTTGAACGAAACAGGACCGTACAACTGCCTCTACCTTTACGTCAGGCGATAGGTCAACATATTATATTCCGCTGCGGCTCAGTCTGAGCGGTTCATTTTGCATCATGCTTGTTGTCAATGGCAGCTGTTAATTCCTCCTGACCCCTAAAACACAACTTTGTGAATTCCTGCTCAGGGTTATTACTGCTAGGAGCTGCAGTGAAAATGTCCAGACAAAAGCTATCAGGATGTGTCCGAATAAGCATAGTTTTTCAAGTATATATTATTTTTTTGGTTCAAATGTTGTCCCACTTCAAGGTGATGAGCAAAGTGAACCTCCCCCTATCCATTTCAGTAGTCTGCTGGATAAGGATCACACAAGTTGCTTCCCCACACAGGCACACTGCCGTCCCTCAGCTTGTGTTTGATCCGGCACTGAAGCACCAGCGAAGACCTCAAGTACTTTCCTTCTCTCCAGGTAAGAGCCTCCCTTCTCTAAATCGAGCCATTGTATGCTCCGCGGCCCGCTCCACTACCCAGAACCCCTCAGCACAATGGACAAAGGGGTCCGACTCCAGTTACCGACCGACCTGTGCATCCCGCGCTCATGAGCAGAAACAGGAGACAAGCCGTGCACGCGCTCTCCTCGCCGTGTCGGACCCCACCCGGCCCTTTTCTCCTGCTGCCCCGGCGGGGGTCGGGTTGCAGGAAGGATGGGCGCGGCGCCGCCGTCACACTGGCTGAAACCAACAAACCCTGCCCCGTTGAAGACTAACTCAAGTCCTTCTCGCGCCTTAATACACCCATCGCCCACAAAAGGTGAGGAAGTATTGATCTGTGCATGCTGAGCAGCCGAGGTCGCGACCACAAGCAGCCGATCCCCCATGGATCCACGACAATAGAGGCTGTTATCCACCAACAGCCTTTTGTGCCGAGAATGTATTTATTTATTTTGGTGGCAAACCGTTATCGGAGCGATTGATCGCCGCAGGCCTGGAATTGGTGCTGGATGGAGGGGAGAGCGACGACAGGAAGGAGGAATGTGCTGGAGGCCTTATCTGGGAGCGCCAGGCCTCTGTGACGGGAAGTGCAATGTCAGGAGGGGAAAGAGGAAGTGGGCTCGGATGTAATGCGCAAACACACACGTATAGCCCGGCGAGTACAAATCTAAGCACACACACACACACACACACATGCACAAAGCCATTCCTGCGTAATAGGCAATGCTGGAGAGATAGACAACTCCCATCTTTCTCCCGTCTCTGTGAATTCAGTTTTATTTCCTCTATCTCCCAACTCCTTTTTTCCCTTCCCTCTCTCTCTTCCTATTTCACTGCGTCTTTATCAACAGAATAAATGGAATGGAGGACACACAAAGGGAAATTGCAGCATTACGCATTACTCAGAGAATAGTGAATATCGAACCGAGGGAGGTGTTTGGTCGACTGGATACAACGGGGTTCATGCGAGAACTGTGGCAACACATTATACATTTTAGAAAATAATTGCTGAGTAAATTTGAAAAGCGGTGAACTATATGGCACTGAATAGTGGAGCTAGATGTTTTTGTTCAACAGTTTTTGTGTTCAGGATTATAGTACATCGCTCAGCACCGACTTAGAGCACAAAGATGTATTTCTAGAAAACTTTTTCGGTCATCAAGTATGGTGTTAATTGAGAGCAGCCTGGACATAATGATGCATCACATTCTCATTTCAAATGAGTCACTTACTCCCCCAGGAAGTGGGCCTTAATAGACTAAGGTCATTTATAGAGAGCATGAACAAATAGGTTTCCATCATTAAAGACTCCTTCCAGAAAACAATCAAGTCACACACACACACACACACACACACACACACACACACCAAGTGCATCGCAGGTGGCTGGATCTGAGTGCTTTGAGACCTGGGAGCAGCTCTTTCAGTAACACACTCATCTTTTACCAAACATGACCTCAAAAGATTGATTCCAACAACTTCCCTAAATTCTGTCCAGCCCTAATCTAGGTTATTTGGCTGCGGAGGATACTGTATGCCGAGAGCCTTCACGTAGACACACATGCATTCAGGAGGCCGTGTGCACATCCACACATCCACACACACACACACACCTCTCGCTGACACCCCGGCGTCTGTTGGCATTTGTGCCTGTGTGCTGGGCTGTCACTTGCCGTGTGAAATAATGCATGGGCTCCAGAGCAGGGCCACTCCCCCCCCCTCGCTCTCCTGAGTGGCCTGAGAGCCAGGGCCAGCTTTGTCACAACAAGAGTCCCTCCTCAGTCCGGGACCCATACACCCACTCTGGAGACGGGGACCAGTTAATGGAACCCACTGGGTCTCCTAACCCCATTTCCATAACGCAGCGAAGTAGAGTGGAGAGCGGAAGAACAACAAAAATGGAGGCAGTAAGAGAGGGGGTTAAAGTAGACACCAAAACAGCAATCTGTGAACACACACTGCAATTTGTGCTGACAGGGGCAGGAACGACAATGACGCCTGACAGCACCATGTGATGAAAATAACAACCACCATCCATAATGCAGGACACTCTCCTTCCACTGAACCGAGCACTCTGGACTCTGCAGGACGTCGCCGTCCCTCCTAAAAAGCCATCTGGGGGCTCCAGAGTTTGAACGCCTCCCCTCAGTGACAACGATCGTCCAACGGCACCGCGCGCCCTTCGGGGGAAAAGGGGCTTGTAATTACGCGATGGGCGATGGTAGCGATGGTAGCGATATCCTGCCCCGATGCCTCAGAAGTGAGTTTGCACTTGATCTGCCCAGCGGGTCCCAAGGGTGGCAGGAATTACCCTGTTATGTTGCTCCACTGATAAACAAACAAATCTGCAGGGAGGAGAGACGGGAGGTTGAGGCTCGGCCATGTCGGCCAGAAAGTATGCGCTTTATGTCATAGAACAGGGAAATATAAAAATAGTCGTGAACCTGGGACCGTGTGCTTATTGTCGACTCTACGTCAAAGTGAGTGTAGTCCTTCTCCAATGATGGGCGGAAAAGAGGAAGTCAGGTGACGTAGTTTAAACAAACGCAGGACTTTCACTTTCACACACATTTCTGTAAGTTAATTATAAGAATCGTTTGATTGGAAACGTTTTGAATGAAGCTTCAGCTATTCGGTACAGCCCTCCCTACAGTCTATCTGTCTGAATGAACACCATTGCTACTGTGAAAGCCAATTTAGTTAACTGATCTTCCGTTAAAAAGATTGAGACGTCAATAAATCGTGTGTGGGACAAGCCACAAACCTGACTATAGCCGTGACAAAATCTACATCTATCTAAAGTTCAGCTGAAGCTACATTGACCAATAATTATCTACATACACAAGAAATAGGAGAAAAAACATTTATCTTTCATATTGCTTAATTTGTTAGATCAGTTTGTGTTCCTGTTAGCTTGTCAGGGTCTTTCTTTGTAAGATGTGTTGCTAACAGGTCAAGTGGGCTCAGGTACATTGTATGTGATTTAAAACGAACAAAACATGTTAATTAGAAAATCATTACTGGATGCATGAGAATGGAATCATATCTATGGCTCAACGTGGAGATAAATAATGTAATTAAACCTTAGGGGAGCGTCTCCATCACATCATGAGCTGACATGCCCTGTGTTTCCTAACGCACTGAGAAAGTTCAGAGCCCACAGGGAACCGAACAGCTGATCTGATTGTTTTTGTAGCTTTCCAAATTCTTTTTTTTTGTCACTTCTCATACTGCTGAAGAAGATGAAAAACGGGTGAGAAGAGCAGCAAACAAACACAAGCCTTTCGTCCAGCATTGAGTAAGTTGCGCTGGCACGGTCTTACGAAAACAACTGGCCACAAAGCCCCGGTGGAGTGTGTGTGTGTGTGTGTGTGTGTGTGTGTGTGTGTGTGAGGACGTCTGCAGCCTGGGTCTTGGTGGAGGGACTGGGATTGAAGCGGACACGAGGCGGCCGCCACTCCACGGGGCTGACAGGGACTCTAGAGCTGAGGTGCTACTGTAGGCTGGAGGTGAGCTCTTATGTAAGCAACTGTCCTCTATAATACCCACACACACACACACACACACACACACACTTACACACAGCTTTAATAAGTCATAACTCAGATGTTTTGCTCTCCTCTACACCCCATCTCTCATTCACAGAGCTGCACGGCCAGTTGGGCGTCTTTTCCTCCTCTGTCACCAATAACGCTGCTCCATTGGTGTGTGTGTGCGTGTGTGTGTGTGTGTTTGCGGCATGTCGACGCTGATCACACCCTGAACGGAGGACTCGCTGGACTGTGTCTGTCGTCATGGGAGCCTGACCTACCTGCTTGGATCGGGTTTCATCGGCGCTCACTTCAGGGCCGACTGCCGCTTCCTGCTTTTACAGCTAGCAGCTCAGAGACATTTACAGAGCCTTTCCTTTACGAGCGACCTGCATTCTAACATCAAGTAAAGTACTTGATATATCAGTCAGATTATAGTTTTCAACAGAGTTTTGAAATAAGAATCCTCGCATTATGCTGCTGTGTGTGTAAGGTACTTTTAATAAGCTATGCATCTTATCCAGAGGGCTGCAAACTAACAATTATATTTATTATCGATTTATCTGCCAGAAAACTGGGGCTCATGCCAAATCACGTCCTGAGCACACGGTGACATTTTTGATTGACTTATCTTGTCTGACCAAAAGAGCGTTTTTTTTGCCAGAAAAATTACTCCAATGAATCAATTATCAAAAGAGCTCGACTGTATCGATCGAATAATTGTTGCCGCTCTAATCCTGTGGATGTGAGTCAGTGGGGAAAGTGGAGCCCAACAGTGTAAAAAGAGAAGATTTCATTTGTGAATCTCTTTTGTTCTGAGAGGGGGGGGGGAAATAAAATATAGATTACAGCTGCCGTGCAGTGAGCCGGAGCCGGGCCTCTGGAGGAGGAAGAAGCAGAAAGAACTATCATTAAACTAGAAGTTGTGTGTCTCTCGCTCACACAGCACAACGCCTGAGTAGGCATTGGCCTGTTTACTCTGCATCACCCCGAGATCGAACTCACAACCTTCAGCACCAAGGGCATGACGGGGTCCTGTTGGACTCTCTGCCCGGCTAAAAGCCAGAGACGGCTTCACACTTTGACTTCACAAGCCCTCGCAACCACCACCAGGGCTGCATGTAAAGGGGGATATTTAACGGGTGTTAGAAATTAACGTAGCTTTGAATGTCTGTTGTCATATTCTATGATGTTAACACCCGAAGAAAATGGAGGACAAATACTATTGTGTTATTGTGGTGATATAATGTAATGTGAGGTGCTGTTAGATTGCTGCTGACCAGCCTGTGCACAGGGGAAATGTTATTAAAAAGGCTTAACAACAACATGTTTTCATTGAGCAGTTGTTGAGAAAAACAAGTGATTCAATCTAACTTGATGAATTAAGGATCTATTTCGACCAAATTGTTACAACATTGCAAAGACAGAGGTGTGCAGAACGTGTTTTACCAGCACCTGGTAGTAACACTATTATAAAAATATAAATAAATAAATAAAAATCTATAGAAATATGTATTTCTTAAGAAGGTACATACATATGTGCCTGTTATTAGCCCACAAAGCCAGTTAGGGAAGTTTATACGTTTCACCAGACAAACTATGTCCCCTCATCACACTCACACGTATACTGACACACACACACACACACACACACACACACACACACACACTCACTGCTGTCTGGTCAAGTACTTTGGCTTTGTCCGCCTCTCAGATTAAAGCTACCGGGCTAATTTGCTGCTATGTCACAATTCCTACATAATCCGGCTCTAATCCTCGCCGACTCGATTAAACAGGCAAATCTCCAGCTCAGTATCTGGCTCTATCTGCCGCGCTCCTCATTTGTCTCGCTTCTCCTCCACTTTGTCCACCGCCCTCCCTTTCTCTCCCTTTCTATGCCCTCTTGACTCTCAACAAAATCGTCTTTCTCTCCTTCAGCCTTTCTGTCACAGAGTCTCCCCTGTCTTCTTCTTTCTGCCTCAGCCTCGCCCGGACGCCTTTTGGTGCATCAGATGAAACCTGAGCTGAGCTGAGCTGAACCACCAGTTCAGCTTCAGAGGGGCTTCAGTTTGGAAAACTAGGTCTTCAACTCTCGATGCGCTCCGGCTCCGCTCATCGGTATATCTCTCTTTGGTCCAGAAGAAATACTAAGTCGGTCCTTTATAAAGTCCTACTTTCATGGAAGTTGTTGAGCGGAGAGGGAGAAGCTCATTTTCAATACCTTGTTTTTTTCAAAAAAATCCTACTGCATAGGTTTTGAGCTCAGACTCTCAATGAGTTTAGTCTCCTCAACAAAAAATATATATATAAATAATGTTGGTCTAGAAAGAGAGTGATCATGTAATGGTAAAAGCATCAAACAGGACTGGTGGCGTGCTCATACTGGCGTGCTAACACCTCTTTGTGCTAGTGTACAAATACAAACGCGAGTGTCCCTGTTCACACCTTCAGTGTCTTGACTCTGAACATAAAATATAAATATAAAATTCTGCTTCGTGGAATGAGACCTTCCTCCGTGGAAAAAGGGCAAGCAAGTGCCCTAAAACAATGTGTCCGGACAAGCAGGCCTCCAGCAGCCAGAGGAGTTATGACTGCTGTGTGCCAGGGGCAGCGCAGGAAGTCAGGTGGCGGTTTTATAGAGTGATAAAGTAAGAACGAGGTTGGGGTGGATGGATCGGACCGTTTTTTTTACCATGACCATGAGAGTTCTGTAACCTAAACCCCGCGACACGTGGTCATTATTGTAGCCATCATGATGAAGGTCCCCTGACCTGAACAGAGTTCATATTCTCCCCCAAAGCAAGCAGGTCATTTATGTGCCTGAAACATAGCCTTGTAACGTCCTATAGCAGATGTCATCCTGCTGATGTTGTAGTCAAACACAGACACCAGCAGAGGATGTACTTCCTGCGCCGGCTCAGGAAGTTCAACCTGCCTCAGGATCTGCTGCAGACCGCAATAATCCAGTCAGACCTGTGCACATCCATCCCCATGTGGTTTGGATCGGCCACCAAAAAGGGCCAGAACAGACTTCAACGGACTGATCGTATTGAAGTCTACTTCTCTTGATGTATTCCCTCAGTAAACATTGTAAACATGAGTTCATGTCTCAATCTCTAGTTTCAAGTCTTCTTCAAGACAACATGATGTTCATTTCGTACATATTATGCTCCATTTAGGGGATGCTTTAGGGCGGGGCTCCAAGGTGATTGACAGGTCTCTACCACAGCGTTGTCCGGTCTGAGAGTGTTTTCAGTGTCTTTTTAAATTGTGTTTCATTGTATTAGACATTTCTATAAATGTACAAGTTCAGCCATCTTGGTCAGGTGTAACAACGGCAATGATGTGTTCATGAAATGCATTCAAACAGGACCTTAGCTCTCTCGTGCCACCGCAAAAAACCTATTGAGTGACCCTGGACGCCAGAAACGGACAACAGCAGCTGTCTTTGAACACCAGACCAAAACCGCTCACAGCCTCGTCAAGCAAGAGGTCAAAGGTCATCGAACAGGAGCCAGTAAAATCAAGGACATCCGCGTCCAACGTAAAAGATCATTTCCGACCATCTCCCATGAAATCCCACACTTAGGACACGCTGATGAACACTAAATCATCTCCATGACAACTCAATACACGACTTCTGCTGAGGAAGAACGCGATTATTTAGTCAAACGAGAATCCGAGACTCGCGGCGACATTCTGACCTCGGGCTCGGCTCGTGGAGAATCTCTTTTCCCAATGTGCAACTTGTAGAAATTTATGCATGAACTATTGCAGCTCTGGGGTACAGGTGAAACGGTTTCTGAAGCGCAGCACTGAGCATTAGAATGACTCATCATCCGCCTGGAAGTCCATGTGCCGGAGCAAGAGACCCAATCGTTAACCACTCGCAGTGTTTCACCTGTTCTTTGGTCTCCCAATTACTCTATATTTAATATACTCTAAGCTTTTATTCCCCCTCACACTACACCGCCGCGCTTCCTCTTCTCTGCAGGTTTATGATTTATTGAAAAGCATTGGGTGTCACGCACCACCTCAGTGTGCATAACCTTGGGCTGACATCACCCCACTGAGTACAAGTCAAACTAGGCTGGGACAAATCAACCTCAGTGCACTCAGCATCACTCCCCTGTCACATGGCTTCAATGCAATATATGTTCATGTTTGGAGGCATTTTTCTACACTACACTAATTTGCAACCATTGCAGAAAAAGTTGGCAATTTTAATTCAATGGATACTGTGAAAGCACGGCACTTCCATTCAATGCGAGCGAATAGGCAAGAAGACATTTGCTTGTGGTGGCGATGCTAATTTGCATACTGGTGCTCGCATTTCAGATATCGCCTCGTCAATCACACGGCAAACTTTGCAGGAATGCTTTGTGAACCTCACGAACCGATTTCATGCTAATGTGTTTCAGACAACGTCCTTATCTTCTCTCCTCTAACACTAAATATGCACACATTTATAGAACCCTTGCACTTCCGAAAACAGAATAGACTGGAATATAAAAATGTTACTATGAAAACGGCCGACTCACAAAAGGTTAATTTCAGAAACCATGTTGCAATGAATCACACTCATCCGTCTGGACGTGCAGACACACATTTGCACTACCAGCTATTTACATAACCCATTCATCAAACACTGAGGGGAAGATACATTAACCAACCCTTAGTGATAACAATCAAACATTAAAACACTGTCTGTGTGTGTGTGTGTGTGTGTGTCTATACACTTGGGACACACAAAGGTCCTCACAAGTACTGCAGAGTGTCTCCAGTCTTATCACATGCAGGTTGCTTGTAGCAGGAATTGGTTGCGTAACTCCTCTTCTGAACTTTGATGCGTGGATCAAAAAGTTTGATGAAGGGCAGCGGCCTCATGAAAGCAGCGGACATTCCTCCCTCATTTTAATTCTCAGCGTGGTCTGTCTGAGGAGCTGCATGTAGACCACAGTCCACCTGGTCTCACTCTCAGGGCGTCTTCATACCGACCCACAGGCAATCTATGGTGTCTGTCTGAGACATGACATTGCATCCGTATTTTATAATAGTTATA
This sequence comes from Taurulus bubalis, assembly GCF_910589615.1. Taxonomy (NCBI): domain Eukaryota; kingdom Metazoa; phylum Chordata; class Actinopteri; order Perciformes; family Cottidae; genus Taurulus; species Taurulus bubalis. Next base: position 43,217,937 of record NC_136590.1, read on the forward strand.
ATACTTTTAACCCCAACCCTGATTCAAATGAAGCATTTTGTTTCCTTAATCTAACCACAAATGAACCTTCTACATCGAGATACTACACAAAAGAAATCAGTCCAAGTGGCAAAACATGGCGGGTATCACGTGAAGTTAAGCCAGTACTGAAGTGTCTTAAAGCTGCGGTATCTCTCCTGTCCACCAGGGGGCGACCCCTCTGGTTGTATAGAAGTATATGCTTCATGTGTTAAAGCTGCATTCTCTCCACTGACCACCAGGGGGTGACTCCTCTGGTTGTATAGAAGTCTATGCTTCATATCATGTGTTAAAGCTGCGGTCTCTCTACTGTCCACCAGGGGGCGACTCCTCTGTTTGTATAGAAGTATATGCTTCATGTGTTAAAGCTGCATTCTCTCTCCTGACCACCATGGGGCGACTCCTCTGGTTGTATAGAAGTATATGCTTCATGTGTTAAAGCTGCGGTCTCTCTACTAACCACCAGGGGACAACTCCTCTGGTTGTATAGAAGTATATGTTTCATGTGTTAAAGCTGCATTCTCTCTCCTGACCACCAGGGGGTGACTCCTCTGGTTGTATAGAAGTATATGCTTCATGTGTTAAAGCTGCATTCTCTCTCCTGACCATCATGGGGCGACTCCTCTGGTTGTATAGAAGTATATGCTTCATGTGTTAAAGCTGCGGTCTCTCTACTAACCACCAGGGGACAACTCCTCTGGTTGTATAGAAGTATATGCTTCATGTGTTAAAGCTGCATTCTCTCTCTTGACCACCAGGGGGTGACTCCTCTGGTTGTATAGAAGTCTATGAGAAAATGACTCTACTTCTCTCATGATTTACCCAGTGTTTTGTTTTTTGGACCCGTGTAACCTCGCCTCCCACACACTTCACGGACTACCTCGCTCTTTATACTCCATCAGCTGACTGATGGAGCGCAGCACCGACTCCCACCAAGCGTTTCCAGTCGCCTCGTGTCGCCTTGATGACTCACATATTAAAGACCGCGCTTAAAGCCGACACCTAACGGACTTTCAGGGTCAGAGACGTGCTGCTGCCTTTGTGATGGCTCCTTGGTTTCCTTCAAGTGGATGTTCAATCTTGTTGTGTCCTGACGGGCGGACATGTTAGCAATGACTGACTGACACGGGGAGAAATGGGAGAACCGTTTACAATGACGAGCCCCGTAATGACCAAGGAAAATCCGCTGCAGCCAGCGAATTATGAATAGCTGAAGAAAGTGAGTAAAAAAGAAAGAAAGGGAGGGGTGGGGGGTTATGGTTGGCACTTGACAGCTTGGGCCTATTTTTAACACGGGGAGGAGGTAAAAGACGGATGAGCGACAGGTTTCGGCGGTTGAGGGGAGTTCTGATCACTGTGTGATGTCTTGCTCGCTGACAGGGAGCGTCGGGGGTGATGAGACAGGAACTAGTATTCCTCTGTGGGTTCCAACGCTGTTATTAAACGGAATGAGCAAAGTTATTTTCCTGATGATTCGAGAAAGCGGAGGAGGACACTCGAGAGAGCGATTACTGATCAGACGAGGCTTGCCTCTCGTCTCCCCAGAGAATGACTGTTAAAACGTGTGTGTGTGTGTGTGTGTGTGTGTGGAGGAGGCGGGGATATATGGATCTGCCATCTTGATTAAAGTGTTGCCATCGAGGGGACCAGGCTGGATCGTCGTGGATACGGTGTGGTTCGAGGGAGGGAGAAGAAAGTCGCTGCGGCGCATCGTCTCCCAGAGGGACGCGAAACATGTTGCATGTAAATGAGGATTTTCATTTCATATGACAGTGTGACGAAGACATTTACTAAGGCCTGGAGCCTGTATGTACAGTATGTACGGAGACAGGATCCCTCCGAGCGCTACCACGACTAATGACGCTTCATCCTTTCCCCCTCCCCCTTGAATCTCACTGAGTCACATCTATAGGAATTCACGTCGCTCTGGAATACAGAAATAGAGCGCCAGAAGGTCAATGTCCCACCTAATGTAGATTGCCAATTGCTCTGCATACATCCACGTAAACAATATCTGCACAAAAAGTGAGCACTTATGCCTAATTACTCTTAATGTCTGGGGTTAATGGGCTCTCACGGACGGCTGGCCTCAGGAAATCAGTGAGCGTAATGACCAGTCACTAATGAACGCTCAAAACATCGATAATGAGCCTCAAGCCGAAGGCTTTCTGTCTGTTGGGGCTTTCTAAAAAACAAAAAAAAACAGCAAAAGTTGTGTGTCAGAGTGGCTCAGTGTGCGACATGAGCGAAATCTGTCGCTGTGTGGTTCAAGTGGCAGCGTTTCCAAATTCCCAGTCCTGAAACAGAGTCAGCAATAAGCTAAACTGCCTCAAACCCGGACTTAATCCTTATAGATCCTGTTTAGCATTCAGTTGAGAGACGTCCACCTCTTCAAACACATGTGCAGGGGGGATTACGGGGGCTTTTCTGTGCCTCTGCCGTACTGTACTTCAGAGCCCATGTACAGTGGCGCCGCTGCATACAGATACATGTTCAGAGAGATGAAAGAAGGTGGAGTAATGTGGCAGTAGGGGACACAGCAACAGGGACGATTCGGCTTCTGGGCTGTGCAGTCAACACAAGTACGAAGTACGAAGCAGTTCCTTTGTACTTTCCTGTCTTGTTGTTAAATGACGGTCCGTATGCCATTGTTCTCTGCTGGAGCGTCAGAAAATAGAGCTTGCGTCACACATTCCCTGCGAGGAAACTGATCTAGCCTTTCCGTGGGCCGCAGGTCCTCGGTGACTTTCACAATTAACAATGGTTGCATGTGAGGACAGCTGGACCTGAGCAGCGGATGCCTTGTGTGTGTGTGTATGTGTGTGTGTGTGTTGGGGGGGGTCCCGGCACAACATGTTCTCACTCCCAAATCCTCAAATACGGCAGCTTGGAGTACAATAGCGCTCCACGTACCTCTCAAGCATCACTTTGGAACATCCGCTTGTCGCTAGTGGACGCAGTAATTATGACGGGAAGCCAGGTGACAGAGTGTTAGGCAGATATTCAATTAGTATTCAGCGAGGTCCAGTGAGAGAGATTTCCTTATTCAATGGTTCGGAACATCAATATTAAATTCAATTCAATATTGATGTTCCGGACCATTGAAAAAAAAAACAGTACAATCCGACAAGGGGGACAGGAGACAAACAGGGTTTAAATACAAGAGGAGGGTAACGAGGAACAGGTGGAAACAATGAGGGCAGCACAGGTGAAAGGAATGCACAATCAGGGAACAGGGCAGACAGACAATCACGGACGATCACAGGGGAGGAAGTGCAGGAACACAGAGGACACACAAGACAAAGACTTCACAACAAAACAAGACACCAAACAAACCAACATCATGACAATCTCTCAACGGTATTTATAGTTTGATTTCATAATGAACTGGATGAATTATAAATAGTATATACTCTACTACTACTCTACTACTCTTTGAAAAATGGGACTCGTCAAATTAAGTACTTCATTTTAGAAAAACTGAATCGTCTTTGTTCTGCAGCTTTAAATTCAGTTAATTCAGGTGTGAAGCGATGTCAATAAAAAAAAGCCACGATATCCATATTATTATCATCTTCTAATAATATGCAGAGACTATATCTGGTTGTTAAACCTCTTGTTTCAGCTCTAGTCTCTCTGTTCACATCAGTGTTGAAGTGAATTTATGTGTCAGGATTCTGATCATTTTGGGCTCTGAGGATCACGTGATGTGACTTATAATGCATGTAATTGGTCGGTGTGTTTCCTGGACCGCTGAACGAGAGCCGCCAAGGCGAGAAAAGCTGCGCCGGTTAAAATAGAAGTGCTCGGTTAAAATGTAATAACCCTCAATTATCTCTCTGATTAGAAGTCGAGGTGCGGAACCGGACCAGAGCCCGCCTCATATTGACCCCTGGTGTAAGGAGTGAGAAAGTCGCATATCGGGAGGTGGTCAGGGTGAATGGTTGGGACAAACAAACACAGGACTTTCACCCAGGAGAAAGCAACATGATCCATGTGAAACCAAGTCAAAGATGACTTATTTGCTTTAGTTTTGTTAGGCAACGTACGTACCCAAGCCTAACCACGGAGTTTTGATGCTTAAGTAAACCTAAAAACAAAGTGTCCATTTGAAAAGATACTGTATGCATGTAGCAAGCATTGCACTTTCTCTGTGAACACATCAGTCTATTTTAAAAAGACACTATGCATGAAATGAGTGGAAACTAGGGTTGTAAAGAAAAAATGGCAAAATGTCAAAAAAATGTCAAAAAAATGTATTATAAATGTTTGCATGCATGCCTGCTTATGACAAGGTAAATACAGTTAAATTACCCCAAAATGTCCAGTTTATTCCCGTTAATTCCTGTATATTCCTGTGGAAAGTTTCCAACTTTGAATATTGCCAGAATTTTGCAACCCTAGTGGAAACTGACATGCCCAAATGATACTAGAGGGGAACCTAGAGCGTCACAGTTTGAGGCTTCGGGTCACTGACCAAGCAGGAGTGGGGAGTGCATACGTCTTGTTTCTGCACCATCATTGTGCCAAAATATAAATGTGTCCAGTACCCCTTTCGAAAAGGAGGCAGTCCTCCCACGAAGCAGGTTTTTGGAAAAGTACCCAAAGTGATGGAGCATGACATCATCAGCAAAACCTTTGACTTAAACATGGCAGACTGTGGTTTGTCACCAGAAGTCCCACTACATCTACCCACTCTAACTAGTTAACTGTTGACTTGTCCACACAGGAGGCGTTCCACAGTCTGGACACGCTCCCATGGGATCAATCCAGCTGTCGTGACCCAAGGCGTATTTCTACGCATGAAGCCTATTTTCTTGTGTTACGCAAGAAAGTGAATGTGCGCGATGGCAAAATGCGAGTGACCTAACTCTCAAATACTGTGCCTGGACCCAAGACACAGACAGAGCACTGAAGCTGCTGCCAGTTCGTCACCGATGTTCTAGTTTCTCGATGTGTCTTTTTAGAGGACGTGGACAAATGACTAATTCTGTCGGTTCATTCGGAGGACTTGTTGTGCAAATGAATGTTGGTGTGTGCGATAGGTACAAAAAGCACTTTGGCACTTAATCTGATGACAGCACACATGTTTTCACTGAGGGCTGTTGTCACTTGGACTTAAAAATGAAGAACGAGAAATCCAATTAGGAGTGTTGGCAGAGATCCCCCCCGTTTATTGGAAGAAAAAAGGAGCATATTAGCGGCATATTAAAACATATCCGCTCTCATGACGGTCCGTGGGAGAGGGTGCATTAGCGAAAAGAGAGCACAGGGGAGGGCGGCGGAGTGGGAGATATTTTCAATAAATAGCAATTATATGTTGGAGCGTGGTGAAGATGGAGAAGGGCGGGGGGGCTGCACCTCTGAGCCATTATCGCAGATAATGACATCAACTGAGCTCTCTCCGGAGTGTAGTTATGTGTGACGGAAAAAAAAAGATAAGAGCTTATAATTACATACACCACCCAGGGAGGAAAGGACCAGTAAAAAAAAAAAAGAAACGAGAAAAGTGATGAAGGAGAGATGAAGGAAGGAAGTATTCACGCGTGAAAGTCTGAGGCTGAAGGACACACACATACACACACAGATACCTACACCAACACACACACACACACACACACGCTCAAAACACATTGGAAACAAAACTATCCACACAAACATAAACATAGAGAATCAGCAGCTGCACACATGCTGGTGCACCAAAGCCCCCTCACTCTAACCCGACACTGATGCTGATGAGATGCTGGAGCTGCAGCCCTCAGGAGAGATGGGATGAAGGAGAAGCGGACGGGGAGGAGGAGGATGAGGAGGAAGAGGGGGAGAAGGGTTAGACGACAAGATGAAGAAAAGGAAGTGGGCAGGGCGGAAGAGGATGGGAGAGATGTAATGATGTTGATGAAAGACACATGGGGAGAGAAGAAAAAAGAAGACGCCTTCTCAACCGATAATTCTGTCTCTCTCCATCCATAAACAGTGACAACAAATGTTATTCATTAAATGGCTTTAGCTGCAGGGAGGGAGCAGGGGGACTTTAATGCAGCGGGTGCTGAGTTGACAGGAGGTCCTGCCCTCTGGAACATCGCAGACACGAGCTAGTGAAATAATGTGATTGATGGAGCGGTTTCTTTTTCCTCGCTGGTGGGCACGCGACTGCAAACCCTGGCTCCCTCATGAAAGGCTGCAGCTTCTTTCATGTCTCCAACCAGGGGTTGAGCTCCGAGACCATCGCTGTAGTTTGTGAAGCCTTCTAAAAGACAGGTGTCTCTTGTAGAGCTGTTCTACCCGCCGCTGACTGCCTCATAATTGGGCTTTTAAACTGGCTGGATCCACAGTGCCGTCCTATATCATGCTAGCAAGCTGGACCGTAGGAACCACACCTCTGATGTTAGTGGGACTCAATGAGAGACAGTTCTTCAGTTATTAGGAGGGATGTCACGGGAAGAAAACGATACTTCGGTTCCACGTCGATGCTAAAATTACTACTAAAAATGTGTCTGCGGTAACACAGGTACCAGAAAGGGTAGCATCCATTTCAGGTGATGACATAATGCCGCACCTGGAGCGGACAGTGTGCTCCATGAGGGCCGAGCTTCCCTGGAAATGTGATGAAGGAGAGGACAATGCGGAGCTGTTCCATTACGGGACTTTCTCCCAAGGGTGGATGGGTGTCATTGTGTAGGAGGGGCCGACGAGAAGGATTTAAAGGATTAATAAATGAAAGTTGTCCTACTAACTAGGCATGTTGTCAGTACTTAGTCGGACGATGGCTGCTATCTGTTCTGGATAATTGGAAAGACCGGGGACGACTTTGGTTCCCAGTGAAAAAGACTCACCTGACCATGGCATCTTTGTCTCGTGTGTGTGTGTGTGTGTGTGTGTACGGCAATGTGTGTGTTTGAGTTATCCAAATGCAACAAGCGCACTGCCATTCCTTGGGTTTGATTCATGGAATTCTGGGAGGTGTAGGAAAGCAGACTGAACATGATGAACAGATAATGGATATTTGGCAGAGACCAGAGGTAGAATCCTTACTTCTTCACTCGTTCTGCCTCACTGAGGAAACAGCCCTGCCGCCCTAAAGGCCTCTGCTCAATAGTGTGACTGTAATGACTTTTTTCCACATAGCTGCCCGCTGCCAGTGTCACCTATACACAATTACTCCATGTGGCTTTCAGTGGGGCCCAAGTAATTATACCTCTGCTAATGTCCAAGACATTCTCAGCACACAGATGTCAGCGTCTCTGACAAACGGGCTCCGTGTGTGTGTGTGTGTGTGCGTGTGTGTGTGTGTGCACAGACACAGTGTTAGCCTGGTGCACTATGGGACCACAACTTGTGCTCATTGTGAGGGATTACAACCAATATAAAAGGCTTTTTAACTGATAGAATATTATCCTCACATTGCTTACATTGTTGCGATTAAAAGGAACACTTCTTTTTTTTTTTTTAAATGAAATATAAAACGAGGCTTATTAAAGTTACAATCTCAAAGATATTTTTCACGGGGATGTCGCCACAGACACCCGGTTTGTAATCCTGCAAACGCAACAGCTTCCCTCAGTGGGCATTAGGCTGTTGTGTTACTTTATTTGTCGGGAGACAGACTGAACAGACATGTATTTAATTTATAATCTTTGAGACTGTTACTTTAAGAACCACGGGAAAACGAGCAGCGGCGCTTATCACATCGACGCATTTGTCCCGAGTCGATCCTGAGTATCAGTATCGGGTTTTAATGTTTTGGTATCAGCTCAAATCAATCAGATTTATTTATTCATTGTACGGCTTTACGGTCCAAGTGAAAACTAGAGATTGCAAATGTGTGAAAAAGTGATTTGGGTAGAAGCTCCGATGGCAACTAACCCGTTCCTGAATATTTTCTCGTTCTTTTCTCTTCGGCATCGCACAAAACATAAACTTCTCATTTCAGAACGAAACTCATCAGCTGTCGCTAAACAATGCAGCAGCTCATGAATGTATACAGGCTTGGCGTGTGATTATGAGCCGCCCAAACACTTGAAGACGAAAACCAGGATTATGTCACGAGCGCATCAGGCTCTAACCCCACCCCCACCCTGGTACCTCCAAGTAAGAATTATTTAACAGCCCATCTTGTCTAAGCCCGTGCCCTCAATTCCCGTCTGTCCACAGCTTCTTTTTTTTGAAAGACAGGTTTAGAAGGATGTGTGTGGCTGCGGCTGTTGTTGATCTCTGCTTGCAACATCTGTCGGCGGCGCTGGAAGCCAGCTGCGTCTTGCTCACGGCGGTGGTTTCGCCTCGGCTAACTGGGAGGCAAGACTGCCGCGTGTCCTTTAGCAGTAACAGGGCTCGGTTCTAGTTACTGGGGTCCCCCGAGGGTTGGTGAAAGTCTACAAACCTTGACCTTCGGAGACCTTTTTCAAAAACTATTAGATAACTGCAACCCAGCTTTTAAGAAAACATGAAATATATTCTTCTTCCTGTTCTCCTGAAGTTACAGAAATTAGTTATGCTCTGAATTTTCAACATGGACTGCGGGCTCTTTATAAATAGGACTGTCTCTCTACCTTCCCTCCAGCTCCCCATCTCCACCCATCTTCAGAGCCGGCTCAGCCACCACCACCAGGTTCAGGGCAGACGGTCCTCCATTACAAATCTCCCTCTCGAGTCCAAGTGCCAAAGACTCTGTCAAGACTATAGCATCACATTTCATCCGTTCATACTAGTATCTATTCTCCTCGTTACTTACTTTGTGTCAAAATAAACTTCCATTTTCGCAGGAAACTACTCAGTTTAGGCAACAAAACTACTTAATTAGATTCACACGGGGGACAAACAGCGGTCTCCTGACTGAAAGATCCACCTCCCATCAGATAACATACAAAATGGTTTTGTGGGACATCTACGGCACAGTATTTTTTGTGGATATAGCCAAGAATGTTGGATGAGAAAGTCCTGTGTGTTTGAAACCGTCCAGCACCCCTTCCTCCTTCCCTCCCTTAGTGGACTTGCTCTCCTCTGGAGGTTTATTAATGTTGCTGATGGGTAAAAAACAGGAGTAACAGACAGCTATTGCAAAGCCAGTCACCGATTAGTCGTTATTACTAGTGGTTACTATTGTACTGTAGTATAATAGTAGTAGAATCATAGGAAAAGAGGTTTCTGACATCAGCAGCCAGACGTGAGGCTGAGAGTGGAGGGAGAATACCCAGAAAAGCAGCCAGACTGACCTCAGTAACCACCTGATAAGCCTGTGTGGCTCTCTTGACTGTAAATAGTTGTTAGCCGGTGTGCTGTCACTGCTGGCAGCGTCACAGAAGTCCCTAAATGAAGTGCTGGGTGTGAGGCTGACGCTGCAGTCTTGTATTGTGTGTGTGATACAGCAGCATATGCCACTATTATGATTTGCGGCGAACCCTAGAGAAATCATGATAATATATAAATATACTATACCGCTTGGATTTATTTATATAACGAACGTAAGGCCTTGTTGTGAAACTATTATTGTACACAAATGGCTACAAGCAAACATCAGCTGGGAATAACTCTATTTATGTAGCCCATACGCAAAACAATACACAAACCCATGTTTTACTGTCCACCAGAGATTTCTATCAGCGGGCATCTTTCCAGACGTCAATCATTTTTGACAACATCAACACCCGTATGCAGCCAGTATGCCCATGTGTGCAGGGTGTAGGATTGTTCCTGTTCAAGAGTGGAGGATGGGGAGGGAAGAGAAAGACAGAGATGACGTCACAAAGTATGTGCGCCTGTGCCTTTAAGATCCTCAGGCCTGGGGACAAACGTTGGGAAAGTCGCCCAGTGCCTTTCTCATGACCCCTGTGAGGAGGCCTTCTTCCTTCTGCGTCCACGGATGGAGATGGGACATCAGAGGAAGCCCATCAGAGAGACAGCCCAGACAAAGTGTGGATAAGTCACAAATTCAGTGACAAAAACACATCAGGACATCTCCAGGCAACAAGCTACGAGTTATGACCTCCTACGCCTCGTTCCCACATGCATATATGAACATGAATGTTTGTGTATACTTAAAAATAGTAGTAAGTCAGTGAATGTGGGGCAGGAGTTGCGACTTGCCAAACCTCTACTGATTAGCCTGCACATGGTCTTTAGAGGTCAAAGCGGCCTTCACAACGCACAGCTAATACTGCAGTGCTCCACATTCTTTAATCACAGCATTAATCCTGTGAATGTTACTTTAATTAAAGTAATATAATTAGTTTGAGGTGTTTACATGACCCCAGGCCTAATAATTTGAGAATTCAACTAAGATTAAGTTATTAATGTACATGACTCAGTTTGAAGGGATTTCACATTTCTCATAGTAAATTCAATAAAACAACCACAAAGAGACACACAATGACTACAAAGAGATGCAAAATCACTACAAAGAAACACAAAATGTCTACAAAGAGATGCACTAATTACGATAAAACAACACAACAACAACGAGCTACAAAACAACAAAAAAGGGAGACAAAACAACCAGGAAAGCTATGAAGAAACAATGACTACAAAGAGATTAAGACTGAAGAGATTCAAAATGACTACAAAGAGATGCTACATGACCAGTAAGATACACAAAACTACTACAAAGAAACACAGAATGACTACAAAGAGATTAAGACTGACGAGATTCAACATGACTACAAAGAGATGCTACATGACCAGTAAGATACACAAAACTACACAAAGAAACTCAAAATGACTACAAAGAGATGCTACATGACCAGTAAGATACACAAAACTACTACAAATAAAATCAAAATGACTACAAAGAGATGCTACATGACCAGTAAGATACACAAAACTACCACAAAGAAACACAAAATGACTACAAAGAGATGCTACATGACCAGTAAGATACATAAAACTACCACAAAGAAACTCAAAATGACTACAAAGAGCTTTAAAAAGACTATAGAGCGATACAAAATGGCCAAAGGCAGACATAAACCCACTACATAAAGATGCAAAAATCACCAGAAACAGTAGCGGTTTATGATTAAAGGCCAATAACATGGATATGAGGGAAAAGACTGAAACGGAAGACTGTTCATGCGCCCCCTGTGCCGTCACTGTGAGGTTGAACCTGCACTAATCTCCCTGGCAGGTTCTCCTGGGCCTCGTACCCAATGCCGGTGGGTGTAAATAAATACACGGGATTACAACAGGCTGACGATTGGACGGCGAACTGTCTCGTCGGGAGACGCAAAAGTGCACTGTTGTATTTCTGTGTCATCACGTATGTCCTGATAAATCCCTCAATCTCCCTCCTCAGATCAAAATTGCACCAGTTGCTGGGGACACATACATGAGGACTGCAGGCTTCAAACCGCTGTAATCCCGGCTCAGAGTGGAAAGGGGCTTTGCCGCACATCCATTTGGTATTATTCTAAGAAATAGGCAATTAGAGATAAGGCCATAGTCGTAAGTTAGGCGAACTGCATTCCGTGGCCCTCCCTTTGGCAGTCTCCGGGGACATATAATATATTTTGGGATGAAGTGTCGTCAGTGTAACAATAGGGAGGGAGACAGGAAGCAAACCAGTTGTCAGATTGTCATATATAGAGTGTGTCAGTATGCCAAGCTTTAAGGCATGTTATGATATAATGGGGGAAGGATCAGGGCCCTAAACGGCCCCGGGTTAAAATAATATTTGTAGCTAAAAATAACGCTCGCAGCCCTCTTCGCTGCTCAAAATCACTGAAAGTCGCCACAGAAAATGAGCAGTGGCGGCACAGATTTATCCGCCCTCCACCCCACCCTCCCCGATCCCGATGGACTCTTTGAAGCTTGTATGGATTGACCTTGTTAAATAACTTAAGTCCATTGTGGGACCCACCTGGAAAACAAATGAAGATGTTCTCCTGCCAGATGGCGTGTCCCGGACAGAGGAGTGATTGTACAACTGTCGGTCAAGAGATAAGGCATGGCTCACACCGCCGCTGTGAACAAAGAGCCTTTGCAAATGGACGCCTGGCTTCAAGATTAGCTCGTGTGCTAATGTAAATGTGTTCACCACTCTCTCTCACACTAAAACACAGGGCTAATGCCAACAACATAAAAATGTAGCTTATTCCACTGCACACTGTCTATTGTATTGGCACTAGGAACATCTAAAAATAGTACAAATTGAGGGGACCCACTTGAGGGGACCGAGTGTCGACACAGTGGCTCAAACTATTATGCTATTATTTTGGCAAATACATGATCTCATATGAAGGGTTATGAATAGCACCTTTAAGGATTTTTTTTTATGTTTTCTGCTACAAAATGTACGTTCCAATTCAACTAAACTGCATTATGTTTCAAGGGAAAGTTATTTACTAGATGAATACAAAGACAAGACGAACCAAAGCCTTGGTAAAAAGAGCATCGCGGTTTGTCATCATTAGAAAAATATTTCTTATGGTTCAAAAAACAAACGGTGCAGTTTTGCAGACTGGGAACATCGTTTTTAGGAGACAAGGCAAGACTTAACGGCCACTTCTCACCTCACAAAGCATGAATTCAGACTTTTCACGGCATCCTTTTTCATCCGTTCATTCACAGGGCGTCTCCAGATGATGGAATGAAGCCGGACACGACTACGTTTGGTTTTGCGAAATTTGCTGGAACTTCCACAACATGTACGAAGCGCTATAAAAGTGTGAATTATTATTATTATTATTATTATTATTTTAATAGTGGTTATTTTGGCCATGATTGGTAAAACCCTGTTGCGGTCTACATGGATGTAAGCCCCCACTCATGACTAGCATGAATTACATACACAAACTGTTACACACATTTACTGTGTGTGACTCTTGAGTTGACTTGTCTTAGAACAAATGACAGGAGGGCAAATTAATTTTCGCAATCAGAACCCAGTGCATAATTAGGCAAACCGGCTGTTGAACCATTTGTAAGGCACAGTTCACTATTACGCAGTAGAGGCAGAGCACTAAAAGAGACGAGTGCTGGCAGGAAGTAGATCAGCTTAAGAAAAGTAACAGTGAACAGAACATCAGCTTGTTTCTACCTGAACATTGTAAGTATCACATGTTTTATTGTATCTTTTGCTGCTTATTATTTTTGTTTGTTTTGTTTTAGAGCTGCACAATCATTTTAAATTGTATCTAAATATGTCAATATCTCAATATTTGTGAAATACCTCCATCACACCTTATGGTTTTTAGAGAAAAGGAGAATAATGGTGAAAAAAGAAGTATTCCCTTTTTATATTACAAATTCATACCTCAGAATAATTAAATTAATGAAATAATAATGACATATTTCCCACAGTTGCTCAGCCCTGGTTGTTTTACATCTATCTTGTGTTCTTTAAGTTTTTTTTCATTTTCATTTGATTCATCTGCTGATATTTTTGGGATTAATCCATGAATTGTTTAATCTCTATAACTTTAGAAAACAGTGACAAAGCCACGTCACAATTCCGTACTTTTGTCCCACCATTCACTCAAAGAAAACTCACAATAAACCATCAAATGTTGGTAACTTTGCTTTGAAAGCTGACTTTCAACAGCTTGATTTCGACCACAAGCCCTCATCCGTCTCCGTCTGTGTTGACAGTCTGACAACATTCTCCAATGCTCGGATTCTCGACTGAGAAACCCCAGACGAGGCCGTTGGCTCGCTTCCTGCCCCGACGCGCCGGCCCTGCTGCACCGGGGGGCCGGAGGAGCGCTCGGCTTTTTCCTGTTGTCACGGGCTGCTATTCATGAACGTTTCCTGCCTGTATCGTGACCGCTCCGTGTTTTCAGGACACACCTGCGGCGCGATTGATGGCGAGTCGACCGCCGAGGTCAAGGCCGCCCCCCCTCCTGCGCTCGTATTGTCCCGATGTACCGCGAGTGGCGATGAATCACAGACTATTCTTAAAAACCCACAAGTTAGCCGGCGGGAGACAATAGCAACCCGTCCTTGTAAGGCCTGACCCTTAACTCCATCACAGGCCTCTGAGTGGTAGATGGGTAGCCTTTCTCAGGTAATACCACCTCCCAAACAAGCAGGCCTGGGACCCTGAGTGTCAGCACATGTGATTTGTTTTGGCTACAGCGGTGAAAAGCACACACAGGCTTTTGGGGCCAGCTCTGATCAATTCAGGCAAAATGGGAAGCCGAAGCTGAAAATGCTTTCATGTCTCCCGAGGCCGAATGGAAGTCCTCTGTTGGAGCTGATATGCACTCACCTGAAGCACACGGCTCTCCCTAGACTTAAATGGAAATCTCCTGTTTTTTCATACGAGAGCCGAATGGAATTGCGAGAGAAATCCGAGTTAAAAAACGGAAACGTTGGAGGCACTCACGACTGTCACGAAACGTCGATGCAGACGGTCGAGACGAGAAGGAATGGCGAGGCGACGATTGAAAATTCATGACTAGATGAATGCGAACTCGCAGCCATCCCTTCATTGCTATTTCTGGGAGGGTGACTTTTCTATGCCAAATCAGAAGCACGTGCCTTCACTTGACCTCGAGTCGCACCAAAAAAAACACCTTTTTTTTTTTAAATCACAGCGAAACCTCAACAGTCTGTTCCTGTAAAGTGTAAAAACGAGGCCTCTCGATAACGCTGTCAACATTTTTTGCCTGATTAATAATTTAAAAAAACTTCTCATTCCTTAAAACATTTGCAAAACGCTCGTGCGGCAGTACCATGCCCCAATTTCTATATCAAAGAGACGGCGTGGGGTGAAAGTAGGCTGCTTGTACTGTACAGCCAGTGACAGTAGGAGTTTAATACATTGCTAGAGAGAGTGACGGCTGGGCCAACGTTGCAGCGGCTATAAAGGGATTATTCTTCCCTGGAAGACATAATCATGTGTAACACACTTGTTTCAAATCCTGTGAAAAAACAAACAGGTGTTTCTGCTTTAAGTCCCTCCCGGCACACATACAGGAGAGAACAGCCCCCAGAAACAGACCTGAGATCAGTTTTTGGGGGCTGTGGTGAGTGGTGTCAGGGCGGTTTCAAAGGAATACACTTCACATATTCAATAATGACATGACATGTCTGCAGTTCTATGCTGAAAAAGAAACATGTTGAAAACACTCACAGGATACAGAGACTATTTCATACAGTGGGTGAAATGTGTTGGATGAGTGTCACCTTGTCACCTTGCCACCTTGCCACGAGACCAGTTTGAGGTCCAATGTGTTACAAGCACACTGTAAAATATACTATAGGATGTGAAGTGTATTTTTTGGGGGTTGTGCGTAATAACAAGCACATTTTAAATTAATTCAAAAAAAGAGCAGTGCACTGACCTGAGAGCCCCCACAGCAAGGTGAGCGAGAGCAGAGGAAGTTTCCTCGAAGTAGTGCCGACCTCCATGGTGGACGCAGCCGCGGTCGGTCTGCGCTCGCGCTGGCGACCGTTGGCCCGGCTCTGTGTGCGCGAGCTCCGCGTCGCCTCAGGCGCAGCTCTCTTCTCCAAGTCTTGTCAAGTGGCTCTCCGTCAATCTCTCCCCGCAGAGACGTTGGAATATGTCGGGAGCCGTGTCCGTCCCGCGGCCGTCGCAGGAGCCCCCTTTCTTCTTCGCTGACTTTGCGGTGCGAGCTGGTGATAAAAGTGAGAATCACCGCTTCCGACGCCGAAGGTGAAGGTGCTGCGCGGCACTTGTCCTCCTCCTCCTCTCAACGCTCGGCTGCATCCGCTCTTTCCCTCCGTGTCGAGACGGCAGCGAGTAGCTGCAACTCCGCAAGTTGTCGTCTTTTGTCATTCAGAGAGAGGGAGAGAGTGAGAGAGAGAGGAGCGCACTGTACCACCTTGCTATGGCATCAAGTTTGCCATAGTTTAAAGGCAACTTCCGGTTTGCAGCTTAAAAATAAAACTCGCTCTTTACGCACACGGTTTAATTGAACGACGGTCCGCTCTTATTGTGAAAGGATGAGCTGACTAACATCCGTTCTTTTGCCGCTTATAGTTTCCAGCTCGACGCAGGAACACCTGTGTGGTTCGTCATGTGCAGGTGCAAAGCTATACTTTTCATGTGCAATTTTAGGCAATAATTCTGAATTTGACAAAATGTCGCAAGCAGCAAACATGTGATATAATTTGTAACATGTGAAATATAATGACGAGTCTTTTGTCTTTCCCCAATGTTCCTTAAAAACATTAACACAGATAAAACAAAACAATGTAAAACATATGGCAGTGGCTGTTAAAACAAATTATAAAAATTACGAAAAATTAGAAAAAATATTGTGAAAAACATGCTTAATGTTTCTGAAAAATACAGAAATATAAATACAGATTATAAAATAATTTCCTCAACACATAAAGATATCTTCTATAAAAACATAATAGTTTAAATGTCTCATCGCAGACGTGAATTTTTCTCTAAAATAAATAAAACGTCTGCTATTTGCCAGTTTCAAATACCCTGGCTCAAGCTTTTGTTGTCAACAATAAAGCCGCACTACAAAGCTCCATCCTGTTCCCCAGCCTCCCCTTGAAGATCTCCAGCTCCTGCTCCATCATGTGTGAAGAGGTGTGTGTCTGAAAGCAGAGAAACAGACTGGACTCAGCTTGACGTGAATTCCCAAGGTGAGTTCACCCCCCCGATGTAAAAATATGGACTGACCTGTGCTCTCCGCGATGGTCAAACCCTTTTATTTCATTTTTCTAAGGTTGCCCTGTTGCCTCAGCAACACGGGTGAGGCTAATGCAGGACGATTGCTCAATTATGGGAGGTGAACAGGGGTTATTCCTGTGATTAAATCCAAAGAAGCAGGGTCCAAGCCCTTGTGGGGATGAGATTTTTGTTGTGTTGCTGTAAAATTGCATCTGGGCCTCCAGCTGGAATCCGCAGCGTTCAGGGGCAGGCTGTCAAAACAGGCCTGTTTTGATTTTTGCTGTGAAAATCATTTGAGCTGGCCAGAGAGGCTAATACTGGATTCTGGACCGCGCCGCTAATCCAAACAGACGAGTCCGGTCCAACGACGAGCAGACCTGACACCTGGAGGCCAGACATATTGTTTTGTATGATACTCAGAGCAGCAATCAGCTGTTGTGTGTGAAGGTATGGGGGAGTAATACCTGAGCAGACACTGAAGTCCCTCCCCCTCTGTGTGGGGTGTAATCCGAGTTTATCGGTGCTTTGTTTAAGTGTGGAAATGCATAGGACCGCACAGGTAAACACTGTTAGCTTCGTCAGCACCGTTAGCTCCTAGCTGCCGTCTCACCCGTCGCCATGTTGAGAGCCGTGAGAGGCAATATAAATGCTCACACTTGTACAAAGCACCTTCAAAGATCATTTTTGTCTTTTCTAATCTGATGGGGGTTAGGTTTTACTCAAAAGAAAGAACAAAAGAACAAAAAAGTGCAGCAATAAACATTTTTTGACCATCATCCTAATATGTGAAACTATACCAAAGTCCATATCCTCCTAACAGCCCCCAATAAGAGGAAATAAGAATACTAACTATATATAACAAAATAAATAAATAAAATAAAGAATTATTACTGTTACCAACACTGTCATCATCATACACACACACACTAACGATTACTTTCACCAGATGAATCTGATTTAATAGTGAAACATGTCCAACAGGGACGTCTTTACACGTCTGGTTTGGTCCCAAAACTAAAGAGGTTTAGTTGAATACGATGTAAAACAGAATGTCTTTATATTTGAGAGGCTGAAAAACTGCTTTTTCTGCCATTTCTGCATGAAAAATTACACAAATCTGAACATTCAACACTCGACATCGAAGGTGCAGACACAGTGCATAATAGTCAACATACCAGGTTCCACTTTGGGAGCCTCGTTTTTATTATATAGGAAGACCAGCCCTGCATGGAGAGGGCAGCAGGTCTCAACTCAACCCCAGAAACCAGCAGCATGCCGTCACACTGTTTGCTGCTGCGCTTCACGAGCATGAACACGGCCGCGCCCAGCAGGAGGGGCGAGGCGGCATTATACCGTCATGTTTGGCCATTCAACACAAGCTCTTCAGAGCATAAAGAATCTATTTGTAGTGTATGTGTCACCTCCATAAGAATAAAGTAGATGAAGGAAACAGTATGGAGGACACTGGGAGCAGAGGATATACTTTACTGTATACTGGTGTGAAGACCAGACATGCTGTCCTCCTCCTTCTGGACATCCAGAGGCTCACAGACACTTTGATCAGCTTGTATTTGATTTGGCTTCAGGTCATGTTCCATATTTCATCGAGTTCACCTCGATACGCTCTGCAGCTCATGGAGATTATTCAAATGAAGTCAGTGACAATTTCTGTCACATTAATTGATTGAGCTCTACCACATATATAACCTCAAGATGTAATGTAATATTTGTCCTGAATAGGTGTGTTGCACCTGTAGTGTAAAAATAAACAGCGAATGGCAAAACGTAACATGAATCATTAACTCCAGCTGACTGAGCTTGTTCAAAATGAAAAAGTAGATTTGTACCTTGTAGAAGGTCAGAGGCATTGTTGTCTCTCTGCACATGTATCACGTGCATCACATGATGTCATCGTGGGTTCAGCCTCCCACAGAGGAACCTTTGAACTATTAGCCGGCTCTCAGCATTGGTCACCCTGTCATCCTTTCGTCTGAATTCAGGAATCAACCTTTCCAAGCCGAACGCTTTCCTTCAGTGCCACTCG
Source organism: Taurulus bubalis (assembly GCF_910589615.1). Taxonomy (NCBI): domain Eukaryota; kingdom Metazoa; phylum Chordata; class Actinopteri; order Perciformes; family Cottidae; genus Taurulus; species Taurulus bubalis. The sequence goes on from NC_136590.1 coordinate 43,236,584, forward strand.
GTGTGGGGATTGTCAGCACCAGCTCTCTGTGGCCATCTCCTGGTCACATGGGTGCGTTACATCTGCCCAGGCTCAGGGCTCCGAGACGTCATCATCCATGACGGTGCGCTTCAGGGGTCACGACCTCTCCGATAAGATTCATTATGTTTAATTATGACAACACGTACGAATTTAAATTCTCCCAACAGAGCTGTGATTTTATTCTATGAATATAGGCAATGTGCACAGCAAGGTTTTTTTAAACAAACATTTTCCTCCCATAACCAGGACATTGTGATTGGATACAAGAAGGTTGCCATCCTTATGAGTTGAGCTCATCGACACTCCAACCTTTCTATAAATATGTCATATGCTAATTGTTTTCAGGCCACTTTAATCTTTTGAGAACATCCAAGTTTTGTTCTCTCATAAATTGACAATATTAATCTTGAAAATGTTGAGTTTTTTCTTGCAGCTGTACATGTGAGCTCACACACACACGCACGCACACACACACTCACACACACACACACACACACACACTCAGCAGCCCATTCTCACCGTGTGGCAAATGACAGTGAGCGCCCCATTTATTGTTTTTTCAAACATGTAAACATACAAGACGGTGACTTCAAAACAATCACATACAAGACATGGTGTCAACCAATAAAATAGAAAATATCATATTCATCGTCATATACTGTATACCCAAACAAATTAACATTGCAAGTTTGCAAAAGCCGGAATGCTCAAGAACATCGATATTTTTTAAATATATATATATACATTATAGATATTTAAGGTAGATTTCATATACATAGATTCAATATGGACTTTTCCCTTTTTTTTTTTTATTCTTCTCTACACTCGTCCTCTCCTGGCACATTGCACATCACCTCAGGAACCCTCTTCATACATGTTACAGGGCGAGGAGGAGTTAACCCCTGCAGCTTAATGTCTAGAAGTCGTAGCTCAGGCCTGCTCTCCACCCATGAAAAAGAGCGCGCGCGTGTGTGTGTGTGTGTATGTGTGTATGTGTGTGTGTGTGTGTGTGTGTGTGGGAGGTGCTGGTCTACCGGTACCCCCCCACCCCCCCAGCTGCAGCTAGAGATGCTCCAAAGACCTGGCCACCGACGCCTCGGCTTCGATGCAGCGGCGGGACGTAATCGGGAGTTTGGTTTCATTTCAGCTCAGTTGTTGATTATTGGCTGTTCGGTGTGGTGGACATTTATCAAAGTGCTGTTTTCTGAATGTGAGCATTACTGAACTGTGAAAGCAAAGTTCAGCTCATCTTGACTTAGTCAGATGGGCGCCATCGAAGTGGGGCAATAACAGAATTGATCTAATTATTGTTTAAAGAAGATTGATGAGGATAATTTCCATTACATTGGGCTTAAAAACATTTAAAAAGGAAACATGTGCGTGCGGGCTGCGGTTCAAACGAGGCGCTGTGGCTCACACAGATGCTGTTGAAGTCAGATTTCTTTACAAAGCACTTCCTAAATTAAAAAGGTGAATGTTGAGGATGCAACACTTAGAATCCAGCCAATCGTGGACAATCTAACTGTGAAGGTTCACACCTCGAAAACCGATCGGCTTAATATGGGTGATTTGTCTTAAGTTAGCTGATAGCGTGGCGCAAAACTAAATTATGAATGCCCTGAACTGGTGTGGCAGTATTTAACAATATCTAGCAAACCCAACAGTAGGCTCTGCTGTGATGAAGCGTAGACCCAGAGAGCACCGATCAGGTATCACATGATCGGTTCATTCATCGTCTCGATCCTTAAGCGCCACCCGTCTCACTCCTGAGCTGCTTCCATCTCCGCTCTACTCTTTTATACTGTTACCCTACTATGATTCCACTTCAACAATGTATTTAAGGAACGGTTATTTATTTCTAGACGTATTTATTAAAGTTATGTTCCCAGTTATAATCAAAATAAAGTGCCATTCATTCTCTGTTTGTATTTGTTCATGTTTTTACAAAAGGGTTAACCTGAGCCCGCCGCCATACAACAGTGATAGCATCATAGCACATCCTTAAAATACACTAACATATGTATTTTTTTCTTTGTAAAGCACTAGTATTGGAGCGACAGTATTTCCATGAGTCTGCAGTATTTACAGCGCCGTCGGCACACGTGGCCACGAAGCGGCCCGTTGGGTTTGCGGCGCACGGCGTGGCGTTCCCGTTGGTCGAGGCCAGTTCTCCGCTTACGCTCCCCTAATCTGCATGGAAGCACCTCCAGCTGCAGCCTGGCTACACGTGCAAAAACATAAGGCATAAACCAGCACGCTACTCTTCCATGCTTCTCTGATTTTTAGGTCCGGACCTGGACGCTCAAAGTAAAAAGGCAGATTTTAGAATAAATCCACGCCGTGGTCCCCTCGCTGCCTTGTTCGCTACATCCTGCTGAGGTAGACGGATGCATGCTGCAGTAGTCCCCTAGCCAACCCCCCACTCCCTGATGAGGAAATACGTATCTACACTAAACAAGCAGCAGAAACCTTTGTAGTGCACATAAGCCTTAAATAATAGGTACATAATTCTTGGATGTTGCAGCTCTGTAATACTTAAGTTAGCGTTCCCGCATCTCTGCACAATAAATCCGCTTTATCGGCTCTTTTTAGACTTAATGAGTGTCTGATGCAAAATCAGTTCAATAGGCTGCAAACAAAAGCCAGACTCCCGCACACATCCATGCGTTAAAACAGACAGAATCACCTCTTCGTCGCATCTTGAGCCGATCCAAAAGGGGGCGAGGCGCCGGCTGCGGTTACGACGTTTCCTTGTTGTTGTATTTCATGGGACAGCCGACGGCCGTCTCCAGGCACTCCAGCAGGGAGCCCGCCGAGAGGAAGTCCAGCTCCACCTCGATGAATTTGATGTAAATGGCGAAGCGCTGCGACGAGTCCTCGCCCCCGTCCCCGCTCAGGTTCGCGGCGGTGCCGCGGCAGTTCTCCTGCAGGAAACGCGTCACGGCCGAGTGTTCGCCGAGGCCGTAGTGTTTGCCGGAGCCCTGGAAGTGCTGGAAGAGACTCTGCTGTATGGTCCGGTCCTCCGCTATGCCCAGGTAGCAGTAGGTGACCTCACCCCCAGTCCTGTCCCACCGCTCCGAACCTTCTCCGCCGGCCTGACTCGGCGCCCCGTTCTCGCGGTCTTCGCCGAGCGCCTCGTAGCCGACGGCGTAGAGTCCGTACGCCTTGGGGATGTCCCCGGGGAGGAGGTAGTGGGAGGTGCCCGTGCCGCAGCCCGCCGCCCTGGACTGGGACACGGGGATCCACTCCACCTCCATGTGCAGCTCCAGGCAGCGCGCCTCGCTGATGGTGATGTCCAGGAACTTGTAGTAGACGTTCTTCCAGTTCATCTTCTGGACCCTGGTCATGACGACGCGGCCCTCGGGCTTCTCCGGGTTGAAGTACTCGCGGAGCCTCTTGCCCAGCGGCACCTGCGAGCTGATTTCGGCGTAGTGGTAGCGCACGTCCTCGCGCCAGCGCGTGTTGTAGCCCACGCCGAAGATGGCCAGCTTGTTGGAGAGGTGCAGCCGCGAGAACTCCGTCCACGTCTGGAAGTGCTCCCATTTCAGCTGCACCGACTCCAGGATGCGCATCACAGTCTGCATCGTTTCCCTTTTTCTGCGGAGAACCAGCGTAGAGAACTATGATGTGATGACGTAATATATAGCACCTTGGTAGCCTCTATGAACTAATAAATGGCCTTTGACACAGTATATAGGCGCTAAAGTACACATGTAAAGCAAAAGAACACCAGGAAGTAACTTATCTATAATACATAACTTATAATGCGTTACAATCTGCTTCTCGCACTGTATACACATTATAGTATTAGCAAATATTCAGAATGCTTTATTACAATAGTCCTAACACATAATAAAAGGGTTTTATAACACATTATAAAGTCAAGTAGTATATGTCATGATTTTCTTTTGCAAGGATATAGAATTCTCATAGTTGTATCACATTATTATCTTTTCATAATGCATTATAATCAGTGTTGTAATTCATTATATTGTGATTATAAATTAAGTCGAAGTGGTCATTGAGATATTAAGAGGTTTTCTTTCTTCTATATTCTCGCCGTAGGTATTCTCTACTGGTCTCAAAGTACAAATTCATTTTACAAATTGAACAAAGTTTAGATTGTTGTTCTTGTTACTAATGTAATAAAGCATGAGGAATATTTAATGATATTTTACTATAATAGATTAAATGTTTTTTTTCCCCACATTATTTAGTCCAGTCACTAAATATCACATGATAATGTTTCATAATAGTGATTAATAAAAGATTATAATGTATTACAACTATTAGAATTCTAATATACTATGAGCCTTGGTAAATACAATGTTTGTAAGTGACTAGCAATTATAAAGTATTATAATACATGATCTTATATATATATAGTGTTATGATTGTTCAACACTAGGTATACTGAATCCTCATTATGAATATTTATGAGTGCTATGAGCACATCATAATGCATTATAGACATGGGAGTCATAGAAAGTGTTTTAGCTTCTGCGACTCCCAGTGGTAGTCTGAAGAAATACAGATCCCATTTCTCTAAATATAATAAATTAATCCTTGTTCTATTCTATGTTCATGGACTAAATCATCTTTGGCTCACTACCTTTGGTATGCCGGGTCCTGACCTGTGTCAACTGGCAGATTGAGAACTAAAAGGGGAATGTCAGACACATGACAATAGCAATTTCCCCTGAAGAGCCTCATTCACAACGTACAGCTCACAGCTTCATATCATATGTTCACATACATAACCTAACTATAGTTGACTTACTGGATTTGTTCCGACAGCTCGATTTGAATCTGCAAAGCTCGGCCTTTAGGCACCTGGCTTTCTTCTAGAGAGGAATAAAAACACACACACACACAAGCTTAAAGACACTATTTCCGTGTCTTTCATGGCTATCTGCTCACTCCTTGCTAGCGCACTCACCAGTCTCCATGTCCCCCTCCTGGAAGGCCGAGTCCAGCACCTGGTTGCACCAGTCCTCCTGGGAGAAGTCTTCCAGGGTGCTGCCGTCGGACTCCATCTCCTGGTACAGCCCGCTGCTGTTGATCAGCACCGGGGCACAGCTCTGGGAGTCCCAGCCTCCCTGGCCGAACACCTTCTCCAGCTGCTCGATGGTGTAGCTGCTCTTCCTTTTGCCGATGCCGTGCTCCTTCACGCGGCTGTAGCAGCGCCGCAGCGTCTGCAAGTGGTGATGGGATAAAAAAGGGAGGATTCACTCAGCTGTTTGTTCCAAAAACTCTTAGTGTGTTGGGACAGTTCTACAGAGGAGTGACTCACAAGGAGCAGAGCTGCACACTGAATACATGTTAATGTGAAGGCAGTGGGAGGCAGGTTTAGAAATGTTGACAATGCTATTTGTGGTTAGCAAACAGGTTTGACTCAACAGAGTGCTGCAGGGATGATGTAGTTTTGTAAGAAAATCCAGGAAGTTAGCATCTCAAAGGCATCTCATACATTATGGTCCATTTAGAGCCAAACAGACCATAAAGCAGGGTGTGCTTTGGGGCGGGGCTACAAGGTGATTGACAGGTAGCTAATGAACACCACTTTTATGATTTTTGAAGCTTGATTATAATCAACAATACGCTATAAATGAACTGCATCACGGTCACATGACTTCACGTCACCACCGCTAAGCTAAAGGAGGACGAGTGTTCTAGTGAGGACGTTCAGTCGTCTCATTTAGACTCTTTAAAAACACGTAAAAGCTCCTAAACTCACCAGACGGGTTTTCACAACAGACCTGTTCCAGACATCCAACCCAAAACACATCGACTGTGAGACGATGGAACCCAAAGTGTAAAAATGCTGACTCATTTCCAGGATGCGAGGACTCAATGCTGCAGCACTCTGAATAGTTTAATATTTTCAGCACTTCTTTCAAACAGGAAGTTATTTAGAAACATCGCAAGGATGAAGTAACATCATATGTCAAAGCTCAAGGTTCAGAAAACAAAGGGTTGACTTTAAAAATGCCCAATAGACATGTTATTAGGTATAAATATATTTGAGTTTGAAATGTGCCTTGTTGAACCAACTCAACACAATATACTACTGATAAAACCATCACATACTTTACATAAGATAATATAGCATGAGTATAAAAGACGAGTGAAAACAATGAACCTGTCAAGAGGTTTGCAATTAAGAAGTCAACTAACCTAAACATGCAAAATACCATGAAGACAATCATTAAATAAAAAGTCAGTTCAACAGTCAAAAGTCATCTCATCGGGTCTTTGACTAGACAACCTGTGTAACCTCGGATTTTAGGCAACCTGTAGGAAATCAAATGATGACATTTAAAGGGACGGTGTGTACATTTTAGTGCCATCTAGTGGTTTGAGGGAGCTAGCAACCAACTAGGTTACCTCTCAGCTCAGCACCACCCTTTCCAGAGAACTACGGTGGCCTGCAGGTAGGGAGAGGATGTTACGACTCTACTCTCATCAGTACTCGGCTCTTCAACATGACTAAATAATTGTTTTGAAAAAGACATATGGAATTCTAAAAACAAATAAATTCATAACAGAATTAGAAGTTACTTATAATTTAGATATAACAGTTATCTAATAACCAACAGTTATGTTTACAACAACAACAAAGTCTCTATATAAAGTCATTTATAACTCACTGGTAACTCATTAAACAATATCAATAAAATAAATGATATTCCTGAATGAAGTTAATAAAGAATGAAACACAGCGATCCGTCAGTATCAGTCATCTGTCCTCCATCCTCCTGTCCTCCATCCTCCTGTCCTCTATCCTCCTGTCCTCCATCCTCCTGTCCTCTATCCTCCTGTCCTCTATCCTCCTGTCCTCCATCCTCCTGTCCTCCATCCTCCTGTCCTCCATCCTCCTGTCCTCTATCCTCCTGTCTTCTATCATCCTGTCCTCCATCCTCTATCGTCCTGTCCTCTATCGTCCTGTCTTCTATCATCCTGTCCTCCATCCTCATGTCCTCCATCCTCCTGTCCTCCATCCTCCTGTCCTCCATCCTCCTGTCCTCTATCCTCCTGTCTTCTATCATCCTGTCCTCCATCCTCCTGTCCTCCATCCTCCTGTCCTCCATCCTCCTGTCCTCTATCATCCTGTCTTCTATCATCCTGTCCTCCATCCTCCTGTCCTCCATCCTCCTGTCCTCCATCCTCTAATCATCCTGTCCTCCTTCATCCATCCTCCTGTCCTCCATCCTCCTGTCCTCTATCATCCTGTCCTCTATCATCCTGTCCTCCATCCTCCTGTCCTCTATCATCCTGTCCTCCATCCTCCTGTCCTCCATCCTCTAATCATCCTGTCCTCCTTCATCCATCCTCCTGTCCTCCATCCTCCTGTCCTCTATCATCCTGTCCTCTATCATCCTGTCCTCCATCCTCCTGTCCTCCATCCTCCTGTCTTCTATCCTCCTGTCCTCCATCCTCCTGTCCTCCATCCTCCTGTCCTCCATCCTCCTGTCTTCTATCATCCTGTCCTCCATCCTCCTGTCTTCTATCCTCCTGTCCTCCATCCTCCTGTCCTCCATCCTCCTGTCCTCCATCCTCCTGTCTTCTATCATCCTGTCCTCCATCCTCCTGTCTTCTATCATCCTGTCCTCCATCCTCCTGTCTTCGATCCTCCTGTCTTCTATCCTCCTGTCCTCTATCGTCCATCCTCCTGTCTTCTATCATGCTGTCTTCTATCCTCCTGTCTTCTATCATCCTGTCCTCCATCCTCCTGTCTTCTATCATCCTGTCTTCTATCATCCTGTCCTCCATCCTCCTGTCTTCTATCCTCCTGTCCTCTATCGTCCATCCTCCTGTCTTCTATCATCCTGTCCTCCATCCTCCTGTCTTCTATCATCCTGTCCTCCATCCTCCTGTCTTCTATCATCCTGTCTTCTATCCTCCTGTCTTCTATCATCCTGTCTTCTATCATCCTGTCCTCTATCCTCCTGTCCTCTATCGTCCATCCTCTAATCCTCCTGTCCTCTATCCATCTGTCCTCGATCCTCCAGTCCACCATCCTCTAATCCTCCTGTCCTCTATCGTCCATCCTCTTGTCCCCTTCATCCATCCTCCTGTCCTCTATTCTCCTGTCCTCCATCCTCTTATCCTCCTGTCGACTATTCTCCTGTCCTCTATATTTCTCTCATCTATAGTCCCCTATCCTTTGTCCTCTATCCTCCTTTCCTCCCAGCCTCCTGTCCTCTATCCTTTGTCCTCCTGTCCTCTATCCTCTGTCCTCTAATCTTCTATCCTGCCATCCTCTATCCTTTGTCCTCTATCCTCCTGTCCTCTATTCTCCTGTCCTCCATCCTCTTATCCTCCTGTCGACTATTCTCCTGTCCTCTATCCTTTGTCCTCTATCCTCCTGTCCTCTGTCCTGTATCCTCCTGTCCTCTATCCTTTGTCCTCTATCCTCCTTTCCTCCAATCCTCCTGTCCTCTATCCTGTATCCTCCTGTCCTATATTCTTTGTCCTCCTGTCCTCTATCCTCTGTCCTCGTATCTTCTATCCTGTCATCATCTATCCTTTGTCCTCTATCCTCCTGTCCTCCCATCCTCCTGTCCTCCCATCCTCCTGTCCTCTGTCCTGTATCCTCCTGTCCTCTATCCTTTGTCCTCCTGTCCTCCATCCTGTATCCTCCTGTCCTCTTATCTTCTATCCTGCCGTCCTCTATCCTTTGTCCTCCTGGCTGCTGTGTCTCAGCAATCAGAGAAGGTAACAAAAAAAGAGCTTTTGGACGATCTCGCTCGCTGTACTTGAATTTGACGAGAAACCTCCTGCAGGACGTAATGAATCCGTTCTGTTACTGCTCATTTCTGTCAACCTAAAACACAGTGACGCTGAAAAGGAAAAGATACGAGGCGATGGCAAAGCCACATTCATATGGGACGTCGACACAACAGATGACAGGTGTCCACGGTCTGTCTGGAGCATGCTGGGAAGGTAACGCTGTGAATGGATGAATACATCAATGAAAGCTTTGGTGACGTGTTGATTTCACCCTGATAGAGCAATGCGGTTGTAAATAGAAATAAAAAGGAGGATGTTCATCACCACGAGGAAGTAACTGAGCTAAATGAAAAATAAAAAAGGTGTGACATCCATGACTGTAGTTAGTGCTGTGTGCTTTAACACGATGTGTACACGCCCTGACGTGATGGCAGGTCAACAGCCGGTGTCTGCCGTGAAGCAGCAACGATGGAGGACGGACGTGCACAGCCACATAGCCTCATTTACCTTCATCCTCTCCCTGCACTGAGACGGGGTCCTCTCGTAGCCCAGCTCCGACAGGGCTCTGGACACCCGCTCGTACATGGCGGGCCCGGGGGCCTTACCGGAGAACACGGTGCCCGCCACCTCCAGCTGCTGCATCCGCGCCTCCGTCAGCCTCTCGTTGCCCCACACCGCGATGAGCGCGTTCGTCTCGGACGGGGTCCACGACATGCCCCGGCAAGCCGTGAAGCTGTTGGAGGAGGATGAGGCCGCCGTCCGGCCCGCGGTCCCCGAGCCCACGTTCAGAGGCGAGAAGCGGTTCGGCGTCGAGGGGCTGGAGTGGTATTGATTACTGTCACTCAAATCCTCCGACTCGGGGGATGGCACCTCGGTTTTCGGTATCTTTAACGGCGTCGATATCTCTGGAGAATGCTCCGCTGTACTGGACGCCGCCATGTTGCCTCTGTTGCTAAGGGGAGGGGGAGAGGGAGGGTGACGTCCGGGGCTGTGCGCTGCGAGGCATGGGGGAAAACACGGGGTGGATCCCAGCGGGGGGGCAAAGGAGGAACCGGGAAGAGCTTAAGGTTGCAGGTAAACAAACAAACAAACAAACAAACAAATAAACAACCGACGTCTCGAGTCTCGACCGAGTCATTTTCGCGCCCTAACAGTGACACAGTGACGGGGCGGAGTTCTGAATGTCTGACCTGAAGGTGTCTCCTCCGCCTTCTTTCAAGAAATATATGTACAGTATATATATATAATCATAAAAATGTTATTGATTATAATTAAATAAAAGCCTGTTACAGATATGAGCCCCCCTTTGCATTGACAAATATTTTTGGTTTAAAAGGGTTATTTATCAAACAAATTGTGACGGTTACACGTGTACATGAAATGTATGTATATGTATGTGCATGTGTATATATATATATATATATATATATATATATATATATATATATATATATATATATATATATATATATATATATATATCTATATATATATATATATATTTATTTATTATTATTTCAAATTAATTATCTGATTTAATTGATAATAATAATTCAGGATAGGAATATATGAGCATTTTTGCTTCTACCTATACCCTTTCAGTCTTTCTGTTTTGAATATTATATAGAATATTGTATTGTATTGTAATGATTGACTGAATAAAACACACACACAAACAATAATATCACTGCACAGGTGTGCTGGGTGGCACCAGAAAACCATGCAGCATGGGAGAATGTGCATGTTTTTGTGTTTGCATCCTCATTATAAAATACAGTTTTGATGTTTTATGATTAGAGATGACTTATTGTAGAAACAGGGCAGATCTCTTTATAGGTTGTCATCTTACAACAGGCTCTTTTTTCACTGCAGACTTTTGGTGTTGTCAGATGTGAATTCAAACCAGATTTCTTTTTCAGCTCAGAAGATGTGATTTATATATTTTTTTCATGTGTATTCTCATTATTATCAACCCAAGATCCTCTTCATTGCCAGCATTTTAGTACATTTTATAAAAAAAGAAGAAATAAAACATACTTAAGTAAAGAGGTAAGAATGAAACACCAATGTCTGGTGTACATATTGTACTACCATGTAATTTGCGAGTGTCCTTCATCATTTCAAGTGTTGATTGTACAAATAAATGTTAGTGGTTAGAGTGGTTAGTGGTGCAAAACATATTGTAGTGGAAAAAAAGCCTTTTCATAATACGAGCCCCCATATTGAAAATGATCATCTTAGCATTAGCGTAGAGTTCCTGTTTGACGTAGTGTGTGACGTTACTTACATTGCTAGACATTAAAGTAAACATAAGTAATGCAATGTATTATTCATAATAGAACTGAAAGTGTTTTTCTGATAATATTTGAATACTTGCTTCACCACTGTTTATATAAATAACATCAAGTAAGCCATGACACTATAGGCCTCGTATAGTAGTTTAGCATGTTAGCATGCTAATGCTCCTGCTCAGTTAGATGATGGAATGACATTAGTTTTGTTGGCTCAACCAAACAGAAGACAAACAGAGATGTGTATTCATACATTTACATATACATCGTGATTATTATTTACAGCTTCTCTGAATGAGAAAGGTTAAGCTTTCGGAAAAATAGAGTATATTCACAATACGTTTATTGTCCACGTTGGACAATTTGGGATACTTGTCTTATTTGTTTGGAAAAATGCCAACTGACAAAAAATTTTAAAAAGGTCACAAGAGTAGAATCTGTAACACTCACAGTGATGAGTTGTCCAACAAGTCCCTGCCTAAATAAGGCAATAAGGCAAGGGGATGCCTGGGCACTGGATCAGATCTTTTATTGGATTTTGAGTGTATAATTGGTCATTTGATGGCCCGAGTGATGGATTGTGTCATTGTTTACTTCATCTTTTCCATGACAATGTGTGATTGCCATCCCTCTGGGACTACAAGTCATTCCAGCCTGCTCTGCCATCTGCCCAGCTGCTGTGTGTGTGTGTGTGTGTGTGTGGTCAGTGAGGTCCTGACCTGGCCAAAGGGAGCGTAGGGTCCTTCTTTGGATGGGGTCTACACACTAGCTGTCCAATACCGGTCATGACAGGAAGCAGTGGACAGTCTAACCTTTCCATGTCAAAGCTGCAGCTGTCAATGAGTGGTCATGTCTGCTGTCAGGACGAGATGAGATGTGCCTGAAGTATCTCTTCACATTTACCACTGATTGCTATCGGAGTTAATACACTTTCTGGAAGGGCGCCGCATATGTGGATCAACATGGAATGATGATTCTGGGAATATTCTATATATTATAAGACCAAAACCAGACGATGAAAAAGATTGTGAGATTGTCCAAAAGCTCTTTTTTTATGTATTGTGTGTGTACTCAAATATATCTTCTTCCTCTGAGCCACAGAGCCACACTGTTGCACTGCTTGACACGTTCCTTCATGAACACACACACTTTGTGTTCAGTCCATCCCACAAACACTGTCCTGCTGCCCCGAATACTGACCAGAATGTGAATATTAATATTAATGCCGAGCTGAAAATAGTCCCTTACAAGTGTGCTGCTTAGTGCTCTCCAAGTACTGGTCAGCTGCTTCTTTTGACCTGACACACCAGCTGTGTGCTTATCTGGATGAAAGGTCGGTCCACCACCTTCATTCAGAAACATCTATATGCACGGATGTACAGATGTGATTACATGCAACAATGACACTATATATTTGTCTTTCTCTAATCACTGCACATAGATAGTTTGTAGATATATCAGCGAAATTACATATAAATATATAAATATAAAATAATCGTAATATCTAAACATTTAAACTGAAAGTGACGTGGTGGAAATGTTGCTATTTTTCGTCTAAGTGTACCGTAAAAGTCGGGTTACAAGCCGCTACTACCTTCTGTGGGTGTCCTCGCTGTAGCAAGCTAGCGCTGCTGCTAGCTAGCGCTGCTAGCTAGCGCTGCCGCTGCTACTGCCCGTGTCCCCTCTGCCCGAGTCGGGTGTCGAGACGGGGCTGGTCCCGCTACCTTCGGTAGTTGTCGGGGAACTAGCGGGAGCTAGCGCAGAGCTAGCAGCAGCGCTAGCGGAGAGCTGGCTGGCTACAGCGGGGAGCTAGCGGGGACACCCACCGAAGGTAGTAGCGGCTTGTAACCCGACTTTTACGGTAAGTGTCTTTAAACTGAAATTAGGAACACTGAGAAAACAGAACTTGTCTTTGTGGGGTTTATTATTTGCTGCAGTCTGCATGAACAAGATCAACGCAACAGAGCGGAGTTGGATACTTGAATACCAGACGGATAGCAAAGGTGGAGGCCCTCACTGCCGAAAAACACAACACTCGCTATCATCATAACTCGAAAGTACACATAGAGGAGGAAGAAGTGTGTCTCTGGCTCTGGTGCACTTCCTCAACAATTGCGGAATCAGACATGGGGCGCAGAAGGGAGGGTGAGTCACAAGAGCCAGAGCCAACTCTGGTACAAGTTCCTGTGGTTGGCGGCAGGAACTAAGTCTTGCATCATAGAGGAAGAAGAGCGCGGTGATTTGCAACTTGATCCCAACAGGTGTGAAAACAACAGAACAGATTTCTGAGAAGCACAGTAAAACATGTGTTACCGTCACAGACTGCAGCCTAAATACCTGTTATCATGGTTCATAACATCATAAAACTGTGTGCATACTACAAATCAGCAAGTTGCGAATGGAATGACCGGGGCCTGCTTACAACTTGTCTGACCACTGATGTGTTTTTTCCTGTACACACTCTCCTGTCAAGTCCGGTTTCTGACCAAAGCTGGGGGAAATCCTTTCATTTCTTCCAGATGCTGTGTGCACAATCACCTCTTTCACACGGCTTATGGGTCTGCCGTTACCTCGCGCTTATATGAGCTGAGATCTCAATGAGAAACGCTGAACGTGTTAGAAAAGTGGGCACTGCCTGGATTTGCCACATTCCAAATCAGGCAGGTTAAGTCTTCTGTGGCCTCATTTGTGTTTTAATATTCCCGAAACAAAGTGGTGAGGATCTGTTAATCTATGTGCCATCAAGAGGCGGCCAGTATGTTCTGGGGACATGTATGGACATAACTTAAAGGTAATGAGATGGGACTTTATTTGCACATGTTCAGGACACTGGCTTCACCTTTTTAGTACCAGCAGCTCTGCTGCCGCCTCATGAATTTGAAGGTTTTTTTAATTGGAGGATGGTTTTGATCCTTGGGATTATCATCAGAAGGATGGACTGCTCTTTTGAAATCGTATTTGAAGGCTAAGACTGAATTGACAGAGATGGAGCGAGGATGTTGGCGAGAATACCACAAATACAACATTTTTGTTCATATTCTTTTTATATCGTTTTTTGTATTCCTTTTTGTGTTTCTCTTCGAGCTAAAATGTTGAGTTTTTCTTTAGGTTTTTATTAGAAAGGTCACAAAAACTGAGATGTCTGAAAATCTGAAGGTGAGGATTTTCTAAACAATGACGTCATCTCTATTATGTGTATGCCTACTTTTTCTTTGTGTGTGTTGGTAGTTCCAGGAACAAGAACACCAAATGCCGACTCCAGGGTTGTTTCCATTTTCTTAACGTATAGGTCAACTAAACTTGTGTTAGTATTGCTGCACCACCTCAGGGACGAATGGAGGGGTCGGCTGCGCCTGATGTCTTTTTGTCCACCTCAGCGTCCGCCGTTAGTCGGCCAGAATCTTCCCTCCGGTATTTGATTTATCGCTGACGAGCCATTATGGCCTTTATAGCTCCGTTTTTGCGCTCTAGTGCAAACTGAGATATTTAGTAAAACGAAGGTCATGTGGACAGATTTTCTTTTTTAACAGAGAAGAAAAATATCCCCATACATGTCGACAGGGCCATGAATGTATACCTGAAGGATGTTTCTCACTGTCTGCAACTTCACATTGGAAATTGTGCTTTTTGTCATCGGTGCAATGTCATTGATCTGAGTCTATGATTGTCATTAAATAATGTGGCCATTGGCTTGCAGATGAAACAAATGGTCCAAAACGTCCTTTTTCATAAGTCTGAATCTGAAGGCTTTTATTAGAGGAGGTCTAACAAATCAACCTTTGTGTTGCTGAAGGCTGCAAGATTAATTTCCCCCTTCAGTCGGGTGATGGATTTATTTCTGTCTCCATGCTCATCTTTGATCGGGCCACATCTGTTACCCATGAGCCTCAGTATTAATGACGGTGCCAGGAATGCCCTGGAGGGTTTTCATTTAGGCGAATCTGAGTGAAGTCCGACTTATTATGGCTCCAAACTCATTACTTTACATGTATGAAGTGACGCGGTGATTATGAAGGTAACGCGCGGCCTGTCATCTTACGTTTGGATCAGGTCATCATGTGATCAGGTAAGCACCTGCAGTCTGTTTATTTTTGGTGTTAAAGTGGTAAAAGTCATGTGACAGACATTCAAATAGTATTTGATGCAGCAGGATACTCTCACACACACTCAACATGAAATACTGAGCAAGTATGACTAAATTATTAACAGTCCTCACACTGTTGTGTCAGACACACTGATTCCATGATGGATCCTGTTCCTGGGCTGCAATGTGCTTTAGAAAGGACTCACTTCATTGTTAGTAAAGTGGATAAGCTGCACAACGTGATTTATTGATGAGCGATCAATTGATGGATCCATCCAACTACACATCTGTAAGCTCCCCTGGCCCTGCAGCCCAGTACGCTCTCGTATCATCACATTGAATATTCATCCCGCATTTAAATGGACCGGAAAGCAGTAAAAAAAAAAAATGATTATGCAGTAAAATAATTGCTAAGCCATATTCAGTCATTTAGGACCCTCTTAACCCCAACACACAGTTTTTCATGAAGTCTTTGAGAATGAGCCATCAGTTTTAGAGAAGGCTTTTTCACACCTTCCATCAATTTCGGCTCCATCTCATTCCCATCATCACAGTGCTGGTCTACCAGATAGGTGTGAAATGACCGTGACGCGGGCCGCTTCCTTGATACTGATTGCAGGAGACATGTCGTCTTAAGCACACCAGGCTGAAAAAGAGCAGTCACGGTGGAAATCATGTCGGCGGCCCCTGCTTTTGAACTGTAAATCAGCCAGAGATTTCAGGAAGGACTGAGAAGTCTGTCCTGAAGTAAAGGAAGAAAGCCGTGGAGCACTTTGCGTTTTTGAACTATACTCTTTTGCTACTTCTTAAAAGTCAAAGAAAACCAGGACTTCCCATAATGCTGCAGGCCGTACGCCGAAGAAAACTGCAGAGCGCTTCTGGCCTCTCACGGCTGGGTTGATAGTTTTAGTGCCTGTTGGGGTTAATCATTCACTCCATTTAAATCTTCTCCAGGTCATTTCTTATTTCTGCAACTGTCATCAATCAACATCCATACGAGTTGGTTGATTCTAGATGATATGTTGTAATAATACACACAAATAATCAACATGAATATCACAGTAAATAATAATTGATTTCATAAGTTATCAACTTCCTTTTGCCTGCAGCCTAATATTTGGAGAAGGTAATGAGGCAAAAATTGCTCTTCCATTCGATGCCTGCATATCATGTTAATGTGCCCTGCACTCCTAAGGCCTGAAAGCAACCTGCAGTACTACAAAAACAACAACAACAACAACAAAAAGTAAAAGCTTGATGTAGTCTGTAAGTCTGGATCTGGGTTTACCAAAGCAACACACTGCACTCAGAGTTCTTTATTGAACACCTCAAACATATCAAAGGATTTATCGACTACCTAAATGCTGTTTTTCTATTCTTGAGACACAACATGCAGGATGTGAGCAGTTCATGTTGGATTTCTCTATTAACTTGCGTTTCCACAGCCAGGGAAGGGCTGACCAGTGTGAGGCTCAATGTGAGGCTCATGTCCACCAAAAGGCTTCGCGTTCCCTCTCGACTCTGTTATTGTCCACAGGACAGTTCGGGTTGGATTCTCCAACATGGCCTCAAACAAAAGAACCCCCACGAGTCTCCCGCTGATTCTCCTGATGCTGGAACTCAAACACCTCTCTTATCCAAGCCCCCCCCCCAATCAGCATTTCGCTCTTTAACTTCCTCCAGCTGGGTCCATGCCCCCCCCACCCCCAGTGGATTCCCCTACCCTGAACTAACCTCCCCCGAGCGACAAGAGGGCCCAGGTGCCATCGCTGAACGAGACGTCGGGTAATTTGGCTCTGCGCGGCCTAACACACACACACACACACACACCCGTACATCAGGAGGGACTCTGGACATTAAACACTGTCTCATTAGGTTTGTTTGGAAGAGACGGGAGACCTAATGAGAGGCGGTGTAATGACCAAAAACATCTGATCTCCACCCGCTCCAAACAAAACATCCAGGTAGGGCCCGGGGTCAGGGCCAAAGTCATGTCAAGCCTCCCTGCCTCTAAAGGAAGAGGGGAGGGACCGAGGGAGTGAGGGAATCCAAGTTCAAGCACTAAGGAAGGAGAATGGGGAGTGACAGGGCAGCGCACTTGAGTGGAGGACTGCCCTTTGTCTTGTGGATGCTTCACAGATAATCCATCCGCACTTTGTTCGGTGGGTCTCGTGAGATTTGGGTTTGGGAGCCACTGCGCAATTTAAGCGTCTTGAATTTGCGTTAATCGTGAGTTGCAAACAAGTTCAAAATCAACCTTCTCTGCAGATGTCGCCTTGTTTGTGGAGCAAATCTACGTGATGGGAGGGGGAGATAGAAAACAATGTTGTAACCGGTGTATCCGAAAGTTTGCGCGGCACCCAAAATGGCCAGCAGCTGGGCGCCATTACCAGATTAAATCTAAATATCACAGACAGCTTTCTGAATTAGAGGCATTTCTCAGCTCATTAACATCTCATGAATGTTAAAACCAGAGGCAAATAACTGCTGCGGTGATGATGTACTTTGCAGTGTCATCACAGACGATATTCATGAATCACAATCGAAACGCGGTGCTTTTGTTTTAGGGATAAGTGACTTTTTTATTGCAAGGCCGCACATTGTGGTATTTTATGAGAGAGTTAACATGGCAAACAGATGCACATGATTGCAGAAAGAGCTTTGGTTATATGCACATTAGGTGTTCCTGCAGTCAGCCATATGAGATGGACTGTGTTGGTTTGCAGTCCCCCACATGTCAGGCATCAGGGGAAAGACAAAGGAAAACAGTGGACAGAAGTGAATGAAGGACCGCTAATGGTCATCGGTCTCTGTTGATCCGCTGTCCCTTCAGAGAGGGCAGTTAAGAGGCGGGGGGGATTCATGAGGTTGGATGAGGGATGGTGGGCCCTCTTCATGGAGGAGAGGAGTGCACCCACCTCCTCCCTGCTGGACCCCAGGTGTGGAGCAGCTGAACCGCCTACAGGCCTCTTGACCCGCGGCCTGTCCACAGCTCAATACGCCATTAGCCTCTGGAGCCGACCGGACCAGTGTGGCCGCCTCACCACGCAATAATTGGTGCAAGTTTAACAATGGAGCAGTGGGTCAGTTAATGTGAAATACTTCATTTTAGGGGTCTGTAAATTCATAATTTACTAATAGTTTAAAGTCGGCCAACAGGAAGTTGCATCACACTGGTTCCCTCGACAAAAGGCCAAAGGCCAATTTTGGATTATTGCAGAAAAAAAGCTCTGTGGGTTTTGATACCATTTTGCTCTGGAAGATCATCTTCACAAATGATCACCGCTTTTATGATTGTTGAAGCCATAAGCAGAGGTAAAAAGCTAACGTTAGGCTATAAATGAACTGCATCATGGTCCCATGACTTCACCACCACTGAGCTAAAGGAGGGCCAGTGTTCTAGTGAGGACGTTCAGCCGTCTCTTTCCACCGATCCACCGAGCCCAGCTGGACCAGATCCCAGCTGGGTTCACCTGGACAGGTGGTCCAGTCTAACTCAGGGCTCAGACACAACCATTCACACCTACGGGTAGTTTAGAGTCCAATTAACCTGAGCTGATGTCTTTGAAGTGTGGGAGGAAGCCGGAGAACCCCGGAGGGAACCCACGCTGACACGGGGAGAACGTGCAACTCCACACAGAAGGATAGTCCGGGATCGAACCCGGACCCCTCTTGCTGCGAGGTGACAGTGTTAGCCACTACACCACCTTGCAGTTATTTAAGCCATTTAATGACACATTTAATGACATAGAACACAAAGATTCAAATCTCCTCAGGTTGTGTTTACCACAGATCTTATTTCAAGCATCTAATTAAAAAAACACATTCAAAAAGCCAAGGAACCGGAAGTGTAACAATGCAGACTCATCTCCTGGTTTTGGGACTCCTCCTTCAGCTGAACATGTGACAGGTGTGAGATGTGCCTCCGGTGGAGCAGACAGTAGGTGTTGGGACGAGATTCTCTCAGTTTGCGGTCACTGCTTTAAAAAGCATTGAAATCAGTTGAAATGTTGTTTGAAGACAAAATCAGGTTCAGCGTCAACTGATCTTGGAACGATATCACACACTTTAATATTGAAATAGTTAATAGCGTGTATCTTGTTGCAATAAGCGTACGTTTCTATCAGTATTTAACGTTTAGCCTTGCAATTTTACAGTAGTTATCGTACTTCATTAACTGTGTCTCATTCAATTGTCAAAGGACTTCTAAAGCCAACTTTTGAAATGTCACAAAAAAACAAACAATTAGTTGTTTCCATCAACTGCTTTGGAGATAATTAACTCAGCTAAAGTTTAGTTTGAGCTGAAGTTGTCACTCTTGGTTACACATGACTATAATCTGCCAGTAATTACAGTAGAAGAAGAAGTACAGGTTGAGAAACAAAACCATGGCCATCGAACCATCTCCAAAGAAAAATGGAGAGTTGTCGTCTAGGAATTATATTGACTATGTTGAACGAAGACAATGTGTATATATAGCCACAAAAACTAACAGCACAAATTAAGAAGTTTTGATGGAAACACCGCTATTGATGGTCAGTGTGAGCTTCTCTTCGTAGTTTGTGTCATTCGTTTGCCCTTGTCTTATATGATGTATAGAGCAAGGACAAGAAGACCTCTGATTGGTTCAGTAGATGGCAACACGACTCTGTGCACCACCCGCTGCTTCTACACTTCTTACAGTGCAATCACTGAGTAACTGACATGGCCTTGAATTGGCCTTTGCTGAATAATTGCACAGATGAGATGAGGATTCTTTTGAGACACCAGGCAAAACAAGTCGTGATGATATCCTGACTGAATCCCTTTTTAATGTGACGAAACTGAAACGGATGAAAGTGAATAATGTTTTACCTTCATCTATCAGACGCCCCCCCCCCTTCTCTCCCTCCCCGTCCCGCCCAGTACTTCCCCGTCAGCACTCCTCAGCTGACATGACCTCATATGAAGTGCACCTGGCCGGTGATACGGTCACAGCCCCGCCCCGACTCTTCACGGTCCCGGTGGAAAACTAAAACACATCCAAGCGCTCATTTGAGCTGTTTTTTTTTGGTCCTGGGAGGGTGTTTCTCAGAGGAACGATGCGAAGATGACTTTGAATGCTTCTACCCATTAAATATATTATTTTTATGGTCTGTGACGTTTGATGTCAGGACACTTCCCTGCAAGGTTAAAGGTCGCTGACCAAATGTCAGCAAGCAGAGGACTTCAGGCAGATGGCCGACTGGGTTTCAGTGCCTCTGCTCCCAAAGATATTGATCCTGTCAATACATCAAATGAGCTGAGATACTAAAGTTTATGCTTTATGGAGGAGGATTTATGAGCGAATTCCCTCCAGTATTACAGATGTACAATTTAAACTTCAGTTGTAAGAATAAGGAATTGAGTGAGTTAATGATCAATTAATTAACCAGCATAAAACAATTTAGATACAATACACTGCATTGTATTCATTCATCTGCAGAGACAGAGACTTTGCAATACTTTCGAGGTTCTAAATTGATTTCAGCTGAACATGGAGGACACCTTTAATCCCTTTGTTAGATTAAAAGCCCATGACACAGCGGGATCACCTGAAGGAAAAGGGTCACGAACATAGCAACCCCCAATTTAGCAGAAAATGGAGATGAATCTGGAATAATAAAGCAGAAAAAAAGGTATGCGACTGTCAGTTTATATGAGCATGTGCACGCATCTGTGTGTGAGTGATGAGCGCTGTGTGTGTGTGTGTGTGTGTGTGTCTCATGCAGCGTCCCTGCTGTGAGCCTAATTAAAAGGAACTGGGTGCAGAGGGTCTGCTTTGGCGCCCAACCGAGTCCCTTTATATCCCGCCTCCCTCCCTCTCTATCCCCTGCCTTTGATTACCGCGGAGCACTAATGCCCCTCAATCTCTGCCGCACATGTGACCCCTCGGCGGCTGAGAGGAGGAGAGGAGATCGACGGGGAGCGCCTTTATTGTGTCGGCTTGGGGATGGAAAAGTCCTGTTTCGCTCGAATGTTTTTCTCGAGTTGAAATGAAATTGATAAAAGAAATTGACTGAGTAAGTTTAGAGATTATTTTCGCTCTACTGCCACATTTTATTCAATTAAAACCAAAACAGTTGACTGACCGTAACTCATTCTCCTTCTTTATTTTAATTCATTCTCCTAAAAATGAAAAGTAACTGTGCCTCTTTGTTTGAACTTTACGGACCACATGAAAACTGAACTTTCTACCTTCACAGATCTTTTTGTCTCCAAAACTGAACTAATCGAAGTAGGCTGACCTACTGGGTGAAATTCACAATGGGCGTGGCCTCCAGCATATTACATTCAACGTCAACCATTGGCTATTAAAAATATGAACACAGTTTCTGTGGCGCCACCTATTGGTTCCTGAAGGATCGTGAAGCTCAAAGTCGGTGGCTCCGCCGACTCTGTGACGCCGACGTTTAACTGTGACGCAGCAGGAGACAGCTAGTGGCGAGTGACACCAAATATGCATAACTTTAAGTATCTCACTTAATATGATTATAACGTGTGAGTCATATACAATCAGTTGGGGCTATTAGCTGTAGTGGACCAGGCTGTAAACATGTTTATTTCTGATGTCAGGGTGGGCATTTCAACATGGCGGTCAACGGGGATCGACTCGCTTTTGGAGCCAGCCTCGAGCAGCCATTCGAAGAATTGCAGTTTTTGGAACGTCTGTGTTGGTTTGATGTCTCAGCAGGTTGATGCTTAGTGTCAGTAGGAAGGTATCCTCCTACAACTGTTCGTCTGATACCTTGCGTTTTATGAAAGCCAGCAACACGTGCTAATTTCCGCTCGTGACATGGATTCGGTCCAGAAACCTTTGTCTACACAGGAAACAACTTACTGTAAACGTCGGGTTACGAGCCGCTACTACCTTCGGTCAGTGTCCCCGTTAGCTCCCCGCTGTAGCCAGCCGGGGCTCCTGCTAGCGCTCCGTTACTTCCCCGCTAACTTCCGCTAGCTCCCCGAAAACCACCGAAGGTAGCGGGATCAGGCCCGACACCCGACTTGGGCATAGGGGACGCGGGCAGTAACAGCGCTAGCTAGCGCTGCTACTAGCTCGCTACAGCGGGGACACTGACCGGCCGTAGGAGCGGCTTGTAACCCGACGTTTACGGTAGTTAGGTTTCGGTAACCAAACTACTGAGGTACGTATTAAAGCAATAATGTACTCGAGGCAGTACTGCGTCGTGCAATAATGTACTGTTCAAGGGAGTTGTTAGGCAAACCCTTGAACTGTACATTATTGTAGACACAGTACTGCCTCGAGTACCTTATTGCTTTTATAATACGGGTACCTGCGACTTTATAAATAGTAATAGTAAGCTCCCTTTCAGCACAAAATAGTTGTAGCCACCAAACGTTGTGTACCGCATTTCAGCGACAGAGAAAATAGTCCCGGGACGCACGGGACGCACATACGGGACTATAACACTGAGGTCGGTTGGAAGCAGGGTGGAGGATGACGCGCAGCCACCGATGTAAAGAAGTGCTCTCGCTGCTTCTGTCCGTCTTTTCTCCGTCATGTTTCTCCTCCATGATGTTTAGAGAACTTGCCTCGCGTCGGGAAATTACCGACGTAATTATCTCTCACTGGAAATTATCACGATTTTGTGGTCAAACCCTTTTCATTCCTCATCTCATTTTAGGGAGGAAGTGGCGTGTGTGTTGTCGTTCGTTTTGCTAGTGTGGGGGATGCTACGTGAGCTTGTTAGCTGTTCCGTTTGAGCTAACGTTGCTGTTAGCGAAGAGCCCCGTTGCAATACTGTGAACACTCAAGCAATACACCTGCAAGTTAAGGAAGCCAACGTCTGCGGGTCGTTACTGCGGACGTTACAATATCAAAGTTTACACGAACATGTTTGGTAACTGTCAAGCTTGAAATGACAACTAACGGTCGCGCAATTTAAATCTACCTCTACGCTCTAAATGTAAACAGGCTGTACAGTACTTTATGGCTGAATAAACTACACCTCGTGACTCACTCTCAACCAATCAGAATGCTTGATTTGATCTACCCGTATTATAAAGGAAAAGATTGTCGTTTGACAAAATTAAATAACTACGTAAGTACCGTAAGTATACGTTATGCACGATACGTGAGCAGTAAATCCACATCGACCTCTCATTTCACGTGGGGAACGAACAACCGTCTCCTGGCTGAAAGATCTCGGTTGGACTTGTGTGGGTCTTTAAACTTCCTCATTTATAATTACTTGCAAAACATCCACATTTATTTTAAGGGATATGTAGTAAGACCCAGAAACGAGTCAGCATTTTTGCACATATGGTTCCTTCGTCTCAAAGTCAATGTGTTTTTTTGAACGTGTTTTTGGCTCAATGCCTGAAACAAGGTCTGTGCATTCAAATTCTAACATTTGTCTCTTGAGACGTTCCCTTTTTTTTCCCTCCACCATCAATGGATCCGTCCCTCTGGCTGTATCTCATCAACCTCACTCATTGAGAGTCCGGCCAGATGGACAAAGAGACAGGACTCGCTGGATCTAAGCTCATGGACATAAAAGCCCTCGCCTGATATTCTCAAGGCAGCCAATGGAAGTTTTGCATCGCAGCGTTTACCACCTCACACCTTATTTTGTCTGGCGCACTCTCTGTTTCCCGATAAATCTCTATACTGTCTCCAAATGCGTATAATGAATTGTTTTATATATATTATATCCGGAAAAAAACATCCTTTATTGCTAGGTTGCGATGCAATATTCCAAATATGTACGTAGCCTCAGCCATGCCCTCAATGACAAAAAAAAACAGCAGCAGAAAAACAGTTTGAAGTCTCATAAACATGAGAAACGCCCTGCCGGTCGCACAAAACAGAATATTAAAGTCTCCTGTGTTTACCAGGCTGCTCCGGCCCAAACAGGATGCCAGGCCCGCATCATGGACCAGAGGCCTTGAGGGGGGGTGAGGGGGGGGATCAGCTGCCAATAACAAGCCCTTCCACTTCCACATGCACAAAAAAACATACACTTAAACACACACTGTGGCCAATTTGAGTTTATCCTAGTGTGGAGTAAGGGACATAATCCCCTGCTGTAATTGCATTCGGGAGCTTTCTGAGAGGCTTGATATACCCCTGAAGACACTTTAGCGCTGGAAGACGCGTCTCAGGTCTCTCCAAGGTCGGAGCTTGACAACATATGTCTCTCGATTCCTTAATCCCTCTATTCCAAAAACAAGATGGCTAAAATACATGCATCAGGGCTGGTAATTAGTCAGACCCTCTGACGCCCCTCTCCATTTCACTTGATTTGAAATGAGCAGCTGAGGAACAATGACGGACACGTGAAAAATGACTCAAGGAGAGAGAGAGAGAGAAAAGGAAAGTAAGAGACAGGAAGAGCGTAGTGGAGGGGAAATGTGTTCATTTTTCCACTCTTGTAACTTGACTTGTAATTAAAGCAGCTTTCAATGAGGTGTAGGGATGAAATTGAAAGAGATCAGGTCTGTCCTTGGCAGGAATTAGTGTCTGCACTGTGATGAGTTCACTCTTCTGTAACTTTGGTGACTTTGACGGGAAGGACTTCATTTTTAGGGATAATTTACTGCTACTACAGTACCGAGTTTGCAGTGTGTTTTTACGTCCATTCTCCTCCTTGTGTTAACTTCCGCGGACGTTGAGCCTCCAGATCCAGATGTGTCCCTCACATCTTCCTTATCCCAGTGACTTCCTTAACCCTTCACCGCCCCTTTCTTTCATCAGTGTTTCTCCTTTTCTGCTGCTACATTTCAGCAGTCTCTTCATTAAGTCCAACGGAACTTGCGTCCCTTTTGTTACGGCGTGAGGGACCCCAGATGATGCCAGACCCGTGTCATCCGTCACCCCTGTCACACACCCCCCTCTCCAACTACCCCACAGCCCACGTCCCAGCATGCATATTCACAGGAGCTGGTGTCCCGTCTGAGGGAACCAAATTGCCCCACCCCGTGTATCGCTTTCCTAGTCAATATTAAAATGGGCTAATAAAGAGGGGCAAGATTCCCTCGTGGTAATGGCTCCCCGGAGACCCCCCGACTAATTAAAGGGCTGCCCCTTCCAATGAACAGTAATCACTCACGGCTCCGGGTAGACAAACACATGAGCTTTTGTGTGGACGAACAAACAGGGATAAGAGCATAAAGAGATAACAAACACACACGCTGGTATGAGGTCAACACTTTCTTTTGTTGGGAAAGTTCCCTGATGATGTGAATTCAAGTTAACGCCATTATGCTTTATTGGTTTCACCTTTCATGTGTTCACAAAGAGGAAGAAGCAGATACAGAGAAGAGAAGGCTGGAGACAGATTTTTTTATACTTTGAGCACAATTAACCCTGCTTTTATTTTCCGGGTCATTTCGACCTGTTTCAAGTTAAAATATTAAACTCAGTTTATTTGATTGGAACTGGTTTCATTATTTGATTTTGACCAGGAAGAGAATTTTAAAGAGTTTGGGTAATTCTGTGGAGAAAACCTTTGTATTTAAATTTGGTTTGATCCACAAAACTATACCCAGAATGCTTTATTGCTGCATGCCATACTATTAAAAACCAGTGGGTCATATTTTACCCTTTTTGATGATGAGATTTTCAACAGGAAGTTAAATGTGTCTTTTAGTTTGGAGCATGAAAAGAAAGTAAACACATGATGTGGTTATGAATGGATAAAAACACTATTGGCTACTTATAAGGTACTTTGGATCACAACACACTGGTTAAAATGGGAGAAATAATAATACTTTGTAACTAAGCCCATTAGAGTTTCTTTAAAGTGCATTGTGATCATATAATAAAAGTTTGTATTCTTAAACGGGACAGCAGCGTGACTTTATTGTCAGTATTCTACTCTTACCTTATTCACCTATATTTGTTGTAAACGTTGTTCATGAGAAACGCCTCAGACCGATTCATCCCGTGTTCTTAACCACAGAGTCACACCTGAGCTCTTGTAATGAATCTCTTTGTCCTCGTAGATTGAAGGCGTGTGCCAGTTGATCCTCATTAGCAGGTAAAGCCCCGCCCATCCCCATAAAAGGGCATGAGACTGCAGGCTATGTGGTGTACGGTTGACCAAAATGCTTTGCGAAATTATGAAAACAATTATTGAAAATATTTTATATGAAAATTCTTTCTTATAAAAACAACCTATTTTTAGGCCTCTGCTCGAAAATTGCATACCCAAACTAAAAAGGGTGTATCTCTGCAACCACTAAGGCTATTTGAATCATGTTGGTGTTATAATATACGTACGTAATATATGTACATATCAGAATATATGTTACTGGTTAAGAGTAAATGAAGATGACACACAGCAAAAATGAAAAGGTTTCATGATGATGAAATGAAAAGTGGACTGGCTAGAGAAAAATCACTTTTAGGATGATTATTACTTTAAATGATGCAGCTGTAAGGTCCAACTCGAACCCAAATCATACCACAACATGTGCACATTCTCTCTGCAAAGGTTGACTTTGATAAAGTGAAGCAGAACAAAGTTAGAGAGGGTTATGGTACAGAACATTCAGGCGAGGTCTCATTGGGTCCCATTGGGGCCCATTGGGGCTATTTGAATGCTATTTGAATTTTCTCATGTATCAAACCATACATTTGACGTGTATGTTACTAATGGTGTTCGATACATCCAAATACAGCAGTTTGGGGCTTTTATAAAAAAAAAATCATAATCTTTTTATTTGAAATCCGATAATATCATAGAACTGCACAATTGAAGAAAACACATGTCAGCACTCACATGAGCGTCAGTGTGCTCTCTCGTGTGTGTGGACTCCCAGACAAGACAACATTGGTGGATGTCACACTGTGAGTGGGTACTGGACTGATCTGAGGTCTGCCTTGGCGTCCTGTTCAAATGGCCACACTGCTGAATTCTTCATAGCAACAGGGCACAACGCAAAAATAATCGGGTCATTTCCTCTGGAAAACAAACTCTCTATTCTAATGTGTGATTCTCACTGATGAGTCATCCTGAATCAATATGTGGTTTCTGTCTGTCTGGGTCAGACCTGCTGTGATTGGATGAATTAAATAGGCTTCGCTCATGGAGAGGTGTTTGTGCCGTTGCTGTCATTGTGCTGCTGTTTGCATGTTGAAAAGAAAGAACAATGGAATGAAAAAAGGGGCAGAAATCCTTTTAATAGCACCGCAGTCACAGTTTGGTGGAGAAGACCAACTAGCGTGTATCTTTGGCTTTAAAGCCTGGTACAACTGTCCTCACCTACAGCTCCTCCGGGCTAGAATAGATTGTTTTGAACGAGTGGAAGAGGCTTGATTCATGGTTATAAGCACAAAACACATGCGAATGTAAAGACCTGCTGCATATGCACCCCACTGTGACATATTCATCCCATTGTGTGTGACACCACCAGGCTGCAGCTTTAGGGATGATCAAGCATCAAATCTTAACAAGACTCTCCTAACGATCTCAATGAAATGCTCAGTGACTTAATTAGATGATGTGCTGTGCATTGAGAGTGGAGGGTGGGGGGGGGGGGGGGGGTCAGATCTGGGTTTCTTTGTATTCTAATACATGCAGGACATGCCTTCAGTGTGTGTCTTTCACATGAGACGAAGTAAAAGACTGACGCCATTTTATTCTGAGCCTTCATCCCTTTTGTCAGCTGGCCCTTCCAACATGTCCAGCGATTAAAAAGCTATAACCCCTACCCAGAGGCCTCTCTGCTCCTTACACCTGTGGTGATAACATTGCCATCCTTAAAAGCCCGATTCAATCCTGAGCATGTTTGATTCAGTTACAGGTGAGACGATCCAAGAAGTCCACTTTGAGCGACGCATCCATTGAGCCAGTTTACATTGCTCTGCCTTTTTATACTTTGTATTTCTGACGGAGCTCTGTGTGTCCTCTCTGGGCTGCAGGACTAGCGGCATTAAAATGAATGAGCGGCCTGCATTTTTACACACAAGGCGGACTTCTAGAATATCAGAACACATTGCATTTTGGGTCACGGTTAGGTGTAAGGGGTTAGGAGTGAGGATTAGGGGTTAGGATTAGTCACCCCATGTGTTGAGTTCTGTCCTATCTAGTCTCATCTGTCAAGTCCCCAAAAAGCGTATTTTGCATGTTTGGCTATCTATCAAAAAAAACTTAAATGTTTTTCAAATACATTTTTGTCCACTTTTAATATTATTTTGTCTTTTGTATGCAAATGTAGTATCTTTATTTCTTTGTATTTTGTATTTGTAAAGATCTGTCTTCCATTAACTCAGAGAACTTAATGTGTTTGATGTCAGGTGTGCTGCGTTCGTCCACGAGAGGACAATGCCGTTCACACTCAGGTGTTGCTAAGGAACTGCAGGATAAGCACTCCTCATCCAACTGAACAATCAGCAGTCACACACACACACACACACACACACACACACACACACACACACACGTCTTCTGTCATGCCGGATGACAGAATCTGAACAGAAATGTTCCAGGTTTGTGGAAACCAACCTGTAAGCGTGGATGCACAATTATAGTGGCATGCAATGTCCAGAATTGGGCCATTTCAACACATTAAGAGCAGATCAAAGTGCTTTGCAAGTTCAGGAGTCACACATGTCCAATGACAGCATCTGAAACTGGTCCAGTAAAAAAAAAAAAAGAAGCATGTCAGCACCTCCAGTCACTGTAAACCAACTGTCTCTGATCTCAGGATCCTCTGAATGACGCCACGGCCATTAGAAGCACTGTCACTTCCTTGAGAGGCCAACAAATAGTCCCTGCCGGCGGCCGGTCGCGCTAATGGCTTCAGTGTGGAAGATGTGAGAGCGGCAGGGGAGGACCAGTGGGTGCCTGGAAAAGAGCCACTCATCCCTCCACCCTTAATTGCCGTGAAAACTCCATCTAGTTGGGTTTACAGAGTGGACTGGGGCGGGGGGGAACGGTGAATTTTGGGATGTTTTGCCCCCCACCCCTACCCTCCCAGGGCCAGAAGAGGTGCAAAATGGACACCAGATGGAAGAAGCATAACAGAGGAGCGGAGCAGGAGGAGGCAGGGCGTTGAGCATGGAGCATGGTGGGCGACTTGGCTGGCGGCGTGAGCCTTGTTGTTCTGGAGCTGTACGGGCGTATGTCACGGTGTTATTATGAAGAAGGCTGCGTTGTAAAAACCCTTCTGCTGAGAGACTTTTGTAAAGTTCCAATGCAAAACTCTTCTACCCGGAGGTGATCCTACATTCTGAGGTTTTGCATGGAAACGGAGGCCAAAACAAACCCTGATTTTGGTTACCCGCGCTGCACCCGCTGTGTTATTCCAACTGATTTTCTGGGTTTCCGACCGGCGACGGCGCATTTAACCAAGCAAGCCGTGCGCATTTGCATCACAGTGGTGAGCATAAATGGATGGGGACTAAATTGAGAGGGAAAGGTTGACAGTGTCTCTGCTGTGTTGTGCTGTCTGTTAATCATTTCCCAAGCCCCTCTGGCTTCAATAAAGGAGAATAAAAGAATATAAAAGAACAATTTGGGCTGCCCCAGCTGTGAATAACCAACCCATCACAGCGAACAATAGCCCAGTCACGCTTGCTATAACTCAGCTTGTGATCTCGGACACGCCCCTCTCTCTTGCCACATCTTTGTTAAAGTCGTCTGTCAGGCATATCATTTTCCTCTCCCCACCCCTCCTACACGACCAGATGGTTAAAATCCATAATTTACCGTCCCGAAAAAGCCCCACCCTCGGACCCCCACTTCCACATCGTTTCATGCTTTGACATTACTCTCACCACGGCTCATTATTGGCCAGTAGTAGCCCACCCCCTTGGCTAATTAAGCTCAGCTTTGTCGAGCCGGGGAGCAATAGCTTTGCGAGCTGGGAGGATGTCCCAGCACCTGGGGAGTCTACCTGTTACAGCGCCGGGCTCATCAGCCTCTCAGAGAGGCAGAGGAGGAGGGCCCAGCTGGCCGGCCTGCACCGGCACTTAGAGAAGAGGCGGGGTGGCAGCACTGGTGCGTGGTGCAGTTGTTTTAGCGGCCCTGGGGGCATTTTAAGCAAGACACACCTCAGTAGGTGTGCATTTAAAAGTGCATGGGTTTTCAATCTCTAGCGTGCCCACATGTTCAAGTTGCTGAAATGCACTTTTTCCTTCTTAGGAATGCTGCATGCATGCAATCATAGAAAACCATATCCATCTCATAATATTTGCCACTACAGCACGGTCAAATCTACTTATTTTTTCAGATGTTTCAGATGTTCTTCATGTTCAGGCTGGTTTAGTGGATTTGGAGCTCGTCATGGTTAAACGTTGTGTAATCGTGAAGCTCGTTACCCGGAGAGGTTGGAAGGAGATACATAGATAGATAGAGATACTTCCCCTTTTTCCCCTGTAAAAGGGTTTTTACTATCTTTATTTGGGGGAGTTTTTCCTGTTCTGATGACAGGGATCATGTTATGTGTAGAAACCTGTGGAGCTAACATTAGCAGAGTAGCTTAGCACATTATCAACTCGCTCTTCTATGCTAAGCTAGCTAATGAAGGTGTACTGAATGTATACACATGCTGCTTTTGCTTTTTAGGGAGACTGTGGATCAGTGGTAGAGCAGGGTCGTCTTTCAATCAGAGGATCGGTGGTTCAATCCCCGGCTCTGCTAGTCCATGTCGATGTGCCCTTGGGCAAGACGCTTAATCACAAATTGCTCCTGCAGGCTGTGCCGGTGGTGTATGGATGGGTATGAATGATAAGATAGTCTGGATGGGCAGGTGGCACCTTGCATGGTAACCCTGTAATCAGTGTGTGAATGGGTGAATGATGGCAAGTAATGTTAAAGAGCTCTGGATCTCCAGGTGATGTGGTGGTTCACTTTTACACTGTGTAGCTTTAGCTTCTATCTTCAACTATTTAACCTGCTTTCACTGCTGCCTTTGTTTGACTTCCTGGATGTATCCATATTGTAGAACCTGCGTTTCTCTTAAATCACTAGTTTGTTTACCCAAAAATAAGACAATATTTATTCAGACAGTTTGGGCTCCATGGCAGCTCTGACAGCTTATCTGAGTATTGTATCATTTCTAATGGCTTTTAATGGAGGTACTGAAATTTCGGATTCATCAGATGGTAAAAGCACTTATTAAAACCTTTTGAAAAAAAAACACCTATTTTTAGGCCTTTGCTCGAAAATTGCATACCCAACCTAAAAAGGGTGTATCTCTGCAACCACTAGGGCTATTTGAATCATTTGGGTGTTATAATAAAAGGTACACATGTGAGATTTTGGTCAGATGTGTAAATATCAGTCTATATGTTACTCTCTAAGAGTAAATGAAGATGACACACAGCAAAAATGAAAATGTTTCATGATGATGAAATGAAAAGCGGACCGAAAAGCGGAGAAAAATCACTTTCAGGATGATTATTACTTTAAATGATGCAGCTGTGAGGTCCAACTCGAACCCAAATCATAGCACAATATGTGAACATTCCCTCTGCAAAGGTTGACTTTGATAAAGTGAAGCAGAACAAAGTTAGAGAGGGTTTTGGTACAGAAGATTCAGGCGAGGTCTCATTGGGGCCCATTGGGGCCCATTTGGGCTCATTTGACTGCTATCATGTATCAAATCATATATTTCACTTTGATATTACTTATGGCGTTCAATACATCCAAATACAGCAGTTTTGGGCTTTTATGTGTTTTAATTCACAAAACAAACTATGATTTACTGTTTTAAATAACAATCCTTGTTTTTTAAAAGGCTGTGACTGCGGCTTGCCATGGATTTACTCCTGGAATGCGCAGCCTGTTCAAAGTTGGTAGTCTGCAGCAGACTGTGGGAAAGCAATCAAGCTCAAAAGTTTTCTCCTTCTTCAAATTTTGAGGCTGACAAATAACATGTCTTTTTTCACTCCAATCAATATGACGCAGACCCATTCACTCTTGCAACACAACATTTCCCTCTTTCTCCAACTCTGATTGGAATGAGCTCCAGTGTTTCAGAGATCCACACACACACACAGAAACACACTCACACACACTGATTGTGAGAATGTGGACCAATCTCGTTAAACGCCGCGAGGTCCTTATCCTGGCCCGTCACATCAGAGTCTGTAGGGTCAGTCTGCAAGAAGCACTTGAAGGCGGTGGCGTCCAAACCGAGGGAGCAGAAGTGGTCTGGGGCTCGCTCAAATTACCACCTCCGATTTGGGCAGGTGGGGCCGCTCATAGTACTAATGCATATTTAAATGACTACTTTGCATTTATCTGCATTCATCTGAGGATAAAATAGTTTGAAAATAAGATTAGAATGACAATTGATATGTGAAGGTGTGTGGAGGGGAATTCATGAGATGCAAATGTGCGATGGGATAAATGGCAGGTCCATCTTTTCCCACTTAATATCCGTGGGGTCGCGGCTAATTGTGCTTTTGTTGTGCAATTACCCAGAGTTTGCTCAGGCTTTAGATAGTCGGGCTGCGGGGTTGTGGCTCGTGCTTTGTTTGACTTCCTCCCCTCGTGGCCCCCCGTGTAACTTGGGGATAATCCCCTGACTAAAGCATATTGTCTCTGTCACTCCCAGTTACGCTGCCTGCGATGTGACTGTAGATGAGAAGACATAGACGTAGATGACACATGGATTGCTCCTAAAGAGGCATGGCTGTCTAGCTCTCTGCCGGGTTAGCGGGCAGTCCGAACGCTTTGAAGTCGCCTTTGAAGTTATGAGGCAATTGGTTGAAATGAGGAAATTGGCCGCAGGGTTTCCCGGAGAGCCAGTTTGTGAGAGGCCTGATTGGACGCAGAGCCCTTAAGGGAGACAGCGGACATTTTGCTCAGGGGGGCTGGCAATCCTTCTTCCTGCAGAGTTCTCTTCACTGAAACAAAGACAAAACCGAGGACGTGGTTCAGTGTTAATGTTAAAAACCACAGACAGGAATCTAGGTGTTGTCATGGACTCAGACCTGAATCTCAACAGCCACATTCAGACAATTACAAAGTCGGCCTACTATCCTCTAAATAAATCAAGGATTTAAAGACTTATGTCTCAGCTGGATTTGGATAATCTTGATCATGTGTTTATCTTCCGATTGAGAACGCTGCTGCTCGAGTCTTCACTGAGACCAAGAAGGTGGATCACGTCACTCCAGTTCTGAGGATTTTACACCGGCATCCTGTCAGTCAAAGTATTGATTCCAAAATACCAGTGTTGGCTTATAAAGAACTGGCTATCTTCTGCATTATGAACACATCCAGACTTTTAAGGTGGTCTGGGAAATCAGAACAAACCTTGAGAAGCAGTGCTCAGTTTTTATGCTACTTATATCTGGAACACACTCCCAGAAAACTGCAGGTCAACTACAACTCTCACATCTTTTAAATCAAGCCTGGAGACTTTAATCAAACACTTTGTTAGACTGTATCCTTTATCCTTCCTTTCATGTTATTTACTTGTTTTTTGTATCTAAATGTCCTACTATTATCACACACTTTTGTGTCTTTTGGTTTTTGATGTAAACCCCTTTGAATTGCTTTCCTGAAATGTGCAGTAAATAAGCATGCCCTGCACGCTAAATATATAGGACACAGGCACCAATTATGGCACTTTGGCATATGGGCAGTGCCGAGCGCCCGGCTCTGTTGGATGGAACTGCTCCAGGTCAGTGACATGTGATGTTTATTGCCAAAATAAAAAAAAACACACCCCAATTACTGCCACCTCCTTTGCTGATGGCAGTTGTTTATCAGTGTATCAGATGTATCCGTGCAGGAGGCAAAGGGCGAGGGGGGAGTTTCATACACCTGCAGTCGGGATCTGGCTGCCTGCCTGCATTTGGCCCTCCACTATCCAGCTGGGAGAGAAGGGGTGGGGGATGCATCCGGCTGTCTTTTTACCCCAGCTCGGGTTCCCAAGGGGGCAAACTGCAGCAGCAGACCCCAGAAAGTGCACGCGACCAGACCCGGGCACAGATGTTCCACCCATGGCCTCCACCGCTCTGATGCCCGCCTGGCTGCAGGCGCTGGCAGCAATCACGTCTCGCTGCTCAGGACGAGTCAGACTTTTAGCACACTTTCATCCCGGCTGACACTCATCCAGGGGAATAGGACCCCGCACCCTGTCATTGCTCCGACAGACAGAGCAACTGACGTGACAATGAGACTCTTCCTCTCGACGCTCAGAGTCAGCATCAACATTTCCTTTGTAATGCCACGAGAGGTAAAGCTCCTAGTTTTTAGAAGGAAAACATGCTTGGTGAAATGTGAAAAAACAAGTGAGGTTCATGAAACATGCATGAGCTGTTAGTTGGCAGAGTTGGCTCTAATCCAAGTTTAATGAATCTAAAATGGTCATAGCCGTAGCCTAATATGATACAGCTCTTTCATTAAAGTTTCAAACTCTGAAGCAGTTTTATCCCTGCAATATTAATAGGATTAGTACATTGAATACGTTTTCCCAACGTTGATAATCTGATGTGTCTCCCTTTATTAGCAGTTTGGAGTTAACCCTGAAACTGCACCGATGTCCAGTTGCTTACACTGAAAGCTTCGGTTGAACTGG
Organism: Taurulus bubalis; assembly: GCF_910589615.1. NCBI lineage: Eukaryota > Metazoa > Chordata > Actinopteri > Perciformes > Cottidae > Taurulus > Taurulus bubalis. The sequence continues at coordinate 43,271,237 of NC_136590.1, forward strand.
TGCATGAAAAACCAGTTCAAATGGATGCAAGTGCTGCAGACTTAAAGAGGACATGCGGGCCGGCTCAGCTGTGTAGTTGTTGGAGAGCAGATCTATCTCTGTAAGCCGTGGTGCTTCATTGAAACTGTAGAATCCTTCAGCAAAAGATAATCTGTTTAATACTCTTGTCTGGCAGCTTTTCATCAAGGAAGGTTCTGTCGATAGATTTGGGCTGTGGGAAAGAAAAGTGGATATTAAGAGTTCAATTGAGACGACATTCTCAAAACGAAACAGCTGGCCTCCTCTCCACCTTGTATTGTGTGTTCTGTTTCCCAGCTCAGGCTGTTGTAATGTATTGACCCAACGGTGTACCTTCTAATCCATACCATGCAGGGATGTGTGGAAGCAGCGTGTTGTGTGAGAACAGCCTGAACTCGTAGCCTGGACTGAGGTGGACTTTTCCTCCGGCGTCATCGTCAGGTCAAACTAATGAAGCTACTTTGTGTTGAGCGCCAACGAGTGCAACCTCAGATGGTGAGCATGGTAAACGTTCTTCATCCGCATGTTGCCGTTGTCCTTGTGATGACGTTTGCTCATGTGTTTGCTCTGGGGAGTTGATCCGCCTCAAAGAAATGATCCACTGGGTTACAGACTCTTTCCCAATGTAAGTCGATGGGGAATCGGCTCTTTGGGTTTCAAGTTGTATTGAGGTTCTTCAAAGCCCGCCGCTCTTCCTGAGGGACTGGTGGAGACACGATCCTCTATAACTCCATATCCAATATTCAATACGTATGGGTCCAATCAAATTCAAAGGATTTGGTTCAAATCCCTTTCACCGTTTAGCCCCAATACAGAAGATAAAGACGCTCTAACTTCAGCTTCACTGGGACTTAAAGTGTGTGTTGTACAGCAAACACTGCAATGCTAAGTGATTAAAATAATAAGGATAATTATTCACGAACACATCTTTTACGACTAAAGAAAGCAGCGCTTTAGTGGCACTTAAATGGCACTTACTTGTAGCACTTTGTAGTTTAACTTTATTGAAGAAATTGTACTTTCTGAGTTTGTACTCATGGTTGAATTCACTTATTGTGAGTCGCTTTGGATAAAAGCGTCAGCTAAATGAAATGTAATGTAATCTGTCTGTGTTGTGTCTCATTGCGTAATCGTCCAAATGCTAACCAAACAAGTATAGACTCAAGGAATCACACTGATCATCTAAATCATCTTCCATAGCAGCTGTGTGGGAATGCAAAGAGAGGTTTTAAACCGCAATGATTGTCATCGCGAGACAAAGACATCCCTCCGACATGATGTTGACATTAATGACCCATCTGCATCCATCTCTGCATTTACATTTGTATGGAAGGTCAAACCCTCTCCAGTGCCACCATTCATCCCTCTGCTTGATGGATCCGCATGAAATTTGGTTTCATGCTTCAAACAGAGTTCCTCGTGTCACTGACAAAAGCACCTCCGAAAAAAACTAAAAGGTCACCGTGCAGCTAAACACACTCAGCTAGAACATCGCTGCCCATTAAATGAAATAGCCTCAAATAAAGATAAAAAACATTTTTCTAGCTAATCCTGTCTACTGCTGTGCTGCGACCTAGTGCCACAGTTGTTGTGCGACGTTACGCCCGTGCACATGGAAAACATAAAGCCTGGACTGAGACGCTCGTTGGCCGTGGAGAGTCTTCGCTGAGGGTGTGTGAGTGTGTGAGGAGAGGAACGGGGGAGCGGGCAATCATACACACATCTCTGTAGTGGCTCTTCAGAGCCGCCTCATTACGGCTAGTTTATGAGAGGAATAAAAAAAGAAAGAAGACAATTTGGTTTTGAAGATAATTGCAACAACATTATCATCATGTGCAAGTCATGATTCGCTGCCTCCTGTGTTTTTCCCCAACATATTGTGCTGTGAATATTCAATGGTTCCTCTCATGCAGTTGTCGGTCTTTGCAGATGAAATGAAATGAAAGGTTTATCTCTATACCGGTACCTGTGTCCAACATGTAGTCCACTAAACTCTTCCCACACAATGTAGCTGGACTTTAAGGGGAGAATCTTCAGGTAAAAACATAGTTTTTCATGCACAGATCAATTTGAGATATTTGGGGCTGTACTGCTTCCATAACATCTTCTTTCAGACATTTTCAGACAAGAAAACATCCAAAATACACATTTATGTGTTGATTTTACTACTTTGTGTTTAGATAACGCCTCATTTGCACATTTTTACATAACATTTTGGATAACTTGTATTACAAAAAGAACTGACATTAATGTCAGTAATGAACTGGGCAAGTGTCTTATTGTTGATATCTATTGGTTATGTATTAATAACTTCATAATGTCATTTAAACATCTCTTTAAATGAGTTATTGCTCAGACTTCAGCAGCTCTTACATCCCCTACATAAACTTTACACTTCCATTCCTAAATATACTCTGAGGGTTTGTTCATATGATGCTCAGAGACGTATTTATACAACATTTCATCAGTAAAAACATGGATGGAAATTCATTTTTATTGGCTCTTGAGATCATTTTCTGATTTATGGAGTGACAGAAAGAGATATCCAAGCTCCCCTCCCCAAATGTATGCAAATGATGACATATTTGATAAGATAAAGCCTCATTTGCATATTCAAACATAGGTTTGAGTGGATCAAGGCGCTGTCTGGCTGTGCAGGGGACAGTCCGGGGTCACGCAGTTCCAAACTATCGCCCGTGTACGTTCATCTGAGTGGGACACGCTCAGCCTCCGCCTCCTTGAATGCACATCCGTGTGAAACATCTGGATCCCACGAGGTGACTCCCTCCCAGCTATTTGATGTCACACCGCTCGCCCTCCTTCCAGGCCGTGCCCACATGGGCGGCTGGGTGGAGCTGGCACAGATGCCCCATGAATAGAAGGCCCTCTGAAATGAGGCGGTTCAGGGGAGGGGAAGAGGGCCGGAGAGAACTCAAGGAACGGGGCCACGGGACGGGGGTCGTCACGGCGGCTTTGTCGGCAGGCTGGCTCCCATTGTCCCGGTGACGAAGCGGGGAGGACAGGGTCCTGATGGGGGACGGGCACCGTTAATAGGAGTCACACTGAGGCTGTCAGCGGGGCGTCCCGGGGCGCCACATGCGACCGTGCTGCTACATACGAGGGCCGGGGCGTGCTTTAGCAGGCTGGAAGGTATGCGGGTGGGCCGGTCGCGTCCGTGTGAACGTGCACGCTCCTCCTCAAAGTGACACGCGCGTTACAACACATGGCAGTTGAGTCAAGCTCCTGAGGGCGAGCCTCAGCTGATCCATTCTGCACTTTTTAAACCATGCATTTCTTTGGCATTGCTTAGTATAATAAACAAAGTTGTTTTTGCTGTGAAATGTTATATATTTGTTGCAGTATATGCTGCATTATTAAGCTGTTTTCTGCCCCAAACTGCAACTTGCACACACTATATAGAACATGCAGCTTTTCCCCAAACACAAATGGACTTTTTTTTCTTTTTTGATGATGTCCAGTTGTGTGAGGCTGACAAAGGAGACATTGAAGATCCATTCAGGGACTTCTTCAGAGCGCCTGACAGTAGAACAAACACAGCCTCGGGGGTTTGGTTTGTTTACCTAACCTGTACTGTATGCCTTTATGGATATGAGGCGGCGTGTGTGCGTTATGTGTAAGACAGTGACAGTAAGTCTTTCTCTCCAGCGCCCTGATTCAGAGCCTCTTGGGATGATTATTAATGTAATAATTAAACATTTATTGCCAACAGCACCTGCTCTCTCTCCATCTCTCTCTCTCTCTCTCTCCCCTCTGGACCCCCGGGGACTCCATCAGAGAGAGGGAGAGCAGCAGAGGGAGGGAGGGAGCGACACAGGAGGAGCCAGAAGGGAGGGGTTGCAGAGCGGAGAGCAGCGAATCCGAAGGGGTCACCGTCACATCGCTGGATTCTTTCACACCGGCGAGAGGCTGTGGTTTTGTGCGTGGCAGCAGACGGCGTGTGAAGTTATGTGATCCCAGAACAAAAGGAACAAGGAGGACGGAAACAATCCGATGCTGGGAAGGAAGCGGAGGGAAAGCACAGCGAGGGGGCCCCCGAAAGCCCACTCTGACATCCTTCAGCCAACCAATCATTTAAACTTGCTTCCTTACTTCCTTTTATCCACTTTTACATCAAGACTTATCTTTTTTTTAAATATTTTTCCTTCAAATTGGTTGAATTATTTGAATCAACTTTGGCATCAAGAGGACATCTCTGTGGACGGACTCCCACCTTTTGAAAGGTCAGACGTACAGAGACCCAGGAGGGAGAGAAGCCGGTCCCTCGGATCAAGATGCTGCGCTACCTGATCAAGACCCTGCTGCAGATGAACCTGTTCACCGACAGCATCCGGAACCCGTCCAACGGCACCGATCCCTCCTTCAACGGCTCCCTGCTGGACTGGGGAAACTTCACCGGCTTCAACGGTAAGCGCAGTCGATGTGTCATCCGACCCCCTGTTCCCTCACTGTGTCGACGGTGTATAGAGCAACCATGTAAGTCGCTTTGGATAAAAGCGTCAGCTAAATGTCATTTTTCATTTAATCTAAACATGCATCATGAGTCATGCCAGTCCATAATCACATAAGTTTCTTTGCTAAAAGCTGATTACGGGATACAGCGGCAGTATTTAAGGGGTGTCCCGCGCCTCCTGATTTCACAATGAGGATCCTTGAAGTGTTGAAATAAATCCAAGTGAGACCCTTTTACATTGGACAGGGTGATCCAGCCATTGGACACACTCCTCATGTCCGGCTGCTGTCCTGGAGCAAGCAGAACCAATGCTCGCCTCAGTCTAAATCCCCCCCCCCCCCCCCCCCCCCAAACAAAAGGGTCAATGGATGATCTCACACTGGGATCACACGCTTGTCAGAGTGTTTTGCGGGCGCTCTGTTTTGCTGAATGAAGCCGTCTGCTGTCAGGCGGACCGGAGCTGTCACATGCCCTTAACTTTTGGCGACGGAGCTCCATCTCACAGCGGCTCGGCTCGGCTCGGCTCGGCTCCACGAGGAATTCATGAGAGTCTGGTGTTTTTTTTTATGGTGTTTTTTTTACTGTGTGTCTGCACAGGCTTATTAACACGCTGTAACGAGCTGTCCCTGCCGTGCTGGGCTCTAATGGCAGCGCTGTGTATGTATATATGGATGTACATGTAGGTGTGTGTGTGTGTGTGTGTGTGTGTGTGTGTGTGTGTGTGTGTGTGTGTGTGCGTGTTGTATGGGATAGAGTTAAGTCAACACATCACCTTGATGTCTGCTATAATGAGCACCCGAGCTTTGTCTCCATGTCAGTGCATACCAATGAAAGCTGCATTCAGCTGCACACACACACACACACACACACACACACACACACACACACACACACACGCACACACACACACACACACACACACACACACACCATTGTCAAGTGTGTCTAACATATTCAATATATTACTTGCTTTAAACTGCACCGGATTCTTCCTTCCTTCCTTCCTTCCTTCCTTCCTTAGTTTCTCTCTCTCTCTTTTCCCTTCCTTCCTTTCTTCCTTCCTTCCTACCTTTCTTTCCCTTCTCCCTTTTCTGTCTTCCTTCCTTCCTTCTGTCCCTCACTTCTTACCTCCCTCCTTCCTTCCTTCCTAACTTCCTACCTTCTGTCCTACCTTGCCTACCTCCTTCCTTCCTTGCCTCCCTCTCTCCTTCCTTCCTTCCTTTCTTGACTACCTCCTTTCTTCCTTGCCTCCTTCCTTCCCTCCTTCCGTCCTACCTTGCCTACCTCCTTCCTTCCTTGCCTCCTTCCTTCCTTCCTTGCCTCCTTCCTTTCTTTCTTCCTTCCTTCCCTCCTTCCTTCCTTCCTTCCTTCCATCCCTCCCCTCCCTCCTCTCCTTTTGTCCCTCACTTCTTCCTTCCATCCTTGCCTCCCTCCCTCCTTCCTTCCTTCCTTGCCTCCCTCCTTGCCTCCCTCCTTCCTTCCTTGCCTCCCTCCTTGCCTCCCTCCTCCCTTCCTTCCTTGCCTCCCTCCTTGTCTCCCTCCTTCCTTCCTTCCTTTCTTCCTTCCTTGCCTCCCTCCTTGCTTCCCTCCTTCCTTCCTTCCTTCCTTCCTTCCTTCCTTCCTTCGGTCCCTCCCCTCCCCTCCCACCCCTCATTCTGTCTCTCCCTCCTTCCCTCCCTCCTTGCCTCCCTCCTTCCTTCCTTCCTTCCTTGCCTCCCTCTTTCCTTCCTTCCTTCCTTCCTTGCCTCCCTCATTGCCTCCTTCCTTCCTTCCTTTCTTCCTTCCTTGCCTCCATCCTTGCTTCCCTCCTTCCTTCCTTCCTTCCCTCCTTCCTTCCTTCCTTCCTTCCTTCCGTCCCTCCCCTCCCCATCTTCTGTCCCTCCCTCCTTCCCTCCCTCCTTGCCTCCCTCCTTCCTTCCTTCCTTCCTTCCTTCCTTCCATCCTTTTTATCCTGTCTCTTTTTTCCATTTTAAATGCCGAGCTGGTTTCTAAAATATCCAGCTGCTTCCCAGCTTGTGTGCATCGACTGGCGGTTGGAGCCAGTGGCAGGGTCATCGTCTGTGTGTGTGTGTGTGTGTGTGTGTGTGTGTGTGTGTGTGTGTGTGTGTGTGTGTGTGTGTGTGTGTGTGCTTGGTCACAGAGAGGTGAGTGAGGTTAGTCTTTGATGAGTGGACGCGGGTGTGAAGGGTAGATGTGCTGATAGCAGCATCACTGCGGCTGCAGACTTCACAGCGTCTCTTTCATTGTTCTCACGCTTGTATTTGGTTCCCCCGTCGCATCCCTCCTCTCATCCAGCGCTCTAATGGAGTGGAGATTGAGCGCGGCGTCGGCCGTGAGGATCTATAGCGGCCTGGTGAGAAAGTAAGGAGAGGCGAGGAGGAACAATGACTCTCTGGCTTCATATTCTGGGAGATCTCTCCCCTCAAACCGCATCTCCTCCGATCTTTAGGCGGCATCGACGCATTCGGGGAGTTTAAATGAAGACGAGGTGGATGCAACAGTTCTACTAATCAGCGATCAATGAGATAAAGTATCCGTTGTACACCGGTGTGAAGGTAATGGATCGACCGCATGAGGACAATGAAAGACAAACCCTGATATCTAACTTTCCAGGTGCTTCAGGAATCAATACTGTCTCTCGACAAAAGGTGAATCCGTCTATTTCCCTTCCTTTGTCCTCTTTGCTCAGATTGGAATTGATACCCTACATTTATATATTATAATTTTTGTTGTCATAATAGAGATGTATTTCGCTGACCATTATGCGCTGACTCATCAGTGTGTGTGTGTGTGTGTGTGTGTTGGTCAGACCGTGGGTATCCAGGCGAGGAGCTCAATAGCAGGCAGTGGGCGGACAGCTTGTGTGGGTCGACCTGGAGCTCAGAGGGAAATCAATGCGGCCCGATAACCAATTTGTGAAATAATGGACAATTCACTCAAACACAGCAGTGTAGTGGACTGCTGGGGCCCGGCAACGTTATCTATTAGTTCTCTTACACATTCTCCCCTTTCCCTTATCCCACCCTCTCTGCTTCCTCTGAGCGTTGTATACGACTACCACGTGTCACAAATTAAGGCCATTCATGTTTTTAATGGTCATGATGAAAGAAAACATGACACTATATATATATACACATTTGATCATTTCTGTCTATGGTCTAAACTTCTTTACAGCTTTTATTTCCCCATTTACACTGACAAAAAAAAAACATGAAGGGAACATGAAAGAGAAATATTTTGAAATGGTAATGCATTTATTAAAGCTACTGAGGAACTTTAACATGGGGTTGATTTTGGGGGTCGCTGTGGACAAAAGCGGCAGGTTGAAGGCTGCAGTGAAGCCGGGTCAGGGTCCATGAACTGGTCTCTGCTGGGTCAGGGTCCATGAACTGGTCTCTACTGGGTCAGGGTCCATGAACTGGTCTCTGCTGGGTCAGGGTCCATGAACTGGTCTCTGCTGGATCAGGGTCCATGAACTGGTCTCTGCTGGGTCAGGGTCCATGAACTGGTCTCTGCTGGGTCAGGGTCCATGAACTGGTCTCTGCTGGATCAGGGTCCATGAACTGGTCTCTGCTGGGTCAGGGTCCATGAACTGGTCTCTGCTGGGTCAGGGTTCATGAACTGGTCTCTGCTGGGTCAGGGTCCATGAACTGGTCTCTACTGGATCAGGGTCCATGAACTGGTCTCTGCTGGATCAGGGTCCATGAACTGGTCTCTGCTGGGTCAGGGTCCATGAACTGGTCTCTGCTGGATCAGGGTCCCTGAACTGGTCTCTGCTGGATCAGGGTCCATGAACTGGTCTCTGCTGGGTCAGGGTCCATGAACTGGTCTCTGCTGGAGTCTGAGCTTGAAGAGGTTCTGGTGAACCTGCATTCTATGAATTGCTTCGTCTGATTTCAAAGGGAATCAAACCCGAAGACAAACATTAAAAGTAAGGACGTAGAAACAGCCAGTCTCCCTGCTGATGGTCTACTGATGAACTTTAGGGTTAAATTGAGACTTTTTCATAAACAGTTGCAGTTTACATGCGGTCCCTTTAAGGGAATTTCTTCAAACTTATATTTCTGTTCTGTGATTTAAGAGAATTTTGAAAAAACAAGAAAAAACATTGATCCCCACACACACACACACACACACACACACACACACACACACACACACACACACACACACACACACACACACACACACACATTTTTCAAGGTGTCAAGTGTGTCTAACATATTCAATATATTACTTGCTTTAAACTGCACCGGATTCTTCCTTCCTTCCTTTTTTCCTTCCTTAGTTTCTCTCTCCCTCTTTTCCCTTCCTTCCTTCCTTCCTTCCTTCCAACCTTTCTTCTCCTTCAGTCTTTTCTGTCTTCCTTCCTTCCTTCTGTCCCTCTTTCTGTCCCTCACTTCTTACCTCCCTCCTTCCTTCCTTCCTTCCTACCTTGCCTACCTCCTTCCTTCCTTCCTTCTTTGCCTACTTCCTTCCTTTCTTGCCTACCTCCTTCCTTCCTTGCCTCCTTCCTTCCTTCCTACCTTGCTTACCTCCTTGCTTCCTTCCTTCCCTACCTCCTTCCCTCCCTCCCTCCTTCTGTCCCTCACTTCTTACCTCCCTCCTTCCTTCCTTCCTTCCTACCTTGCCTACCTCCTTCCTTCCTTCCTTCCTTGCCTACTTCCTTCCTTCCTTGCCTACCTCCTTCCTTCCTTGCCTCCTTCCTTCCTTCCTTCCTTCCTACCTTGCCTACCTCCTTCCTTCCTTCCCTACCTCCTTCCTTCCTTCCCTCCCTCCTTCTGTCCCTCACTTCTTACCTCCCTCCCTCCTTCCTTCCTTCCTTGCCTCCCGCCTTGCTTCCCTCCTTTCTTCCTTCCTTCCGTCCCTCCCCTCCCTCCCTCCTTCTGTCCCTCACTTCTTCCCTCCTTCCTTCCTTCCTTCCTTCCTTCCTTGCCGTGATTTAAGAGAATTTTGAAAAAACAAGAAAAAACATTGATCCCCTCACACACACACACACACACACACACACACACACACACACACACACACACACACACACACACACACACACACACACACACACTTTTGAATCAAAACCACAAGTTTATCTGAAAATGACCTTACATGCTTTAAATAAAACACTCTAAAATGATTTGATAATGGGTTTTAATTGTTTTCTTTGATCATACAGACTTTACTTGAACTTGTATTGATTAAGTACTCCAAAGAAAGAAAGGGCACTTGGTGCTTCTCTATGTGTCTCCTGTGAGCTCTTATTATTAAAATGTTGTATATCTATCGACGAGCCAAATATCTCTGTTCCCCAAGGACCGCGTATGGATTCTGCAGTCTCTTATGGATTATCTCCATAGTCAGATGTTGCATCCACAGCAGGGTGTGTGTGTGTGTGTGTGTGTGTGTGCGTGCCCACAAACACATAGGCATCATTGCATTGAGGCAGCTGTAGATGTTTCCGTGTAATTGTATGTGTGATGTATTGTAATTTATGGGCGCTAATGCAGCCATTTGTCCCGTCATGGAGGTCAAGTAGGCTCCCCTTTGCTCTCTTCACCATAAATCTGCCAGGGAGTCATTACCGCTGTCTGCGCGTGTGTCTCTCTCTCTTTCTGTGTGTGTGTACATATTTCCCAGCTAATTACTTCTAAATATTTCAATATGCAAATCCCATAAAAGTAGCCTACGGATTTGTATTTGTGCAGAAGAGAAGCAGAGCTGCCTGCAGAACCTTTATCCGTACGAATCAACCCTTTTTCATACAAGCTGCATTCAGAAAGAGGCTGTTGAGCCACAGAGGGAGGGCCACCACCAAGGGGCCCCGATGCCCACCAGGAGCCGGTAACTGGGAATAGCCGGCTGCTAAGAGATGCATTATTAATGTCGATTTCCAGGGAGCGTTTGGGAAGCCGAACATCTTTATTCATCGCCCAGAAACCACCAGTTGTCTCCCCCGTCGGCCTCACTTCAGCCGGACGCCGCCGCCGCCGCCGCCGCCGCCAGGCAGCCATTAGCGTTCCCGCGGATGCACAAATGGCACGGAGACGCACGCTAATGCCAAGACGCCAGGTACTCAGGCGCGAGCGCTTCCTGTCAAAGCGTGACCCCCGGCGTGACGTCCGGATCATTAGATGTGACCTTTCTCAGTCAGTCTGATGCCGGGACTTTGTAGTCGGCTAGAAAGAGAATGTCAGATGACCGGGGAGGGCTCGGCAGCGGCTGGCCAGACAAACACACACACACACACACACACACACACACACACACACACACACACACACACACACACACACACACACACACACACCATTGTCAAGTGTGTCTAACATATTCAATATATTACTTGCTTTAAACTGCACCGGATTTTTTCTTCCTTCCTTAGTTTCTCTCTCCCTCTTTTCCCTTCCTTCCTTCCTTCCTTCCTTCCTACCTTTCTTGCCCTTCACCCTTTTCTGTCTTCCTTCCTTCCTTCCCTCCCTCCCTCCTTCTGTCACTCACTTCTTACCTCCCTCCCTACTTCCTTTCTTCCTTCCTTCCTACCTTGCCTACCTCCTTCCTTCCTTGCCTACCTCCTTCCTTCCTTGCCTCCCTCCTTCTTTACTTCCTTCCTTACCTCCCTCCTTGCCTCCTTCCTTCCTTCCTTCCTTACGTGCCTCCCCTCCCTCCCTCCTTCTGTCCCTCACTTCTTCCCTCATTCCTTCCTTCCTCACACACACACACACACACACACACACACACACACACACACACCACACACACACACACACACACACACACACACGTCAAGTGTGTCTAACATATTCAATATATTACTTGCTTTAAACTGCACCGGATTCTTTCTTCCTTCCTTTTTTCCTTCCTTAGTTTCTCTCTCCCTCTTTTCCCTTCCTTCCTTCCTTACTTCCTTCCTACCTTTCTTGCCCTTCACCCTTTTCTGTCTTCCTTCCTTCCTTCCTTCCTTCCTTCCTTCCGTCCCTCCCCACCCTCCCTCCTTCTGTCACTCACTTCTTACCTCCCTCCCTACTTCCTTCCTTCCTTCCCTCCCTCCTTCCTTCCTTCCTTCCTTCCTTCCTTCCTTCTATCCTTCCTTCTTTCCTTCCTTTCTTGCCTACCTCCTTCCTTCCTTCCTTCCGTTCCTCCCCTCCCTCCCTCCTTCTGTCCCTCACTTCTTCCCTCATTCCTTCCTTCCTTGCCGTGATTTAAGAGAATTTTGAAAAAACAAGGAAAAACATTGATCCCCTCACACACACACACACACACACACACACACACACACACACACACACACACACACACACACACACACACACACACACACACACACACAGTGATGGCATCCAGCCAAAACAAAGCCATTACTCTCTCCGGTCGGGGCGGGTCAGGCCTCTTCACACTCTGGCCTGGCGGCGCTCTCGTCTGTGACGCTCCGGTTATTGTTTCAATTTCTCCATTCAACGTGTTTCGATGGTGAGCAGCTCACGTTTATGACATTTATCAAAGATGTGTTGACACGCCAATCTAAAAAAAACTCCTGCAAAAGTTCTGCTTCAGTTGGTTGTTTTGGTGGAGGATTTGGAGGAAGAGAAGTCGTTATGTTCCTCTGGGTTTATTGTAAATGTTAAAAACACGGAGGTGCAACCTCTAGCGACGCTCATCCTCGTAACGTTTCTGAAGTGGGAAGTGTTTACCAGATGGGTGGTGCAGGACAAAGCTTGACTGATGTTGCACAGCTGCTATCTGTGCCTCCATCAGACACTTCACACGCATTGATTTCCTCTACATCTGGACCTCCTCTTGTTTTGCATACAAAACCCGCCTTTTAAAACACAACATGGCCACGGTATGACATGTACACTTTATTCTGTCATACCACAGGTGATTTATTCTATCGTTCACATCCTTCAATTACTGTGTGAGTGTTACAATTAGTGCTTTTTAAATGGTCGTTTTAAATTCCAACGTATCACGTGTTTGTCATGGCTCCTCATTTGAAGCGTCGTTTCCTTTTCTAAGTCCACAATCTGACCTGTTGCTCTTCACAGCAGAAGCCATTTCTTCCAATAAAATGAAGAGACGGTGATGATAGTGTTAATCAAAAGAGGGCTGGATTGATTTTAAGGGGAGAAATGTCATGCAATGGTCAGTTTAAACATTCTGGGATGTTTTATTTGAGTACTTTTTCTTTTCATATTTGTAGATTTCTCAGATATTCACCCATTGTCTCCCCATGAGGCAAACAGCCAACAGTATCAAGCAAAAATGAAGATAAATGACGTCAACTCTTCCTCATCTTCTCAGATGACATCATGTTGTTCTTATTGAACACTCTCAGAGCTTCCTCCTCTCTCTCTCCTCCTCTTCACCAGTGCCGTATCTGTACTCGCCCGCCCTCTCTATCTCACTCGCCTCAATTGGGTTCCTCTCCGCCGTGATTTATCAGCTCTGAGGCCGTTGCATAAACAGCATCGCCGCATTGTGTGTGAATGCAAACCAAAAGGGAACAGAAATCTGAGTGTGTGTGTTTGTCAGCCTCTCGTTAATGAAGGATCTGAGTCGCATCTCGTCCTTCTCCACCCGCTCTGTGCTCCTTCACCTCATCCCTCCATCTGTGCCGCCCATCTCTCCCCCCCATTAAGGAGCCTCCTCGGTCTCTTCCAGTGGAGGATGAATAACATCAGGCGGTCCTCGAGCGGCACAGCGAGGACAGCGGTCCAGCCACGAGCCCAATTATCCTCGGATCATCCCCACGTAGCTGCTATCAGCTGGAGCCTCCATCACGGGCTCCATCAGGCTTCCCGCATGAGCTTATCATCCACAATTTCCCTTTGAAGCCCCAATTTGTAGCTCCAGCACGGGGTCTTCAGTCGATCCATTGTCCCCCCATTGCTCTCCAAATATAAGTTCCACCTCTGTTTGTTCATGCTGGTTGAGTAAATTTGGATATTTCCCGGAAAAACTATATGTCATTGCCAAAAGCACTCCCCCCCCCCTCCCCCCCTTTATTGTGACAGTAAAGATTCAGCAATCGAAACAAACTTTATTCTGCTTTTGTTCTAATATTTTCTTCTATTTAGCATTCAGACCTGTTGAGACCTTTTTGGCAACGCATTCCTCGCTCGCTGTCTGAGATAATATGCAGAATTATGTACATAGCCGAGCAGGGATGGAGATCAGGCAGCATCTGGGGTGGAGGAGGAGGGAGACGGACCCGAGATGCTACTTTGTAAGTAGGAGACCGTTCTGCATATGCTAATAGCAGATTGGACAACTTCCTCCATCACGACGAGGTTTATTTTTTTTCCGGTTGCTGTGCACAGGCAGATTGGATGGTGATGAAGATGTAAGATGGCGCTTAGATTTACTTAGAAGGTGCAGTATGGGGGCAGGGATTAGTGTCATGGATTTGCACACACACACAAAAAGAAAAGAGAAAGGCGTGGATCAGGGGGGACGACAGCTCCCCGGAATTATAATTGTCAGAGCGGCTCGTTCAATTTCTCGACTGCTTGTGGGAGGAAGAGTTGTGATAAGCCGCGGAGATGGAGTATGATAATGCAGCTTTGTTCCTGAGGTGCGCACAGCTACTGCTGAATGAGAATCAGAGATGTACGAGGAGGAGCTGACTGGGCGTCTGGGTCTTCATCTCCTTTTATACTTCATGTCCGTTTCACAAATGTTGGAAAATATACTTTCTGGTTTTTCCTCCAGCAGGTTTTTTATTCCCTAACTACAGCAGACATGCCTGGTATCTCAATGCAATAACCCCAAGTTAAGTTAAAGTTCCCAAAGTGGGGAAATAGATTTAAAATGTTCCCTGTCTGTTGCATGTGTATGTGCATATATAATACATGTATGCACAGTGTTTCTCTGTCTGCTTAACACTGATGAACTCTGCTAGTTAGCGTCCTCTGCTCCATGAGAGAGGTGCACCGTTAGCATCTTTAGCTAGTCCTCTGTAGCACGCTGAGCACCTGCTGAAGTCGGTTCTTTCTACAGATCTTTAACACCACTGCTGACTGAACACTTTCTATCTTTAACTTGTTAGCTACAGTTAAAAGCACATTTATCGACTATTTTTTGTGTGTGCCTCTGCTAGCTGAACTGTCAATCAAACATTTAGTCCCACCCACTCACAGGCCGGTAGGGTATAGAGGCCTGGTCACGCCAGTATTTCAAAAACGGAGAAATAGATGATTTGGGTGAATCAAATATTTGTGTCAAGTTCAACGTCTTTGACTGAAATCCGCTGTAAGGGGGACTTATGAAGGTTTTAGTGAAGCGTTATAATCGCTTTGTCATTTTAAAGACTTTACGGAACTATTAAAACTTAATGATCTTTTTTAAATGTAAAACCACACACCTCTTCTCACAAGGGTTACGGTGCTTCAGCAATTTAAATGAATTAAAATCGGAACTGCGGATGAGGAGGTAGCACAGTTTTAGTTTTGAAAAAACACAATTCTCATTTTCGTGAGACAGGAAAAAAAGAGCTGTGGGCTTATATGATTCACAGCGTTGACATTTGAAGGAACAAAATGAATAGCATGAAAATGAAAAAGGAGGACTTGAATATTCTATTGACAGAGCACAGCCGTGGGGAAATTAATGCCTTGGCGGTTCTAATATTTAATGCAAAAAGGGGAGAGTCCTGTGACTTTGGATGGACTCTCATGGTCATTGAAACACAACACACTTGCATTGTGTGTGTGTGTGTGTGTGCATCTCAAAATGGAGACACTCCTCTGGAACTCTTCTTTTTTTTCCGCTTACACAAAGAGGATTTGTCTTTGTTTCCACCAATTAACGTCCTAACGCGTTAAAGACATGTATATGCACAACGTTGAAATCGATCCCATCAATAGAATCACACGACGCATGCTTGCACACTGCGAACACGATGCTTTCCCTTCTTCAATCAGCGCCTCCCATAAATCATCCGCACCCTCTACTCTCAACTCCCGCTTCAGTCTATTAACGAGGCCCACAGGGAGGAGGTCAGGCCAAAACGAGGGGTTAAGTGTGCCGACGACTCGCGGGTCACCGAGAGAGGTCGCGACCCTTGAACTCCCCCTCTCCCCTCCGTAACCCTCGCAACGCCTTCACTGAGTACGATGAGTGCGATGACACCGTCCCTTTGTTCGTCACATCTGCCCCCGCTCCATTGTTATTCCAATCAGTGCGATTAGTTATGAGGAGGTGTCACGGTCGAGTGCAGGGATTCTACCGTTGGAGGAGAAGCATTGATGTGCTTGACACAAAATGCTCCAGTCATGACTAAAACATTGCTTGCCTGAAGTCAGATGTTGCATCACAATTACGGACTAATAGCAAAATTTGTATGCGTAGCAATTTTTCTCCTCCAACTTATCAAGTCTTGCTGAAACAAACACAGTTAAAAACAAACTGCCGGATGCTTTAAATTACAGTGGAGTGGAGTGAAGGTTGGAAGGTTGTTTCTTTTTTATTATGTAAATTGATCTTAGCATCTGATGGCGGCTGTTCTGGTGCTTGCTCTGTTATATTCTCCTCGATAGACACACACACACACACACACACACACACACACACACACACACACACACACACACACACACACACACACACACACACACACACGTACCTGAACATGTCAATGTCAATATAGAATATTGCACACAGGTGAAAAAAGAAAAGCCATCCGTGTAAGCATGACAAATCTCTTCCTCTGTTTTTCTCTCTCTGACACACACACACACACACACACACACACACACACACACACACACACACACACACACACACACACACACACACACACACGCTCATAGACACACAGTAATACAGCTGTCTCCAAAATCCATTTCAAATCACAATCCCGCTGCCAATTATCTTCTGAATCCATTGGTGGGAAAGAAACATACAATGACAACCCTGCAGTGTCAACACAATTGGCCATGCATGCCTATGAATACTAAGATATAAAAGCAGTGCGGTAAGCGAGGAGCGTGGTGGCTTTGAGCCGATACTATACCATATGTTCTCCCTCACTCCAGGAATAGAAGGTCTCTCTGCATATTAATGAATGGCTGATCATGCACGGGACAACAATGACAATAATACAGTGATAGTTTTTTGCAATTTTCAAGACACAAAAAGTGATACTTGTGGCAAAGTTATAGAAAGCACTAACTCATGCAGTCCAGTTTGTTTTGCACTGAGCTTTAACACACTTTAACACACTTTCTGCAAATAACTACAAACAGTTATCTACATTAGATTCTTTATTCCAAACTAACAGCCTGTGTGTTGTTTGCTAAACACTGCTGTTGAAACGCAACACTCAATTATCAATCCTGTACCCAGAATGCACCTGTGAAAACACCTGTAACCAATGTGATAAATAGGGCTCAGGTTTGCTCTTTGGTGTGAACAACAGAGAGAGCGAGAGGACTGTAATTACAATACGCTGTGTTTAGTTTACAGTGCAATACTGGAATATGTTCATGTTGAAGTCGCTGTCTCTGATCATGTTGTGAGTTTATTGTGTTCATATCTATATTTACAGCATGCTACATGTTTTATACTCAGCTCATCAGTGAATCTGCACGTGGAGAAAGCTGTTTATTTGGTGTTTGTGTTGCAAACATACATTTCGAGCATAGTTTTGAATGAAACGTTAGCTTTTGAAAGATATGTGAGGTATTGAGTGTGTTGTGTTTATGTCTGTAATGGAAAGTTTCAACAAAGAGAGCCCTAGTTTGAGAACCTGTGCTGAAGCAGCTGTAGTTAGACATTTCCTTTGAGCGTTTTGTGTCTTCTCAGTGTCGTCTGAGGTCAGACCGAGGGAGACATGAAGGCAAGGCCCTCTGCAGGAGGCTTGTTTCTCTGTGTAAGGTCACAACAGATGACACCATGGAATATGTGTCTTCTGGAAACTGACAAATTGTTTTCATTAATGAGATTTATTTTTCGCACTTTATCACAGTTTCTCTTTCTCTTTGCCCCCCCCTCCCCCTTCTTTGCATCTTAATTGTAGATGTCTTGGGATAATCTCCCTTGGAAGTAAGACCATTGATTTCAGTGGGACTACGCTGAATAAATGAGGTCTAAATTACATGCGAAATAAATTCTCTTCTAATAGTATAGTTAAAAAAGATCTATAAAAGGACTCGCTCCACAGCAGATAAATACAGAAAAATATGCCCAGCATGCCGCAGCAATAAACCCATCCATGGCGTGATTTGTTCATTATTATTTGATGCATGATCTCAATTTATGCCTCAGTGTATCTGTCATGCAAGATGCCAATAATGATTCATTAGCTGAGACTGTAAATATGTGTGTGTCAAGAGGATACTACCCATGGGCTGTAGCTGAACACACCAGGCAATCACTGAATAAACACTAATGAATCAATACAGTCTGCCTGTGCCCTTCCCTGACATCTCTCCAACCATCCTCACGCACACACACACTCACACACACACACACACACACACACACACACACACACACACACACACACACACACACACACACACACACACACACACACAGGCAAACAAAAGCCCGTAAGTGGATTGACTTGAGAAGATATTCCCCTCTTTGTCCGTTTCCTCCTCCTCTGTCTGACTGTAACACAGAGTGATCGTGACCGAAGTTCACTTTTAATTGCATAAATAAATTGTATAAATGTAATTATGCTCAGAGTAATGTTTGCAGGATATTCTAATTTTGACATTTATGATAATGTTGCCCGCGCAGGCCGAGGTCACAGGCAGTCAATCAAATGCGAGAGTCTGACTTTGGGCTCATTAAAGTGAATGTAGAGTAAATGCCACTTTGATTACGCTTGCACCGTTTTTGGCCGTCGCCATCTTGTTTTTTTTTGCAACCAGACACGAGAGGAGTCGCCCTCTGATGGCCGTTGGAAAGAATGCAGGTTCCAGACACTTAAACGCCTGCTGCAACAACACATACGCACACAACGCTGAGTGTTCCCTTTGACTGACAAAAGCATTCACACACTTGAGTAATACAAAAATAAAAGGTTCACATGCAGTACAAGAGCAGTGACACAGATAACAGACAATACTACATCTTCTACATGTCTATATGTAGATCACGAGTGTGTCCCCACTACGTTAGATTTACTGTTTAGTGGTCATGAAAAAAGATTTGAATTGACCTTTATTACTGCAATAGTCCCTCTGAAAACTGCCATTAACGTAAAAGTCGGGTTACGAGCCGCTACTACCTTCGGTCAGTGTCCCCGTTAGCTCCCCGCTGTAGCCAGCTGGGGCTCCTGCTAGCGCTCCATTACTTCCCCGCTAACTTCCGCTAGCTCCCCGAAAATCACCGAAGGTAGCGGGACCAGGCTCGACACCCGACTTGGGCAGAGGGGACGCGGGCAGTAGCAGCAGCAGCGGCCGGTAGCAGCAGCAGCGCTAGCTAGCAGCAGCGCTAATAGCACTGCTCCTAGCTTGCTACAGCGGGGACACTGACCAGCCGTAGGAGCGGTTTGTAACCCGACTTTTACGGTACTCGTATATTCTATATTGTGTTTTGTACACGTATATCTTATTTTATATCTATTTTTAGACATTTTTAGATTTTGGATATTCGTGGAGCCCATTCAATGTCATGGGCTCCACTAATGTAGTTCCATTAACGTTCATTGTATTGTGATGTTGGCAGAAATCTCAGAGACCGGTATCTCAAAACCTTGATTATATTGGAAGTAAGTGAGAAGATATGTAATGTTGTAATTCAGCTGACCCTTTAATAATATTTAACAATTTAGATATCTAGCGGTCAAAGCGTCAAAAGATGCTGCCTGGTCAAAAGTGTCCCACAGCGCTGAGTCAGCATAAAGAAAGGCCTGGCTCCACGTGTCATGCTGGCATGATTAAGATGATCACGCTTGTCTTGGGCAGCAGGCCATGTCGTGGTGGAGCTTTGTAAAGTTCAGCACAGTGAGTTAGAGCAGAAAGAAAGGAGGAGTGTTGCGTAACAGGTTGGTCACTTGAGCTCGTCTCTCACAAGCGAACTCCAAACTCAATACCAAACTGCTTCAGTACCTTCTTCTCAAGCCTCCAGGACCAGGACAGCTGATAGGAATCTTGACTAATGGCTTCAAAGTTTTTAAAGTCCATTTTGAATGATGGATTGGCTGACAAGGTGACACATTGAAGAGCAAAGATGAACCCAGATGACGACAGAGAGGGAGGTTGCCAGGTTGTGTTTACTGTCCCCCCCCCCCGCCTCCTCCTCCTGGTCAGTAAACACGGCATCATATGAGAGCCTGATGAGCAGAGGGGACCAGCTGCACCGGCAGGTTGCATTGTGGATTGATGCCACGTAGCCAATTCTCTCAAGGAGCGGGAGGCGCGATGACTCCAATTTCAAACAGCGAGATTACTTCTCAGGCGGAGGAGCAGGGAATTCTTAAAAGGAAAAACCAAACCCAGCGGCTCTCAAGGAGTCTTCCTCTGGCTTCACTAAGGCGCCGGAACAGTTCAATAGAGGAAGGGACATGTGCAGCTGTCGATGGCGATATTGTGTTTGGATACATAGCTTTAAAATATGTGACTATTTCGCTTTTTTTAGTCCTCCTTTATTTGTCTTTCTTTTTTTATTGTGACTATGCTACCTGTAAAATAAGTTTGATTTACGTTGTTATCGGCATAACAAGCATTCAGTATTAATAAATAACGCATTTCCTTTAAATATCAGTATGATGAAGACATTAGAATAAACACATTGAACATGAGAATAAGTTCTGAATAATAGTCGCAATCAACTTCCTTTTTGTTGCCGTTTTTTTTAACCTGATCCAAAGGGAAGTAGAAGGAGCAGGTGGCAGAACCGAGAGGAAGATGCTTCTGGGTTCAGGCCCGGTCTCTCCTGGCAGCAGGATGGTGGTTTAACAGCCAGGCTGTGCTGAGGCTCACCTGGAGGTTAACCTGGAGCCCGGTCATGCTATCAGAAGAGCCAACAGATCCACATCCTCGTGGAAGAAAATATATATAAACTTTATATGATTTATAAAGAGTGTTTGTGCTCTCTAAAAGTAGTAGTGTTGGATGTTACAGGGGACATACATTGGTTTCATGCATTTAGTGGTGTGTTCTTTATACTATGACAGTTTTCCTGTAACGCAAAATATATGTGGATATATTCAATAATAACCCCTGTACCGTGATACGTATCCTAGCATCGTGGGTGTGGATGCTGAAAACCCTAGGAGGGGTAGACTGAGCGATCGTTATATAAAACTATGAATCATAGCTTGTTTTACGGGAAAAAAAAGAGCCCAAAACTACTGTATTTGGATGCAATGAACACCATAAGTAAAATACAAGTGAAATAGATGATTTGGTACATGAGAAAATTCAAATGTGCGCAAATGCAAATCTTTGAGTCCTCGCCTGAATGTTCTCTGTACCATAACCCTCTCTAACTTTGTTATGCTTCACTTTATCAAAGTCAACCTTTGCAGAGAGAATGTTCACATATTGAGCTATGATTTGGGTTAGAGTTGGACCTTACAGCTGCATCATTTCAAAGAAATAATCATCCTGAAAGTGATTTTTTCTAGGCGGACCTGAAACCTTTTCCTTTTTGCTGTGTGTCATCTTCATTTACTCTTAACCAGTAACATAAAGACTGATATTTACACATCTGACCAAAATCTCACATGTGTACCTTTTATTATAACACCAAAATGATTCAAATAGCCCTAGTGGTTGCAGAGATACACCCTTTTTAGTTTGGGGATGCAATTTTCGAGGAAAAGGGCCTAAACATAGGTGTGTACATGAAGAGAGTTCACGAGTCATCACAGAGGTTCTGGACTGACAGAGAGATGAACAGAGGCAGGATCAGGATCAGGACAGCCAAACACAGCGACTACCAGCATGCAGCGGGAGAGAGTGAGGAGAGGGCGTGGCCAGGGCCAACAGGGCAACAAGGGAGACTGACACTTTCGGGCACTTTAATAAGAGTATTGAGATTGGCAGCTCTGCTCGCCGCTCGCCAGCCTGATTACCATAAAGCTATTTATTAGTCTGATTTCCCAGGCTGAGAGCAACAGAGACCGGGGGGAGAGAGGAGTGGAGAGGGAAGGTTAAGGGCAAGTCGCCATGGAAACAGAGCGGCAGGGTAGCGGCGAGTGGTTGGGAATAGCGGACGTCCACTTACAGGTGGAGGGGGAGATGGAACACGGGGTCAGAGGTCACGCCATCAGACTCCCAAATCACGGCGGGGACTCCGTGGCAAAAACCACGGGAGTTTATGAAAGTTAAAAGAAGCGGCGTCGGCGTCCGTGCTCACATTTCACATGCAATTAGTCTCAAACCGTAATCTATGTGCACCCACTGGCACGCATGGACACTCGCTGCAAGTCTTCATTAGCACTAATCAGGGTCTGGCTGCGGCCCCCAGCGGGGCCACCGACGCCTCGCTGAGAGCCGCTTGTCCACGCCGCTCTGAGTACTGCTCACATGGCGCCGAGGCAGGAGAGAGCACAATGGTAATTGTGTGTGTGTGTGTGTGTGTGTGTGAGTGCAGCTCTTATACTCCATCAGGTTGCAGCATGCAGGGACATGGAGTGTAAATAGGTTGGAGTGGACAACACGGCCACAGAGTGAGAGGGCTGAAAACCACAGGAAGTCTCCAAATGTTGCCGTCCATATTTCTGCAGCCATATGTTTCTGCTGCCTGCTCTTTATTCCCCATAATTACCGCTATGCATTCCCTCCAGGGCCGTGGACGTGCCGCTCGTTCCTTTACGAAGCAGCCAGTAGGAAGAGAGTTTCATTTTTTCACTTAAGCGCATTAAATCAGCTCGTATAGCATTCAAGGTCAGGTGGGCATGAGACTCATATATACACACGCCGCTGAATATATATATTCATTAGCTGCTCTCATTAGAGCAATATTACACTCTCGCATATATGGTCGAGGCACATGTGCACCATAATCCATAGAAAGCAGGCTACTGTCGCACAGGAAATGAGCATTTGCATTCTAATGGTCTGCCCTTATAATGCAACCAGCTTCAAAGTCGCATTATTATTATAATAATCATACAGCTCAGTCCTGATGTCCAGTGTGTGTCCATGTTGGTCCACAGACAGATGACAAGGCTCATAGTGGTTTTACATTTTTATATTATAATTATCAATTATATAATGTTATACAAATGTGCTGTAGTATTCTATTAACATTAATATTAGTAGTAGTAGTAGTAGTGGAAATAGAGTTCTGTCAGCATACATATTTGTTTATATTAAAATCAAAAGCAGATTGTGATTAATTCATTTAAAAAAGACATGATTTCTTTCCTTCTCCTATAATCGCACATTCCGACGTGTTTTGACCATAGTGAAGAAGTTCAAGGTGCTCTGACAGGATGCTGCTTCAGAAGTGACTGAAGCTCACTTTGTTTACATGTCTGGTCCCTGCGGTGCTGTTAGGCTCATCACTTATTGATAATAATCCATGCCTCTGGATCTCTGTGGGAAGCGTGTTGCTGCAGCAGCTGCCCTCCTGACTGGAGTTTAACGCCTGAGCGGTGCAACAAGTCACCAGCATTGTGTCATGAGCGCAATTTTGACGTACGTCATGTGATTTTGGGGTGTTGTGTGATATTTGACACCTTTTTGACAACATCGGATTCTTAGGGTTGAATTCACTTGAAACGTACACGTCGCATTGGACAAAACCATCCGGCATCACACAGCCCTTTAAAAATAGAATCCCTTTCCATATTCATCAAATATGCATGGGTTGAAATACATCAAATACGTGGATTTTATTCAACATACTAAGAGACCTACTTAGAGCATCAATACCAGTGATGAGTCACTCACATGTTGGGGTGAGATCATCAGGCTGCAGGTCTTTATAAATATGATCAACTATAATCTTATTATCCAGCTGAAAGGCCTATCGGTGAGTTCAGACCTTAAAGAAAGTGAAGCACACTTTCGTGTATTCTCACCATGATTCACATCCGCTCAAAATGAGACGGACTCTCCCTTTAATGTTGCAGCCTTCCACCAAGTTGAATGTGAAATGGGTCTGACGAGCAAAAACGAACGGAACGGGACACATGAGCTCGTTGGCGGAGGAAAGATGAGACGAGCATCTGGCCCAGGCCGACCTCACCGTCCTGACGTCCCGACAGCAGCCATGTCACGGTCTGGTATCGCATGGCTCCACCTTGTGCTGCAGCTGTGGTCACCTTGACACAGGAGGGCGAGGCTGTGAGAGGAGTCGGTGCAGCGTGAAGTCACCTCCAATCAGCAGGAGCACAATCCATGTGCGGCCTCCTGCTTTGCTCACAGATTTTTAGGATTCAGAGACGTCTGCTTTGACTCCATTTTCTGGCATGAGGGCGAATGAGTTATTGGCAGATGAGGTGGTGTCATTTATAGGGAGGACTTTACTCAAACAAATAAAAAGAATAGTAAGCAGATGCAGCTCAGGTGTGATTGACGAGGTGTTTGGAACCCAGTCAATAAAACATGAAAGAGAATGGCAAAAATGGAACAAAACACAAACGAGAGAAAAACAAGCCTTTTGATCTTTGAATGCAGCGTTGATATACTATGTCATGTTTTCCTTTGAAAATACACCAAATAAAATATGATGTATTTGTTCGTATGAGAGCGGACCAAAAGCTTTGATAATATCCTTTTAATAAGAAAGATCCTAATGTCATCTCTCCTGAACCAAGTTCATCCCCGTCTTCTTTACAACAGTAATAAAATAAAGCTCTGGCATCGTGCTAGATTAGACGTGTTGAGGGAGAGACGGAGCGCCCTGATTTGTTTGCTGCTTCATATGATGGAGTGCGTCGTGATAATGTGAGAAAACACAAGACAATGAATACGGAGTGAAGAGAGGAGAGGATGGAGTCACGTCTCCTCCAAGGGAAACACAATCAGGATGCGTGCCACGGCATTCATCCCTCCAATGAGCGGCCGCCCGGCCTATACCTGGTGAGTGTTATTGGGCCCCCTCCTCTCTTCTGCCCTTTCATGCCCTCCTTTCTATCTGGGGCTTTGTGTTTGAAAGAGCTCTGGCAGTCCAAAAAAAAAAAAAGCCAACGCACATGAAAGCAAATGTCAGGGGGCAGAGGGCATCTCTGACGGAGCTTCATCAAAGCAGAGGACCCGTCCGCTAGCGAGAGACAACAAATCCATGCCACGTCCATTTTAAAGTGCGAAGGGTTCGCCGTGTACACGACCCCACGACCCCGCACTGTCAGACCTCCACTAGCGGATGTCTACGTCAGCCACCCGATGACGTAACAACCCCTTTCCCACTTCCTACCCTCCTACTTCCGGCCCCCCTTCCTTAGACGACACCCATCTTTAACTGACAGAAACACCAACAGGGCTTTACTTGGTTCTGGTACTTTTCCCCTCCATCTGCTCCAGGATCACGTTCAGCCATGATGACTCACACTGTGGAAAACGCTGTGAGACGTTGTACCCTGTGGATGTGACTCCTCCTCTCTCAACCCTCCCGAATGAAGATGTGTTCTCCTTCATGAGTATTAGACACGGCAGACAGACATTAAAAACATGATTCCCATACAGCTGTGGCCTCACAGAGAGTCACATCCACAACATGACTCATAGATATATGGTTCCCTCTAGTGGCCACAGAGGAAAACGCTCAACATATAGGTTCCCCTGATGTAAGTTAAGAACTGAAGGGTTCATATCTCTGTATTCAAGTTTATTAATCATAGTTTTCTTCAGTCAAAGGAACATCAATCAAACTGGAGATGGCGTATGTTTTTTCTGTTCTTACAAATGAACTGCTTCCTAGCTCAAACTTCGAGAGTGTCTTCGCTATTTCACGTTTGAATGCTTTGAACATTCCTCTGTGGAAGTGAGCCTGAGGAGCAGCTTTCATGAGGACAGAGCCAGCGGAGGGGAAAGTCCGTAGAGAATTCCCTTGGGGATTTCACCCCCCTGTCACTGCAATGCCCGCTTTAAACACCAGGGGTCAGCAACGCGCCACAGAGTGCTGCTCCTCCACCAGCAGGGTCTGACTGGGCCTACTGGGATTTATAGAGATGGAGGAGCATTATTATGATGCAGTTTCACTCCGGTAATAGAATCATCATCTGAATAAATGTCATGTACTCTCACAGACCGACTGCCACGAGAGAAATGAGCTGCACGAACGCCATATACATGAGAGTACAACATTACAAAGAAGCATTCAACATCCATTTTATAAAGCCATATATTATACATCAACTTGTTATGAATGGGGCTGTAAACGTGATGAACTGCTCCCACTGTAATCTCATATTGTGTGTCATTTTAATCCATCAACACACATTTCCACACATTTGTTTTAATCTGTAACTATCAAAGGGAACATTCAGCACTTATTTTCTTTTTACATTGTGTGTGCATATATCTAGTAATTTCTAAATACAGAAAAAAATCCATAAAAATAATGTATGGTATAAAAGATACTCCGTTATTACTAACTAATAACAGATAGTGTGGTGCTGAAACAAGTGTTGTGTGCATGTTTGACCACCAGGGGGTGACAGAGATCCTCACTGGAGTTGTTAGGATCCTATACAGAGTTTCAAAAAAAAAAATAAGTTGAATGCTCACAGTTTCCTACTCGAGACGCCGGCGGCGGACATCTTTAAAAAGCTTTTGGTCATTTAAATGTTTTTCGTCAAATGGAAGTTTCCTCCTCGTCCGTCTGTGGTTTGGTGGGTTCTGGTTGGGTGATCTGAGCCCCGCCCCCCTCAGACATACCTTCATCCATCACTCTCCCTGGCTCGCCCCCTGTCCACCTCTCATGGGCATGTGTGAGCCTTGTGGGGAGCCAGGGTGTAGACACAGGGCCTCCATGTCTGAGGGAATAATAGCAGCGGCCTTGAGCGTGAGAATCCAGCCTCCTCTGCGTTTCTTTGAGTCCTTCCAACCCATTTATAAAGATGTGTATTCATGCAGGGCTTTGCAAAGGGACGTTCAGAAAGAGCGTTCAGAATCCAGACACTTGACACTTTGAGTTCACGTGGCGGTTCCCTGAACTTCTCAAGGCCACAGAAATCAACTTCTTTGACTGTGAAACTAGGTGCTGGAAGAGTTTGCATTATCTAACTTCTCCCTCTGCTGCATCCTAAAGCTGAAACAACCACAAAGATGGTTGACAGATAAACACACCTCGGAGACACACACACGGTTTCAGTGTGTAGCATGAGAGGAGAAACCGACAGATGTGTGTTTTAATGCCTCAGCGACGCTCCCCGTGTAAACGCCGTCTCCGAGCAGATGCTGCAGGCGTCTTCAGGAGACGTCCCGCTGACAGGAAGTCAGGAGGCGTGAGAGAAGTGGCGTCTTGTTGGCTGGACGCTTTGTTTTGGTGACATGGGACGCCGGCATCAGATGGGCAGGTAACTTGCTATAGGTGAGCACATCTGGTATCGATGAGCAGGAGGGGGGGAGAGAAGGAGGGGAGAGAAGGAGGGGTTAACTTCCTTAACCTCTTCATCAATTAGCCTCACTGAAATGTACCTCTCTCTCTCTCTCTCTCCCTCTCTCTTTCTCTCTCTCTCGCTCCCTCTCTCTAGCTCTCTCTCTCTCTCCCTCTTCCTCTCTCTCTCTTTATCTCTCTCTAGCTCCCTCACTCACTCCCTCTCCGTCTTTCTCACTCCCTCTCTCTCGCTCCCTCTCTCTCCCTCTCTCTAGCTCCCTCTCTGTCCCTCTCCCTCTTCCTCTCTCTCTCTTTATCTCTCTCTAGCTATCTCTCTCCCTCTCCCTCTCTCTCTTTATCTCTTTCTAGCTCCCTCTCACTCCCTCTCACTCCCTCTCACTCCCTCTCTCTCGCTCCCTCTCTCTCCCTCTCTCTAGCTCCCTCTCTGTCCCTCTCCCTCTTCCTCTCTCTCTCTCTTTATCTCTCTCTAGCTATCTCTCTCCCTCTCCCTCTCTCTCTTTATCTCTTTCTAGCTCCCTCTCACTCCCTCTCACTCCCTCTCTCTCCCTCTCTCTCGCTCCCTCTCTCTCGCTCCCTCTCTCTCCCTCTCTCTAGCTCCCGCTCTGTCCCTCTCCCTCTTCCTCTCTCTCTCTCTTTATCTCTCTCTAGCTATCTCTCTTCCTCTCTCTCTCTCTCTCTCTCCTCCGTCTTCTACCTTTCTAAATATATCTTGGCCCCGAGCGGTTTAGCCCTCCCGACCCCCACCATGCATTGATTCTCCTCTGGCATTGATCTGAAATCCTCTGTGTGTGTGTGTGTGTGTGGGCTGTGTATCAGAGTGTAGCTCTGATCTAGTGTGTGTGTGTGTGTGTGTGTGTGTGTGTTTCTGTTTAGTAAATGGATTCTGTACGTTCGGCCCCTTGGTTCTGCTCTCGATCTCAGATTCCTGAATATAAAACCCAGAGCGCCTACAGAAGGTTCTTGTTGGAGCTCATCTTGCAGGATGCGGCTCTGAATGGAAGGCCAGTGTTTTAAATGAACCTCTCAACACCACCGGCTCCTTTGCTTAACACCTGAAAGGAGCTGCTGGAGCTTAGCTCACAGTCAAACCTCACACGTCCTCCTGTTTTAATTATGAGATTTGTCATTTCGGTCTTGGTCGGGTTCACCGGGATATGAAATTATTCCGCTCTAGTCTTCAAATAGAGAAGAACACATGAATATAGATGCACATCTCAGGAGGTTGATTCACAGGTTGAATTCATACAGGTAGCACAGTGGCACGGTACGCAGGTCAGGCTGCATTAATGAAATAATAACACACATGAATGGTCGTCCGGCAACCACAAGGTAGCCGGCTCGATCCCCAGTCCCCCCAACGTAGTTCTGATGCATGCTGCTGCCGGTGGGGGTGATTTATGTCTGCTGCTCACGCCTCACAACAAGGGAACGCTCAAGCCGGATTCAGCCAAGGAGGCTCCGTCAGCATCGCTGCAGACATCAGGACTCATGTTCCTCTGCAGAGGAGAACCTCCGTCTGTCAGGGTCACATGACGCGGCGGTTCGGTTTCGCTGCCTGAGAAGATGTGTTGCTGCTTGTGTCCATCACACACTAGTAATAATAACGTATGTACATATGTATTGCACCTTTGAAAACAGAGTTTGCGAGGTGCTTTGACAGACCAAGCAAAGCAAAAGCAAGAAAGCGTGCAGCACCCAGGATGCAGCGAAGCATGCAGCGTAGCACCCAGCATGCAGCGCGGCGCAGCACCCAGCATGCAGCGCAGCACCCAGCATGCAGCGCAGCATGCAGCGCGGCGCAGCACCCAGCATGCAGCGCGGCGCAGCACCCAGCATGCAGCGCGGCGCAGCACCCAGCATGCAGCGCGGCGCAGCACCCAGCATGCAGCACGGCGCAGCATCCAGCATGCAGTGCGGTGCAGCACCCAGCATGCATTCATAAATGAACAAAACAAATGTCAGAGAAATAGAAGTTCTGTGATTTTTCTTTCTACCGTTTTCTTCCTTTTTGTTCATTTAAGTTTTACAGTTGAGCTCAATGGAAAGTCAATCATTGTGTGCAATTACCTTCCTTTTCATTGGTTAGTGTACATTATGAAGGACCCACACTGACCTGTGAGCCCTAATGGCTCACTAATGGCTGCCAGTTAAATAAAGCAGAGCTATTCATTCTGCTCTGCAGGTCTGAGAAGGCACAGAGGGAAATGATTGCCTGGACATTCGCTCTTTACATTTTATTCATGATTCAGTATGTTTAAACTAAGCTCTATGTACAGTAGCACTGAAGTTTCCTGTGTTAACATTTAATCTGCACCAGATAACTTATTGGATCCCTGCTGGAATTTGCAATCAGCAGTGCAGTTAACTGAAATCCTCTTATTTGTACCGCACAATCTGATTACTTCCAGTTTGTCTCCAGAATCCATACAGAACGCGCTTAAACAATCTATTATAAGCTAATTTACAAAGGCTGTAATTTGCAGAACGCAATTATCACGTACAACCATCATCAAGCATTGTGTCGAGTCGAGGACAATCATCACGCCGGCTGTAATTCCACAATTGAATTGTCCTAATTGCAAATCTATTTGTCATTGCCTCTTCAGTCGAGATAGGTAGTTTTCCCTTTAATTTGATTAGTGTTTTTTGCAATAATTGAGACAAATTGGACTTTGCTTCGGGGTAATTAGATTATTCTAGTCTGTCTGAGGGGATCTTTTGAGGGAAGCTGAGTGGTGACTCTCCTTGTGAGGTGTAGTTCCACTCATCTTGAAGGAGACTGCAGGATAGACATATTTTATCATAAAGCTGAGAGAATGTTTAAGTTGAGGCATATGGACCCATATCTGACCCATCTGACCACTTTCCCCCACATCTCTATAAACCAGCGTCTGCACATATCTCACTACCAGTCTCTCAAATATCTGTCATTGTAATAAGTCACTTACTTTTTTTGACTTTGGCCATCTTGAAAAATAGAAGTCACTCCAGGTCAAAAAAGTGAATCCAATGCTTCATATCTTCAAGCTGCATTCTCTCTCCTAACCACCTCCTCTGGTTGTATAGAAGTATAAGCTTCATGTGTTAATGCTGCATTCTCTCTACTGACCAACAGGGGCGACTCCTCTGGTTGTATAGAAGTCTATGCTTCATGTGTTAAAGCTGCATTCTCTCTTCTCGCCATCAGGGAGCGACTCCTCTGGTTGTATAGAAGTATATGCTTCATGTGTTGAAGCGGCATTCTCTCTCCTGACCACCAGGGGGCGACTCCTCTGGTTGTATAGAAGTCTATGCTTCATGTGTTAAAGCTGCATTCTCTTTACTGACCACCAGGGGGCGACTCCTCTGGTTGTATAGAAGTATAAGCTTCATGTGTTAAAGCTGCATTCTCTCTCCTGACCACCAGGGGGCGGCTCCTCTGGTTGTATAGAAGTCTATATAAATGACTCTACTTCTCTCTTGATTTATTCCCTCAATAAACATTGTAAACATGAGTTTATGTCTCAATCTCTAGTTTCAAGTCTTCTTCAATACAGCATGATGTTCATTTAGTAAATTATGGTCATTTAGAGTCAAACAGACCATAAAGCAGGGGACGCTTTAGGGCGGGGCTTACTGTGATTGACAGTCGCAACCACGTTGTCTGTGTTGCCGCCATTCATTTAGCTCCACCCTCTCGTGTCTCTTCTGGTTGCAAAAAACAAGATGGCAACCGCCAAAATGCAGAACTGGAGGCATCAAAACAGCAGTCTGGGTGACGTCACAGTGACTACTTCGACTTCTTATATACAGTGTTTGTATTGTGCTGGTTTTAATTTTCTTTAAATTTTTTGGCAAAAATACACATTATTTTTAGTCATATTTTAGGCATTTAATTAAAGAAACTCAAATTTCCGTGAGGGCTATTTTAGTGAAATGTTTCATCTTTTCCGTTCACCCTGCTAAGAGGCGCTGAGGGGAGCTGAGCAGACGCTCGCTGCACACCAGACAGTCAGGACTGCAATGCCACTACAGACTCACTCTCCAAACGTTGGACAGCATTAACAGAGGCATATTGTTGTCGTGCTCATCGTCCAGCTGTTACCAACGCACTGACTGTCACGCTGACGCTGAATCCACACACACATCCTGACTTCACATGACTTTTACTTGAGTCCACACATGGTAAATGATAAATGGATAAATGTCTCTTTTCTAGTCCGACCACTCAAAGCGTTTTAACAATTAACTTTTTTTTCCTTTGCAGCAGTTGTGTTATCGTTATGTTGCTGTGTATGAGTGTATCTTTGCACTGGCGGCACACATAATGCAATGAAACCGACACAGAGACACAACGTCAGTAAAGTGCAACGAGGCAAGCAGTGAATCGCTTTGTGCAGAGGATTCAGTTTGACTTGACTGATTCTGTTAGTGCGTCTTTCACAGAAACTGTAACACATTTAGTCACGCTTATTGTTTTCAAAGGTTGTTTCATTCCCGTCGTATCAATAATGAATTATGAACATACTAATGCATTATATTCTGCCTTTAGCACGGTATAATAAGCACTCATACAAAAGATAATCATAACACATTATTAAGCATTTTATAATAACTAATCATGTCAAGTATCATAATAATTCATAATTGCTCATCACTCAGTGACATTTGTTTTTAGCAAAGATTATAGTGTGTTCAAATGTCCACAGTTGTAATACATGATCATCTTTTCATTATGCATCATAATCACTGTTATAATGCATTAACATGTGATTATAAGTTACTCTAAGTGGTCATTGTTTGCTCTAAGTGCAGTTCCTGCATTGATTTGATACTTTTTCCACAACAACAAGTAACGTAGAATCCCACTATATTGCTTTATAGCAGTAATTATAATGCATTTGACAAATTATGAAGTTTTTTTTTTTAAGTACACAATACTTGATCTGATAAGTCAATATACAATCCTTATAAGCATCCGGAATATTTATGAGAACGATAATCCTCCAGCGCTATCAGCAGTTTAAAAATTCATAATGGTAATAATGCATTATAGATATGGGCATCATGTTTAAGTGTTACCAATATCTTATTGACTGAATAAACACTCCATGACACAGAGCCCGTTTGACTGAATCAATACAGCTGCAGAGAAACATCTGTGTGTCCACACGTCTCCAGACTCATGTGTCGTCTGTCGGTATCCTCACTAGCTTGGTGCGCTAACGCTAACGCTAACGCTAACGCACAGAACAAACCGGGCCTGAACGCACTCGCACCGGCGTAAAGATTCTCCAGCTGTTTACTCACAGATGGTCTTTCTTCCCACACTGAACTCTTTTCAAATCCCATCCCCTCATCTTCAGTCCACGGTGTTTACACAGCTCGGAGAACTCCCACGTGAGGGGAACAGTGGTTGTGATGGACGGACCAGGTGTTCGGCGTTAGGATGCAGGATGCAGGAAGGACAGCGGCAGTGTCTCCCGGCTTCAGGCTTCCTCCTCCACATCCTTCTTCAACATCCTCGCGTATCCTACGACGCATCACTCCAACAGCAAGCAGCAAAACGGAAGTCCTCCCTTTCTGCTATTGTCCGTGCTACCGCTAACTCAACTCGGCCTACAGCCGCTCTTTTTCTATATATGGGTCCAAGGATGCTTTTCACAGATAAGAAACCGGCAAACGAGGCACTTCCTGTTTGCTGGTTGGAGGATGACGCTGGATAAAGGACCACACCTATTCAGCCTGGAACTGTATCGCCATCATTTTCTAGAAGAAAAAAAAATATAAAAAAGGATAAAATGAGCTCTTTGAAAGGTATTAAACTCCATAATAGATCGCCGTCCCACCACAGAGGTGGTATGTAGGGAGGAGGTGCACAAATAAATCAATACAACAAAGTGGGCTGTCAAGGGAAGAGAGACAGCGGGCTGAAATATTAACCAAGCGCCATCGGAACACAAGCCAAAGCCTATGAAATGGAGAATCCATTATGGGCAAGGCTGGAGTTGTCTGCGGAATTGGATTCAGTAACAGGAGGGAGGGGAGCGTAATACCCGTTCACCGGTTTTATTGAGAACTCATTGCACGGCAAAATTGAGAAGCCGTTGGTATCGATCAGCGCCGAGAGAACGCAAACTTCCAAACAGGCTGCATTTGCTCAAGTTATTTTGCTCTGCTCCCTGGATGGAAGACACACTTTTTTGCTCTTCTGTTCCTTTATAATTATAAAGTTGACCAAATTTCTCACAATGCCATGAACTTTTGTTTTTTCTTCGCATCTGTTTCTGACTTTCCATTTGCACCTTGCAGTCTTTTCTGTTCTCCCCCTTCCTTTCTTCTTCAGCCGCTCAGCGTGTCCGTGAGTTGCATCAAGCTGGATTAAACAGGTTTTACAGCTGTTTCATAGCCGAGTAGAGTCTTACACCTACATCTCTGTGACAGGGCTTGTAAAAGGAATTCAAGACGAGAGTTGTTCCAATACTGATACAGTATCAGAGATGTACAATGCCGGATCAGGTATCGGTGAGTCAGCGGTAATGTATATAAGAAGTGGACGCCGTCATTGTGACGTCGTCCTTTGGTTTGCTGTCTGCAGATGTGAAGCCTCAAGAAGTGACATAATGCTTATTGAAGAAGACTGGAAACTAGAGATTGAGACAATAAACTCATGTTTACAATGTTTACTGAGGGAATAAATCAAGAGATAAATTTTAAGAATTTTCTATAGACTACTATACAACCAGAGGAGTCGACCCCTGGTGGTCAGGAGAGAGAATGCAGGTAAAAGACACTTCAGAACCGGTAGCTAACGTTAACAGAGGTTGCATTACATCATGAGGCGTTCAAGCTCTTTTGAGTTAAAATTAGTATTGGGCGAAGGGTAATTAGAACGTTATCATGATGTGTTCAAATGTAATATTGAAAAAATGTAGTTTTTGGTGAGAAACTATGAATGACTAATTGGTATCAATAAGGAAATTAACGATGCCTTTATACCTTTCCGGGACGGACTTTTATTTTCATTTCAACACCTCTATTAGTATTATCATTTAATTCAGAAGAGCTGTGTTCTCCTCCCACCGAGGCACGTTTTCCAGTGATGTTTTCCAGGTTCTGAGATATTCTGAGTATACCAACTCCAATGTTTTTCAAAGCATTGCATGGTAAATTTCTAAATTTGACAAATACTTTGAGAGGGCTCAAATTCAAAGCTGTCATTTTGCGGCTTCTAGTTTTATCTTACATGTTATTCAAACCGCTGGTCTTGCTTTGATTTGCTGTTGGCTTAAAATAATTGTGACTGAGAGAAGCTTAGTCCTACTGTCACTGAGAGTTTTATTATGGTGGAAAATAAGAGAAGAAGTGAAAGTCAGACTGTTTTGTTTCAAGTCCTCCTGGATGCCACTTGAATAATTGACAATTACTGTAACCTCTTAAAAATGCAAATAGGGCTTTAAGCAGCACTCACGTCACACTGAACGTCTACTTTAAGGCCTGAATTCAGTCAGACAGTCAGTGAATACAGACACCTTCTGGTCTGACAGAATCTCAAAGCATGACACCTGCTAATGCATCACTTCAGCTCCCTCCTCCTCCTCCTCTTCCTCCTCCCCACCGACCCCCGACCCGATAATGACTTTCGAAATCCGCAGCCACAGGTAGAGCCGACGCAGCTCTTCTGAGAGCACCTGAATGCCGGAGTCGGTCTTGTAAAGCTAGATTGAACAGATAGATGGAAGGTGAAGGAGGAGGAGGAGGAGGAGGAGGAGGAGAGCGACTGGGAGATGAAGATGGGAGCGCCGGTGGCCTCATTCGCAGGAGCGTGATTGTAGGGCGGCGTTGTTGCTGAGGTCAGGGAGAAAGCTCATCCCCTGGATTTACACCCACATGACGCTGGGATACAGCACAGCACGATTTGTGACCGCACTCCTGGAATCCATTTTCTCCTTCTGTGTCTGCGAGTCTGCACGTGGACACGGTCCCGGTTCAACGCGGTAGGATTTATAGATCCTCACGTTGTTACAGGTCTCCCTGCCATACTTGTGTTTCTATTGGCGGCTGTTGGTGGATACAGGTATCTTTCCTCATCCATCAGGGCCGCCAGCGCCTGCAAAAGCCTCCTCTGCTGGCCTCTAATTTTTTTTTTGTATAATTAAAAGTTATATCTATTTTATAATGTAATTGTTTTTCACAAATACACTACATGTATTATAATTGTTTTGACCTATTAGCATCCCGTCATGCGAGTATTTACGTATACGATATCAGACAGCAGGCCGAGGTATAAAATGCACGGCCCGCCACTGTCGCCACATCATTACTTCCTCTGTGTAAAGATATACAGACTAACATTGAGCTACTTATAGTATCAACATGCAATGTAGAGGAAATCAACAGGGAACAACTACTTTGTATTAATGTATTAGTACATCATCAACAAAGAACACGCAGGTTTTCAAAGAATACGATACTTTTTTCAATTATTATGTATGTTTTGAGCGTACAATCAAATAGTGTGTCAATAGACTTTACAAAAAGGAAAGAAGACCATTTTTTTTATGCTTGATTTCAGGAAATCTATCCATGATTAATAATACACACCTTAACAAGGTAGGAGGTGTTGCAGAATTCAATGGCAGGAGATGGAAAATTAGTCTCCTTTAAGTGGCGTATGAAGCAGTATGAAACAATATTCCACAGCAGTTGATCGCGCTAAGAAAATACTTTGAGTCCATTAGATGCTCATTCATCTTTGGAGTAATAAGACGGCCTGCATTGTGCGATGTGAGTGCAGGTGGAGGAGGGGCTGATCCGTGAAGAGGTAATTCGCTGACTGAGAAGAGACAGGGAGCCAGCAGACTGAGCACAGAATGGCTGTTATGTGCTTTAATGCTGCGTCAGCACTTACACACACTATATCACATGATTGAGAAGTTCTGCAGCAGAATGAGCAAATATATCTTTTGGCTCTATAATCATGACTTCTGCTTTGTTCTCTCATAACATCCGATCCAGCGTGAGAGCATCGTCGGATATGAATCAGCTTCTACATGTTGTTGAGGGAAATACTGAAACATGACCACTGTGCACTACCAAAGCTTTTTGGTTGATTTTGAAACAGAATGTTTTTGCGAGGATGTTGCTGTTATTTTGGAGCAGAACAGATATTGCAGGCAAACGAATGCCAGAAATAAGATCAAACACACAAAAAACAGTACAGAATTTTCAATGGATATTCAAATATCTACAAAAAAAGGACATTCATATTCTGCCTGTGAGGAAGTGGCCAAAAGTACCACTCACTGCTTTTAACAGACAACATAATAATAATTACACATACATGTCAAATCGGGCCAGGGACATAAAGTGTGTGTGTGTGTGTGTGTGTGTGTGTGCTGTGGCGTCTGTCCACACACACTCAGCTCCTCAGCAGGTGTCTCCCGTCCACACGATGACTCACACAGGCTCACAAGGTGAAAGCAAAGAGCAGCGTCCCTGTAACCATAACTTCTCCTGACAGGATGAGACACTGGGGCAGAGACGGGAGGCGGCTGCACACACCAAGATGAACGAGTGTCGGATTCACATTCAGACAACTTTATTGATCCCGAGAAGAGCAATTCATTTGCGGCTTATTCCCAGTCCATAAACACAACTTCAAAACTCACAGGCGAGGAGGCGGCAGAGCTACAGAAACCCTGTTGCTTCAGTTCATGTTCTGGGAACGTCATCCATCTGCATGCACCTCGTTTGAAATGTAATTAAAAAAGGGCTTGTTATTAAATATAATAGGAAAAACGCTGCCCTTCGTACTGCTAACACAAGTGTAACCTGTCCATCAGATAAAGATTGAAGATGAAACTGGCCATTCACAGCGTTTATAATCCCACATCCAACGTGTGGCTGTGACTTCTGTGACTGTGACTCCTACTTTTTCCCTCATTTTTCTCCTAAACCACAATTCTGTATTCGAAAAAAGTTATTCAGTAGGTATTAAATAATGGGAGCCATGAGAGAAACATCTCTAACAGCTTAGTGTACTCTACCTGCTGAGCGGCAGACAGCAGACACACACAGGTAAATGGTTGCTGGGGAACATAGTGGAGCATAGCAGCTAAAGAGACAGATGTAAAATGGTCTGTACTTTCTAGTCTAGACCACTCAAAGCTCTTTAACACTACCTGTAATCATTTACCCAGTCATACACTGATGTGAGGGGCTACATGCAAGGTGCCACCTGCCCATCAAGCATCCGGCCCAAGGACACACACACACAAATATATATATATATATATATATATATATATATATATATATATATATATATATATATATATATATATATATATATATATATATATATATAAACCACAGTGATTGAGGTAGAGACCACAGACTGTACATATTGGCCGTCGCCATCTTGGTTTTTAGTACAACCGACCACTAAATAAGACACAGACAAAGCCGTGGTAGCAACCTGTCAATCACCTTGAAGCCCCGCCCTAAAGCATCCCCTGCTTTATGGTCTGTTTGACTCTAAATGACCATCACTTACTAAATGAACATCATGCTGTATTGAAGAAGACTTGAAACTAGAGATTGAGACATAAACTCATGTTTACAATGTTTACTGAGGGAATAAATCAAGAGAGAAGTAGAGTCATTTATATAGACTTCTATACAACCAGAGGAGTCGCCCCCTGGTGGTCAGTAGAAAGACATAGGCTTAGAGACCATAAACAGAGAATTACCTGACTCTGAATCAGTGATAATAATAGTTCTGTGCTGGATTTATACAAGTAATTGTTTGATAATAAGTTCTCCATATCATAAACAAGTGATGATATGTCAGTGGCTACATCAGTTATTGCAGGTTTGAGTATTGATCAAGTAATACGTGACTCGAAGCACAAGACAGGATGTGCTGTGCTTTATTAATATTTCACTGAAAACACTATTTTTCCCTGACTTTAACTAAAGAGCTTTGTCTAGAACCACGCAGGTGTTGAGTCATGTGCTCGACCCCTCATCCCTTTAGTGCCGATCAGAAGCCCTGGATAAAGCATCGCTGCAGGACATATCTGAGCAGTGTTCCCTAAATGTACTTGGCAATACAAAATGTCCTGGACACAGGGTTGGATATGATTATAGGTGTGATAGTCTTCATTATTTGTCTCAAAAGTAAGGTATGATAACCTAAAACTCTTTTGGAAAACATGGTATGAAGTTGAGCCGACACATCCCAAATCACGCAGTAACAGATGATACCAATTTCCATATTGGCCTTAAAGCTTTTAAGTTTATGCACTTGTGCTTTATTAAGAGTGGCGCGGCACACGCTGCATCTGAATGACAATGCTCCGGCCATGTGTCGGGCCATCTGGCCACACTGCGCCACGCTTTGACTTCTTTAAATCAAATGATAGGCCCCGTC
Organism: Taurulus bubalis; assembly: GCF_910589615.1. Classification (NCBI taxonomy): domain Eukaryota; kingdom Metazoa; phylum Chordata; class Actinopteri; order Perciformes; family Cottidae; genus Taurulus; species Taurulus bubalis. The sequence goes on from NC_136590.1 coordinate 43,309,606, forward strand.
TGACGAGGCAGGACACACATTAAATACAACACGGACCAGTGCAACCAGGGGTCACCCTCTGCCACCCCTCCCCACTCTCAACCACTCTTCCCCCGCCTCCCCTTCACTCTCTCTCCCCTCTCTTCTTCATCGCTGCCTGGGTCTCGGTTATGGCTCGGCAGGGGCCACTTTGCTTTCATCACGTCAGCGGATGAATTTGTAATTCCATCGGGCCGACGTATCTTTCTGAACAAGTCTATTCCTTTTGCACCGAGTCTGTGTTATTCACAAATCAGGTGACAAATCGGCCAATGGGGTGAGATCGTTTCAGTTGTAAAGCAAACCCATTTGTTCCACAAATCAGGCAAGTGGAGTTTTCTCACTCCGTTTAGTCCCACTGTAAACTGACTGTAACATATTATGACTGAATAAGAGAGTGAATACATTGAAGGACGTTAAGAAGGGGGTTTCATGTACTCCCATGTACTTTCTGAGGGATTTTCTCAACATATAAATCTTACGCCAATGTCGGATTTGAGAGGAATTTTAATTGCACCGTTTAGTGGTGGTTGTTCTAGGTGGTCTCACTGGGTTGTGACCATGGAGAAATCCCTGAAACAGTGTATTTGAGCAAAGGGAGGGGTTGTTTTTGAGCCGCTGCAGATACGGTGAGATCAGATAAAGAAGTTAATAGAGAGGACTGTGTCTCATTGATAGTTTACACATCACTGTGCAGGTCAAATAAGACACGTGCTTTAAAATGTGATCGTATCAATGTGAACCTATTGGCCTCTATATGACCTACCAATGTAAATTATGAAAAGACTTCAGAATCTTTTTTTTTTTTTAAATACTTTATTAGAGAATATAACGACAAGGATCAACGAACAAGTATTTTCATTTGTGTGTGTGTGTGTGTGTGTGTGTGTGTGTGTGTGTTGTTCTGTTTGCAGTAGTAACGCATAAAGTGACAGGAAGGTAGAGCAAAAAAGAAAAAAAATTGAAAATAAGGAAACTTTATTGATCATAGCATGCCACTCACAAACCCACACACACACGACCTTTACATTTGTTCACAGAATATTCTAGTACATGGATTTGGTTGTAAATATAACACACTTAATATACACATACATACATACTTGCACTTTTGCACTTCTACTGTTTGAGTTTAATTTAATTCCTAAATTAATAGTGTGCTTTTCTTTCATCCCAGATATTTTTTATTTTTTTATTTTATTTTATTAGTATTATTGTTGTATATATCTTTCATCCCTGCTGTTTTGATATCTTATTTTCTGTCTTTAAATTGCTGCTACTCGACACCAAATTTCCTCTTGGGGATTAATAAATATTATTCATATATTTATATTATAAATATATTTATTATATCTTAATATATTATAGATATATATATAATATATTACAAATATATTATATAATATATTTATTTATATTTATATTATAAATAATATATTAATTCATTCATAAATCAGACAGATGGACAGAACTCAATCATTGGGCAACACTGACTTTTAGAATCAACTTTAACACAAAGGACAGCTTTAGTTACAGTATAACTTACTATTATACTCTTAAAAATAGCAGCTTCGTTGAGATGAAGCAGTGTATTTATTCATATTTTCCCCTGAGACACATATAAGATTATAAATCCATTTCTATGGACGCTTTGGTAGTTGATGAATGTCATTGGAAAAAGTGTCTCTGTTAACTGATATGAATTGGAGGAAAGAAGCGTCCTTACAATGCTCACGTGATCTTCACATGCGCTCAAAATGCTGTTGGTTCGTCATTAATTGGCCTTGAAATATTTAGTACCGCACTCTTATAACATTGTCAGACTTACAGTGGAGAGATCAAAATCACACCATGCCTCCACATAGTCTTCAGCCCCAACGCTACAATGGCCTCATTGCATCCCTGGAGGCCATTCATCTGACTTCACCCATCCCTGGAGACACTAAAGGCTACTTCTCTTTTTAGTTGCTGTCTCTCCTCAAGGACTATGATAATGTTTCAGACTTCATTTGAAATTTGTCTGTTTTGACTTTGGACTTTGTAACTTGCTGATAAATGATTTCATCCTCCCCATTCACGAGAGAGTTCAGCTGAAGTATTAAATCGGATATGGAAAAGTCCGCCTGCAGTAAATACGGGCACACACTAGCTTTCGGCTCCCAATACCAAATGACATTTAAGATCGGTGAATGGGAAATATAATTGCTTGACGCTGACTCGGATCACCTGTTTTCAGCAGCGTGATTCTCCTGCATTCCAGCAGTCATCGTCCGGTGTGATGACTGATGTGTTCTCCAGGAACTGGTCACAGAGATCGATCTCTCTTTGGGGAAATCAGTCAGAGTCTCTCTTACATTCTCCCCTTCTTCCCCCCCACCCCTTCCTCTCACACGTTCTATCTCGTAGTCTGGAAATGAAATGTTGGATGGGTGGTGCATGCAAAGTTGTGACTTGTTTCCTCTTCTTTGCACCCTATTGTGCCACTGTCCTCTGTCACTACTACTAACCCGCCATGTGCCAGGTGGTCTCCCAGCACAAGAGGCCGGCTGCTGCGTATTCAAGACGGCTTTTTGCACAAACAAATAACCCTGATTTATGTGTTTAGACGAGGGGAGCAGCAGACGAATGGAAATAAGATAATCACGGTCCAATGACAGATTTCATCCCCTCTGGGGTTTTATGTTCCACTGTCTTTGGCTCTGCCATCGTGGATTGAGCCATCCGAGTCCGGATCGATTCTCGTGTTAATACACAGCTAGCGCCTTGCGACCCATGGAGCTCCTAGCGGTCTCGTTGGGGTTTGAGTACCAGACATGCTAACGATAGGGAGGAGAAAGATGTGTGAGAGAAGACAGAAGGACGGCAGAAGAGGCTTCTATTCCTATCTGTGACAGTCCCTGACAGGTTGGATGCTGATAGTGAGTCACCGTAGCGTCCAGTCTGTCCTCAGTCCAGCATGCGAAGACGAAGACGAAGACGAAGACGTGGAGCCGCCCCGAGGGCCTGTCAATCAAACACACGGCCTGTGGACGTTTTGATGCTTTTACTGGATTAAATCCAAAGTGACGGAAACTAGAAAACGACTCTTAGCCTCACTGGACGACTCCGGCTCAGTGGTAGAGCAGGGTCGTCCTTCAATCAGAGGATCGGCGGTTCGAACCCCAGCTCTGCTAGTCCATTTTCGATGTGTCTTCGGGTGAGACACTTAACCACAAATTGCTCCCGCAAGCTGTGCCTATACGGTGTATGAATGTTCTTAAGTGGATCTGGTGGGCAGGTGGTACCTTGCATGGTATCCCCTCCCACATAAGTGTGTGAATGGGTGAATGATGACATGTAGTGTTAAAGAGCTTTGAGTGCTCATAGGACTAGAAAAGTGCTGCACAAGTACAGTCCATTACCATTTACTTTGTCCTCCCAGCTCAAAATCAGCCAGTGCAAAACCCCAGTCTGATCTTGGGGTTTGATCCTGGGTCTGATGCTGAGGTCTGATCCTGGGTCTGATTCTGAGGTCTGATCCTGAGGTCTGATCCTGGGTCTGATTCTGAGGTCTGATCCTGAGGTCTGATCCTGAGGTCTGATCCTAAGGTCTGATCCTGAGGTCTGATCCTGAGGTCTGATCCTGGGGTCTGATCCTAAGGTCTGATCCTGAGGTCTGATCCTGAGGTCTGATCCTGGGGTCTGATCCTAAGGTCTGATTCTGAGGTCTGATCCCGGGTCTGATTCTGAGGTCTGATCCTGAGGTCTGATCCTAAGGTCTGAGCCTGAGGTCTGATCCTGAGGTCTGATCCTGAGGTCTGATCCTGAGGTCTGATCCTGGGGTCTGATCCTGGGTCTGATTCTAAGGTCTGATCCTGAGGTCTGATCCTAAGGTCTGATCCTGAGGTCTGATCCTGAGGTCTGATCCTGAGGTCTGACCCCGGGTCTGATCCTAAGGTCTGATCCTGAGGTCTGATCCTGGGGTCTGATCCTAAGGTCTGATCCTGAGGTCTGATCCTGGGGTCTGATCCTGGGTCTGATCCTGGGGTCTGATCCTGGGTCTGATCCTGGGTCTGATCCTGAGGTCTGATCCTGGGTCTGATTCTGAGGTCTGATCCTGAGGTCTGATCCTGAGGTCTGATCCTGGGGTCTGATCCTGAGGTCTGATTCTGAGGTCTGATCCTGGGTCTGATTCTGAGGTCTGATCCTGGGTCTGATCCTGGGTCTGATTCTGAGGTCTGATCCTGGGTCTGATTCTGAGGTCTGATCCCGGGTCTGATTCTGAGGTCTGATCCCGGGTCTGATCCTGAGGTTTGTGCTGGCTGAATCTGAGTTGCTGCAGATGCTGACTTGGCGTCCGTCTCCTCCTGGCAGAAGGAGCTCCTGGTCACAGAGAGGACAGTGCGGATCATTTTCTCGTTTCTGCAACTTTGGTTTTATTCGATTAAACAATCAAAATGTCCACAAAGCGTACTGCAGGCTGAGTGAACACTAACTTAAGACAGAGGCAGATAGCGGTCGCTCAGAGTTTCAGTAGTTTGGTTGAATTTGATGTACTCTCGCCATGTTGTCGTTCAGTCGTTGATTGTAAACGTCGAAGAAGTTGAAGGCTGCCCCTCTACTTCTTTGGAGCAGGTCCTACATGTTACACGTCGCATCTTTCAAGAATTAAAAGAATTAAAAGAAAGTAGCATCAGCAGCTTTGGAAAAAGTAAAAATGTGGTCAGCTGAAATAAACGGGAGGAGCCAAATTGAATACATCACAGTGAACAAATTCATTGTTCATGTCTTCCTTTTAAGAGCACAATCCTTCCACACATTCATTGTAATGATTTTGTGTGAGTCAAGACAGTTCGAGGTCCCATTCTGTTTTTCCTGTTATCTGCCGGCCTGATAGTCTGCTGCTTGGAGAAAAAATAGTGGGGAATGGCTGTCGGCTGGCTATCAGAGTTGCTTATCAGAGCCGCATTGAATTGAAATGAACCACAGTGCCACGGCCACAAATACAGACACAGGGCTCCCCGCAGGATGTGATTGGGGCTTGTTTGAAGGGGCCCGAGGGGTTAATGCCTTTCGCACAGGATGGCCAAAGGAGAGGTTGGGAAAGGTCGTAGCTTTTTTTGGTGGCAGCTCATCAGCTGGCCCTGCAGCAACACACACAGCCAACTGAAGCAAAATAAATGTGTTCAAACATGTTCCCCCTTCTGTTATTGACTGGGGAGATTTGTTATGACCAACTGTATTCATCCGTGTGTGGGTTTTGGGTTTTTAACATGTGAAATTATATATTTTGACATTGTCATTATATTCACAAATAGCCAACATGTGGACGTCAGTCTTAAAATAATGATATTTCACATAGAGAACTTAAATCAGAGAGCAGAGAGCAGAACAAAGAGATGGATGGAGGCTACTAACAGATGGTCCGTATTCTCTTCACAATGATGCAGATGTACATAGAGAAACATAATACTTCCAGATGAGGAGCTTCCTATCAAGAAAAAGGACACTTTGTATTGTCAGAAAGGCTTTCCGACGAATTGCAAAATGTACTGTACATATTCTAGATAAGTACTCACACATATGCAAAGCTAAACACCAAATTTGTATTCAGATGAACTTGTTGATAAGTGCTATTATCCTCCTGCAGTAGGCAGCAGGCCCACTTGTTGGACCTGCAGTCACCAGGTAACGGCTAATTTGTTATTCATGAAAAGCCACTTGTGTGAAGCCACCCTCGTGCTGCAGCAGCGGCTAAATTGCCCAATTACGCTAATGGTGGACGGTCTCTTTGTTCACAGCGGTGGTGGGGGGATCGCGTGGGAGGTGAAAAAGTAAAGAAAACAAATGTACGTGACAGAGACTCACAAGGCAATTTTATTGATGTCTGTGCTGGGAGAAGGCCTCCATTACGCTTCAGAAGGGTTTTAAGATTGGACTCAATTACTGTTTGTGTGGTTTGAAGTGCTGGCGGCGAGAGGGGTTCGGAGGGACGCTAGGGGGTTTGGAAGAAGTGCAAAATGTCACAAAAGCAGCTGGAGAGGGCTAATGAGGCTAGCAGGGGTTAGTATCTCCATCAGCGAGCCTCTGGCCTCAGTCAGGTGAAACTGGAAGAAATCATCTGGAATTAAAAGCGCCAGCGCTCTCTGGGTCAACCGCGCAGTTTTTTCTCCGCGTCCAATTTTGTTCTCCTCCCTTTTCGCTGTGGGTTTAAAGGAAACCTCTGCGGCGCGTCCCGCTGTCTGGCGAACCCCTTTTCCTGCTCCAAAAGAGTATTTTGCAGATATTAACATGGTAATGGCTATAGAGGGGCGCCACAGGCAGCTGACCACTGGTTTTTAGTCGCTGTCGGGGGAGAAGCGAATGAAAAGCATGCTGGGCCGTGAAGTGAAGAACGGTGTACGCGAGGCTCTGCTGTGCAGCAGAGTGAGAGTGAATCATCTTTATGTCGTACTTTTAAAGAAAGGTACAGTGTTTGGTGAGGTGTCCATATGTGAGAAAGTCTGTCTTCGTACAAAACTCACATGTCCGTATGAACATTTAAGCATTATTAGTTGTAAACATTCCCCCTGTCTCTACTTAAAATGTAAGAGATGGAAGATAAAACCTGATTCTGGGGAAAAGCACAATCTCATTTTCAGTTCAATCCATCTCCAAATATCCAAATCACACTATAAAATATAATTTTCTGCTCAATAGAATTTATTTATTTTTCTTGATTATTTTAGCTTACTTGATTTAAAGATGTACAATTTGAAATTCAGAGCATTTCTGTTCCACCACACGGTGACGGATGAGCCTGTGGCTAGCAGCTAACGCTAACAGAGCTAACATCAGCAGCAGGGTGGGAGTCTACGCCTCAGTGACAAGGAGTGTTTTAAACCTGCATTCTCTCTCCTGACCACCAGGGGTTGACTCCTCTGGTTGTATAGAAGTCTATATAAATGACTCTACTTCTCTCTTGATTAATTCCCTCAGTAAACATTGTAAACATGAGTTTATGTCTCAATCTCTAGTTTCAAGTCTTCCTCAATACAGCATGATGTTCATTTAGTAAACGGTCCATTTAGATTCCTCGGATACAAGCGGCTGAAGTGAGTTTCCTCCGTAGGGAGCTTGGAGTTAAGGCCGCTACTCCTTCGAGTCAAAAGGAGTCAGCTGAGGTGGTTTGGGCATCTAATCAGGATGCCTCCTGGACGCCTCCCATTAGAGGTTTTCTAGGCACGTCCAACTGGTAGTAGACCCCAGGGGACCCAGGACACGCTGGAGGGATTATATATATATATATATATATATATATATATATATATATATATATATATATATATATATATACCGCGACCCCGGATAAGCGGCTGATAATGGATGGAGGGCCAATTTACTTGAACAACTACTCCAGAACCACTGAAGATTTCACACCTCCTCTCACTGTGCTATCACTTTGAGTGCCACTGTTCTCTTGCGTGAGCAGAGGCAGTATCTCTGGGATCAACCAGCCATTCAACCCTCATCTTCACACTCAACCCCCGCGCACGACATACGGCAGAACATAATTGCAAACATTCACCGTTTGACCTATACATACGTTCTGACATTTTGATTCTGATCGCTGTGTGAGAGCTGCAGCCTTAACAAGCGCGCGATACAAAGGTACGAGTCCAGACGCAGGCTGTGAACCAGATGACGGCATGTCTTATAAATGAGATGAAAAGGGGAAAAAAAACTCAAAACACACGGACCCGCCACTCAAGGTTTCCCACAATCTGCCGTCAGTCCTCGAGTGTCTAAATAAAGAAATTACTATTCCGCACGCTTGCCGTGATGCTTCGTAATTGGCAAGCGCACCGACGGGCCTCGTGTGACAACTGTTCAGCTCATTAACATTCCCGGCCTGTCATTGGTTCGACTCCACCCCAGAGCTGTGTTGGCCATCCACGCGCAGCCGGCGTGAAGTCCAGGCTTCAGCTTTCATGGCTATTGCTGCAGAGCGCGCATGAAATCCAATTAAGGCAATGAAATCAAATCAAGGCGGCTACATCTGGATATGCTAATTTCGAACCAGTTCGCTGCTGGAGCTAATTCATTCCCAAAGGTCATTCCTTGACATGCCGGTGGCATGCTACCTTACAGTTCTCCAGCTCCCCGAGGACATCTTTGTAGAAAGTAATTTGGCAAAGCTTTGGGTTTTTATTGGCTTAATTTCAATTAAATACAATTACAACCTGTTTTTGTTAATTGAATAACATAAACGGCAGTTCTGTGTGTCCGACATATGGCAGCTTTATGCCTTCGTTGCATTCGCTGACATGCATGACGACAGGCACTACGACAAGAAGGAAATCATTTGCATACGTTGCATACGGATACTGCCCACATCAACACATAAAGAGTAGAGTTGGCCCAAAATAATAAAACCTCAAACGTGAAAAAATGAAAATCCATTTATCGCCCGGCCCGAATACAGAGTCGCCGTACACAGTCACTCTCCATTCCACTTCAGGAGACACACACATAGACGCAGAAGACGGGAGCAGAATGAAACATTAATGCCTCCTCTCTTAGCCGCTGGCCTTACAAGGTCATCTGCTCGCTTTTCATCGGCAAAACAGCAGCCTGGCGGGCGGAGGCAATTGAAACTGAAGAGATGTCCACCTTGTCCTCACACAAATTAAAGCGAGGAAGCCATGACTCTTTGTCGCGTGACCTCGCCGCACATTGTTACCTGCGGGAATGGAGGGAATGGGAGGGGGCGGGGGATGGTTTCGGTTCGGAGACAAACAAGAGCTTTGCTTTCATTTATTTGCTCCAGTGTGTCTGCGACACGGCTGACATAGGAGGGTGTGTGTGTGTGTGTGTGTGTGTGTGTGTGAGAGAGAGAGAGGGAGGCGCTCTGTGTTTTATGTGAGCCGCCTCTCGCTCGCGCTGAAGGACAGACACAATCAATAGCCGCAATCAATGTTGCATGAAGGCTGGAGGGAGGACAGTTGCTGAGGTATTTTTTGTCTGCTGTGCTAGACACACACACACACACACACACACACACACTTACAGTAACGTATCCCAGGGTTCAAAGCTGCAGCTGTCCTGTGCGTACATCTACGTCTTTGTGAGGACGCTTGCATTTGCCTGTAGCTGAGTACAGTCCATTTCCTTTCATTTCTCTCCCATGATGCCTTTCATCTGGGCTACCTGTGTGCACACAGAGAGATAATGATGTTCTGCTGGTCGCTGCGATGCCTGCAGCGCCACGGCAGCACACAGGCTTAGCTAACCAGCAGGACAATTGTTGCCAAGAGCAGTAGTTGCTTTGGTAGCTTTGGGTTCCTCCATTTTAGTAAATACATTTTGCTCTATTTGACGGCTGAGTATCTTGAGGAAAAAATAACTCATTACATTCCTCATATATACAGGTACATACATTACATGTGACCTCAACGTTTGACCCATCTTTAGCTACAGTGAGCTGCTGTGAAACACTCGATGACACTTGGACATGCGGACAGGAAGAGCCGGGGATCGAACCGCCAACAGGTTTCCTTCAAGCAGCTATACATGACATTTATGTGAGTCACACGGCTCTCACCTCAGACTCTGACATCAGTAGCGAACATGGAGGTGTCCACGTCTGACAGTGCTCACAGTGTTCACAGTCAATGGTGCTAAAGCAGCTGGTGAGGGAAGTAGCTATGGAGGGAGGCCATCTTGCTTCCATCTCACCTCTGTTGCAAGCTGTACATGCGTATTAAGGATCGGCCTTTCAGACACTCCCATCAGTGGAGTCCACGCTGGTGATTCTTTTCTCTTTAACATTCTGAAACCGTCTTATTTGACTCTGTCTGAACTGCATGCGTGCGTACTGGAGCTAGACAATAACAGCAGACGGCGACATGGAGACGGGCTGTAAACAGCGAGGAGACGGACGCCACGACACTGCGAAAAAATACGACGGGCACCTTTGCTAACCTAAGCTTTCATAACTCAACATCCATTTCGATCAAAAGACAAAAGAGAGGTCTCGGTCTTGAAAAAGCATATATTCCATTTGAAGAGACATCACGTTTTGACTTAATAATCAATGACTTTCCCGAATGGCGTCTCTAAATACGTCGCCTGGAGTGCCGCGCAGCTGCGCGCCTCTGAATTGCCCCAATGTGTTGCTGCTGCATGCATTAGTTGAAGTGCAGATTGAGTTCATTTTGTCAAAGTGAGTCATTTGAAGACAAGCAGCGGAGCAATCGAAGCCCCGAGCATCAGGCGGGTCGCCTACAAATCACATCCGTGGCCTTCCACGGCACCGCGGCCCTTCACCGCTCCACATACCCCAGACGCGTGATACTCCAAAGCTCACTTCCACTCACTACCACGTAATTAACACATTTCCACCGCGCTAGCGTGCCACATTCCACGACCACTTCAGGCAATGTGCCCATGCAATTTTTAGACGGCCACGAGCGGAGGCGGTGAAGGGGAAGAGGAGCTTTGTGAGGAAGCTCTCTGATGTACTGCAGAGCGGTTTTTTTTTGCAGAGCTTTATTAGATTTAGTCGGAGTGTGTGAAAATGGGCCGCTTGATGCCGCCTCCACCAACGAGCATGACATCCCGATCCCGCCTCAACAACCCCACCCACTCACACACTGTACTTGACATTTTTTGTCGGATGTTTATTTTGTCAGATCTTGTTTTTCATCATCATCTTTTTTTTCCTCCTTCTAACGCTCTGAACGATAAGCTAAAAAGGGGTGAATGGTGTTGTGGTGACAGGAAGTGAACACACAGTCTCTGCAATAGGTGTTGCCTGATGGGATCACAAGACTTCTGAGTTCTCTCCATGAGCAGAGAAACAGAAATATAAATCCGTGCACGTTGCATGCAGAAAGAATCCTTTAAGTGGGTGTGGTTTCATCTGAGAACAATCCAGGCTGAGGATTTGAGTTTGGGACCACAAGGACGTTTGTGAAGGCCGCCCCCCCCAAAAAAGAGCGCTGGCCCACTCGTGTGAATGCTGGACTTTAACGTGTGCGGTTTGAGAAGCAAATTTTAAGCGAAGTAAATTGCAGTAACTGGCTGGTTAAACCACATCAGTGGCCCACACGATTGAAAATGATGCTTATTTAACTGAGCTATTCATCCATTGCACATCTCTTTATTCGCCCTTACGAGCGGCTGTGGATGCATAAAGAACAGCAGCTAGTTAGGGGGCGCTCAAGGTCACTCCAGGGTGGACGTCAGCTGACACAGGCTATCAGGTTGAAAGATAACTTTAAGCACGAGGCCGCCCTGTCTTCTGATTTATCATCACCACAGCAGTGAAACATCTGATAAGAGGCCGGTTGCATTTTCAATGATTGCAATGTTCTTTGCCATACAGATATCAAATACAACTTTGAACTGGTTATGAAACAGATATTGACACTTCTATATGACCTACGTCAGTAAAGAAGTGCATCAGTGAGATTTGCTCTTTCTATATAGTTATTGTTAATGCTTGTATTTTGTATGTTTGCACATATTAGCAGAGGAGACCTTCATCAATGGGAACTAGCACATATATAAAAAACAATTGGCCCTTTTAGTTGAATTATTGGCATGTTTTTGGCAATTTATCCAGTAAATAGTTGCCAAGAAAACGCTGCCTCGTGGTCTTTGTGAGAGGTGTTTGACGGTAATATTCTCTGGTCCGTCTCTCAGGCGGATTCCCTTGACTGCTCCATCTAAATCATGCAGCTTTGATGTTGAAGCTTTCTTTGGCTTCTTCATTATTCTCGATCCCTTGTCTTGTTATTTCTCTTACTCTGCAGCGCTGTTATTAATACTAATCAGGTATCAGCTTTTGGTTGTCGAAAATGAAAATATAGTCAAATAATGACGATGTGACATAAAAGAATAGAAGCTGTTCATACAGTAACTAAACAAACGGCTTTGTAGTTTTATCTGATACGGAAGATGCATCTCTAGTGTTATGGGTCTGTTATAATATATAATGAATGGTGGTTCTCCACACACACACACACACACACACACACACACACACAGCCAGCCCTGCTCTCTGCCTTCCATCATCTCCACTTTAGAAAATGACCGCCGCTCTGTGTTGATGCTACTCACCCCCACTCACACTCTGGGGTGCCAGTTTTGCTGTTTGCTGTCCCTATTTTAAAAAAACCTGGTTGCTAAAGGCCCAACATTTGGTTGCCAATTTCTAAAAACGGTTGTCAATGGCAACCTGGCAACCCTTACTCTCAAGCCCTGTCGTGTTCTGGGTCTCTTAATACGACTGCTGACACATTTATCCTGTTTTTTGTCTGCAGCGGGACTTGAAATACTGCAATGTGACGTCGCCTATATCTGATAACTTCTAGACACTTGAAACTGCCGCTATAGATTGGATGGATTCCGATTTCAAACCTCAAATCTTCAACGAGGGAAAAGGATTTGCGGCGGACATGTTCAGTCAGCAGACAGGGAGGATGGCCGGTTCAGTGTTGTGTTTGTTTTGCCACTTGAAAATCCATTTAATCTCTTTTTGAGAACCACAGGCTCTTCATTAACAGTGCCGTATTGGAATAGATTGATGTCTTTGGATGATAGCGTCATCCCCTCGGCATGCGTGATGTTGCCGCTTCACGCTGAGGCGACACACGGCACACCAAACCTCCAGCCAGTCAAACCAGTGGTGGAGCGACAGTTGTTGGGGGGAAACAAAGGGAAGGACGGCTGTGTTGGGGAAGAAGACAATTGCATCTTTTAATTGAATCCCTGGAGCATTGAAATGCTCGAAGGGTGATTGGAATCCAACCGCCCTAAGCCTTTGTTTCTCCCTTCTTCCATAAAGTGGAGCGAAGCATTCTGGGAGATGATCATGAGCGCTTGTAGAGTCTGATCCATAACCCCCAACGTATTTCTGTCGCTTTACTTTGTCCTCTGCTTTCTGATCTTCCTCAGTTCATACGCTTGTTCACGACTCTTTTCTCCCATGTGTCCTCCTCCAGTCTCTCCACCTTAGTGTGTGTGTGTGTGTGTGTGTGTGTGTGTGTGCCTCCCTTTGTTGTTTACTCGTCTGCGTTGTCATGTCCCAATCCATCGCAGAGCAGCAAGTCAAACTGCCTCTTCAGATTCCCGTCTCCTCGGTTTTTCCTTGTCTTTTCCTTTCTCCCATCCCGGTGTGTTTCCCTCCCCCATATCCTCTCTCTCTCTCTCCTCCCTTCTCAGTTCAGGCCTAATTAGCGAGATTCATCCCTGATCAATAGACCCTCCTCATGGGAGCGCGAGAGGCAGCAGCCCAGAGTGACGACATGTGTGTGTGTGTGTGTCTCCGTGTGTGCACATGCATGCAGAGTGGGGTGTCAAAGGGCAATTTGTAGGACCAGCTTAGCAGACAGATATTGAATGCGTGCACACACACACCTTTGTTCTGGGCAAATATCCTGCTTTTAACTCCACACACAACTTTATTCATGCACACAGCAGCCATGACACAACAGATTACAGCGACTTCATCCATGTTTGCAGCAGACGTTGACATGCAATACGACCTTTGAGTGTCCATAACTGTTACCAATGGGTACATTGACTGAATGTTTGTGAGGCGACCTGTAGATCACAAGGCCCTGAAGCACGGGTTGACAAGTGACATTTTGATTTTGTTAATCAGCAAAGTTCAAATGATGTGATGATTATGACACCATGTCATATACGTTAACCTTCCACAGATCTGTAATATTATTCCAGTCATATAGGCAACGTGCATAACAACATTCTTTAAAACGCATTGTAATTAAATACAAGAAGGCTGCCGTCCTATTGAAAACATCCACATCTGAGTTGAGGTCATTGACCTATCAGCCTGTTACCAATCTTCTTCTTCAGCAATACACATCTGTCGAGCCAATCAGAGGCGGAGAAGTCTCAAAGACTTGAAACCAGAGATTGAGACATAAACTCATGTTTACAATGTTAACTGAGGGAATAAATCAAGAGAGAAGTAGAGTCATTTATATAGACTTCTATACAACCAGAGGAGTCACCCCCTGGTGGACAGGAGAGAGAATGCAGCTTTAACACATGAAGTATAGACTTCACCTTTCAGACCAGGAGGTTTCCGCCTGGCTGGTAAAACAGTTTAAAAAACAGTTAAATGTTGATAGTATTTGTAGGGAAATATGCTCATTGAACTCCACAGAACTACTGCATGATAACGATGACGGCGTGAAGCTGAAGTGTGATGATTCATATTTGGCTGTGTGATCCATCCTTTGTTTATCTGCCAACATTCTTGTGAGCTTGCCACTGTGCCTCATGCTGGCTCCGAGGAATTCAGTTGAGGAATGAAACTGAAAGCTGAATTCTACGAATACATTTGACATTTATTTTGTGTCTTTAGGTAGCCAGGTAGGCAGGTAGTCATGATCATAAAGCTTCAAATAAATTATTGTTACAACGCCAGCCAAACAAAGCCTGCCACTCTCCCTACATCCATAATTAACAATACACTTTTGCTAATTTCCCTTTTTAGAGCTGACGAGGGACAGACTCTGCCTCAAGGTCACAGCAGAGGCAGTGCATTAAAATTTAATGGCAGTCATATACAGATTTAAAGCGAGCAGTGCGGGGATTTAAGCAGCCAAGGAAAATCATAAAAGGGAGGCTTGTATCTACAGTAATGAGTCAGTCGTGAATGATGGGAGCGTGTTTACGTGCCACCGATGTGAGAGCAGAGGGCCCAGGGCCACGCAGGGCCATCTGGGCCTCCGAATTTGACAATTACACAAAGCCCCGTGGCCACAGGCACATTCTCCTTTTCTGCAGTCAAAGAATGTGTGTTTGTGTGTGTGTATGTGTGCCTCTCCCCGTCTATTTTCATAGAAATCCCTCATAATCTTGTTGGAAAACATCAGCCAATTAAAATAACTGCAATTCGTATGCACAAGCCTCAGCCCAATTTACCCGGGGAGCCTGGTGAAAGTGCAATGGGTTTCAATATGCGGCGTGCATGCGGCGTGCATGCGGCGTGCATGCGGCGTGCGGCGTGCATGCGGCTGTGAGGGAGCATTAGCCGCGCACACACAGCGCCGGAGACGGAGTCAAAGAGAGCGACGAGAAGCGGTCGCCATTGTGCACACGGGCTCCAGAGAACTTCAATCCCCAACGACCCAGCTGCTGTTCTGGGAGGAGAATGGATTCAGCTCAATTATGTATTTAGTTCAGAGCAGAGAGACGTTTCACATTTAGAATATCATGATCGATGTCGTGCATCACTTTTTTATGTAATTTGCTTGATCACCTTCACGTGTATCCAGTGATAATCACACACATGCTGTGTTCACTGATAATTTCATCATATTTCATCCACTTTTATCGCAATCACATCAATCACTTGTGTACTCTACCTGTGTGTGTGTGTGTGTGTGTGTGTGTGTGTGTGTGTGTGTGTGTGTGTGTGTTGCCTCTGTGCCCTGGTGTCTTTAGGCTGATTACTGCAATGCCTGAAGGGAGTGCTCCATTGTTTATGTTATTTATGAGCTTCATATAATTGGGCTGAGAGCGGCGAGGCACAGCGCTCTGCAGGTTGTGTGGAAGGTGAGGCTGCAATTAGTGGAATTTATGATGCAGATGCGTGATGCATGATGCGTGATGCGTGATGCGTGATGCGGTTCTTCGCGAGGACCATCCGACTGTCGCACACGGCGCCCGGTCTCTCGCCTCTGCGGCGAGTCGTTTATCTCGTTTCACTCGTGTGGGTGGATGTCTCTGTTAAAGAAAGGCTCGTGCACAAGGCCTTGCATTCGCTGCATGCGTGCCTCGAATCAATACCAATGAATGAATAAATACCAGTATCCAAGTTAATTTAGACATCTTCGAGCCCCTGGTCTCATTCTGCATTCTTGCCGTCTCCTGGCTGGAACACAGGGGAAATTATTATTATAAAGCCTCTAAAGTCAGGAGCAAGGCGGCCATATCTAAAACAACTCAACACGGAGGAAGGATCTTTGCCAGTGAGTTGTTTTCTCTTTTAGGGATGACATAAGAGGAGAAATAACAAGTTGCTTAACCATTTATCGATCATAAACTCCAATCATTCTCTCGTTCCAGCTTCTCCCGTGTGAAGATTTGCTGCTTTTGTTGTTTTGTATCAATGTAAACTGGATTTCTTTGGTTTTTTGAACTGTTGGTCAAACGAAACACAACATTTGAAGACGTCGCTTTAAGACTTCAAGGAACCCTGACGACATTTTTGACCACTTTGTCCAGTGTTACTTGAGCATTATTCGTTTTTTCCGCTTGCTTATCACGAATAAGAAAATCTGCAGGGCGTTGACATAGTGGCCAGACTGAATTTTTGTTCTTCGTTTTGTCTCTACCGTCTCCTGAGAGAAACATCTGCCTCTTTAGCTATTAAATCCTTTGTTCACCAGCTATTCTCTAACTGTGTCTGACTGCCCTTTGTTGTTGGCAGGTAGCTGAAAAAAATGCAGAAAATGCCGTAATGAGAGCAGTGAGAGGGAACCAAAACAGTAAAGTTTGAGCCGAAAGCGCTCTAGAGTCGGGTAAGCGGACCTTCTCACTCTTTATACTATGTCCGTTGTTAAGATTGCCGTTCGTGGAGTGCGTCTCAAGCGGACGCTGAAGGCTGCCTCGGGGCATCGGTATCAGACGGCGAGGGCCACTGGTATTTGGCGAGTTTGGAGGAAGAACGGGTTCCTTGCGACCAACAGATCTGTGAGCAGTTCTCCATCTCACATTGTCTTCAGTCCCGAAGAGATACAACTTCCCAATATTAGCAGAATGTTGTGAAAAGGTTTTTGATTTGTCTTTGTGATTTTCCGTGACCCCCTCAGATGTATCTGTTGACCCTTGGATGGAGTCCAACCCCCAGGTTGGGAAGCTCTTGGCTCATTTACAAGTATTGAATTCCAGCGGCTTTATGGGTTCCCATTGTTTGCAATCTCAGAGGCATGTGCAACACTGTGCTTTGAGTTTTCTCCCCAAGCCTCGCTTTGGACCTGCTGGAGCCCAGAGACACAGCCAGTCATATCCTAATGAGTTGTTGGCAGGCCGGCCCTGCTTCGCCTGTCCAGAAAGAAAACACTGGCAGATAATTGGCCAATTTCTGAACTGGGATGTTTTCTCTGGCTTGAGACTGCGAGTTAACGAGCTGACCATCACAACATCATGGGTCATTTCCGATGAAAAAAACGGAGACTAATGACGTTTTAGCAGTGGGAGCTTTGACGGTCTCCGACAGGAGCTGTGCTGTCTGTGTTGATTGCATCACGAGTCACCTGGGGTTTCGTCAACTGACAGCTGGTACTATTAGCTCATAGCTAATAAATACATACATGATAATAGCAGTGAGACACTTTTTACTATTCCTGACTAAAAGCTTTGGGAAAGAATGATTCACTTCGTGGCAAATTGTTTCAAGGTCTTCCTGTGTGTGCTGAACATATAATATGGTGACGGCTTCATGAGTGCTTTGGCAGCCTTGCAGTGTGGACTTTGTTGCAGTGAGTAGCTCGAGACTGGTAGTAAGTGTTTGAAATGAGTGGTGGCTCTGACAAAAATCCATCAATCCAGTCTGATCCCATTCTCAGGTGGTCAAATACCAACGCGGTTTTGTTACCTAAACACTTCAATGAAATGAGAAAGCGCATGAGGTTTCACACTCTCTGTATCTGCCTTACCAGGCTCCCCTTGCAGGACGTTTCACAGCCTCCTTGAGGGAGGGGCACTGGGCAGCTAGTGCTGAGTCGTTCACTGAGTGTGTTGGCGTGTAATATTTTTGGATGCCTGGTGTAGCCTCCGGAAGAATTCAGTTCGACAACTTCTCTCGTTCTCTCAATTTATTCTCTCTGATCACAAGCAAAGTAACAAGCAATCGATCGCAGGGAGTCGTCCAGTCAACGCGCAGGGAGACCCGTCAAAAACACCCCCGAACAGCCGGAGTCGGCTCTTTAATGCACGGTTTTCCGTCATGAACGTTTAACATTTAATTGGCTCTAACTTGTCTAAGAGGAGGAGAATCGTGTCGTGCAACAACCAGTCTGCTTCCCTAATGTCCATATACTGATAAACAGGTTGTTGTAGTGCAAAGCGTGGAACCTTGAGGAACGTTTCTCACAGCCAGTATTTGTTAAACTGAACTCGCACAACCTGAACATAACTCATAGACAGAATAATGAAATGAAGAATATCTAAAGGATGTATCAATTTATAATATCAAGGGGACTTGAGGTTTCATGAATGACACAAGGTCAAAGAGAATGTTAGAGTCTGTCTTTGTCTAACTACAAGTTACCTTAAAATCCCAGCTCCCAGTGCACACTTGTGTATTCATTGAAATCCGATGTGTTAAAGCATTGCTCTAGATAATCTTTTGGAAGCAGGGTTTTAGAAGATGAATACAGCAGACACGGTGGAGATTTGCAGAGCAAAAATAAGCAGTGCAACATCCACAGAATACTCTCATATCTACGTTTCACAAGCGCCAGGTCAGCCTTTTAAACTCCCACTGCTCCGCTCCTTTTCGACGCCAGAGCGAAAACAGCGTCTCTCGAGATGCATCTCCTCTCAGCGGAGACGGTGCAATGAAGCAAACAGACACCGAAGGTTCATTTTCACTTCTCTGCACCCACGTAACTTGGCCTCAGTGCAGCGAAGGCTCTCATAAGTTGTTCACAGTTCGCCCTGCCATTTTTATTCCATCCTGCTGTGGTGAGATGTGGGAACAGGGAGGATGGGAAATGCTCCTCTTCTTCTGCTTCATGCTTGAATCAGTATTAAACAGTTTTATCTTTGTATGCATCCATGTATCTGCAGATGAAGAGTTTATGCTGTTGTTGTATTCACAACAAACAGTGCTTACCAGCCTTGTTTACATTCTGGTTTCATTCTCTTTAAGTGTCTTAATGGACATCGGATTTTCAAGTGCCGCCAGGCCCACGACGCACTGGGGAGAAGTGGATACAATTCAAGCAGTAATGAGAAATGTTGATTGTAGCTTATGTATGGGTTTATTCATGAAGATGAGCTGAAACCGTTTTTTATCTTGAGCTCGTCTTGTAATCACTCTCATTAAAAAAAGAAGTAAAAAAAACAATCTTCATTGTGAACCAGTTTGAGGGCATGCCTCACAAGGAGGCGAGATTTAATTGGAAGGTCCTCATCAAAATTCTTATCTCTGTTTATATCCATCCAAATCTACATTCATTTTGTTTCCTAAACGATCTAAACGATGTTTCCAGTCCAATTTATGGGATGTTCAAACTCTGCCTCATAAATGTTAATCAGACTCGATGAAAACTAAATGTATAGACGGGCGCACGTCCTTTCTCCTGGAAGCCCTTTACGCCCGGTGGTTCAATGCATATAGAGAATGATTTTTGCATTAAACGGCGACAAAATGATGCTTTCAATCATAAAATCGCTTTAAATATTTATGTGGAATATTGTAGCAGACTGTCTGATGAACCCTGGCTGCCCTCTGGAACACAGACTGCATGTGTAAACACTGTCATGACCACAGCCACAGGACTCAGGAAGAGGTAATGGACTGTAAGTAATGTGCAACAACAGTTGCCTGAACAGCTGTAGGGTTGATTCATATCAGGTGTTGTGTTTATTGAGGATGCTATTCTCAGAGACTTCCTCCAGCGATGGTTCACCTCTGCTAACTGCTTCCTGACAGAGTCCGGCCTTTTCTGCTCTTTGGCCTGTCCACCTGCTCTAAAAGTCAGTCAAACAGGTGTTGGTGCTGTGACAGCCCATTACACAGTCTGTTTAACAACTCCAAGTAGGTCATTACCTGCATTAGCTCTTTGTGGGCTCGTGTCTTGACATGAGTTGCTGAGTCAGAGCTGCTGTTCTGCGTAGGCTTGCCTTTCAAAGGCAGTTGTTCAAGACAAGTGTTTTTGCTTGAATCTACAGGGACGGCAATGTCCACCACTTTGGTCCAGACTGAAATACCTCAAAAGCTCCCGGATGCATTGACATTCTGCACAGACATGCACGAGCCACATAATGATGTATCCTAATGACTTTTCATAAAGTACCACCATGCGGTTCATAATTCTGGTGGAGTGAAACGTGATTGTCATGAAACTTGGTCCACCCATGTATGACCTCATCGGGATAGACCGTGATGAGCCTCTGACTTGTCATATCGATGATGAAATACCTGCAAAACGAACGATGTAGCGTAATAAACGTTTTGCGCTTAGTGCTATTTAGCAAACGCGAGAATGCACAGGCACTGAACCTAGATGGTGAACATGGTAAATATGCATACAGTATACCTGCTTAACATCCGCATGTTTGGATTGTCCCTGTGAGCATTTTAGCATGATGATGTTAGCATTTAGCTCATAGTACAGAGATCCAACGCCGATTTCCTATTTGTCGGCATGTGGAAAATCAGGGCTAAATTCATACAATACATTAATCATAACTTACAGACTAGATGATATGATTCCAATCAATTTATTCTATCAAATGGATTCTCTAGAATCTAGAGAATCCATAACCATTTGTCAATATGGTGTTTGCTATACAGAAAAAGAGATTTGGACAAGTGAAACCCAGTGCTTCAATACTGGCCTGTACATGTGTAGGTGAAATAGATCAGGAAAACACATCCCACAAACACGGGCCAAACAGATGGTGAAGAGAAAATGTCACAGTGATCCCTTCTCTGTCCTTCAAATTGTCCGGTCTGGATCATAAAAGCCTCCGGGTTGCTTTTTTCACATCAACAACATTGGACAACAATACAAAACATGTGACGCCTCCCTGAGGGACGATGTCAGACGACAACGGCGGCGCTCATTGTTACACTTTAATGCGTCAAACCTCCCACTCCCCCCCTTTTACTCCCAAATATATCCATTATTCAACCCTTGTGGTCTGACCTTGCGTGCAGTCCTGTGATAGCTCTCATTCACCCAAACTTCAACCCAGCTGACTCCCTGAGAGTGATGGGCAGGGGGGGCTATTGTCTTGTGATCAGCCACGGAGACGCAGCACTCGGCTGGGTCTTGCCTCGGGAGTCCCCGTCCCCGGTGGACTAGCGCGCTGCACGTCGTCCCTGGGGTCACTCCACGTCCCCGGTCAGGCTGGAGGTGCCATAAATAAAAAGAGAAGGTGGAGAGCGGAGGGGAACAATGAATCTCCCTCTTTTTTTCTCCCCCCTGCTTCCAGCCTTGTCTCTCTTCCCCCGTCAGCCACCGGGGATGTTGTAAATCAGAGGGCAGGGGTGGGGAGAAACCTGAGCCGAGAGCAAGTTAGTAAGGCAAGGAGACATTAAAGTGGGAACCCGGCTCTCTGGGACCCCGGCCATTCCTGTCATCATTAGGGAGCGTGGGAGACAAAGGCAGGAAGAGATGATGATGAGGCATGGGATGAAGGCAGAGGGGGTGGTGGGTGGGGAGCTGGCTGTAGGACACACACTTTTAGATGGAGGCATATGATGAAAACAGCAAACACAAATAGGCGTGTCGTCCCTCTCGTGCTTTTTTTTTGCGTCACTCGCACAGGTCATTAATCCAGTTGGCTCAGTTTAGCTCTGACAGCACAGCCGCCGGGAGACAAAGGTAATCCAGCAGTCATTTTCAGCGGACAAGGGATTTTGATTTCTACCCTGCCAGGAGGGAGAAAGCCAAAATCATCTCGGCAGGGCTTTTTTTTTCTTCGGTGCAGCGCTGCCTAGCCTACAGCCAAGCAATGTCCTTGCATTCAGGGATAAAGCCATCTCTGACAATGGCAGGGGGGATGGCTGGTGGAGGGGGAAAAGGCTGAAGTGAAGCACTGATGAAAGGGATAAGACAGCATGTGTGAGTGTGTGTGTGTGTGTGTGTGTTGTACCTTTGTGTCTTTGGCCTTTGTGTGACTCACTGTACTGACATTTTCATACCGAGCACAGTCACAATAACAAATGTTTTAAGTGAAAGCCTCCCGATAAATGCAATTCTCCCGACTTCATCAGTTATTATTTACTCGTTAATATATCGAAAGGAAAGTAAGATTAAGACAAATGCAGAATCTACAATCACTCACGGTTTCACATCAATAGAGGGCTGCAGGAATGAGACCTAAAACGTCAGTGGGTTCCCTCGTCAATGAAAAGACAATTCATTTGTTATTGTGTTTTTGGCTAGATGCTTGAAATAAGGTCAAGATTATATTTTTCTAGAATATAAAATAAGTCAATAAATAGTTTTATTTATAGAAGCTCTTACGTGTTTTTAAAAAGGTCTAAAGAGTCTAAATGAGAGGACTGAACGTCCTCGCTAGATTACTAGTCCTCCTTTATTTTAGTGATGGTGACGTGAGGTCATGTGACCGTGATGTACTTCCTTCATACTTAGCTTTTTACTTCTGGTGTTATGTATTTGCGCTTCAACAACTACAGAAGATTAACTGAACAAATCTGAAAGTACCCTAAACGTTTGCCACAGAGATTATTTTCTTTCACAATCCAAAATCCCATTGGCTTTTTGTTGAAGGAACCAGGGTGCTGCCACTTCCTGGTCGGCTCACACACAAATACATCACCCCTGCAGCGCTCTGTCCAACCACCTGCCAGCCCCCCAAAATCATTCCTGGTTGATAAATGTTCTCCCTATTCTTACTGTTTACCAGGGCTGTCAAGGTAGGTTTACTCGCCTCTCTCTCGCTGACACAGATCCCTGTGCCTCTGGCCCCAGGTATCTCCCTCCCTCCCTCTCTCTTAGAGGTAACTAAGCCCTGTGGAATGCTTCGCGCCCCTCTCCACGACCTCTGCGAGTGTTTGGACTTGGCTCCCACCCATCATCTCGCATTTTCCCCCTCGAGGTAGTGCGGCTTAACCCTGACAGCTTACGAAGAGGGTCGAGGAGGGAAGCCAGTGCCACTTTTCACTGGACTCTTTACATTTACACGGCAGACAGAGGCAGGGCTGTTCGGAAGGAGAGCGCCAGGAGGGATGGAATGAAGCTCTGTGTAAAAAGAGAAAGCTCCTCCGGGGACCTTTAGGGCTTATCCACACTAGAGCTGGAGAGGAGCTCCTGGTTTTTAACGCACAAAGCTCAAGGTTTCCCAGGTTTGATTTCAGCTAATTAGGTAATGCAATTGTCTCACTTCATTACAGTGTAGCTGTATCCAATCTACCTGTAACCGATTGCTCGCATTTTTCGGTGCATGGTTTCTAAGCCAGACCCTGAGAAACATATTGCTTCCTGTTTACTGAGCAAAGGAATCCTCGACAGTATAGTCAGCTTTATTTGAACGGATGCAAGGCTCAAAGGGGCTCAAACAACCGCTCTAACTTCTTCACTTTCACTCAAATAGTGTGTGGATACCAAGCAAGTGATAACTATTTAAATCCAAACATCACATATTACTCTGTGAGATTGATTTTCCTGGCTTCTTGAGGTGAAACTCTCCTCAGACAAATACGTGGAACGAAGATAAAAGACACGGCGCAACCACTGAATGTTCTGTTTTCTGTTGCCAGGGTTTATTCTACATATTTATCAATGGTACCCAAACCTTGTCATGGAACCTCACAGACTGTGTATAATAAGTGGAGAAAGTCACTGTTACAGCACCCATTGGTTTCTAGACTACGGTTTTAAAGTGAGTTCCCCATTTTGGCCAGAAGTGACACGAGAGAGTGAAGCTCAGTACAACCGAACGCTAGATAAGATACTTTCTCATTTGACGCCCAGACCGGACAACGACCTGTCAATCACCTTGTAGCCCCGCCCTAAAGTGTCTCCTGCTTTATGGTCTGTTTGACCTAAATGACCATAATTTACTAAATGAACATCATGCTGTATTGAAGAAGACTTGAAACTAGAGATTGAGACATAAACTCACGTTTACAATGTTTACTGAGGGAATAAATCAAGAGAAGTAGACTCATTTATAAAGACTTCTATACAACCAGAGGAGTCGCCCCCTGCTGGTCAGTATGCAGCTTTTACACCTGAAACATTGGCTTCACTTGTCAGAAGTGGAGGTTGTCGTCTGTGGCACCCAGAGCCACCCAACCCCCAGTGTAACATGCAGATAGCTTACATGTTTGAACTTATCGGTTTGAACAATATCCAATTTCATATTAGGTTGCATGCATCTAAGAGGAATGAGAGAGAGCCAGATCTCACATATATGCTGTTGGGAACTCGCAGCACCACAGTGAATGCGCTATCAGACAATGCTGGATATCTTCCACAAGCAGCCAAATCCTGTCCGTTAAGCCGGTAGCTGAGCAGTGCCCAGTCTGATTGTAGTTGTGTTGCTGGGTTGAGATTCAGGCCTGTCAGAGTGGGTTGAGCCCTGGGATGTACCAGCATTTCTTTGAGCTTTGTCAGATCCTCTATTTATTCTGACTGCTGAGCTCCTGAAAAACTTCTGAGCCGCAAAGCGTGTTAAAACGCACAATAATAAGGACACGGGTGTCGAGGTGGTTTTGATCCAATAAATACATCGAGGGCAAATGGATGAGAAGCTGGAGTGGGCTGGAACCACACGGAGAGGGCCAGAGCCTCGTAGCTTCTGCAGAGCCTCAGAGGCTTCATCTGTTACGAGATGTTCATGCTGCTGTGTGCCGGGGTCCATGAGGGCGAGAGGAGGAGGAGACGGAGAGGAGGATGCTGTCCAAGCACTTCAGCGTCCTTAACAATGTGTCCCACACACTCTATGGCGCCTGTCTGTCTGTCTGTCTGTCTATCTATCTATCTGTCTGTCTATCTATCTGTCTGTCTATCTATCTGTCTATCTGTCTATCTGTCTATCTGTCTATCTGTCTATCTATCTATCTATCTATCTATCTATCTATCTATCTATCTATCTATCTGTCTATCTATCTATCTATCTATCTATCTATCTATCTGTCTATCTATCTATCTATCTATCTATCTATCTATCTATCTATCTATCTATCTATCTATCTATCTATCTATCTATCTATCTGTCTGTCTATCTATCTGTCTGTCTGTCTGTCTATCTGTCTATCTGTCTATCTGTCTATCTATCTGTCTGTCTATCTATCTATCTATCTATCTATCTATCTATCTATCTATCTATCTATCTATCTATCTATCTATCTATCTATCTATCTATCTATCTATCTATCTATCTATCTATCTATCTATCTGTCTGTCTGTCTGTCTGTCTGTCTGTCTGTCTGTCTATCTATCTATCTATCTGTCTGTCTGTCTGTCTGTCTATCTATCTATCTATCTATCCATCAACCATACACAATGAAGCCATGGAATTGGACTGGAATGAGAAAATCAAAAAAAAAAATTCTTTTCATTTTGGCATTTCTACATGCCTAAAATGTCTAAATGGCTGATCTAATTGAGAACATACAAATGATTGAGCTCAAGTAGTGCCAACCTTACACACAACCTTCACAGTGCTTAATGCAGGAGCACATAAGAAAAAAAGGAAAAATGTTACCTTGAAATTCAAACCAGAATTACTGCAAGAACAAACTAACAAAGACCAGATCTCACATGGCAATTACTGTTACAGTCTGTGGCTTGTGGAAATGTAAGAGACCAGGTTTGCTTTCATCAAAGTGACTCTTGTCCCATTCTAGGTGTGGCTGGTTCTGTAAAGGTTCTAATCTTTTGACAAACAACTGCGATATCGAGCGTCAGTATCTCACCATTTACTGCCATCTCCCATTAAAAATGAGACCATTGTTGAGTGTTATTTTTGCTTTACTAGATCCATTTTCAATGCTACAAATGAGCTGGCTGTGTATATTCCTGGTGTAATTACTTCCCCTTCCCTGATTTACCAGACACAACAGCTCTGTCCTGGAAAATAATTGGCTATTTTGCACCAAACACCGCTAAAGTAATAACACAATATTAGCTTACCTCTCAGCGGGCGATGGGATGGGGTCAAATTCAATGCAGAAGACAAAAGCTTCTGGCGCTTTCTGTTTTCAATCAACATGGAAAACATGGCATTGTCTGATCTGTGTGTGTGTGTATGTGAGATAATTGCTCCCTGGAAGTGCGTATGATGAAACAGGGGTTTGTAATGACGAATATCGGGCTGCAATCTGTCTTCCGATTTCCATCTCGCAGACGCTATCCTCATCTTTTGATCTCACGTAACATTCCCATCACACCCTGAGAAAGCTGGCTGCTGATCCCTTCACAGGAAAACAGGTTTTCTTATTCTATAAAAAATGGGACCAGGTATGCTTTAGGAGAGTAAACTCTTTGCATCTTGCGATATGCGACGGAATAATCACGACGTCTTCTCCGGTTGGAGAGACACATTAACTGATCAGTGCCTTTTTTTCCCACTCTTGTCGGCGGCATCCCATATATTCTTACAGAAAATATGGCATCTCAGGCAGGCCAGCTAACTGCTAGGCTTGAATGGCTCCTGTCACACGCCGTAATAGCTTGTGTGAAAGGCCAGGGCTGCCTGTTAATGCCAGGTGAGAGAGAGGGGAGAGACAATTTGGTTCTGGCTCCCTGGCAGCTTTGTGTGTGTGTGTGTGTGTGTGTGTGTGTGTGTGTCTGTGTGTGTGTGTGTGTTGGAAAGAGGGTCGTAATTGCCGCCGCCGCCCCTCCTCCCCAGAGTGGACTAGGAGAATTGGAAGAGTCATTTCATCTCTGAGGAAAGGAACGGATGGGAGCTCTGCGGGGTGGGGAAGCAGAGGAGGCTAAATTACAGAGCAGCCGGTAGTGTACTCTGACCCTGTGTCCTGACACCACTTGGAGTCTGAGAACAAGGCTATTTCAAAAGAAGATGCACATCTCCTGCCAGAAACTGCGAGGGGGCGGACACAATAACATGGCATCCGGTACAATGTCACGCAATACGACAGCTATTCAGCAAGCACTGCCTTGGTGGAGATTATATTGTCCAAGGATGAGACAGAGACATTTTTGTTCCACTTTTGTTCCCTGCCAAGAGTGTTTTTCAGGTGTCCTTAATAATGTAACTACAACCTGCAGCTTTAAAAAAATAACCACAGTGAATCAACACCTCACAAAAGCTGACCTTTATAAAGGTGTTCTTTGTTGCAGGGCTGGGATTACTATCATTGCACTAACCTTCACGGCTCTCTTCTGTTTGGTTGTAAGTTTGTGATGGTGACATTCAAACTAACGATGTTTGTTAGCCTCCACTTTCAGTGGCCACTGGTTAGGAAATATTTGGTTTTCTTTGGAGGAATCGTCGTTACGCCACAAGACGTTGCTTTGAGAGGTAGACTTTTTGTGAATGGAGTCTTGTGGCTTTGAAGAGAGCAATATAACAGCTTCAGTTCCTGTTGGAAAGGACTGTCATGACGGCAAGGTAAAGCGGCTGTGGAGGGGAGCGTATGGAATTTTGCCACAACTCTGTCAGATATCCCTTTATGATGTGGGACTGACGCCGTTAAATCTCTTCTAAGCCACTGGACTCCATGAACAAAAACAGATCACAGGAGTTGCTGGTCGACAGCTGCTTCCATCGGTTAGTTTGTTGTGTTATTTTGTGAGCGCTCAGTCAGTCACTGCTCGACCACAGCGGTACGTTAGCTTAGCTTCCGTGCTGGTACTCCTGTCTGTTTGACACCATCTAAGTTCCTAACTCTCAGGATGTATATTCTGAAACTGTAGCAGCGTCATCATGCAGAAACCTGAGTCAGATCATGTGGGGAAATGTTTTTAGAATGGTTTGAGGAAATAGCATTTTGATGCTAAAATGTATACCGTGACCAACATGTTGGGACTTCAGAGAACCCAACATAAAGAGCCCTTTAAGTGTCACCAGGAGTATTTCTCAACCCACAGGGCACACTAGTCAAGAAATTAGAGGTTTAAAAAAGAAGAAAAACATTTTAAAGCACACGCCATCTGTGTTGCTAACGAAACCCAAGTGAACAATGAAGTCAGCTTGTAGACTGACATGGCTGCTGTATTGTATTCCAAGGTGCACTGAAGCTCCTCTGGCCCAGGACCAATGAAAACACATGCAGGATTCCTCCATGCCCTCGCCGCCCAGCCAACTCAAAAGACAGCCAAGTCATAAAATGCTAAATGGTGGTTAGACATTCAAAATAACCATTTTCCTCACCCAGCTCAGCCACCTTTCATTCCCACTATTGGCAACCCACTCAACTGCTGTCTTCAGAGTGAGCTTACGGTGTGCGTGCCAAATGTAATCCCCGCTCATTACAAAATGCAATCAGTGTATGAAACCAGTTGAATGGTTAAAACCCTGGAAGATAGACAAGAGGTTAATGTCGCCTTTGACACTCCAATCTGCCCTCCTCATCATGATGTGTTGGCAAACAGACGGGGACGCCCGGCCCACTCTGTCTTCATACACTCATATCAATTTCGCAGATTTGCAGAGAGCGTGGCGGAGGTGGAGCTGGAGGTGGAGGGAGGGCGCAGAGGGCCGCGTCTCGCTTCAGAGCCCCAAAATTAATAGGGGGCCCCTCATTATGGAGAACCAGGAAAGACAAAGAGGTCTCGGTGAAGAAGGGGGGGAGCTAGAGAGCTGGATTCTTATATAATGAGACCAGAGGAGAGAGTGTGAAGGAAACAGGAGAAATTAGATAATATTATGCAGAAGAGAACTCCTGAATGCAGGCCGTCGGATCGCTCGTATTTCATACCGTGGGACTGGGTCCAAGCTGAGGGAAACAGGAAATGAGTTGCTCCCTAAATAGCCCTGCTTTACCTTCTACTTTTCTCCCCCTCGTATTTTCTTCCCACCCACCTCTTCTCCTCTCTCCATCCCTCAGGGAGGCTGGGTAACAGCCAATCTCATTGAAAGGCAGATCAATAAAGAGATATATTGTCATCACGGAGCGCCACCCGCTTAATCAATTAATCTATAATAGAATCCATTCACTGGAGCCTCTTAAAGGGCCTTCCTCCTATTACCAGCTACGGGTCAAAACAAGGTGCAGACATATAGGGGTCTCATTACGAGTAATAATGGCGGGGATGGGGGTGGGGGGTCGAGGGGGGTAGATACAGGTGATACACATTCAATGGCATTCCTAATAGTGCTTGTGTTTTATAGTCTGGAAAAAAAAATATATATGATAAAAATAATAGGTCGGCCAAGCAAGATTACAAGCAACAGTCCTAATGAGTTATTATTATCCATGCTCTGCTGCATCATCAGATATAGGGACACATGCATTATGCTCCGTGCACAGTATGCTGTTGATGCTTATTTTCCGCCTCAAGCTTTGGGCCGTAGTGTTGCAGTGGCTATAACCAACGCTCCACACGGTCAGCGAGGAGGGGACTGCAACCTTAAAGATGATGCATTCACTGTTGTTAGAGGTGGCCGTATTTACACACTGTATTGTGCACGTTTTATGTGACTAATATGTTCTCAGAAAGCTAATCTCTCACAGCCGCGTGCGCAAATACAGAATATCAGGAGGACTTTTCTTCCCCCTGCTCAACTTTATCAGCTCTAATTGTAAGCATGCAAAATGACCCCTTGAATTCCCCCAGCAGTATATCGGAGCGGCCATCACTGTTGTTCATTCAAGTTCAACTTTATTTATGCCCGGGAAGGAAGTGTTTCTGGTGACGGATGTTGGCTATTTATTTGTGGGCAGAGCAGTATATAATTTCATATGCTGTTGGAAGGACAAAAGAAGCTTGTTCGCTTTCCTGCAAGCGGACAAGTCGACCACTGTGTTTGGAGATTCAAGGCTTCTCTACGTCAACGTTTGGGCCATGAAGCCTCCACATTCCCTCTTTACAGCATGGATGTGGTAGCTTTACTGATTGTGTAGGTTCTTTAGCATTATGCCCAATCATTTAATCACACAACATTGCTCATTTCAGGCAATTCTTCTTTCACCGCTGCTCTATAACGTTGTCATTTGCATGTGCCTTGATGCACATGACATGTTAAAGGACATTTGTTACCAACAAGACCTTTTTTGGATGCTTAAGATTGCATTTAGTTGTACTTAGCTCCACCCTCTCGTGTCACTTCTGGTTGCAAAAATGATGGCGGTGGACAAAAAAGACAAACTCTGAGATTCAAAACGGCGACAACGTCCACCTCTTACAATCCTAACTCATCCTTTGAGAGAAAACAGACACACACACACACACACACACACACACACACACACACACACACACACACACACACACACACACACCACTTATCATATATATGCACCAAATTAGAGCCTCTTTTTTTAAACCACAAAGAAAAAGCGCATGAACAATTGAATCTTGCTTTTTTTAATTTTATTTAATGGCTACCTACAATATCCCGTATTATTCCATAAAGGTTCCCCATAACAGGAAACAGTTCATGAATCATGCAGCTACAGGTTTGACCTACTCGGGCACAATATAAATATTCTTTTCTATTCAAGAATTAGTCTTTTTTTAAGAGCTACTTGAAGGACCTGCCACTTTAAGACATTACTTCTTCTCTAAATAGAAGAGTGTGGCTTCTGCAGCAGATAACAGCAAAGTCACTCTGCAGTAATGCAAAAGGAGTGTCTCATCTAAAAAGAAGAACACCTCTGCATTCAATGGCTGACATGCAAACAGAGACGTGTGTAAGAACTTAATGAGCTGCTCACTCTTCTTTGCTATTGCATTTAATTTAAGAGAAAAAAGTGGACTCTTCATATTGCTTTTTGTTTTCATAGAAGCATTTAATCAACTCTTAACGGGGTGGAAGAATGAAATAGCTTGTAGTGGAAGAGCGCTCGGGCAAAACAAATACCCAATCCAGAGGTTAGACATACATCATAGTCTCCATTCCATTATGGTCATTAGTTTATTCCCCATTTGCATAACCCAGTGTTCCACTGGGTTATGCAAAGAACACAGGTTTTTGCTGAAAAACAATGACACACATTAAATGTGGGCTGTCTCATTAATGTAAAATATTTGTTAACGCTTTTTAAATGCTGTTTCAGCAAATACTTTATCTTCCTACTCATTTGAAAATACAAGGTTTTTTAATTCAAACGTCGATGGGTAAAAGATGAGCTCACTACATGAGAAGTCACTGACTGTCCAAACCTTTCAGATTAATTAGACTCCATAGATAATAGAGGAGGTCGTCTTTTCACAGTGCTGCTAGGAAATGCTCGAATGCTGCGTTTCCCGAAAGCTGAAGGCCTTTGCAATACATTCAAATGAATGGCAAAAAAAAAAAAATCACCTCATAAAACCGAGCCTTTGTGTGCGGAGAGAGCATAATTCTATGATCTATGGCTCAGCTGCGAGTGTGCAGCGCCGCACCAAACCTCACTGATGGGCTGTCGCTGTAATTCAGCACCTAATGTGGATAATTAGTCTAAATTCATGGAGTGCTTGATTCCACTGACAGCTTCGCCAAACGTTTGACGAAGACGCCGCGGTAGCGGCATCAGTCACAGGCGAACGGAAATGCAGTTAGTGGAGGGCCTCTTCATGTTTTATTCAATCACAGAGCGATGCTCAATTAATCAGTTTCTGCAATTAAATTAAACATGTACATGCATAAAACATGAAAGAAATATCAGGGGTGTTTAAGCCCCGCTTGGTTCCGTGTGAACCCAAAAAGAGAGTATTTATGTTCAGCCCTCTACAACAGGCTCTGAGGCTTTAGTGTGAGACAGAATGTGCAAAATCTCAGCTCGGTATGCGTATCCAATGCATTTCTATAAATGTCAAGAGCTGTGTGTTTACTAGGTCTGTCTGACCCCTAATATTTATTCAGTTCAACAGCCCTCTACCCAATCACTCCGTATTGCTTCATTGCAGAAGCGCTGCTCTCTGTATGTCAAGTCTCATTGGCTGCAGTTTGTCGTATCTCCTGGCACATGTAATATTGCTTTTCGCTTTCCATCAAGTGTAGGCAAAACCTGCGCTCAGATAAATACTGACATTTCGCAGTGGTGTGTGGGGTTTGTTTGTGTCTGCTGGTGCCTGCGTGATTTCCGTTGGCTGATTTGTATACATAGCACCACAGTCGGCACGATCAAAGGTCTTTCACATGTAAGAACACATTTGCATTTGGATTCATCCTGCCAACATAACTTATGCCCCTGTGGTAAGATAACAGCTTTGAGATAAATGTTGACATTTGCACCACGTTGAAATGTGCGATTTCAATTAAATGAGGTTGTTCCGAAACAGATTTAATCCAAGTAGAATTATAAGAGCCGTAGCTACCTGTCACATTTCCTGGAAAGCCAAGGAGCATTGTATGTGATGTTGTGTGCAGCTGTGGCTCGGGTGGTAGAGCAGGGCCGTTCTTTAATTCGAGGATCGACGGTTCGATCCCCAGCTCTGCTCGTCGATGTGTCCTTGGGCCAAACACTTAACCCCATGCTCCCGTAGACTGTATGCATGGCTTTGAAAGGGTACATGCTAGTTAGTCCTGATGGGGAGGAGGCACCTTGCATGGTAGCTCCTGTTATCAGTGAATGGATGAATGAAATGTATTGTTAAAGCGCTCTGAGTGGTTGGAAGACTAGAAAAGCGCTATTCAAGTAGAGACAATTTAAGTTTTCATGAACATATTAATATTCATACTCCAAATGATTCAAATATACAAAATGCTGGTGATGGTAATGGTCTCTTCCATGTCACATTGAATACTTTTACAGCATTTAAGGGAAGTGAAGATCAAATCCATTATGACCCAGCTAACAATAAGAGGGCTGTAAACATGTGACCACATTGAAATAAACAAGCCAATAATATAATGCAGCAACATACAACTATAGCTATGAGGTTTGAACCAAAAACGATTAAATTCATTGTGAGAATAAAGAGCTACAGCATTTGAATTGATGTGTAGGTTTCCGGAATTCAGTGGTATATAAATATCTTATTGTATTGCTAATATGTTTTATGTTTATGTCAAAAATAGTGCAACATAGTCTGGAAGATGCCTGACCAGTTCGAGTGCGCTGGCCCTTTAAGAGATTGGTGTGAGGATGGTGAAGCGTTAAACCAGAACAAACCGGATGCGTTGTGAGTGTGCCTTCAAAATAAAATACCACAGTCGGCGATGACATGCAGACACAATTGGAACGATATAAAATGAGCACGTCTAGGACCACAACATTCACCATAGATTGAGTTTCTTTATCTAAATTGGTAAAACTACTATTTTCTACATACGTCGTTCACGCGTCGCGACGCGTGAACGACGTATGTAGAAAATAGTAGTTTTATTTTGAAAGCTGGACCGGAAGCTTCCGGGTCTTTACCCCCAGTGTGTTCTGGCTCCGGGAGCGTGCCGTGTTGTGATGAGGCCGTAGTAATTCATTCAGAGGAGCGGAGAAGGAGGAGAGGAAACAGAGGCGGGAAGGATAACTGAAGCCGTGTTGCTTAACAAAAAGTTCACGGCGTTTTTCCTCTCTGCGCGAGGACTCCACGCACTTTGAGGCTCAAGTGGGAGGGTTTTTCTCCCCGCGTGGCAATTAGCGTGCAGACGGGACGGGACCGGCGCTGCCTGCCACTCACCGCCGCCTCTCCTCTCACCACCTGCGGCTTGCTGTTTTCACGGAACCCTCCAGCCGGGTTTCAGCCGCATCAACGACAAAAAAAAAAAAAAAAAAGTTCCCAATGCTTTGAACCTGCGGTTTAATCTGACAGCGGCACGAGATGCTGCCTGTGGAGTTTGGTGCTGTTTCCATCCCGTAGCCTGCAAGTCCTGCGCGTCTGTCTGGATATAAACTACTATCTGCCGACCTTATCTACCGATGAAACATCTGAGTGGATAATAATGGAGTACCGCCAGATTTCGGTTCCCCTCCTGGTTTTATGTGCACTCACAACTTTGGCATATGGTGAGTTAAAATTATCTGGTTGATTTTTTATTTTTTTTTGGTGTTGTGTTTGCACAGATGGGGTTTATGCTCCATATCAGTGGCTCCAACTAGGTCTCACTGTCTCCCGGGGGCTCTGAAGTGGGGGTCCCACACCAAAAAAAAAGAAGAAGAATTAATGAATAAATACAAATAAATACATTTCACTCATGCAAAGTTAGTATTTCACGCCCCACTTGCTGTATGGACCCTTATATGTCAGCATGAGTGCGCGTTAATCCCCCCTCCTGGATGATGTCATTTAAAAGGCCACTTAAGCCAGCGCACACCAGAGGGGCCCCTGTGCAGCTTTACTGCGCGTCCTGCCCATGGGACCGCGGATTCACACCGGCATCTGCTCCCCGCTGCGCCGCGTGCATCTCCATCATCGTGGCCCGTTAGGTGAGGACTGGTCCTCTGCACACAGAGAGCACGTGTGATGGAGCCGCTGCAGGGTACTGTCAGTGTGCGTGATTCCCTTGCTCTCTGTTACTGTGATGGATGCGAGCCTTCTCCAGATGCTGCGTTGTAAATGTGAAACTCATCTTCTATGTTTCCATCTGATTGCTCTCCTGCGTTGTATCACGTATAACAGGCGCAGGGATGCTGGGTAAAGATGTAGTTCCCTTGGGTTCATCCTCCCCACATACATGAGTCCACAGCCTATTGATCTGCATTTAGCTCCGCTCACACTAAAACTGTGCACGGACAAAAGCTAAAGCACCATCGGCCAGACTACTTAGGCCGGGTCCCCCTGTGGGGCGATGGAAACCCGGCTCCATCCTGTCCGATGCTCCATGCAGAAACACCGGCCGCCTGTGACGCACAAAAGCATTTCTCTCCAACACAAGTGGGATGTTATAGTCTGTGACAGCGTGGTGTCGGCGGGCCTGGACCCACTGCTGAGACTCCCCCCTTTTATTTTTTACAAGGCTGTAAACATTGGCTATGAACCCAGAGCATATGAACTCAGCATCTGTGAAAGTGCTCCTTCAGTGACTCCAGATGCTCCTCTGGGACGACCCGGGCTGGATTAAAGCGTTTTATTTTCACTTGAGCAAAAACACACACGGGGACGCCTGTATGCTTTTAGTTTTTCTTCTTCTTTTCTTTATCGTTGAAATATTTACATTTGAATACGCATTTGTGTCACATTGATAGCCAGAGCTACTCATCTTAAAACGGGGGAGGAAGCTTCAGATTTCAGTGGAAATGAGCTTTGTTTAGGAATCCGCCCGGTGGCCCGACTCTCTCCTTCTGGTATCTGGCCTTCAGACTGTTTGCCCAGTAAGACGACACTGGAGTGTGGCCCCGCTTACTGTCAGTCATCTCTGTCACCATCAGTCAACTCCTTCGTCAGCTTCTCCCCAAAGACTGCCGGTGGGCTGGAGGGAGGGGTGGTGTGTGTTTGTGTTTGTTTGCCATGCTCTCACTGAAGTGACCGGGAGGTGGGGGCTCGAGGACAGCTGTCCTGACTGCCCCCCCCCCCCCCCCCCCCCCCCCCCCCCAAACGGACCGGTACACCAGATCAAATAGCTGTGAAACCCACCCAGTGTAATGACAGTGAGAGCGTACGAACCGGTCTCCCCCAGGGAGGGGGGCTGAAATAGCACAATTAACAAGACCCCCATTGTTACATTTTCACTTGAAGCACTTAAGACACGGCGTCATCCACAGTGGAGCAGGTTTTTTTTGGGGGGGGGCTTCGATAATGGATCGGTCAAGGACAGTTTGACAGGAGTTCTAGCTGTTGCTGGGTTTTAATCTGTGGCATTCCAGTAGGTTCTCTATAAACATCACTCCTTTTATCCTAAAACAACAACAACAACAACCAGCGAAAGGTTCAGTTCCAAATGACAAAGAACAAATAATCAGATTGTTTTTTTCTCTAAATTGCCATAATAATCATTTCCTTTATGTTTGGAGAACTCTGCCTTGAGCTCCG
Organism: Taurulus bubalis; assembly: GCF_910589615.1. Taxonomy (NCBI): domain Eukaryota; kingdom Metazoa; phylum Chordata; class Actinopteri; order Perciformes; family Cottidae; genus Taurulus; species Taurulus bubalis. The sequence continues at coordinate 43,345,353 of NC_136590.1, forward strand.
AGACATTGGAATTGAATGGAATTTAGTTTGAGATAAAAAAAACAACAACACCTGCAGTGTTTCTTTCCAGAAACAATGTCCCTGTTACTCTGGGTCATCAACAGGCTTGACTGCCAGCAGGTTACATTATTAATATTATTATATTCATTATTGGACAATCTGTCAGTTATGTTCCTCGATCAACCAATCATTGTTTCGTCTATAAAATGCCACAAAGAAGCAAAAAAGATTGCTCATTGTGATATCATTTGACGGGAACGTCTTCAGATTTTTTTCCGACTTGCAGTCCGATGTCAGAAAGCCTCGCGCTTGATAGCTGGAATCTGGAAATATTTGGCATTTCTTGCTTGAAATATTGCCTAACGATGAGTCGAAACGATCTGCATATCACGAGAGAAAAGAGTCAGTATTGTGATCCATATCCAGTTGGTCTGATTGCTTGTTGCAACTTTGATCTCACTACTTAATGCTCGTATGTCATTGTTAGTGCTACTAAAGAGTTTACCAGCTTCAACTCCTCATGCCTTTGAGTCCAAGTGACTACTAGGGGCAATAATTTATTAAATTAATCTAGTATTTCGGGAGAGTTTCTGGCGCTGCATATACTCCTTCCTTCCTCCGCCATGTGGGTCCACCATGGAAAGGACCAGCAGAGAACCTGATCTGACTGTGATTGAGATCATGTGACCTGTTGCCGGAGTTTGAATTTGAGTATTTAGCTCATTCCCACAATGTGGACACGACGCAAGATTTGAGAACGAGACTTCTCCTCGAGCGAGACTTGGTTCGACACAATAAGGAACAGATCGGATCGACTAAAAGGTCAGGGAAAAATGATTTGACGTCTCTGTAGGGTTCTCTCTGAGCCTGCCAGAGGCAGAAAGAAGCTCTTTTATTGGAGGTATCTTGACGGAGAGCAGCATTATAACTCAGAAACATGGGAGAATAGGATCCAGGTAGATACCTAAGCTACCTTTCAGTCTCCGTCAATGCAACATTGACGTTTTTTGCTATTGGCACACTGACGACGTGTCTGCTTTTTTTTTTATCGGCAGAGGAAAGAAGCAGACAGGGAGAGCTCTGCCGTTCCTTTCTGACTACCATCACGCTCGGTGCACCTTCCCCCACCCGCCCGCCCATCTGTTCATCACAGATCAATTAGCCCGTCAATAGCTCCGCAAGCTTTGGTATGATGCACGACAAGTGAGTCCGCATGGTACCACCGGCGTAAACGTCCTCTTCCTGTCATCAGCGGCGCTAATCACGCGCTGGAATTGACGTTTGAAGCTTAGTTTTTTTTTTCCTCCCCACTATTTTCTAAATTTAGAGCGCCGTGATCAAAAAGCTTGGATTGAGCTGTGTTTTTTTTTTTTTTTTTTGGTTCCTGCTTGTCGCTGAGCCTCCACTCATTACAAATCCCCGTGATGATAGAATTTCACAGGCCCAAATGTTCCGGATGCGACGGCTTGATGACGCCTCGCGGGGCATTAATAACGACTTATTTGTGCTTCGGACTGAAGCAAAACGCGGGAAAAGGGTTGCAATGCGCTGCTAGCAGCCTGCTCATTCCCAAAGTAAACACACCGAGGGTCACCAGAGACTCCTCCACCGGGCATCAAAGGAGAAGGGGGATGAACTGAGCAGGGACTCTATTCAGCAGCCAGCGCTGACGGGACAAGTCAGCTAGTCCCGCTCCTTAAAGGTCTGGAGTTTGGTGGCCCGAGGTGGTGCCTAAGGGCACCACCTCGGGCTGCAGACAGATGGATGGCCTCCAGACATTAGTTCCATTGGTTCTAAAAGGGCAGACCCCTCTGTCGCTAGTCATTATACCGAAATAGATGCAGCGATGCCCCGTCGAGGCTGTAAACACATCGGCCCTCCGGATCGTACAGGTCATTGGTTCCGTGTTCGGACGCAGAGAAACACAAACTCTAGACGTTCTCCTCGCCGCCGCTGACGAAGGATCAAAGTGGTTCGACGTCCACATCAACGGCAGCAATCTGCCAACCTCTTCTCCAGAGAGGCGTCCTCTTTCCACACAAAATGTGGGATGAACCCAAGATGCCTTCTTTCACAGAGGCCTTGTTCAATCCCAATAGTACCCGTAATTTTCTACCAACTACCAATTCCATTGTCAACAAGTAGTCTTCACGTTCAATGAACAATGTTTCATTACTGTCTTCACTACAAAGAGATGTCTTTTACTGCATTATCTTTACATTTAAGTTAAAGTTAATACAATAATCACTCGCGCCTTTGGAGCACATTGCTCTCCAAGCGGTCCGATCTTCATGTTTTGTCAGTTTTCTTTATTGTCCACAAACTCTTCCGGCGCGCGGTTTGGAAGCGCAACAAAACTCTGCCGTCAAAGGGAAAGCTGCAGCTGTCACCGGCGCGTCGGGTGCATTCGCTGCAGCCCGGCACTCCAAAGCCCCGGTGTGAGGAAAGACCGGATAAGGGATCGTTTTCAGCGCCCGGTGCACCGAGGTGACGCTGCGGCGAAGAGGCAGCCCTGACAGCCGCTGTCATCATTTAATGGCCGACTTTCTAACTGACGGCGACAGCTCTCTCTGAAAAGTGACAGCTGCTGGAGACCTTTTTATTTGGTGATGGGAGCGCTGATACACAACAAGTGACTCGGCTACTGGTCCCTCTGTAGCGGCGGTTCGATGATTGACGGCCTAGTGCGATGTCCTAAATGGAAAGCGCTTATTAAAGAAATGTGACTGGGGGCGATGAGGCAATTAGAGTCCTCTACTTGTTATCTCTAAGTGCAGCTCAGTGATCGGCAGCTGGGTTTGAATCCTTAAACTTCCCCCTTTTCTCCACTTCTCGTCTTAATTAGACTTCACAGCCAATGTTCCTCCAAATCCCTTCGACAGTGTGTGAAGGGAGCATTTATCAATTTTTATCTTTCGCTGTAATGTTATCACGCTCTTAAATATAAGGGATCTCTTCACCCCTCCAGTCACACATTGTTCATCTGTGATTCATATTAATTATGCTCTCATGATGTAGTCTCCTCTCAGTGCCTGCAGTGTATTATCGCCAAAGAACGATCAATGAAACTTTATATTTTGAAACTTTTAAAAGTGGTTTCCAGGCACCAGCTTCTGGTTGCCCAAACTGTAAATCTGGTTGCCATTTTTACGTTTTGAGTAATAAAGACGATATGCAGTTTTACGTCAGCTGAATAACGACAATGTGACGTGTGCATGACGTGTGTGTGTTGTACATGCATTGCAGCATCATTTTTCAGTTCACCTTAAAGCCGTCTGGATGCCTCTGATGGCAACCAAAGACCAAGAGTTGGTTCCCAGTCCTGTACAAGCACACTGTGCTAATTCATCGAGGCCAGAGCAGTTGTCTCTATCTCAGAACTCATCAGTCACTGTCTCATTAATGTTTCTCATTTAGATCGTTTCCACTTCAGAATGAACGATGAGCTCACTGTTCAAATTAGAAACAACCCCCCTCGATTGTTTTTCTTCCACGCTGCGGACTCAGGAAGTCCCTGTCTCGAGCCTTTCCTCCCTGCTCGGCCTGTGTATGTGTGTCTAAGCAGTCACAGATCTAATAGGAGCTAATCTTGAAATATGCTGCTGTGGGACAGGAAGCAGGGGGCATTTCCCCACAGCTGTGTTAGGCCACCCGCAACCAGTGGTGGGCCTGTCCTGCCCGACGCGAGGGAGAGCGCACATACAGACGGACCGATCATTAGCGAGGATAAATCACACAGTCATCAGCGTACAGGCGCGCTCGATACGATCTAGCAGTAAAAACTCGTCAATCTCGAAGTTCGCTCCCTCGTGAATCGTCACCACGGCCAGATATTTTCTCCTTTTTACTTCCTCTTGTCTCTTCTCGCTCTCAAAGCGGAGTGATTCGTGTGAGTTTAGCCGCCACATGCCGTTTGCTTGCGCTCCTGTTCGTCCAAAGACAAATCAATGCCCGCTACTGGAACGCAGACTGACAACTCTCGGCAGGGTTCGTGATAACTTGAAGGATGCTGGGCTGATTGTATTTATGTCCTCTGGGCTGCTTTTCTGAGAAGTTGCATTCAAAGTTTTCTGAATGCTTAAATATGTGAATAAACGTGCGTGTAAAGGAAATGTTTTGCTGTCCCCTCGGAGTTGTTTCTGTATTTGGAACTAAATCAAAGTCAATCCACTCCCAAGCCTCTCGGCCATAAGTAACTTTTTGTGTCAAAAAAGGTCAGTCAGGCTGAGCTGTCGCACCAGAAAAGACGACCCTGCTTGCTCTCTATCGACAGCAAGCTGCTTCTGCTTTGTCAACTTGCCCAAACATCAGCCAGAACCCATTTCAGCTGCTCCGCCGGCGCGAGGGGCCACGCTCAGAGGGAGCGTGAAGCAGAGCTGTTAGTGGAAAAGGGCATTTCTTTGGAGCCGCCGTTTGGGTTTAGGTCTCTTTGCTCCCAATTTCCACAACCCCCTCTTCTAAAAGGAAGGGCAAGCCAGCCCCTACTCATGAATCTGCTCACGGCCCCAAGAGAGACACGATAAAAACACCCAATTTCCTTTAGCAAAGTTGACCCTGCCCATTTAGATGCTTAGCATCAGCACAGGCTCAATTAAGAAGATCGTCTCTTTACTGCTGGCACTTTGCATTCTCATGCGAGTGCCTCATTTTGTTGTCCCCACAGGGTCAAAGAGTGGGAGGCTGCCTCCCTCACTGCTGCCAATTTAACTATGAATGTGCATTTGCAAATCAATTCCTGTGGCTGTGGTGGAAATCGAGGAGAAGAGGAGGAGGAGGCGGCAACAAAGCTGTAAAAACAACATATTCTGAGAGAGGGAAGCCAGCCCACTAAAAGAATTACAGATGAGGGGGAGATGGGAGTGGGAAAGTTGTTGAATTCTCTTTGATCGCCATCTCACGCCCTCCTCCTCCCTCCCCCATCCCTTCTTTTAAAGACGATGCAGCTCAGCCTGCTCACCAGGTTTATCGTACTGGAAGTTCAGCTTAAAAAGACTTTTCTTTGCCATTAACAGCGATGTCTTTTTTGAAAGTAGAATTGGGTGGGAGGCCGGTTATCTTGAATGCAGGGTGAGGGTTAGCTCAGCTTAGCCTTAATTTGAGTTGCAAAGCCAGAGCATGGCTTAATCTTTATTTTTTTTACCATAACTCACCACAGAGTGATAAGGAGTGCAGGCTGCTGATGTACGGCGGTGTCCGGATTTATTTCGTGCAGAGTGAAAGGCGTTGGAAGCCGCCATCCATGCTTTATGTCCTGCTCCCCCTGCGGAGCCGCAGGGAATGGAGTGGTTAGCATGCGGGACCTTAGGCAGTGAAACGGTTGGTAAGAAGGTGTGAGGGCTTTTTTTAATTTCCGTTGACCTCAAGATCGAGCCGTTTTTGGTGAATCCGACAAAATGAGAGCCCAAGGGCCTCACGGATTTCATGGCGCGAGTCGGGCCATCCTCTGAGCATGACACCATCTGTGTTTGGGAAACGGCGTCTCTGATGTCTGGTGTCTGGGGACGAAGGACACGTGCGTATTTACATGCAAAGCTGTTGAGGGGCAGCGGTTTTTAACCGCCTGTCACCCAACGCGACCGAAGCGATGACGGGAGGAAGTTTTCACAGCTCGTCGGAAGATCTGCACGAGAAACCATTCTCCGACTTCCTTTTTTTTTTTATCAACTTCTCCGTCTTTTTAATGACTAACTGTCGGGGGCCTTTTGTCGACAGCAGCACATCTCTAATCTCATGCTGCAAGCAAGTTGACAGTCTCTCATTTGACCTGTGACTTCCTAGCAGGGGATTATTTCTGCATAATTGGAGCGGAATTGTTTTCCGTGCCAGGAGAGGCTGCATTATCATCACACTGTCAGTCACAGTAACTTGTAATGCAATAGTTATTGGGTATGAACATGGAACAAAACAAATCCTCTATTTTTGGACTTTCCGTTTTATTTTAAAGTTGATCATTGCAGTCACAAGTATTAATATCACTTCCCTCTATGTCAACAGTCTGAACCACCACCCCGCCCCGCCCACTATTAGCAGCATTTCTAGACGGGAGCGATGTGTGAGTTACTGGGTGTTGTTCTGGTGTTTCTGCCGGTTCAGAGGAAGTAAATCTGCTTAGTGATGAAAGCCCACTTGTGTGTTGTGGTGAAATAAAGCTGAGGAGTTGGCAGAGGAGGGGTCGGGGTAATCCACTGTAGATCTTTGGCAGTGGTCCTCTGTTTTAGATTTATATCGGCATGACACCACCGAGCCACTTGCTCTTGTCCCAGATGAGGAAAAAGTTCAGCCTCAGCACTTTGCCATCCTACATTATAGAAAGGACATTGCAGCAGGAGTCTGTGCTCCCCGCGGCTGTTTTATTCGGATTTCATTCTTTTATATTTGTTTTTCTGCACTTTCGTTTTGTGCACTATTTCTCCGTCACCATCTCACACTTTAGTCTCTCTTCCCCCCCCTAGTTAAAATGACTTTGAAGTTGTTGTTGACAGTAATTAACTCTGTGTATGCGTCGGCCTCGATGTGTTAATGTAATCTGCATACAGAGTGGACCACGTGAGCCTTTTTGACTCAGTTTGGACACATCAGCGAGGCTGGGAAGTTTGTGCTGAGTAGACAAGAGTTAATTAAAAAAAAAAAAAGAAAGCTGTGCTCTGTTTTCTCTCCTGGATTAAGCAGCCACATAATTACACCACGAGAAATGCAAGTGTTTGATTTTGTAGTAAGAGATACTGTACACATTTCCAGCTGAAGCAAGGGCCCAATGTGTTCCATTGGTGTGAATGGGTCTCCCACTTATTTGGGTTTGGATCTGGTAACTGTAAAGGGTATAGCATATGATCTCTTATTCATTTTCATATTCAGAAAACCATTCCCTGAGCCTTTTAGCCCCGTGTGGACACACACATGCAGGTCGTTATATTCATTTGTCAAAAAATACAGTTTGCGGCTCTGAACCATCGATGACTGACAGCTATCAGATACAAGGCTACAATGGAAATCACACTTCTCTTTTGGCAAGGGGCTTTAGACAGTAAATCTTCTCATCTCCAACGCACCATTCTTGTCAAACACCCTCTCACAGTCTGGACTCCGGCCTCCCTGTGGTTTCATTAGCTCACATGTAGCTTTAGGAGTTGCTGCCATCCTGCTGTATCACACCACAGCCCCAGACCTAATAGGTCCTCAGAGGGTCCAGACTTTCCTATTAGACATTACCCGATTTGAGTTCCTCTTCTCCAGCCTCATCTCTCCACTCACTGTGAGCTCTGTAGCTTGGGAATACGACGCCGCTTAGAAATTCAAACGTCCTTGAGTCGCGTGCCGGCGGCAGTCGGCCTCTATCAACATGCCGATCTGTGCGATTGCACTCGTACTACTGTACGGCCGGCAGCGGCACAAAGGAGGCGCGTGCAGAGATCCCTATCACGACAGGGGTATCGGCGTAGGTTCAGGAGATGTCCCATCATAGCTGGGGGATCATTTCATCAAGACTAAGTTCACATGGACGATATCATCATATCACCTCTCAGAGCCGGTGTTCAGCGTATTTAGCTCAGTCAACATGGTGGTCTGTTCTTCTTCAAAAGCCTTCGCTTTACATTTCCACATGGCTTGTTCCAACCAGCCTGGCCTGTAACATTTATGAGTCAGCTCTTAAAGGCCCCCCTCCCCTCCCCACATCCTCCCGACCACACAGACTCGGTTCAGTTCAGCTTTCATTATTAAAGCTATTAGGTGAACGCTCTCTATCTAAGAAGTTTGTCTTTCATTGTCCTTTGTATAGATGAATCACCTCAAATGTTTTATCTGGTAGCCCTGTGTTATCAAATTTAATATATTAGGTCCAGATAACATGAGACTTTCATGGATCTTCCAAAGATGGCCCGCTGGGAGGGAGCCAGGTGTCTGTTATTGTTCCTCCACGAGGTCTCAGCCTCCATCCACTTCCACCCCTTTCATGCTGCCGAACATGACAAGGACCTCTGTTTGCATCCTGATACGTTGACACAGGTTTGATGACGCAAACGTATATATTATACCGCGTATTTTATTAATCTCAAAAGGAAATTGCGCTGGTACAGCAGCCTCGTCCCACGTAAGAATCACAAAATAACACGAGGACACTGAGAAATTAAGTTACACAGGACTGTACTGTAATTCTTAATCTAAAGTGATTCCAGCGAATATTCTTTACGTGACTAGTGCAAATCTAGTACATATACATACATGCATACCTGTATGTATTATATGTTACTGGAAAAAAAGAAGTAGTTGCTGAATCCATTTCAGTTTAACTATTGGCCATTTAGATTAAATTAATACACTGGTTTGGAAACAATTGAACTGCTGCTGATGCCAGCTATAAACCCAAGACAATAGACTGTACATTTCAAGGCAGTGGGATAAACCCCTAAAAGGTATATCGGATCACATTCTGCTGGGTGCTTGGATGTCAGACATAAACCCAGCTGCAATTTGAAACTAGATGCAGCTTCAAAGCCTCACTAGCATTTCCTCCTCCTCCTTCAGAGCGTTCTGCAGCTCCATTTTACTGAACGTTTTGCATTAAGAGCAGGGCCATCAGACGGTACTCTATATTCTCATCAGCGGCAAGAACTTTAGCTGAGTTCTTAATCCCCCAAAACCTCACAGAGGATTTGTCACTTTGAGGGCAGGAATTTTGACTGCTTTTCTTATCAGGTGTTATCAAGAAAGACTGAACCTTTGAACCCCTTCTCATTCACGCACCTGTGGGAAGAACCATTACGACCCTCTTCCTTTATGTTGGACCTGATTACACTGTTATACCTGTGCTCTAGGCACATTCTCTGCTACCTTCCCAGAGGAGAGGAAGAACACAGGAAACAAGCTGCTATCTTGATGACCTCCTGGAGGTTTGAGAGTTACCCAAAACTGCATCAGGCTCCTTGTTCCTTCTCTGCCTGATCAGTTGTGGCACCGTCTTCTTTCTGTATTTCTTCTTCAGTGTTCTTTGTTCACAAGATAAAACCCTACACCGAAAATACAATTCACCCCAAGGTAGGGGACACCTGGCCATCTAAAGCCATGGGCATTGATATGGAGTTGGATGTCCCCTTAGCAGCTCTCTCAGGCACTGGTGTTAGACAAGAAGGCCTGGTGCTAAAGGTGATCAGTTCCTCCACATCAAACTATAATGTCTTTATGGACCTCGCTTTTTGCACAGGTGCTCATGCTGGAACCGCAAAGGGTCTTAACCAAACGGATTCCATGAAGTTAGAAGCCCCCAATTGGCTAACATTTCTTTGCAAGCAGTTTTAGGAAGTCTCTTTTCTGGAACAAAGGGGATTAGCTCCAAGCTTGAAAACCAGCCTCGGACCAATGTCCCTCCTCCACCACGCCCTACAGAGGACACTATACATTTGGGTAGGTAGCGTCCTCCTGACCTCCGCCAAACCCAGATCCGTCCATCAGATTGCCAGATAGTGAAGCAGAGAACACATTTCCACTTCTCCCGAGTGTAGTTGCAGCTTCACATCACTCCAGCCGGCGCTTGGCATTGACATGTGAGGCTTGCATGCAGCTTCTTGTATTAGCGCAACAACTTCATACAATGGAGCTACTTCCTGGATTGTATGCACCCGTTCGCAATGGGTGTGTCTGAAACACCTGAACTCAATGATTAGCAGGGGTGACCATTGACATTTGGCTATACATTGTAGCTCCAACCAAACAATGATGGATTTCATAAGAACAGCATCATATAGAGCTACAAAAAAAACTCCTAAACGTTGAACAAAGCCATTCACGTTTTCTCTATTTCTGTTATGTGCCCAGCCGCTCCTGCTGTGAATGTTCTGAAATCAAAAAGGTGCTAAATATGACGCTACATGGCGCAGCTAAAGCAAGCAACTCTGTTAACAAGTTTAAAAACGTCATAAATATCCCCCGCTGCAAAGTCACGAATGTGGCAACAATCATCACCGGAACAAAACCTGGTTATAAAAAAAATAAAATAAAAAGAAACCTGGCAAGACGCACCTCCTGTTGCCATTCTTTCATATGCTCTCCAGGGGGGAATTCCACTTGTGCCTCATGGTGCTTCAGCTTGTGTCATTGCTTTTCATACATAATTGTACCGCCAACATGCTGTCATTCAATTTGAAGGAGGACGAGCAACGATGGAGGGGAGGAAACGAAAAGCAATTTCAAAGCTTGCAAATAAAACCTGTGGGAATTTCCTCTTGTCTGTCTGCTTCTGTCTCTGTCTTCATGTATTTCTTTCAATCAGACTTTCCAAGGACAGCTAGCGAGTCTGCAGACTGACCATAAACACAATATATGATATTATATTGATAAGTAACGTACAGGTACACACAGTGCTTTGCATATGATTCTGTTAAATAGAAATGTAAGTATATTAAGTATCATGAGTTGGTTTTATTTGTTTGATATCTGAATATCTTCATCCACCTGCTTTCCCATGAGCTCATGCTTCACCGTTCTGCCATGGTTACTTCTCTCCTGCTTCTGTGATAAAATTGTGTTTCTCAGTTGTGCCTCTCGCTGGCCTCTCTGGACAGAGTGTTAAAAAAAGGCTTTTTTGTTCCTTACTCTTCCTACACCAGCACAGCTACACTCCTCACATCCTCACAACTCTTTAAATACCCTTAACCACTCTCAATAACACAGACGGTTAGGTTTGTAATTTTCTTCTCAATCGGTTGTCTGTTGTGTCTTCTTTAAAGCACCATATGGCTTTAGTTTGGAGATGTGTTTGCTGTAATTATACCCCAAATTCCTTTCCCGTTGTCCTGTTGCTGACGAGCATATTTCAAAATCATTCAAATTTCAAACGCTGCCCTACATGACGGACTCCAACTTAACCCTTCCTCCTCCCTCTGTCCTCCAGGATCCCGGCCCAGGTTAGAGGACGCGGCTCCCCGGATCGTAGAGCACCCGTCTGATCTGATCGTGTCCAAGGGCGAGCCGGCCACCCTCAACTGTAAGGCAGAGGGACGGCCGACTCCAATGGTGGAATGGTACAAAGACGGCGATCGCGTCGAGACGGACCGGGAGGACCCTCGGTCCCACCGGATGCTCTTACCCAGCGGCTCCCTCTTCTTCCTGAGAATCGTACACGGCCGGCGAAGCAAACCCGACGAAGGCGTCTACGTGTGCGTGGCGCGCAACTACCTGGGTGAGGCGGTCAGTCGCAATGCATCGCTGGAGGTGGCAAGTAAGTCTTTATTTTGTTGCTACGTGTGTGTGTGTGTACTGGGTCTTTCTTTCTGAGGGACCAATTTGAGTTCTAGACCTTTGGAGAGAGGACATTTTGGCCGATCGTCACTTCTTCAAAGGCCTGCTTAAGGGTTCAGACTTTTTAAGGTGCAGGTTAGGTTTATGTAACGGTTAAATTTGGGTTTAGGATTAGACATTCACGGCCTATTCAATGTCTTATTTTTACCCCTAGCCTCGTTTTTGAGTGCCCGTTGCTTTTCACTTGCCCCTCAGAACAGAGTTACAAGGGGTAGTGGTTGAAATCTACCCCTATGAACAGGAATGTCCTGCACAAAAGATATTGTAACGTCAGCTAGCCAGACACATTGGCATGCTAGCAAGACAAAATACTGCTTGTTATAAACGTTTTTTTTAATGCATTGAAACATGCAACTCAGATTATATAATGTTAACATGATATTCAAAACCTCTTGGAGGGTCCAACAGCCTGACCACTTAACCCCGGCCCTCCGTGTGAACGAGCAAATTGCAGGAGTCGGGCTAAGCGGTGGGGGCAAGGGGTGTCCTGGGATTGGGCCTTAGTTGTGTCCTCACAAAGAGAGAAGAACAGTGTGTGTGTGTGTGTGTGTGTGTGTGGCTGCGATTGAACCAAAATCCATAAATGGAATGCTGCAACGTGCTAACACATGGGAATTGGCAAAGGACAGAGCACATGTGACGCTACCAGGACAGTAAAGACTTTGTAGAGGAAACGTAGAGCTGGAGACGCGGCACCAACACAAAGAAGCACAGTGTGTCATGCAACACAAGTCTGTGCACAGGCGAGGGAAGATGGGTGCTTGTCCACATATCAGGTGTCAAACATCATGTCATGCTTCACGTCGCTCCGGCAATAAGAAACACATTCAATCACAGAGAGGTTCACAAGTAATAATGACTTGGCCGCGGATACAAAAGCAGAGGCGGCCTCAAAGGGCTCTCTGGTTTCTTATCACGGCCAGTTTCTCGGCTGAGTTAACCGAAGACGCCACCCCTGACCTTGGTGTCAGATCTCCTGGCAGCTTGCACCCCCTCCCCCACCCCTCATCCTCCTCTCCGGCCGCCGACATTGCATCCTATCTCTTCCCGCTCCAGAGAGCCTGGCCTCTGTCGTGTTGCGACCGGGCCTGTTAATGTAGATGGATGACAGCTAGCTCCTGCAAAGAGATAACAGTTGTCGCCACTGGACAAGAAAGTAGGGAGGGGAAGGAAAGGCCACTGGTGGTTGGCAGCTTCTCTCTGGTAGCGAGTCTCTATTCCAACAGACACCTTGTGATTTCCTCCTCTCTCTCCATGACTAGGCTGCTTGTGATCAATGCCAGATCAGGCCAATTAGAACTACTCTGCATTTATTTTTGTTAGACTATCATCATAAAGTAAATGTTTGTTTTGACAGCAGCAGCTGGACTACAATGACGATCATTATGTTGGTGTTGTCAGCCCTGCCACTCAAAATTCAGAGCGTCTTTATCTTCTGTACTGTGACTGTTCCCCAGTGAAACAGAATTATTTGAGTGGTGTACACTTGAAAGAGGGATTCAAGTCACGTCCTTCACATTTGATAGGACGGATAAAAAGTGGGCGGGCCTAGAGTGTAGTGCGATTCGGAGCTGCAGAGGATTGTGGGTCCACACACACCTACGATTTGCAGATTGATGGCTGGATTAACGACATAATTTACGTAGGCACGCGTCATATTTTGTTTTTCAAGAAGATATATATCTATATTTTTAAATAGGCGCTCAATATAAGCGGGGATGCAATCTGAAAATATTAGTTTCTTCTCTGCTTTGACTTCTGCCTCAGTGTCCCTGCTTGTAATGACTCAGGAATCTCTGAACCCAAAAGCAGAATTTCTGAAGGCAGTAGAAACATTTTCTCAAACCCCTTCACTCCAGCCTCCCTAATATCATCCTCCCTTTTAAAAACCAGCTCAGGCATTTCTCGTCGCACTAACACAAACCAGCTGAAAGCAGCTGAAGATGAACTCCGTTCCCCTTTAAAGAAAGTGTGTGAAACTCTAGCCTCCTGTCAAACACCTCCCGGCCAGGCATCATATTTTCCTTAAAGGCTCCAGCCCCTAACTTAATAATGAGGCTGAATTTCCCCTGACGGCCTCCACAGGAAAACAGCCCATGACTCATTCTCCATCCTCCATCAACCGCCGGGGATGTGTGAGGTGTGCTCGTCACTTTTTTTAGACGTACCTTTCACCTCGCTCCTGCCCTGTTTAACTATCGGCGCGGGGTGTTGGTGATATAAGCGGAGATGCTGCATAGCTGCTAGGATGTACACATCTCTGCATCTGCACCTCCCAGATGCATGAAATTATACCGACGTTTTTACCCCAAATTAAATCAACAGAGCCCTGCTTTCACTTTCACTTTCACAAGTTTATACAAGATGCAACATCTTGATTCACCAGCTGCTCGCTGGCTGTTAGTTTAGGAAGCACTTTGTTAGATATGCAGCATGCATGTATACGTATGTATGTATGTGTATTTTTAAACGCCAACATTGTAGCCGATCCTGTTCATTTATTTGTGGGAAGGCCAAATCGTGACGGCGAATAATATTCGATTCATTGTTGAGCCCTGACTGAAGAACCCCTGATGGGTTTCTGAGCCCTGTGAGCCGACATGGACCGGTCCTCAGGCGAGGCTCTGTGGGTTTGTTGTGTGTCTTTCAGTCTGCAAGGCCTCTCGGCTGCCCATCTGTTTTCCTGCGTATCCAGCTTCCTCTCCTGATGCTGTGGTCCTTCGGGAAGTGACATTCAGACACATGCACGGGGACACAAGGCGCTGTAGGCGAGTGTCTTCCTGCACAACCCCGATCCACCATCAAGCCCATCTTCTGGAGCGCCGCCTCCAGAGAGAGAGAGAGAGAGTTACACAGAACAAACAGTGGCCAGTGCCAAGCCGAGCCACTGCCAGCTCCGAACGCTTTCATGGCACCAATGGGGCCGGAGATAAGGCCACGGGTCCATAAGCCCGCCTGGAGCTGCCAGGGAGCTCAGCGAGGCACCAGGGCAGGCGCAAGATGGCACTTTGTGGCACGATGTCACTTGGAAGCACCGGGGGCCAACGGAGAGGGAGAAGCATTGTGTAATGGTGTGTGTGTGTGTGTGTGTGTGTGTGTGTGTGTATATTTGGTATCGGTTTGGGAGCCAACACAGTGGAAGGTTTCGGGAGGTTTAACCCCTCGCGGTCCATCTGCCGCAAGCCGGGGACGGCCACTGAGCCGCAGTATGGCGGATGAACTGGCAGGGTTGTGCAAGTGCTGACAAACAAACCTGACTGGAGTGTTTGTCTGGAAGTGGTTTATTTCACGGCGCCGCGTTAATCTCTTTGTGCGCGCACCGGCGGGGCTGAGGACTGAAGATCTCCCCTTAAAGCAGAGCGCTCGCTGCAGACAGCCTGTCGAGGCATTTCCATGTCGGATTGAAGCGGCGGTTGATGAGCGAGTCCTCAGAAGTGAAGACACTCCATCGTCTTAGCTGTAGTTCTGAAAGTGTTGTGGATTTTTAGCTTTAAGGTGATCTGTCACCCGCAATATGTCCTCTTGAAGATCTAACGGCTTTTGCAGGCGGTATGCCGCTCTGTATTTCAGTAGCGAGGACTAGCGCTCACACTCCTCACACAGCCCACCGGTCACCGGACTGTGGGCCCATAATGGAGCGTTGGCCTAACCCTAACCCTATGCCTCTTGTACTCTAGTACCCACCTTGCAGGATTAGTTCACTGCTCATAAACAACGATTGTCGGAAGGTCGGTAGGTTTTTGACCTTACGTCATAAGGATGGTAGCCTTCTTGTATTTAATGTCCTGCTTATGCACGTTTCTATGCACGTTGCCTATATGGGTGGAATCGAATTACAGATCTGTTGGAGGTAAAAATTGTGATGTCGTAATTCAACTTACTCTTAACCCTCATGTCGATACGGCACACTGATGAGCTAGATCGTTAAAAAATGGCACTTAAAACCCCGGGGCGAGACCATCATGACAACATCACTACGCTGACACCTTGGCCACAAAGAATGATGCACATACTAGAATAATTTGACAGGTCGCCATCATGCCGGAGATTTACAATCGTGAATTATGATATATCATGAACACAGGTACTTATGGAAGCTTATTGTCTTTCAGTGGAAAATACTGAAATACTACAAGAACAGAAAATGTTAAGACATAAAGACGGCATGAATAGACTCTATTTGGGTTAAGAACACTCATTAGTCCCTGTTATCATAAAATGAACATATAAATGTATTAATACTGCTAACAGGTGTGTTAATAAGCCTCTTATAGAGCGACGTCACAGGGACCCGTAGAGCCTCCAGGTTCTCCTGACGTCTCTTCAGACCTCGCCCTCCAGTCCCACCCGAGCTTTTCTAGAGCTTCTCTCACGCCAGAAGGTCACCGTGTCCTTTCTATAGCACACACCATTAACGGTGACTCAGCGAGTTTTAATACACATCACATTCGTTCAGAATGCTCCATACATTCTCATTAAGATTGTCCCACTAGAAGTGTGTGCTCACCAGTTCTTCCTTCACAATTAGGCCCTCAATAACTCATTAGAGACGGTTCTGCTCAGTTACATCTGGAACAGTTCCCACTTATTGTTAATGACACGTTTGCCGAATGAGTCCTGTCAGGCTTCAGTGGGTGGAGCTTCACCTCGCATACGGTGGAGCTGGCAGCTGGTTTAATTTCTTTCAAACAAACATTGTTGGAGATGAAGAGTTTTTAGAAAAGTGTAGGATGAAACAAAGTGGGTGTGAAGATGTGTGAGTGTCGCTGTCATCCAGCAGTAAGCCTGTACGTTGCATTATCCGGCATTTAGGACGCATCCCGTTTCTCGCTTCACGGAGCATTTCCTTCCAGAATGTGTGTGTTTTTTTTTTTTTTCTGCGGCCCGATCCTCTCCGATTTCACGCATTAAAAGAGATCCTTTGATCCTGAAAACGTGGGCCCACAAAGTTGTATGGCGGGAGCAGGGGCCAATTCATGTCGGAGGCATAAAAGTCAGTCAGCCACAATAGAACTACGGGGCCAGACACCCCTGGGTGGGGGTTTGACATTCAGAGCGACTTGGCCAAGCTCCTGGCGGCTTTTTCCTCGAGTGTTTTATACCTCTGACGTTTTTATTATTCCTGCTACGTCTCCAGCGCCTTGCTTTATGGCTCATGAATATTCACGCTAACAGGCGAGTGGAGGAGGTGCTGCTTTCTCAACGGTGCTTGGGGGGATGGGGGGGGCGGAGTCTGAGGTAGACGGCCAACCAGAACCATATCCGCCCCCTTTTTTAAATTTTCTTGCTAAGGTCGTTTGGAGGTCGGGCCTTCGAGTGTCGAGATTGCAGCTGCCGCGTGGAATTTTGGGGGAATAAACAGGTGAAGAAGTGATGACCCTCCCGGTCTTCCTCATCCCTCGTGTGGGCGCCGGCCAACTTTCCCAACCGTCGTAATCCGAGACGCCAGTGTGGGAGAAACAGCTGAGCAGCACCGTCAACGCTCGGATCCTCCTTTCCCTTTTCTGTCTCCCACACACACACACACACCTGTCACACTGAGCCCCCTGTGCACGGAAATGGATTTCAGGGTTTTATGGATTTGGAGATGAGGAAAGGGTTTTGCGGGTTAGGGGGGGGGGGCAGTTTGGTGTTTTGGAAAGAGTTATAGTGGGAGAGAACTGAGGCTGGTGGGCGCTGATAAAAGAGATAACGTAAACCCCCACCAGCTCCTCCCTCCGCTGTCCGTGCCCTCTGTCCCCGTTATTAACCCCGCGGTGTGGAGCCATATGGGCCGTGATTGGCGCTCGGCGGTGTATGCGCTCACACACAGTGGAGAGCGGTCCCACTGACGTGGACATCCACACACTCCGTACCTGCAGCCTGAGGCTAAGTGAGCACTGACCTGCTGTCAGTTTTCTGTAGCCACCTGTTACTGGGGTGAATACTGGAGTATGTCAGTGTTGCTCTAACCAGCAGGTACATGTTATTTATAAAGTCCCCCTAATCTCATGCCGTGTCTAAAAGAGGCTCCATGTCTCCATGTGAGAATGTTGGAATAAAGCCTTCACCCTCAAGATGAAGCGCCTCTCTTCCGATTTGCCTAAACTGTATAACTGTTATTTTTATCTTCAAATCTCTCAATGATCTGCTGGTCGCCTTTGGTCTGCTTTGAATGAGCTGATTTGATCTGCTCAGCTGTTACCAAACAGACGATTGCATCTGGTTTTGCTGAGTCCGTCAGTCTCATGTTAGGAGAGAGAGTTGACCTCTGCTGCAACCCAATTTTAAACGGAAGCTTCAGTGTTATCAGCACCGAGTATCTTTTCTTATAATCTTTCTATAATCAGTCCATAAATGGATTTAATGAGCAGTGCTCACATTATTCATCCTATTCGCCTACTTTATGAATCCTATCCGATAAGAAGAGCTTTCTTATCAATGATTCATCCCCTTACATATGCATAAACCACATCAGCATCATTGCTGCTCACATTGATTACGATATGTTTTGGGATTGCAATCAGTGAGCGGTGGAGCCGCCCCTGCATCCACAGGAGCATGACCATGTTTCCCCCAGCTGTCTGAAGCACTTTACCCGTTTGTCAAGACAGCCACTGTCGAGACTCGTTTCCCTGCTGCCTCCTGCACACGTCTGCTTTATTCCAGCGGAGACGTCCCGTGGAAGCCAGGATGTGCTCGTGCTTCATCGTGTCTGTGCATGAATGGGTTTGTGTGGATATGCGTTTTTCCCGCTGAGGCAGGAGGGAGCGATACAGTAACGCCATTGCCTCTCATGCACAGAACTCTTCGCTCTCAGTCGCGTCCGTCTACGTCCGCGAGCTCCGAGGTGTGCTCGTGCTTCACTAATGGGATTGCAAGGTCCCAGCCTCGTGGTGGTCGTTCTGGTCTGAAGCGAAGGGGATCAGATGGCCGGAGTGAGGCCGCGGGCCTCTGGCTTAACCCCTCCCCCCCCTCCTACCCCCTGTATGATCCGGCCGTCTGCCAGCCATTGAGCTGGACCCACCAGCCAAACCCTCCTCCAGAGGATAGCCATGAATTAATTAGACCATACTAAAGGCGAGTGCGACCAGTGGCCTTGTGTGTGTGTGTGTGTGTGTGTGTGTGTGTGTGTGTGTGTGTGTGTGTGTCAGTCATAAAGGGTCAGTAGGACAAAAGCAGAAGGATGAGGGGGGTTGACAACAGGTGGTGTGAGGAAGAGCTTTAACCACCTCCCCCCCTTTAACGACGGTGCAGCACAGGGGCCATGGGGGCCGTGGAGAACAATAAAGGCCCCTCGCTCCAACCGTCGAGTCCAATCCCCCCATTATCTCTGTGCTGCTGATCACTGCCAGACTCACCAGTCCCTCTGTGCTAGATGACCCCCATCATTGGTCGTTTCCTCGAGGTTTCTGCCCATGTCCTGTCTTTGTGAATGTGTACTCATATTTCAGCAAAACTCTCGGGAACTATGGATGCACCATGAATTTTTCAAAGCAGCAGTCACTACCCCTACTTGTTGGAGTTTATTATTCAACATGAACCCATTTTCATACAATAAACACAATAAAACTCAAAGAATGGAAACAATGGATATTTTTTTTATATCCGCACCATGAATATTTAATGTGTTTTTTGTATGCTGTTTTTTTTTCTAAGTATTGATTCAAACTGTAATTAATGGGGAGTCTTTAGTCACGGTCTTACAGAATGCAAATGACCCCCTGTTTGGGCCCATTGAGGCCAACAATAGCCCTCTGGCAGAACTACACAAGGGGCTGAGTGGTTGTGGAGTGTTGCCTGAGGGTACAGATTAAGAGAAAGAAATGCAAACCAGCAAGTCCAGTTGGAAGCCTAATCAGACAACAGACAACGCGCAGCAGTTGGTTCTGCGTTGGAACGGGGAAGTTGCCCCACCGGTGCTTATTTGGGGCCAAAGGGGGAACCTTTTCTCCCCAGACTGCTTTGCATTCTGCAGCAGCACCCCCGCTGCACCAATGTAACGGCCTCATTGAAATGAATGAGGAGCCTGCTTTATTTTTAATGTATTGCTAATGACGGCCTGAATGCGCCCGTAGGGGGCATCGTGATGAAAGGCATCGGGAGAGAAAGTAGAACAAAAGCCAACCGTAGTGTGATGAGATGCAACAGAGAATCAGACTCAACGTGGCACAAATAATAACCAACCACAGCGGAGGCAAATGGCTCGAAATAAATCCATCAAATTACAGGAGAAGCAGGACACATCTGGGGAGTTCCGGGCGTCGTTAATGACGGACAGGCCAACGCGATCAATACGCGGTTCAAACGAATCAGTCCAATATGATCGGAGCGCCGTCAGAGTGCAGAGCGGATAAAAGAGGGATGACATCAAAGCAACAGAGGGAGAAGGGGGCCGGTGGTCTGTTGTTATCGAGCAGGACAATCAGAGGAGCAGGTGCTGGTAAATGGAACCTTCTGAGAATCGCAGCAAGTTGTAGGTATTGAACCAATCAGTGGAGTTATTGGGAAAAATCCTCAGCTCTGTACACTAGCTGCAGGGACGCTCGGCTGCACTTACTGGACCTCTCACTGCATGCAGCCGTGGAACAATCCAGTGCAATTATTTGTGTCCACTTATTCCGGCAATTGGAAACTTCATTAGACAACCGATTCCAATTTGGTGCGACTCGTTCTGATGGTTTTTATAACTCATTCTAGGTTTTGCCATCTCATTTAAATTATTGGACCATTTCTTCTGGTGGTTGGAGTCAGTATATTGTGGTTATTTGGCTGGTTATTGTAGTCGCAGCAGGATAACTGGCTCCAGGAACCGACTAGTCCAACCAGAAATTGGACACGCTCTCATTGGCGTCACCTTCTCGCACGGCCGCCCTCGAGCTAAAACTGTGGCGTGCGGCTTAATTTGATGAAGGATGTGGTTTCTATGAAGATACATTGGTTTTGAAACCATTAAAATGTATTCCTCCGATGGTGATAGTGGGGAGAGTCAGAAAGAGAGTAGCAAGAATCTTGCATCCACCATGTGGTATGAGCCTAACCAGCGGGTCGCCCCACCGAGAGACATTTGAAGCTATATTTTCAACTCACTTCGACTTTGATGCCGCATCTCGTAAGCACTTGGTGGAAAATTAATATTTGAGTGGCAGAAAATATGTATTCCAAATCACTGGTGGTGAATGTTAAATTAGCATTATGTAAATTGGCGTGGTTCCCTTCTGCATGTGAATCAGGGGCTTATGTATGTGGAGCAGCATCCTGAGCTGTGACGGCGTGTTTAACACGAGAGACTGCTTAATCTTTAATGTCATCCTCGCTGCTTTCCTTGTATCTATGGAGTATCACCTTTCCAATTCCTCGACAGGTAACGATAAGGAGGCTGTTTCGCATGCGGTCCCTCACCTAGAACCAACCTTTGGGACGTTGCTATCAGAAGCACTCACCCTTGAGTATTTGGTATGGACGACGTCATTCTGGTCGCCTGCTCTTTGTGGGGGGAAAAGTTATTCCAGGGGGATTTAGGTATATTTGACCTGTCTGCAAATAGTAAATACGAGGGCAAACAGCTGTGGAAAATGCTTATTGATTTCCATTCGCGTGTATTTGTACAAGATTCATTTCTCCTTAAGACGCTCCCCTCTGACTCTGAGTTATAAAAGGTCAGCGAATCGGGGCTTAAGCCATTCAAGTGGAGCTAAATGGATTTCTGCTCCAAGATCCATCTGTTTTTGGAGTTTGTTGACAGGGTGGAAAATTGGAACTGTTGCTCTTCCCTCCCCCATTCGCACCACCTCCTCCCCTTTTCAGTGCACGGGTATGAACAGGCACGGCACCCTCGCCGGGTGAAAAGCGTGCTGGGCACGAGGCAGGAGACGAGGCCGGGGCCATCTGCTGCAGTACGGGAACCAGTCCCTGACCGGGTGACAGGGAGAGGTGGGCTGGGGCCAGCAAGCCCCGTGAACAGACAAGGACAGCTGAGGGGTCACATGACACGAGCAGACCGGCTACAGGAAGACGCTGATGTCAGACAGACCAGGGACCTTCTTCACCTCTCAGGCACCTCACCGGCAGGGGAAGTGGACAGAGTCAGAGTCCGCAAACGTGTGTGTAAATTGGCAGGAGTGACAAGTTGGTGAGCAGTTTGGCTGTTAGCATCCATCTCTCAACAAACACGTCTTGGCTGCTTTTCCACCACTATAAGAAACAAACTGTTATCAACTCCATACTGTATCGTGTGATCCTGCAGGAATGGGTCCTAACACCTAGAAATGAGTCGGCATGTTTTACACTCCAGGTTCCCTGCCTTGGAATGTGTTTTTGTTGGATGCCTGAGACAAAGCCGCTGTTAACCCTTTGACTGAAAATACGTCTGTACATTTGGATGCTTTCACGTGGCCGGTCCACCTGTAGCTCAGTGGTGTTCGTTTGTGAAGAACACAACCCGTGAGTAAGTCATTATTTTCTGTAATAATCCCAAACCCAAAGGAAAAATCCCATCGGCCTTTAGTGGATGGAGCCGGATTCATGCTAACTTCCTGTTGGCCGACAGGAACAAGGCCTGCCTGCAGCACTCTGTGTGTTTGTGGGTGTTGTTCCAGGCTTTGATGCATCTTAGATTATTCACTTTGTCCAGTGTGAGTACTACCTGCATGACTCCAAAGGCCTAAAAGATGCTTTACCAGTGCATCACGGTCATTTCTCTCTCCAGCGTTGTGACAAAGTACTGAACAGACAATACTTTGTTTGGCAGCGCTCCGTTGAACACGACCCAAACCACCTCCCATTGTTGGAGTGGAATTCTTGAAGGAGTTCATCGCCGCCATCCCACTGCAGCGGTCAATAATTAATGGGCTGAGTGTTGGGGTGGTTGTGCCCATTGTCTTCAGGCTCCTCTGCCTCTGCCTTTTAAGAAGTGTCTCTGGTTTGTTTTCCAGATGGGTGAACTACAGTAGCCTGGATTGGGTCGGCTGAGGGCAGGCGGGTTGAGGGCCAAGAGGAGGGGGGTGCGGTTTGCCTGACAATGGGCTCAGCAAGTCTCGGCGACCCTCTTAGCCGGCTGCTATAGGCTGCACGGCGTCGGCCATTACTAGATTAAAGTAATCCTCTTTTCAGGGCCAGACAATTGCTTTATTAGCTGACCACACACAAGGAGCCCGACCACCTCGGTAATGGCATTGTTGTCGGGGGAGTTATTGGTGGAGGCTGGGCCGAAAGGGGGAGTGGAAGTTTGTCGCCGTTGTTTTGCAGCTCTCCTTAGCAAGGCCATGCATACGTTACCTCTCCTTGTTTCACCCGACGCACCGGCCTTTTTTCTTTATTTTCATTGTGCAACACACACACACACACACACACACACACACACACACACACACACACACACACACACACACACACACACACTTACAAATGTCCACGTCACATATTCCCACTTACTGGACATATTGCCTGAATTGCAATCTGATTAGGTGCGGGTATGGATATGAATGTTTGCAAATCCCTCTCCTCTTCCTCCAGCCTTCATAGCATACGGTCCAGATTTTTTTTCTCTCTCTCTCTCTCTCCACTGGCTTGTTCTTGCCAAAAAAAAAAAAAATCCCATCAAAATGCTGTTTCATCTCCTCTCTTCCTCAGTTTCTAAAGGCATGGTGCATTTCCAACTGAGCAGAAAAAAAAAATCCTTTCAAAATCCATTCCAAAATGTTTGTTTTTTTTCTGGCAGATTGTTCTTTGGTCAAAAGGGCATAAGTGTTTTTTAAGAGCCTGTCAATCAGGAGTGTACACCATCACCTGATAATTTATTCAGCTTTACAAGAACTGCGGAGCCACTCGAGTTGAATTAATTATTGTCAAACACTGTGAATATTTCATGACTAACCGGAGTAATTTGACGAGACGTCTTTACATGAGAGAGCCATACACTCCTCACGGAGATCCGGGTTGCATCTCTGCAGGCTGAGGGTTAAATGACACCTTCTCAGGCGGGGCAAGTTCACAACATCCGAGTCTGGGAATTTATGATATCAATCCAGGAATAATCTTCCGTCCCTTGCTTTTTCCATCACCTTTCGGGACTGAAATCCTCCACCTTGTGAAAAGATGATATAGTAAATACACAGCTTCATTAAGTTGATAGATTGCACATGGACTGAACATGGAACAACGCACTCACCTTGACAGTGCTCCGTCTCGCACGTCTTTCCCCCTCAGAGGTCGCGAGCCTTCGCTGTTCTTCATCAGTACCCATTAGCAGACTGAAGCGAGCGGGAGATAAATCCCCAGCTCGGCCTTTTCATAATGTGATATCATTGATCCGCGCCGGGAAATTGTTCTCTTTTTTCCTCCCTTTCTCCTCGCTACAGGAGGTCAGGAGGCGGGGGTCGGCCGGAGTAGGGAACAAATCATCGCTTGAGCGGGGCGGATGCATGTGGCAGTAACCCGGGCGCTCTGCTTGAAGGACGGCTCTCTCGGCCCGACGAGATGCTTTTACTTTTCCTGGAGCAAAACCTTGAGCCACAGTGTTACTTTAATTCCCAGAGAATTACAGAGTTCATACTCTGCTGGCTTTGGTCTGCAGGTTGTCAGGGGGTCGGGGGGAGTCATGTGTATCCCATCAGGAGTTGCAGAGATGAAACACACAGACGAAAAAATTGGCAGAAAGACACATGAACACACACACACACACACACACACACACACACACACACACACACACACACACACACAGGGCCAACGTGGCATGCCAGAGGAGGTTTGCGGTGGATTAACCTCAAGGTTGCCGGGTGGGTGAGCACAGCAACCGGCTCACAATTGGGATGGGAACCTGCCACGTAGGTGAACCCTCCCCATGCCGGGAGATTGGAAGGATTTACATGCAAATTGTTTGTGTGTGTGTGTTTACAGTAGACCGGTTCTATCTGTGCCTGCGCACATACCTTCTGTAGGAGCAGGTTAATGGGGCGGGCAGGTAGAGGCTTCGATGTGCAAAGATTTTTCCCGCCTCCCTCTTGACTTAAAAACTGTCTGTTTCAATCCAATGGGCTTGGCATGCCTCCAGCCGGTTCTGCTTCTCTGTGAGCGTGTGCACGTGAGTGGGCGTGCACGTATGACAGAGGGAAGGAAAAGAGAGTGGTGCAGATCCTGCAGGACGGATGGGAGGTCAGCCAAGGCTTTTAAAAACCTCCCCACACATATGCACCAAGTACAGCGTGAGGCTCGCCGCCTGAGCAGTCATTAATCATTTCAAAAGTAGCAACGATATTTCATCTTTAATTATCTTCTACTTTATCCGTGTCTTGACGGAACTATCTGGACGAACCAGATGAACCTGCTCACGGTACTTCATAGTATGACAAAAGCCGTGTAATGAGACGCAACCAACCACTAATCCTATCTTAGTTGTGTGAGCTTCTTTGTTTTTTGACGTCCTCAAACGTCTTGTATGGTCCACAAGTCTTCAAACTAAAACTATTCACATTGAAGAAGTCGGAATCAGAGATTTCTGACAGATTCATAAATTATCGAAATAGTCGGGAATTCATTATAAGAGTTGACAACTACTCGATTCATCTTTGCAGCTCTGAAACACAAGTTTTCTTTCTATTTTTCTTTTTATATATATATATATATATATATATATATATATATATATATATACGCAGCCAAAGTAATCAAATATTTTCGCCCGGAGAACATCTCGGCTGCAGCCCAGAATCCACAGGAATTCTGTTTTTATTGAACAGTTCTCCAGGACGTGATGTTCACCTCGAGCCAAGTACTCAGCCGAGGCAGGCAGTAATGTGCCCTGTGGGGAGCTGGATGCATGCTTGAGGCAAAGAGTAGCAGCTGTACACTCTTAGTATATACCGTATATATATATATATATATATATATATATATATATATATATATATATATATATATATATATATATATATATATATATATATATATATATATATATGTGTAGAGTTGGGTGGTGGACTTCAAGCATGAAGCTGTCAGTCCGGCGGTGGTGTTGCTGCTACTTTTACTCATGAAGTGAAACACCCCTCAGCTCCTCTTCCTCAGGCAGTCCTGGTCTCCTCTCCTTGTGGGACTCCCCAGCTCCCAGACCTTTCTGCAGGACTTCATCACGCTCCCCGTGTGAAGCATGAGTCAGCTTAAACGTATAATCTTATTGTCACATGTCGGCAGCTCCTGCAAAGTCGGCCTGCCCGTCCTCAAGCTCTGTCCTCAAGCTCTGTCCTCCAGCTCGTGTTGTGGGCCGTTATCACACATATACACACACGCACATGTACACACACGCACATGTACACACACGCACACGTACGCACACCATATACATATACACACACATATACACACCCACACACTTATACACACATACATATGCACACATATACACACACGCACACATATACACACACACACACATATACAGATACACACATATACACATATGCACACATATACACACACACACTTATACACACACACACACATATACACACGCATATACAGATACACACATATACACATATACACACACACACACTTATACACACACACACACACACATGTACACACACATATACAGATACACACGCACACATACAGATACACACATGTACACATATGCACACATATACACACACACACATATACACACACATACACACACACATATGCACACGCATATAAACACGCACACATATGCACACACACACATATATACACACACACATATGCACACACATTTACACACGCACACATATGCACACACACACATATACACACACACATATACACACGCACACATATACACACACACATATGCACACACATACACACACACACATATGCACACACATATACACGCGCACACATATACACACACACATATACAGATACACACGCACACATATACACACGCACACATATACACATATACAGATACACACGCACACATATACACACGCACACATATACACATATACAGATACACACATATACACATATACAGATAGACACACACATATACACATATACAGATACAGACACACACATATACACAGATACAGACACACACATATACACATATACAGATACACACACACACACACACACATATACACGTATACAGATACACACGCACACATGTACACATATACAGATACACACGCACACATATACACACATATACACATATACAGATACACACACACACACATATACACGTATACAGATACACACGCACACATATACAGATACACACGCACACATATACACACATATACACATATACAGATACACACGCACACATATACACACGCACACATATACACACGCATACATATACACACGCACACATATACACATATACAGATACACACACACACATATACACATATACATATACACACGCACACATATACACACGCACACATATACACATATACAGATACACACGCACACATATACACATATACAGATACACACGCACACATATACACATATACAGATACACACGCACACATATACACACGCACACATATACAGATACACACGCACACATATACACATATACAGATACACGCGCACACATATACAGATACACACGCATACACACACACACACACATATGCGCACACACATATACACACGCACACATATACATATACACACGCACACATATACAGATACACACGCACACATATACAGATACACACGCATACACACACACACATGTGCATACGCGCACACACATATACACACGCACACATATACAGATACACACGCATACACACACACACACACGTGCACACGCATACGCGCACACACATATACACACACACATACACACACACATGCACACAACTATACACACGCACACACACACACATATGCACACACGCACACACACACACACACATATGCACACACATATACACACGCACACACATATGCACACACATACACACATATATGCACACACACACACACACATATGCGCACACATATGCACACATACACACACATATACACACGCACACACATATGCACACACATACACACACATATGCACACACACACATATGCGCACACATACACACGCACACACATATGCACACACATACACACGCATACACACACACACACACATGTGCACACGCATACGCGCACACACATATACACACACACATACACACACACATGCACACACATATACACACGCACACACACACACATATGCACACACGCACACACACACACACACATATGCACACACATATACACACGCACACACATATGCACACACATACACACATATATGCACACACACACACACACATATGCGCACACATATGCACACATACACACACATATACACACGCACACACATATGCACACACATACACACACATATGCACACACACACATATGCGCACACATACACACGCACACACATATGCACACACATACACACACATATGCACACACACACACACATATGCGCACACATATGCACACATACACACACATATACACACGCACACACATATACACACGCACACACACACACACACACACACGCACACACACACACACACACCCCATGAGCACCCCTCCAGTGTCTGTGTGGCTGATAACGAGCCTCCTGTGCTGTCCCACCGCTACATGTGGGGCCCACGGTCGTATTGGCTGCAGACGACTCCACTGCCAAGTATCCCCCCCCACCCACACACACACACACACACACACACACACACACACACACACACACCCTGCTCCTCATCCACCCATACCGCTACCCCCTCCCCCCCTTCCAACATGTCTGGGTGTGACAAGACACTGGAGGGGCCCCGGCATTGATGAGCGCTTAAAAAGCCATGAAACGTCACACTTTGACTGATAACCTCATCTATTTCTTTTTGCTCGGCAGCGGGGGGTAGGGGGGTGGCCCCCTCATATTTTATCACCTAATTCAATTCCGGGCAGTATTTTACATAACGTGGCCACGGCGATAACACACAAACAGCATCGGAACATGACACGAATATGAATTGCACGGCGGCGTCTCGGCTGCTGATTGCGCCGTGAGAGGCGGTTTATATATGTGCCAATAACAGGTTTTTAATCTGCATCTAATGCATCGCGGAGACTCGTGGCTTTCATGGCAGCGTTATCTGAGCGCCGCGGCCAGTAATTGGTTTTCCTGCGGCCTCTGCGTAACGTTCATTTGCACTGCAGAGATTTTCTATCAACGTCTGGCCAAGAGTTTGGTACACAAACTGAGAGAGAGCTGTTTAGTTTTCACTCTGAGGCCTAATCTCTTTTCCTCAGACCTGTAGGGCGCCGTGCACGGACGTCATTTTTCACGCTCCTGTCGTCGGACCAGCTGCTTCTCAACCATCAGCCCTGTTTTTTTTTGGTGGCAGCATGGGAGGGGAGGGTCTCTGGGTGAGGGTGCTGGGGGGGATTGGGTTGGGTGGGTGGGGTCGGGGCCAGCTTTTGTGGCTGCTAAACGGACTCAGCTGACGGGACTAAGCAGCAGTGGCGGCGGCCTAAATGGCCTCGCCGGCGGCCACGCTGAGGGACAAAGGAAAATGGAGGCAGTCAATTTGAAGGGAGAAATGCGTCAGACATTGATGAACAGTGTGTGAGTGAGTGTGTGAGTGTGTGTGTGCCGGAGGTGACCCTCCTGGACTCGTGGAAGGAGTAATTGAAATGCCCCGTCGATGTGATTCCTATTCATTTGGCTTCAGGGCGGCTCAATCTCGCCGTCGGCCACGCGAGCTAAACCGTGTTAGGTCGTTTACTCAAGGCGCCTTGAGAACAAATAATGGAATTACACTTTAAACCAAGTTTTTTTTTTTTTTTTAGAAGGAAGGACATTACAGGTCAGCTGTCAGAAAATGTTGATAATGAAATAGTCTTGACTGTGTGTGTGTGTGTGTGTGTGTGTGTAATCTCCAGGCAGCCGGTCTGTTGGACTGAGCTGGTGATAATATGGGATGCAGACGGTGTTTCGCTGTATTTGCTGCTCGCAGTGCATCTGCGCCGGTGTCTGTGTTTGTACTGGGCGGAGCAGGGGAGGCGGCGGGCGCTTAAAGGCAGCACAGACATCTGTCTCCAACTGCGAGACCTCCACCGTCCCTCCACCCCCTCCAGACCCTCCCATCACCGCAACACACACACAATATCCTGCGCGGGGCCGTTTCATCATGGTGTAATGGTTGATAGGGATCGGAGGGGGTCCACTCTGGGTAATGAGAGTGGCTTCTGATGGGGGGGGGGCCCCACAGGGCTCGGACAGATATTGCCTCGGGGACCAGGCTTCCCTTCCAGAGAGGACAGAAGACGTTCATGCATGCGCCTAAGCATCCCTGTGAACGGGATGAGAACGAACGCATGTGCTCGGGCGAGATGGGAGCTGACGGCCAAGGGACTATCCGTCATTCTCTCTCTGCCATCTGAATATTTAATCTTGAGGGGGTGCTGTCACACACACACACAGACGCACGCACACACACACACACACAGTCCTTGGAACATTAACGACAGCGATAAAGCCATTTAATTAAAAGTGAGGCTGAGCTCGCCCCAAAGGTGTTTTTTATGTCCAATTAAATGCTCAAGTGATGCCCTGATATACAGCAGGGCCGTGCTACTTTGCCCATGTGGTAAATCTCAAGTCCAGTGGTCTCAGATAAATATTACTTCCCTACAATAACAACGCTTTTTTTTTGGCATAGAATAGATTCTCTCTCCTCAGGTGTTTTTATTTTTTTGTTATTTTTGTAATGATTCAGTGTTATTTGTAATTCACACATCCATCAGTGCGTCACAAGCTGATAAATGCTGCCTGCAGATGGGTGCCGTTTGTTTTCTTGTGACTAATGTGCTTGTCATTGTGTGAAGATGCAGTCTGACGGCAATCTGTCGCAGACATGGGAAGCTAAAAGCCTCACAGATCTCATTTGGATTGTTAGATACGTTGTGTTTAGGAGCGCGTGAGGAAATCTTCTCTCATGATACACCTGACTTCATATCGGGACATTGGACTTGTAGAAATTAACCTCCGAGAAACGATTAGCGCGTTAGCATCGGTTTGCTATAAAATGTCAAGAAATAGTGAAAATGTTCAACCCAACAGGTCAAAACACAAAGATATTCAGTTCACTCTCGTATACGACAAAGAAAAGCATCAAATCCTCACATTTGAGAAGCCGGAACCCAAGAGTGTTTCGGCCTTTATGCAAGAAAAAAAGGCCAAAACTAGGAATTTATCAAAAATCAAATCAATAAAACTTGAGAGGCTCGACCCGGCCGTGATGAGTGTCAATGAAACGTCCTGTACGTCCCGTACAACCTCAACATTGCCCATAACGGTCCACATGCTGTTGAGCCTGCTAACAAGAGCTTTAAAGATCCATAAACCAATCTTTTAAAACCAGCAATACTTCTCATGGGTCAACAACATCCCTGCTAGGAGACAGATATTGTCTTCTGCTATGTATTGTCATATGTGAGCCCCTGGTTGTAAGATGTATATTATGCATTTTTAGGGTTTCCATTCCAATCAGACATGATATTTCAAGCACTTGCGCTCCTTATCTGTGTGTCTGTGCTCTGATTAAAGCTCGCCGTTCAGGCCCAGTGGTGGGGATTACTTTGGCTTTGTTGAAGGGCTTTAGAGAACGGGTCAAAGAGCACCCACTTAATATGGGCCCCAAAGGGCCTCATGGGTAATTGCCAGTGCCTAATAAACTTCTAGACACCCGCTTTTCGCTCAGATCTGGAGAGTGCGGAGGGCAGAACGGGGGAAAAAGATCAGGGGCCCCTGGAGCCACGGCCTCAGAGTGGTGTGTGACAGGTCATGGCGGCGGTCCTTTCACCCCGCCGCATGGTAATTCAGACCCGGGGTGCAGCGCGACGCTCCATTTCCCTCCACGCTTTGCGTGATGGGTTAGCTTACTGAACAATTTAGTCAGGGTTTCGTAATCTGCCGTGACTAGCGATCGGGGGAAATGTCAGCGGCAGGTACGGATAAGGTCAGGGGTGTTGTTCGGCATATCATTCCAGGATCGGAAGGGCCAATGGGATTTGGAGTGCCCCAAATGCTCTGTGGCTAAGTAATTGGCCATTGGGATATGGGACTGACTGAAGCCATAAGTGGCAATAAGAGTCGGCAACATAGTGGTTCAGAAGCCCACAATGGATTGCTGTAGATGTGCATGTTATCAGGGCGAAGGCGAGAGCAAGCTCCTTCCTCCTAAAGGGGAAATGAAAAATACCCCCTTAAACACGGACATGACCTTGATTACAAGAAAAACAGGCTGATTTATCTCCGCCACGTTCTCCCTCACTCAAAGAGGACGCCGCGCTATCTTGACAAGAAGAGGAATGAGTCTTCGCGGCGCCGAGGCCTGACATTGAGATAGAGAAACGCCAAAGTCTAGCGAGGTTACGTGGATGGATTTATGGACACGTGGATATTCGGATGGTGATGATAATGTGATGTCATTAGGGGTGGCGTGTCATTAATTAGACACACCCCCCTGCTGGCCTGTGACATTACATCCTTGTTGTTTCTCACAAACACACCCACCCAGGTATAAAGACATGCGTAAATAAAATATACAAGCACACAGCCAGTGATCTATCAGGATGATGATTTGCTGAGGACAAAATGGAGGCATTCACTGACAAACATGAACACGTGCAAAGCCTCTGTTGTCCAGAAACTTAATTGTAGCCACTGGCACCAATGAAAGACGACTCGGAGCCTCCGGTTTTTACACTTTTGCTCTCCTCTGTAATAACATATTCTCATTTGTTTGCTTATTTCAGACCTCAAGGCCGTATCGAGTGAACATGGGAATATAAGCTTTGAAAATTGTTTTGTATTCTATTAATTCTCAGGGCAAATGTAAATAAAACACTCACAGAAGGACAAGCCTTTGAATCAAATACACAAGAAATACATCTGGTTGTACAGGGAGTCACAGGGGTGTTGGTCCTTTTGGTTGAACGGGGTTGGGAAGAATCCTTCCAGTGCATACTGCTCATGTCGAAGGAAGAAGCTCAGACTATCTTACATCCCTACGTGTCGTGTTAATGAAAAGACCAATGTGTATTCAATCCCCATCCATCAATCCATCTGACAACTCAGTGATGGTTCTAAATGTCGTGAACAGCTTCTCGGGCTTTCTCATTCCCCAAAGAGGACCGAGTCTCAAATGTTAATGGAATGGGGCTGGCTCATTATTCCAAAACCCAAATGTCCCCGTGGACTGAGAGCCCATTCGTCCTTCAGCCCAAAGGTCCATTCTTCCGAAGGCCCATTGCTCTGAAAATACATCAAACGGAAGCAGATGGCTAATGATTCACCAACTGTATGGAGACAGTTCAACCATAACCGAGTCAAGGAAGGCTGCAAGGCTGTAATCTGTGCTAATATTTTACTTATGATCAGAGGTGTTCTTCTGACTTTATGTAATAAATGTAGGTAGGGTACTGTCTCAGAAAAAGCTGTTCAATCGAAGACGAGTTCTCGTCATTTAGCGTTAAAGTGCTCAATCATTTTAGTCTTATTCTGCCTTTACAGACGTACCACTTATGTAACACGAAAATCTGTTTCTACCCAAACATGACGAGAGCGACAGAGGGGGTAAAGGACTTGACAGTTTTTTTGTTTTTTTTTTCAGCAGCAATGTTCAGAAGTCTGTGAAGAGCCCAAACTAGAACAGCAGCTTCTGACATAACTTGCTCTTTTTGAGGTGAAGTCCTCAGCAGCCCCGCAGAGCTCGGCTCACTCGGGAGGAATTGGAGTCAGGACACGAGCGGAATGTCATTACGTTGATATAACTTATTAATACCTCCAATGAGACGTATCAATATAATGTACGGGAGTATGCAAATCAGCCACGCTCTCCTCTGGCATCAATTAATCATCCGCCAACTCCTTGATGTCCAAATCTCACATCTTCCCTTCGCTTCAAAGAGAACTTTGTGGAATATTTGAGGGTTGGAATTTGATACCCTCCAAAGATCAGTTTTGCCGTCTTTTTTTGGGGGGGGGGGGGGGGGGTGGTCGGGCCAGTTTGGATTGGAATGAAACCCGTCTCGTTGGTTTATCCCCTTTGTACGTCCCTGGAGTGGCTGAGGCCAGACTTACCCTGCAGGCCTGCATGGCTTAGGTCTCTGAGGGGTAGAGCGGGGTTGTCAGTGCATCATTCTGGAGTACAAAAGCATCCTCCACACCTGTAATCTGAGAGGTCACACAGCCTTGGAGGCTGAAATAAGAGAGAAGTCGTCCAATGCCTGCATGTACCAGGCAAGATGTTGGCTGCAGAGAGTTGCATTTGAAAGTAAAGAAGACACATCTCATGTTTTATTTATTCATGGCTTCCAGGGAAGCAAAAGAGAGTTATTCTTTCTGGATTACAGTGTCTTCTTGCTATATCACTGATTCATCAGACTGGTTTTCTTGACCATGTATCCAAGTGTATTTATATATTTGCAAACGATGTGTGTGTGTGTGTGTGTGTGTGTGTATATGTGTGTAGGTCAGATTGAATAATGCATCTACTGTGTGTGTGTGTGTGTGTGTGTTAGCTAGAAGAGCCTCCATTATTGATGTGCCGTGACGCCGCACACATGACATGACTGGATGAAGACCATAGGGACGCCATGTTAGATTCACAGTCTTAAACAGTGAGAGATGATCCTAATTTGGGATTTGCACTTGTTTGGCATTCATGTTTTTCTTTTCTTCTTAAAGGCCACATGTCAGTATAACTTTAACAGGACTTCCTGCATGCATAGACAGATAAAGAAAAGTGTCATCGACAAGCTAGATGCCAGGACAGTTAGCAGTCTCATCAACAAAGACGTTCACACACTCTCTAACCAAGTCTCTTCTTTTCTTCTGTGCTTGTTTTCACCCCCAGTTTTGAGAGACGACTTCCGTCAAACGCCCAGTGACGTGGTGGTGGCGGCAGGTGAGCCGGCTGTCATGGAGTGCATCCCACCCAGAGGCCACCCTGAGCCCACCATCTCGTGGAAGAGGAACAACATCCGGGTCAATGACCGAGATGAGAGGATCACCGTAAGTTTTCAATTCAGTTTATTTTGTATAGCCCAACATCACAAATACAAGTTTGCCTCGGAGGGCTTTACAATCTGTACACATGACATCCCTGTCCCGGGACCTCACATCGGATCAGGAAAAACTCCCCCAATAAAGATAGTAAAAACCCTTTCACAGGGGAAAAAATGGGAAGAAACCTGAGGGAGAGCAACAGAGGAGGATCCCTCTCCCCGGATGGACAGAAGCAATAGATGAATAACGTAACAGAGTTACAGCACATTCAATGAATGTGACTGAAATGATTCATATAATGAGTAGTATGCATGGCCCATGATCCAGATAACCACGATCCATTAAGCAGAAGGAGGTAGAGAGGAGGGGCATCAGCAGGGACATGGCAGCTGGTATGCCTGGTTGCAGAGACAATCATTTATCCAGAAGGAGAGTTTTGTACACATAATAACTTGTTTGCAGCTTCTTAGCTTTGTGTATTGTTCGGTTCACACAAGCTCTTTTCTTATTTATTCCAAGTAATCCTCTGTGGTGTTTTAGTTTTTTTTCATCCACCGACCAATCAATAATTCAGAGTTTTTACTTTTTGATGAGGACGCGCTGATTAGGAATCAATCCAGCTCCATCATTGATAATTGAAAAGCAGCATCACTATTGAACTGCATTGATTGAACCCTTCAAGGCTGTTCATCAGGAGACCAACCTAGAAATACACTAGGTGGAAATACAACAAAGCCAAACTTGTAAAGCTGCTATTTGGGCGCATGCACGTGTGTGTGCACGCTTTGTGCCCGGAGCACATTTTCAAACAGTGTAGGGAGCTGGCAGAGGAGCCATCTGTCATGAGACACTGAAAGTGACGGAGTGGCCTCCCTCTAGACTAACATGCCTCAATATCCTGTTTCCAACCTCTTTCCATTTGTCTTCTTTCTTTCCCCCTCCTCCACTTCTTCATGATCTGCTTCGCCCTCTTCCTCCTCCTCCTCCTCCTCCTCCTCCTCCTCCTCCAGATGCGAGGAGGCAAATTGATGATTTCCAACACCAGGAAGAGCGACGCCGGCATGTATGTGTGCGTCGGAACCAACATGGTCGGAGAGAAAGACAGTGATCCCGCCGAGCTGGTGGTGTTCGGTGAGTCGTTTCTGCCGCGTCGGCTTAAATTACGGTCAGCTTGCACACACACTGCATGGGAAACGGAACATATGGGAATTATAGTGATCTAATTTATCATCACACCACTACTTGTGTTGAAAACAGAGAAGTCTGTATCTTGGAATAATAATTGTTAAGGTTATACAATGATATACACATTAACACATTACAGTGTTAATAGTCTAAGTTGGAGTCATCGGATTTTGTTGAATGTATCGGACTTCAGTTAATGTCCTTTTAATTTAGTAAAGGACAACCCTGTAGAGTAAGTTGCTCTAAGGAAAGATGTGTACTGGTTCTTATAGTAAGCCTCACAACACACACTGGATTTGTTTTCTCCTGGCCGTACTTTCTCTCCTCAGCTGATGCTGCTGCAGCAGAAGATGGATGTTTCCCTCCCAGCTGCCCTTTGCTTTGCTCTCTGACCTCTCTGCTTCCTTCCCTGTCTTTGATTCTCTGCTTTGCTCGTAGCAGAGCGGCAGCATAAGCGCTCCCAAGTGTGTATTGATCCGAGGAAACAGATAGAAGATTGATATTTTCTTTTCAGGCCCACCAAACCCCTCCTCCTCCTCCTCCTCCTCCTCCTCCTCCTCCTCCTCCTCACCCAGATGCTGCTCCTTTCCAACAAGAGTAAACCTTAACCCAGTGTGTACCACCTGATTTATCAGTGTGTGGTTCCTGAAAATGACCAGATACTTCCTCCTTATATTTAAGATAATAGCCAGTGCCCATCTGCACTAATTTCTTTCGTCTGTCACCGTTTTTAAATTATGATCAGAATAAGAGCTTACAACGCACATCTGTCTCTCTGGACATATGTACCCAGATTGATTCTGCATCAGGCCTGTAACTCCACCAATGATGATGCACGATCCTCCTTCCGGTTCCTGTTACGTTGTGGTGATTTGGGTTTCAGTTTTCACCGTTTATTTCCTCTGCAGTCACTATTCATTCTCATCTGCATCTCAGCCCCGGCTACTGCGCCAATGTAACTGCCCCAGAGGGGTCATTTAGGTTTCTTACCGGGAGCATTTGTAATCCTCTCTCTCCGTCCTCTGTCCCGGTCTAATTTCAGAGAGGCCGGTGTTCACCAAACAGCCGGTGAACCAGGTGGTGTTGGCAGACGACACGGTGGACTTCTTCTGCGAGGTGCACGGAGACCCGACGCCCACGGTCCGCTGGCGGAGGGAGGAGGGGGAGTTGCCCCGGGGCAGGTACTGTCTGCTATCTGCCCCACCCGTCACCACGGGTGTTACTTAGCAATGTGCTACATGTCCAGTCATCTCACTGATGATAGTAAATATAAACAGCTTCCAATAGTCCGCGCTGAGCGAGGCAAGATGGGGAAAAAGATTGGATGATGTTCTGCGAGTGGATGTGTTCCCACAGCTTGGGAAGGTAAAGTTAGAGAAACCAGCAAGAGCACGCTGGATTTTGAGAAGTGTCCACCATAGAAACGCGGCTCAGTGCTGACAACTCTTTTCTAGTGACGGTAGCTAGCAGCTCCAGAAGGCGCTAAATGTCACGAGAAAGTCACGACAGTCTGTCCCTCCAAAGCCACGCCCCCAAAATGTTAGTACTCACAGCTGTCAAGCTTAGCAGCTTTTGGAAAACCGTTGGTGGTGCAATGAGTGGACAGGTAGGCGACCAATCATTTCATTAAGGCCGAATACAATGAGTATTATGTATGAGTATGATATATGTATGAGTATACACAGTACATTCCAAGATAAAAAAGATAAAAGGTTATTCTAGGAATCAAAAAGTACTGCAACTTGTGACGGTCATCCAAATACAAAGCAACGTATGTATTCAACAGCTCTGTACCGTTCAAGACAACGATAGTAATAGCATTGCCTGGTGATGGTAGATGTTAGCAGTCGTGTGACATGTTAACACATGGCATGGTAACACAGTGACTGTTGGAGCGTTTGTGGGTTTGACTGGAGGAGACTTTAATGATCCCTCTGGGGAAACGGGGGAAACGTTCCCTCGTTGTCAGCAGGATCCACATCTCCACAGGGAGCCTAAAGCTATAAAACAATAACGTAAGATTCATCAAACCCAGCCTCAGAAAAGCGGCCTCATTCTCAGCCTGATAGCTCTGCATTTTGTGACATTTCAAAGGTTCAATAGACCCACATAACTTTGCAGTTTGCATGCAAAAAAAAAAGAAAAGAAAATCACGAAGGAGTGCAGTTTTCAGAGTCTTCGTGTGTGTGTGTGTGTGTGTGTGTGTGTGTGTCAATGTCTTTCCAGATTTGAGATCCGCAGCGACAACAGTCTGCGTCTGACCCAGGTGCGAGGTGAGGACGAGGGCACTTACACCTGCGTGTCGGAGAACAGCGTGGGCAAAGCCGAGTCCTCGGGGACCCTGCAAGTGCACGGTGAGACATGGGCATGCATCCGGAATGTTTCAGTAGCATCGCATCCCTAAAAAGGTCCTTCTCTGTCACTGACTGCCAGCTGGCTGCACGGGCACCGTGGTAGTTGTTAACATCTGAGAGTGAATAGTGGACTCATTGGATTTAATGTTATGTGTGAATAATGTCTAATTTCTATTGAGGTAATGTTGTTGTAGATGTCTCACAGAAAATGTGATTTTCTTCATACTTATAGCTCTTAAACCCTTTATTTCAATACATATCACTCAACAAGTGAAGCTTCAGTTCTCCGGCACAACATTAGATTCCCACACTGAATACATGAGTACATTATTTGCACAGATGGACAGTTTTGCTCTGATGCATCACAAAACACCTCCCAGTGGCTTCTGTGTGAGATTTGCCATCACGTTATTACCAGTGTCCAAGATGTGAATATGATATTGGTCGTAGGAAGTCAGTGAATAGACAGCCAGAGCGACGTGGCTGGTTCCGACTCCCCATTTTGCGCCACTGGTAACACGCTGTTAGCTGAAACTATAAGAGAGGAGAAGTGAAAAAATGGATTTTGAGTTCCTTTTCGAGTCTCGACTCGTCATGTCTCTGGAGAGAGCCGAGATCAAAACGCAGTGAGATTGCATTAGAATAAAGTCAGCCCCTTGAAGAGAGGCACTGGGAAGAGAAATCTGTCATTTGTGATGATAAAAGGGAATATTTAGGGTTTTGTTCTGTAGCATTTAATCCTGTTAGCAGGCCCTCTACTTCTGACAGCTGTCATCACACTTATGCTCACGTACTTTATCCATATGCATGCTCCAACTCACAGATACACAGAATATTTGTATCACGCGTTGTAATAATCAGTTAGAATGGGATGTCCCCTCTGAAAAAACCTTTGATTGTAATATGTCAAAAAAGTAAACAATCATTTTAAATCTGACTATTTGGAAAATGTCTGAAAATGTGCAAATATTTAATAACGGAATGCTTCATTTGCATATTTAAACATACATTTTCAGAAAATAGTTAATACAAAAATAATTGTCTTATGTAATAATCCACTGGGGATGTTCTATGGTGATAGCTATTAGTAAAACAAGATATAATTAAATGTGAATAATAATACATCTATGGGAGAATTATGATACTTGACCTTTAAGTCCTTATAAAATGGTGTATACTTCAGTTTATTTTAAATAGCCTAACATCAGAAATACAAATGTGCCTGTACTGTGTTGTGATTATTGTTATAAAGCATTATTCTTAGTTCTTCGAACTCCATGTTTATATACAGCACGTTGAAAGGGCGACTAAATGCAGCAGCAGGATGAAGAAGTCGTTCAGCAGCAGCTGTTAGACAAACAGAGTTTGATTCATGGGCCGGTTCATGCAGCTGCAGTATTCTGGATAATAGCTCCCCCGCCTTAACAAAACCACAGATCAATCACAACACAACCTCTAATCTTCACCTGTATGTCCACATTCAGTCCATCATCCCTCCGTCTCCCCGTCCTCTCCTCCCGCCTGTTGGGACCGCTTCATTTCCATATTTCACAGCACTCACGTTGTCGTGTCATATCAGGGTAAACACAGGCGATGCTCATCATATTAATTACGGTCCTGTTCTATTTAGCGTGTCACAGTCGTTCCAGTGAGACGGCACGCCTAAATGGAACGGGGCCACTGTTAACGTTATTAATTACACCGGCAATGACTATGACTGCAGAGTGTTTCATCGAGTGTCGCCGCTCACTGTGACCTCATCATCTCATTCATCTGCCTTCTCCCCTCTTTTCTTCTCCACCCCTTTCTGCATCACTCCATCGCAGTCGGCCTGTCCAGTAAGTATTCCATTTCATCCCAGTGTGTGTGTGTGTGTGTGTGTGTGTGTGTGTGTGTGTGTGTGTGTGTGTGTGTGAGACAGTTATACAGATTTAGGTTGCCATGTTGGAGGTAAACCCAGTTTTTTTTTTGTGCCAATTATGAATCAAAAGTGGACTTTTGATTTTCCACAACTGCACTTCAGTTAAGCTTCAGCTCATCTAGGTGGAGCTTCCATTGCATTTTCTTTTTTTTAATATTGCAAAATAAATGAATACATTACTGTAGTATCATGGTGCTTCAGTAATATACTGATTAATCACACATGCTTTGACAATTCAATTTCCTCGCTGGGAAAAATAGTGCCTCTGTGCTTTGATATTTCTTCCAGCTAACAGAGCGGTGCGGTTGGGAAGCTGACAAACTGGTCATTTAACTCCAGGCTGCTGCGGCACGATAACGTTACCAAGTGTTCTTGTGGTGATTAAATGGCACAAAGCTGTGAGAGGAAACGCTCCTTTTGTGCGCCGTGAAATTTAGCATGGAAGACCAAATGTTGTCTCCAGGAGGTTTTCATCAAGATACTGGAAGACAAACACGTAGTTTTACTGGTGTCTGAGGAGTCGACTGTCAGAGCGACTTTTCCCACTGTCACAACAAGAACAATGTTTCAGGGGAGGACTGTGAGTGTTTTTGGAGAAATTGTCTTTGTGTTCTTCATGTCTAGATCTCTTTATTTCTGAAAGGGTCTTGAAGCTTCACAGGCTCACACCATTCCAACATTTCATCTGTTTCCACCTCTCAGTCCCTTCATGTGCGTGGGCAGGGGCAATTGAGAGGGATGAAGTAACCCTTTTAAGCTGTGACACACATTGGTAGAGGGCATCAACAGATTTATGTCCATTAGCAGAACAGTTCTCTGCTGCAAAGGTTTGGGCTAATATGGGCTAATGGGGGTGACTAATGGCTCCACACCACATGAAATTAACTTTTCTTCACACATGTTCAGCTCTGGTATTGAGTCTTACATCTGTTCACAGTAACACGCCAGCCAAAGAGATTGTTTCCAATACTTATTTGTCAGACAACTCCCCTCAAGATTTCAAGAGGTACTATTGTTGGACGAGCGGATCGCTTTCCGCTTTAGCAGCTCGGCTGCTGCTAGAAGCTCGGCTAGCAGCTTAGCTAGCGCTAGCAGCTCGGCTGCCGCTAGCAGCTCGGCTAACGTTAGCAGCTTGGCTGCTGCTAGAAGCTCGGCTAGAAGCTCGGCTAGAAGCTCAGCTAGCGCTAGCAGCTCGGCTGCTGCTAGAAGCTCGGCTAGCAGCTCAGCTAACGCTAGCAGCTCGGCTGCCGCTAGCAGCTCGGCTAACGTTAGCAGCTCGGCTGCTGCTAGCAGCTCGGTTAACATTAGCAGCTTGGCTGCCGCTAGCAGCTCGGCTCACGTTAGCAGCTCGGCTAAGAGTAGCAGCTTGGCTGCATTCCAAAGCAAGAAACCATCATAAGAATTAAGATTTGCACTAGAAACCCAGATGTTGTTTTGATGATAAAGGCAGAGTAAATCACCCGATGGTGTTAATAAGTAAGCAGATTCTGTTCATGATCGAAGAGAAAGAAAGCGGACTGAACGTCGGTTTGGAAGCCTCTCAAGTCCCAGAGCTCTCTCTGTTGGCTGAATGCTCGTTTGAGGTTCTCTCGAGGCTTTTCCTTTGGACCATAAATGGAGCCTTCATTTCCCCAGGAGATCGTACCTTGTGGCAGACACAATTGCAGTGAAAGCAAGGCTTATAGCAACCGTCTTAATTTGTATTTGTTGTACTTCTTAATGATAAGATAAACCAAAGAACGTGACTACTGCCACTTTAAGGAATAGAATATTTTCTTCATGCAAAGGCAATCTTACTAGGGACATTTGTCTTGGACTGAAATACTGCACACATCGGTATGTGGGCAGTGCCCAGTCAGGGAATTTAAACACCTCAAGTCATAGTGCCAAGAGGAGAATGTGAACATTTTACTTTTCAAGTACAGAGCAGGGCCTGATGTCTTAAGCCTGACTTGACTAAGTCCTGTTTGTAAATGTGCAGAGGGAATGAAAGACACCTCAAGGCAATAGTCCAGAGAAGGAAAACCACCGTACCCCACATTTTGATCTCATGCTACATCGTGTGTGCAGGCAGGACCTACAGGTGACCTTCCTTTTTTAATTCTATCCAGTCTAATTTCTCTGTCATGGACCCTGTGGGGAAGGTTCACTTCTCTGCTTTACCTCCAGAAATACGGAGCTGCTACCGTAACTTACACTATTTATAATTATAGTATTCTATTTAAAGCTGCGCCAGCTCTCCAATGCATATATTGATGCTGGATAAATAGGCATCAGTTCTGGGCACACAAGTCCCGCTCCAAATTAAATAAAAGCATACATGAATTACGGTTCGGCTGTAATTCATTATACTTGTGAAATAACCACCTCAATCATGATTGCTGATTGGAAACCGGGTCAGGGAAAAGGGGTGTGTGTGTGTGATATGAAAGGGTGAAGCTGCAGCAGCAGCAGCAGCAGCGTGAGAGTGTGTTTACTCAGGCGTGCGTGTGTGAAACAGGCTGTCTGCATCAGCGTGGGACTGTGACAGCTGCCTGTCACATCCAGGCCCCTGAGGAACTCCTGCTTGGGAGCCAGTGTGTGTGTGTGTGTGTGTGTGTGTGTGTCCTCGTGTGTGATAGCATCAGTACGTTGGAGCAAATCACACGTCAAGTGTGCGTTTAGGGGGAGCGGGGGAGGTAAGACTCTTTGCTTGTAAGCACTTTGTCAACCTTTGCGATGCGAGTGAGCGACACACTGCGCTCTGATCCGTCTTGGTGGGAGCGCAGTGTGTGGTGCGCAGTGTGTGTGTGTGTGTGTGTGTGGTGCGCAGCGGAGCCCGTTGAAACACGCGTCTGCTGGGTTTAGTTTTTGGAGCTACCTTGAATATGTTTCTTCCATAAACCCAAATATGGCTGAGATCAGCAAAACCAGGCAATATGGCCGACTCTGCAAAACCCTCGAATGCAGCCATTATATCAGGTGATGTGAAGGGAAAAGTTTACCCCAAAACAATGAATGCAGCACTCGCCTCCCGAGGCTCTGTGGTCCCAGACAACGGTTTTCTTTTCAAGGACGGAAGTCGAACATAGGACGGCAAATGAGAATCTAAAACGTCCCAAAAAACTCTTGTGCTGCATTATCCAAGTGTCTTGTATTTATGAGCTCATGGAAATCCAATTTAAGCTATAGCTAAACAAAACATGCCCCAATAATCCTCCCAGTAAGTGATTTTCAGAACGTTTTTTAGCGTTTAAGATTTTGTATTTCTTTATGACTTCTGTCAAAGTCTGTTTGCAATTGCTTGCTTTGATTGTTTAACGGCTCCACTCCGCGTAACACCAATGTATAGTAAGTAATAAAGTTTATTTATTTTTCACAAAGGTCACAAAGTGCTGTACAGGAGTCGAGAAAAACATAAATTAAACCAAATGGACCATAACGGGGGCCAAAACATTACAACAGTTAAGAAAGCATAATAAAATACACATTAAAAGATGGCGCAATAAAAAAACACAGTGGGACGGACAGAAGACTTACTGGTTGGACGTGAGGTTGCGGGCTGTTAAATAAGGGCGAAGTAGTTCAGCCACATATGCAAAAGTCAGTGCAGTGATCTGTATGTGAGGATGTTAAAGTGGATCCTATGCTCTATGGGGAGCCAGTGAAGAGATCTAAAAAAGGGAGTTAGGAAGCTTTAGCTGGGACCATAAGGAGCCTCGGGAGGTGACCACTATAGTTACTCATATTGTCGTTGTGGGAACTATTCCTTGAAGGTTAGGCCACTTGAAACATCTCCTGTGTCCTACATGAACAACATGCAGAGCAAAATATAAAAATGTGCAGAATGCTGCCATCTGAGTTGAAATCATCAACCTTCCGTCATTCTGGTTCTTCAGCAATGAACTACACTCGTTCTGCAAAGAAGGTGAAGAGCCAATCAGGCGGAGTAGGGCGGGTCTTCACAGAATGCGGATGGAAAAATTCAATCAAAATATATATAATCAAAAAATAACAGGCCGTGCCAATGGCTGGGAAAGAGGTGATTTGATTTGGCATGAAAGGTCACTTTTCCCCCAAAAAATATATTTTAATTGTGGTCAATGGCACATGTGACTAAGGTTGCCTTCCCCTGCACTCCTTGATATAGTCGCCAAAATTAGAAATAAGTGTCTGGACTGTTTTTTATCTTATTTTATGTGACCTGGCCCGACAATTTAGACGTTCGGCTAAACTTTTAAATGGTCATTTAAAAAAGTAAAGACTGGCCATAACTCTGCAGCTTGCTCCTCATCACACAGTAAAACACGAGACCCGCCGCTCCTCCTCCCGTCTGACGCTCTTATCCTAAACGCTG
The DNA here is from genome assembly GCF_910589615.1 of Taurulus bubalis. Taxonomy (NCBI): domain Eukaryota; kingdom Metazoa; phylum Chordata; class Actinopteri; order Perciformes; family Cottidae; genus Taurulus; species Taurulus bubalis. The sequence goes on from NC_136590.1 coordinate 43,389,527, forward strand.
TGGAAATGGAACTCGCGCTCTTTGTTTATTTCTGCTTCCTCTCGGCGTGTTCGGCGTGTTCTGTGTTCTCAGCCCTGCGAGTCTCCAGGCTCATCAGATTCCTATGTCAAGTGTTTCATTCTTTATTTAGACCTCCCTGACTCTGCCTCCCGCAGCTATCAGTTTATGTGCCATCATTTTTGCACAGCCGGTTATATATTTAAAAAAAAAAGGAAAATTAAGGTGCCACGGTGTTTAATAATCAGTGACAGCATTTCTGTTTTATTTATTTTTTTAGCAACAAAAGCTGTCATAGCTAAAAGCAAGAAGCCCAGAATACCAAATGACTGTAGGAGACGTGCTGTGCAAACAGCCTCCGCAGCAGGCAGGCATTGTTTCCCACATTTCTGTCATGTATATTTCAGCTGCTCTGCTACGATCCGTCTCCCAGTTTCCATCCCATGTACGGATGCTAATGTCTCCGCCTGCCCTAAATCTAAAGCTCAGTGTCGCGCCGAGTGCACCCATTATTGCTAATTATTTATTGCAGCCTCAGGCAGTGTGCCGGCTTGCCTGCTCAAATCAAACATTGTTATTCTCCAGACAAGGGCTGTGTAGCGCACTGAAAACAGCATTTTAATACCCTGAATATTCCGAGCTGTCGCTGTATTTGGGTCAAAGTCATGGCGTTGAGTCAGGCGCGAGGGGAAGGTGTTCAGGTGTTGACGAGCTTCTTTTTTTTTGTTGCTTTGGCGCGGGACAAGTGTCTTTTCTCCCGTGTGTTTGTCACATCTGTGTGAGCCTGGAGTTGCATTACATAAGGGGTGTTACAATGCATTTCTTTAATATTTCAGGCCTTGCATCAGTCCTGACAGGAAGCCCGTTATAAGGTAGCAGCGGTTCACATCCATGGCACCGGGAGCATGTTTGGGCTTTGACCTTTTCGGGTTAGCGGAGGTGGGAGGGGGGGCTGCATCTTTGACCCCAGGACATGACCCTGCCCATCTTTGCAAAGGCCCTCTTAGCTGTGATTCATCCTGAGGCTGACACCCGGGTCCCCTCCTGCTGTGTGAAGGGGCCCGTGGTGGAAGCAGTTACCGGGACATGGGGGTGCGATGTGTACGTAGGCTTGAGAGGAAGCTCATGTGAGGGGAACGAGCAAGTCGCAAAGAGGGAGGTGTGTTTGAACCCAACATAACACCTGTCAGGTTTTTATTTTCTCTCACTATGTTTCTTTGGATTGGCACATTTTTAAATGTTTACATCAACTAAGTGTATTTTAAGAAGGGAACACAACACTATTGCATACCGTGTAAGAAACCCCAAAGCCACGACAGAATATATGTCAAGGTGCATTACCACTTTTCAGCCTTTGATCCTTTTTTTTCATCCAACTTTTTACACTTCAAATAAGAAAATGCAGATTGAAACACTGGCGGTTCAGCGTCTCTTTCTGTTAGTTTAGTCAGTCTTTGTATTCTCGAACGCTCTCCACCTCCGGTCTCTCTCTCTCTCTCTTTCTCTCTCTCTCTCCTGTTTAATTGAGACGGAGAATGAGAGAGGAGCAGGAGATCAGGTGGGAAGATGAGAAATCAATTAGGACCGGTGGAGGCGTCATTATGCATTCACACACCCTCTGTGGAGGAAGGCCTGTCACTTGCTACAGAATCAATGGAAATCAAAGAGGTGTGTGTGTGTGTGTGTGTGTGTGTGTGTGTGTGTGTGTGTGTGTGTGTGTGTGTGTGTTCCCTCCTGCCCTCCGTCTATGTTCAAAGACATCTGATTAGCCTGGTTCCTGGGATCATTAAGGGGACCCACAGACCTGAATCCGGGCTCCTGTGGGTTCTGGGCTGGAGGTTGATGGGCTCTCCGCCCACCCAGGCATACGAGATTGATTGCCATTGCATATAGTTTAACCAATAAGCATCTATCATCGGCGTCATCAATCAAAGCCCAACAAGTCAAGGTCACAGGTGATCTGTTTTGCCCCGTTGGAGACAAATAGTCCTTTTGGCCTCATAGTTGCAGGTAGTAAGGAGCCCGGGGACTAAAGTCAGGGGTCATCCCTCTCTCTCTGGGCCGTTAGTGCTCTCAGCTGGTTCCCACTCTCTCTCCATGTCTGTACCAGTACTAGACGTGTTCACTCCATGCCCAGTACTACCCTGCTACGCGTTTAGCCAATCAGTGACGTTCAGCCCTGCAAGACCCGCCCCCATAGTTTCTGGACCTAAAGTTCTGCCTCTTCAGTGCCTTTTCTCACCACAGGAACTTCAGCCCGTGTCCCGCTTCGTTCCTACACAAAGAAGACGGAGAATTTCTATTCGCTTGATAACATTCAACGTAAACTTTCCCGACTCATTTTTCTGTAAAAAAGACGGAGAGAAAGAGATGATCGAGCTGAGAGGGCGGGCGGCAGGAGAGAGAGAGACAAAGAAAGCACAAATAAATAACCATCAAATAGTCGACAGATGATTTACTGAGGAGACAGACTCTCCTTTTCCTGCGTTTCATCACCAGTGCCTCAGTAAATACTATGCAGCAGTAGACGTCGCCTCAGTGAGACAAAACAAAAGTTTTTTTTCCGATGAACACACTGAACTCCTTCAGTTCTGCAGACCGCTGTGGAAATGCACACAACCACAGACTGAAGGAGCCTTTTAACTCATTGAAAGTCCCGGGACTAACGGGAACAGGAGCTTCTTGGTGGAAATGCGTTAAGTTATTTTTCGTCTGAATTTAGTCTGAAGTTCCTCCTGTTGAAACGCTGTCTGTACAACCTGAAAGTGGAAGCAAGAAGCAAACGGCGCTCAGGCTTTCTATTGTCGCCTACGATATAATATAAAGTAGAGGGGAAGCTGAAAGCTTTATCAACGTCATGCATTTATTCATCAATCTTTTTTAATGTATTTTAGCCTTCACAGCCCCCTCTGTGCATGACGTGTGTGGCGGCCTCGATATTTGCTTTTCTGCTAAACCGGTGTGTTACTTAAGGGATTCTTTTTTTTTTTTTTTTTTTTCATAGCTTCAAAGCATCAGTAATGAATACATCTGTATATATGAACCCAGAGAGATGGGTTGATTAATTCACACGATTGTCACACAGGCTCATCCGATGTTAAAATGTCGAATCAAGAATAACTGGTTGACTGAATCCGTGGCCATGATGGATATTTAAACTGTGAGCAGCAGCTGACTTACACTGTTCTTAGAGAAATGTCCTCTTGACATTGTGGCCCTTAAATCCCAAAAAATAAATGTTTTGTGGCCTTAACTGTCAATGTTGGGGCAGTCAGGTGACCATCCACTGCCTGCTGGTCTGAGCGTGTGGGAGATAAAGAGACGCAGACTTGTCCTCACTGCAGGCCTGTCCCGGCTTAATGCACTCGATGTCGCCTCTGGCACGTTCTCACTCTATTAAGCCTCGCTCAGCCAGCGCGGAGACTTGGCTTCTGTTTAACCGTTTCTCTCCATCGTGTGCGTTGCAGTGCCCCCTCAGATCGTGGTCCGGCCACGGGACCAGATCACCGCCCCGAGTCGCACCGTAACCTTCCTCTGCGGCACCAAGGGAAACCCTCCGCCGGCCGTCTTCTGGCAAAAGGAAGGCAGCCAGGTAAGAGACTTGTTGTGACGGGTGTGGAGGTATATATATATATAGTTTTTTACTTCAAAATAAGAGAACACATTTTTCATCCGAAAATGATGTCTAATGTGCTAATTTTCATACATTTTCAGAACAGAAATCTTTCAGAAAACACTACATAAAAAAAATCAAATTACACCATGTTTTTAGTAATATCATTTTTTAGGCTATGAATGATATATATGAACAAGCCCCTCTGTAAAAACCTTCAGAATGTGGAAAGCAGATATCTGTACTTTTCGAGGTATTTCCAACCGGATGAATCCGAGTCGGATGAGTATGAAAGCAGCTTAAAACAAAGACAGGGACCCTGTGATGAACAGAGCATCCCATAATGTTCTGATGTTAGTCGCAGCTCCCTCTCATGCCTCTCTGGTACACGTGCTTTACAGAAAGCCTGCATCTCTGCTTCTCACTGTCATGTTCCTGACTCTCATCCTGAGCTTTTATCACTATGTACTTGTAGTGCCAGGGTGACTCACACACACACACCACCGCACATTTTCCCACAATCCACACAGGGTATTATTCACCAAAGTGTGAGTCTGCTCTGCTCAGGCCTGTATGTGTGTGTGTGGGTTTTGTGCATGCTTAAGTATGAGTGTGAGAAAGGCGAGAGTGTGATAAGCACTGCAGCCTGTTGGAATGCGCTGAAAGGCCCGACGAGAGGTGCGTGGGTGCCTGTAGCATGGCTCCCAGGTACAGATTAGAGGGAGGAGGCCTGGAGAATGTGTGTGGGAGAGAACAAGAGTGGAGGAGAGAGATAAAGAGGAGGAAGCGCGGAGGACGAGGAGGGGGGTAGCATGTTGGGATTGATAGAAATGCAGCGAGACCCCGTCGTTATTTACTAAATGAAAAGGGAGAAGATGAGGGATGCAGGTTGGAGGAAAACAACTCTGGGTGTCATTTCTTCTGGATGAAATAAATGAGTTACAGGCACTACACAAGCATTGGTTTTCTTTGTTTTTATTTATTGTTTTTAGCTCCGATATTTAGTTCTTCTGCAGGAAGCCAGCTCTGTGCTCTTGTTCCTCACTCCCTCGACACCGTGTCTCCTTTACGTGCGCTGGATTTTAATTCTAATTTTTCTGGGACTCCATTTAGTGCTTTTTTAGTGTTTCAGTTTGAGGACACTCATAGTCCCAAAAGGTTTTGAGGTTCGTCGTTTGAATGAAAGGTCAGAGTTCATCCATCTCTCCGTGGTCGGTCCCTTTCCTCGCTGCATTCAAACCATCCTCCTTGTCTTCGCCGCATTATTTCCGCGCGACCCAGAGCGTCTACTTTGTTTTGTTATTCATCCTTGAGCATTCGAGAGAGCCACATTTCTGAATTCCTATTATGCAAATTCAGATTCTTAATAAAGCTGCCATTGGAATAGCTAATGTCTGGCATTGAGGTCTGTGTTGTAGCTCGAGGGTTCAAGGCTTTTCTTTCAATACTCAGAAGCGCAAAAAACAGAAAGCCTATATGTGAAGCTGATTAAAAAAACTAATGAGATTCATTTTAAAGTGAATTCTACGCAATAAAGTGTGGACACGATCATGGAGAAGTGAGATGAAAAGACTAATCTCCCTCATGTTCTCTCAGATCCTGCTGTTCCCCATCCAGGAGCCGTCACAGTCGGGCCGATTCTCCGTGTCGCTGAGCGGCGAGCTCACCATCACCGACGTCCAGGTGGAGGACTCCGGATATTACATCTGCCAGGCCATCAGTGTGGCCGGCAGCATCCTCACCAAGGCCCTGCTGGAGGTGGAGAGCGGTGAGTGAAAACACACCAACCAAGATTACACGGATCAGTAATCAAAGTGCCGATCACATTAACCTTTTGGAAACCAACCTATTTTTAGGCCATTTCCTTGAAGATTGTATACCCAAACTAAAAAGGGTGTATCCCTGCAACCAGCAGGGCTATTTGAATAATGTTGGTGTTATAATAAAAGGTACACATGTGAGATTTTGTTAAGACGTGTACATATCAGTCGATATGTTACTGGTTAAGAGTAAATGAAGATGACACACAGAAAAAAATGTAAAGGTTTCAGGTCCGCCTAGACAAAAATCACTTTCAGGATGATTATTTCTTTGAAATGATGCAGCTGTAAGGTCCAACTCAAACCCAAATCATAACACAATATGTGAACATTCTCTAACCCAAATCATACACAATATGTGAACATTCTCTAACTCAAATCATAGCTCAATATGTGAACATTCACTAACCCAAATCATAGCACAATATGTGAACATTCTCTAACCCAAATCATAGCTCAATATGTGAACATTCTCTAACCCAAATCATAGCTCAATATGTGAACATTCACTAACCCAAATCATAGCACAATATGTGAACATTCACTAACCCAAATCATAGCACAATATGTGAACATTCTCTAACCCAAATCATAACACAATATGTGAATCACAATATTGAATCCACCTCCAAAAGAACCCTCTTAGCATGCGGTCTAGTCACAAATCCCGTCTGACAATGACAACAAAGTGTATTGTCTGGCATCTATTTGGCACATTATTTTCAGAGGTTTTTGGAAGACAGTCCTGCAATAGATGACACATAGATATGGACAGATTTGAGCATCTGAGTGAGACAAATATGTCTGTTAAAGGGCCGGCGTGGAGGGTTAGGCAGCATCTAGCAGTGGGTTAAAGGTTGCCTTTCTAGTTTGTCCATTCTGGGCTACTGTATACACAAACTGCTCGTTCTAAGATAACAAAATCACAGTGATTAATATCTTCATGTGATTATACACTAAAGAAAACATACTTATTTATATTATGTTCCATCTCTAAAATAAGAATATTCTGCCAGTCAGATTGCAGCTATCTTTACACACGAGTTTAACATTGAATGTTTTTTAAGCCAAAGGAAAAACAATATGAAACTCTCCTCTGTAAACTGGAGCAAGCTAAAAGAAAACATCTTCCCTAATCTTCAGATTTCATTTTTTTTTACCTGATTAATAACTTCTCCCAATCTGTTGATTAAACCCCGTGCAGCGATATAGATTCAGAAAGGCATCCTTCAAATCCGTCTCAAATTAAAATACCCTCCCCCAAATGAGCTAACAGCAGGAGTCCTTATCTGATGTAATCAAAAGGGACAACTGGTGATAGCTCTATGCAAATACCCCGGCTGCAGCATATGCCCACATGCAGCCCCACCCACACTCGGGGATTTTGTTCAGCTCTTTCTGCGCTAACTCCTGTGTTGACTCTTCACACTTTGGGTTTGGCTTCGAGCTAGCTGATGATATCGGAGCAGAATACCAATGAGGCCGGGCTCCCACGTCTGAAGGCAAATGTCACACGGCGGGCTGAGTGAAGTGCTCTATTTTTTCTCTCAGTCGTTGCGTCGCAGGAATAGAAAAGACACACTTTCCGTTGCAGTCTCCTCTCCGCTCCTCCAGACTGCAGCGTAGCTCCGCTCGTGGGAAACACTCGTACCACGTGTTTACATCGCAGGTTGACCCTGAAGACAGAAAGGCCTGCAGCGCAGCCTTATATGTGCATGCTTCTCTGTGGGGACTGGAAGCAGGCTTTCTCTGTAGGATACATATGCAGGGTTTACAAGTGTGTGTGTGTGTGTGTGTGTCTCCATTCCGCCGACGTGAAGCTCAGTGGTGCAGCTGGTGTAAACGGAGCTGACGGCTTTCATTTAATACGAGCGATCTCATCAGATTCTCTCTCCGTTGACTTTCGACCCGTTTTTAAGGAAAGTTTAGCGCACGGTTCAGTGGTCCGGTACCGAGATGTGATCCCAATCCCATTTCAGATGTAGGAGATGGAACTTGCAGTTGATGTTTTAAGTATTGTTTTGAAGTATGTACACTACCGTTCAAAAGTTTGCAGTCACCCAGACACATTTTCAGTTTCTTTGCAATTTCTCTCATGGAATAGCCTTCATTTCTATGAACAAGAACAGACTGGCGAGTTTCATATGAAAGTTCTCTTTTTCTGGCCATTTTGAGAGCATAATGGAACCCACAAATGTGATGCTCCAGATACTCAACTAGCTCAAAGGAAAGCCAGTTTTATAGCTTCTCTCACCAGCAGAACTGTTTTAAGTTGTGCTAACATAATTGCGCAAGGGTTTTCTAATCATCCATTAGTCTTCTACACAATGTACCATTACAACACTGGAGTGATAGTTGCTGGAAATGGGCCTCTATACACCTATGTAGATATGTCATTAAAAACCAGACGTTTCCACCTAGAATAGTCATTTACCACATTAACAATGTATAGTGTTTTTCTGATTAATTTCATGTTATCTTCATTGAAAAAAACTGTGCTTTTCTTTGAAAAATAAGGACATTTCTAAGTGACCCCAAACTTTTGAACGGTAGTGTACGTATTAAAGTCATGAATAGCTCATTCACGACATGATGCAGATGTGGCCAATCACAGAAGGTAAATGCATCAACATTCCTTCCCGTCATCGGTCTGTATGCAGAGCTGAAGCAGAGCCATGCTATGAATGTTCATGCCACATCACAGTGCAGGCAAACATAAATATTGATTCTGTTGACTTTATTACTGTATGTCTGTAAATAGGACTTCCAGGACAATGATAACAAAAACTGAGAAATGACCACAAACAACACATCAATCACATCATACAGGCGTAATCGTTAATCATGTAGTGGGTTTGAAGCAGAAGAATGGGAAATATGATAGGAATATAGAATAGGAAATATTTGAGTATTCAAACAACGACGCCATGCAGTTGTGAGAGTACTTTATGATGATTGATGGTCATTTCAGGCCAGTTAGAATATGAGTGCTGCAGTGTGATTGCAGTGTATTATCGTTGCGTCGAGAGGGACATTTGGGTGCTCTTGAGTTCACTTGCTAGTTTAAAAACATGGACAGACAGCACTCCCTCACACTGTGTGCTACACACTCTGTACATTGACATCTGGATCACAGCCCACATTCTGTCAGAACACTAGGAACGTAAGATAAAAGTCAGAGAAATCTGAGGCTCGGTTATGGCCTTCTATCCAGAGACTTTATGGAGGTGGTGGACATAGTGTGGCCACACCCATTGGTTTTATGGGCGACGGTTTTGAAGTGCCGTGTTTTGAACATCGTAATTTTGTGTTTTGGTCGTCGTCTTTGTTTTTTTAAAATCAGAAGTGACACCAAAGGGTGGAGTAAGACATTTTTTGGCAAACAAAATGTTACAATTAACTTTCATGAACTTAAACACAGTGAACGGGTTAACATTGTAAGAGGAAAACACTGCCAACTCCCAGACAACACCGTGGTAAAGACCTGCCAATCAACTTGAAGCCTCGCCCTGTTTGTCAGGAGAGAGAATGCATCTTTAACATATGAAGCATAGACTTCTATACAATCAGAGTAGTTGTCCCCTGGTGGTCAGGAGAGAGAATGCAGCTTTAACACATGAAGCATATACTTCTATACAACCAGAGGAGTGGCTCCCCTGATGGTGAGGAGAGAGAATGCAGCTTTACGACATGAAGCATATACTTCTATACAACCAGAGGAGTCGCTCCCCTGATGGTGAGGAGAGAGAATGCAGCTTTAACACATGAAGCATAGACTTCTATACAACCAGAGGAGTCGCCTCTTGATGGCGAGGAGAGAGAATGCAGCTTTAACACATGAAGCATATACTTCTATACAACCAGAGGAGTAGCTCCCCTGATGGTGAGGAGAGAGAATGCAGCTTTAAGACATGAAGCATATACTTCTATACAACCAGAGTAGTCGTCCCCTGGTGGTCAGGAGAGAGAATGCATCTTTAACATATGAAGCATAGACTTCTATCCAACCAGAGGAGATGCTCCCTGGTGGTCACTAGAGAGGGTGCAGCTTTAACATATGAAGCATATACTTCTATACAACCAGAGGAGACGCCCCCTGTTGGTCAGTAGATACAATGCAGCTTTAACATATTAAGCATATACTTCTATACAACCAGAGGAGTCGCCCCCTGATGGTGAGGAGAGAATGCAGCTTTAACACATGAAGCATATACTTCTATACAACCAGAGGAGTCGCTCCCCTGATGGTGAGGAGAGAGAATGCAGCTTTAAGACATGAAGCATATACTTCTATACAACCAGAGTAGTCGTCCCCTGGTGGTCACGAGAGAGAATGCATCTTTAACATATGAAGCATAGACTTCTATACAACCAGAGGAGATGCTCCCTGGTGGTCACTAGAGAGGATGCAGCTTTAACATATGAAGCATATACTTCTATACAACCAGAGGAGACGCCCCCTGTTGGTCAGTAGAGAGAATGCAGCTTTAACACATGAAGCATATACTTCTATACAATCAGAGGAGTATCTCAACCCATCGAACTTTGCTCTCTGTCCCTGCAGCGCCCTCGGACCGCCTCCCGCCCATCATCCGGCAGGGCCCAGCCAATCACACGTTAGCTCCTGGCGCCACCGCTCAGCTGCACTGCCACATCATGGGCAACCCCATCCCCAGCATCCAATGGGAGAAAGACGGCCAGAGGATCCTGGGAAACGACGGTCGAATCAGCTTGATGGAGAACGGCACCTTCCAAATCACCAACCTCCAGGTATTTGAATGAAAGACTTCCACTCCAACTGCTAACATGTAGTCACAGTAGAACAGGGAATGAAAAACTTTTTAATTGTTATTTTGCCTTTTTAAATGACCTTCAACGTGTTTAAATTCATTGTGTATTTTTTTTTTTACTGCTTCTCATTCCATCACAATTTCCAGGGAACTCATTAAAATGTATTCCTGATCTTCGCGTATTCCGATTTGCACATCAAACATCATGCAGTCCACGCAGGATAATCAAATTCCAAATCCCACGTGATAAAACACACTGTTTTAATTGCGGGGAATGCATCAGGACGTTTTTTTTTTTTTTTTTTGACTCAAATGATGAGTTTTTATGAGAGACAGAGAGGTGGGGAAAGTGGCAAAACCGCATCTGCGAGGCGCGATCACCATGATAATGAGCGCGCCGGGCCATTAGCAGTCGTTAGCATCGTCTTACTCCGCGCTAATGAAATCCATTCCGCCCAGAATTCCCTCCCGGGTATGAAGCAGCACCTGAGGTCACCGCAGCCTCTGCGCGACTCGGAGGAGGCTCGCACATTAATTGATTGTGGGTTCTCAATGATTAACGATCGCTGAGACTTGTAATTAAATCCTCAATACATCACTGGGAGTGAGGAGTGGATGAATGGGAGCGGGAGATAGAGATGGAGGAGGCTGAGTGAGAGGAGAGGAGAGAGGGAGGCGGAGTCGGGAGTCAGCCGCCCGAAGTGCATTCATGTCAGGCAGGAATAAAAAGCAGTGACGTGACAGCTGAGAGCACCAACTTGGAAGTGCTGGAGCTTTTGAAGCATGTTGAAGTTCTGTGTAGACTCTGGCTCTGTTTGATCTCAATCTACACAGTGAGCAGACATGCCCTCAGTGATGGCGGCGCGTTTGATTTTATTGTTCTACAGCAGACACAACAACACCTGGTATTTACGGCTTTGGATTTCACAGACGAGATCACAAACTGACTTGTCGAAATCAGCCGTTTATTTCATTCCAGAAACAAACAGCGCTTTAGTCGAGGGCTCGTCGGCGATGTCAGATGTCGGACGCCAGAGTTCATCACTGAGACGAAAACAGAATAAAACAGCTGTAATGACGTAATGGTGGCAGCGAACACGACTCTGGGCCTACAGCTGACTAAAGGCACAGCGCTTCTGTGAGCTAACATGCTCTCATTCTGACAACGCTAACAGGCTGATGTTAAGCAGCTGTATCGTCTGCCGTGTTTAACATCGTAGTTTAGCCTTAGCGCTAACGCTTGCTAATGAGCACTAAAAACTAGCTGGAGCTGATGGGAATGTCTAAATTGTTGCAGGTATTTGTTCATTAATCAAAGTTACCTGAAGACAACACTAGATACCATGGATGATTCTAAGTTTCTACAAGGGAATGCAACAAATAGTGGTGGAGACCTTTCTCTCAAAACCCCATATCGTGGCCTTCCTAAAATAATGGCAACTGAGGATAACATCCTCAGTTGAACAGATCATGCGATTCTACCCTAGTATAATGGCATAAAGTCAAAAGACAATGCGACTTAGGCATTTTACAAGCTTTTCAAAATTGCATTTTGAAGCTAGCATTTAAGCTAGCAAAATAGTTAGCATTTTTGCGAGCATTTTTGTCATTTTTGTAATCATAACATAATTTGACCGGTATTACAGTAAGCCTGTTGTGCAGTGTCTAGAGGCAGCTTGTGCACCACTATTACATTTGGTCATATATTTATATATATATATATATATATATATGTATTTTTAGGAAGGTATATGTATATGTGCACCTGCTGGTGTTGTTAGCTGAAAAGTCAACACATCATCTGGGCACCATGGATGTCTGGACCAAGTCCATCACAACTAGGATCCTACTTTCTTTCTTTTTTTATTCTATTTTTGAATCAGTTATTACAATATTGTACACACCGAGTGAATTGCTCAGTGCGTACAATATCAGTCAGACAATCAGGCACGTTTTAAACTGTGTGGAAGAGAAAAACAAGGATAGCCGCATTGTTCACATCCCTCACGGAGATCCCAGGTGTTAACGAATACGAGATTCATCAATTTAAATCTCTAAACATCTGTTTATGTCAGTTATTTCAAACCAAATCATTGAGCACAGTCTTCCTTCTAATAAAAATAAAACCCATTGAAACCTGAAATAATCAGTGTACAGAAGTGGACTTCATCGGGGCCCCTGGAGCGGGACAGATGGTGTGTTTGTTCCTCCTACCCTGGCAGTGAGGAGATGCCATTACCCTGGGATCTCTGCCAGACACTCACTACCACGGTCCCTCGCCGGTGCCAAGACGTCCTGGACAGACGGGAAGTGTGTGTGTGTGTGTGTGTCCTGGTGCTGGTGGGGTAAAGATGGTTCTCGCTGCCGTTCTGCTAAACGGTTGCCGTGGGCGTGGGCTACGAGGGTGGAGGTGTGTGTGTGTGTGTGTGTGTGTGTGGCAAAAGTACAAAAAACAGAGTAACCCAAACAAAGCCTGAAGAGTGTGTGCAGGACTACGCAGACAAAAGTAAAGCGATTACGGGGAGTAATCGCGTTACAGGAGGAAATCGAGTTCATGTGTTGACTTTAAATCCCAGTGCACGCGTGTTATAGCCGGTAATCGCATTTCCCTTCTGCGCCCGGCTAAAAAAAGGACCTGACATCATTATCAACCGTCTGTGCGCTGCGCTGTGCAGAAGGCTGGTTACCCGCCGCGAGTGGGTAGTTAGCAGGTGGTGGGCGAAGAAAAGGAAGCTCAGATCACTCAGTTTGGCTGATTTCTAGGACGTGTGGAAGCAGAAATACTCCAAAGATGGAGTCAAACTATAATAATGAGTAATATTCCCCTCTTTGAGTGCGGAGCTCCTCCCGCCCCGTTCTCTTCCTCATCCATTTTTCAGCAATCTGTTTTTTTCTGCGCAGCGCTCAGAGCTGCCGGGCTTGATTAATAGTCAGGTGTCCCGGCTGTTCACCCCACCCGCCCTCTCCACCGCTTCCCCATCCGCCGAATCAAACGCCACCATCTGGGGACCCGCTTTGTACCCCCTTCAGTCAGCCGGCCCACGGGTCAACTCAAGGTCAGGGCCTATAGAGAGAGAGTGAGGAGGAGGAGGAGGAGGAGCAGCGAGGGATGCTGGGTAGGATGGAGAGTCACCTGTCCCGCGTCCTGCAGGACGCTTTGACAAGCCACTTAGGCTTGAGTAATTCCTCTGTCAGTGTTACTGATGAGCCGGCCCTGGACGCAGCACACACACACACACACACACACACACACCGCTCAGCGAGGCATTAGTCATGATAGGCCGGCCTCGCACATCCTCTGCATAATGTATAAGGTTTTCAATGGGAGCAATACGGGCTGCGTTCAGCAGACTAAGTGAATACGGGGAGGCGCATTGTGTTTGCGGCGGACGGGGTTCTGCATGTAAATTGATGAACTACAGCCGGCTGAAACCTCTTACAGCAAAACGGAGGGAAAACTAATTAAAATTCCCCGTAACGCTCCCGCATAGAGTGCAACAGGAGAGCGATTTAGAGAGCCAGCAGTCGTCGCAGGTGCCGTTAACATTAAAATACAGTCGGTCCCCCCACTCTCTCGCCATGGGCAGTAAATGGAGCTCCGATTTATAATTTATCTGGTTTTACAGCTCCTCTCTCTGGAGCTTTTATTGTAAACAAACATGTTTTTTGTTTCCTCGCCACATTGTTTGAGTGCGTTTCATCGCTCGTAAAAACCTTTTTGCAAAGCCTCCATTTGTGATGTTTGGAAACCCGCCGCCTTGTTTCTTCTCCGCTGCTTGTTTTTCCTCGTGCACCGCTGCGTTTAATGGGGCATTAAGGCCACCGGCAGTTACTCATGCACGCCCGCCCTTTTGCGCTCGGCGGGAATGTTTGCGTTACAGTGTTGTGGTGTGAATGCGAGAGCTGGTGGATGATGCGAGGGCACACCCATCAAACAATGCGAGTGGTCAAAATTCCACAGGGATTTTTAGTAAATGAGGAAAGTTTAGTTCACATTCAGTGTCTCGCCCAAACACAAACCACTGTCCTTGAGGCCTGCCAGACATGTTGAATCCAACTCCTTTGCTCCGTTTCTTGGCGCTCCGTTTAGTTGGCATCACATTGGACACAAAAGGGTTATAGGTGGCGGCGTATTGTGGGATGATGAAATATTAGGTACATTTAAAAAAAGATCCTTTTATTCATCAGGCTAATTGTCAATCTTCTGCTGTCTTCTAAAACATTCTACATCTTTAAACGGCAACTTCGGTATGTTTTTTTTCCACAACTTTTTCCTCTTGTTTTTGTCTCTGAGTGACGAATGAGGACAACTATTGGGAGAGCGCTGCAGCCGCTAATCGGGGCATCTAGAAGGGCTTGTTTTGGCCCCCGACAGGCGCTCGCAGGAGACTTCTCGTCTCCGTCTGCAGCGCTCTCTCTCAGTGCTGCGCCAACTGTAAAAAGGTTGTCCGCATTAGTCACTTAAAACAGCCCAGGGTCAAAAAGACGTAGAAGTGTACCCTTTCAAAGAAGGATGAATTGGAAGCTGAGAGCGAAATGAAAAGAAGCCGACAGAGAGAGCGAGACACAAAGAAAGACCTGCAGCAGAGAAGCTAGAGCGACAGAAGTGTGTTCAGAGGCGCCGCTCCAGCGCACAGACCCCCAGCATCTCCTCTGTTGTACGCAATTTCACAGCCCGTGTAGCTGCTGGCTCGCCTCCCCAAAAAATGTGATAGTCACTTATGCACGTCCACACACACACACACACACACACACACCTCTCTTAATTACGTCTGCTCGTAGCATGTCCAGAATGCTAAGTAGCTGTTGAGTATAAAGACTGGCTCCTTCAGACACTTCTCGACCGCTAGCTGCTCATTAAAATTCTGTCCTTTGATCCCTCCTTTAACTCTCCTCCTCCGCCGTGTAGGAATCAGACGAGGAACATAAAAGCCACCAGCTTGACTTTAACTTCAAATAGGTCCACTGAGAATATTTCATTTATGAAAAAAATACAATAAAATGACTACTACATGACAGAGCGGCCAGAGTAAAAGCAGCTCATGAAAGCGGATGCTGTGTTAAGGGTCAGCGGATGAGAAACTAAATAATAGTTGATACCTAAGTGATGTTATTTGTGCTGTTCAATTTAAATAAGCGTAACCAATGTATGCCTGGATGCTGTATTTAAACTTTCATGTCAAGAAAGTCGCAGCTTGTTGCAAAACTGTTGAAGTATATCATCATTTATGAGACAGAAATCCACACAAAAGTCGTGCAAGGGGTCCATCCATATGGACTCGATATCTGTAGGAATGTGATTTCCACGCCTGCGGAGGCGAGAGGAGAGAATCGTGCTAGAAGAGGCCAAACGTGACGGCTGATGACAGCGCTGCAGTTGCACCTTGTTTAAACGCGTGAGGCAAGCTGCTCCTGACGGGTCGTTAAGAAGCCGTCTGACTCTGACGCGTAAAGACTCACCTGCTGGGTCTCAGCGCTCCGCTCTGCCGGCTTTCCCTCTGCTCAGTATGCTGGGAGCAAACGTTCTGCTTTGAGAGATATGACATTTAGTCTTGATCAGTGGGTAATGGGTTCATTAATGTAGCATCCGAGGCTCACGCTCACTCTAAACTAAGCACACACGTTTTCCCTGTTGCCAGGAAACGGACTCCGGGGTCTACACCTGCCTGGCATCCAGCTCCAGCGGAGAGACGAGCTGGAGCGGAGTGCTCACAGTCAAAGGTAAAGCGCCTCAGCGTGGTTTCAATGCATGCAAATGACTATATATATATATATATATATATCAAATTATTTGTACTTTATTTTATTAAACCATTTGCACAGCTGAAAATCACATCTGAATCTGATTGGCACGCTTCTATTTCGGCCCTATTTTTAATTTGGCTAGCTTGGGCACTGTGTAACACTTACTTATAGTTTGAAGTGACAGTTAGAGTGTAATTGTCAACGTGAGACTTTTCTTTAAACGGTCTGAGGATCCAACCTGCTGTTGCTGGGCAGACTGCACACATAAAATGTGGGAAAGTGTACGAATGTGAAGCATGATGACGGCTTTGTGAGGCTCTGCTCTCTATCTTCTCCACGAAGAAAGACTTCAAGCTGGAGAGATTTCATTAGTGGCATAAGTACTGTATTTGTATAGCAGCTCTCATACAAGACATGCGGCACAAAGTGCTTGAGGACAAAGAGAACGAGGCGGAATGAACATTAAAAAACAGGGAATTAAACGGAGTAACAAGCCGCTCTGATGACACAGAATGCCGTTATTTGACTATTAGCGCCGTGATGGTTAGTTACCGTCCAATAGTTGTTATGAGAAGCCAAAAGGCGAACGTTCAGTCAACGTGAGACTCCGCAGACGGTATAATGAGACGCTTCTTGTTGATGTTCCTCCTCCCCTCTCCCTCCAGAGAGCGCTGACCCGTCGGTGGCCCAGGCCACGGAGCCCTTCCAGCTGCCGGGCCCGCCGCACAAGCCCATCGTCACGGACGTGTCCAAGAACAGCGTCTCTCTGACCTGGCAACCCAACGCTCACGAGGGCGGCGCCGCCGTCACCGCCTACATCATCGAGGCCTTCAGGTGAAAAAAAACCTCCCACTTCACTGCCTCCTCCGCTCTCTCAGACAATACTTTGTCCCTCTGCTATATTTAACAGTCTTCTTCTCCTGAATATGTTAAATTCAACAATTTGAACATAAAAGCATTCCTTCTTGTCTGAACAGAAAACCTTTTTAATTTCGGGACACTCAAATATTTTCACTGACTTCCGGACTAATGCAATTCTTTCATGCTTTCCAGCTCTTTTAAAGAGAGCCGCGCTGCCACAGTTATTAATTAGTATTAGACCTTGAAAAGACAAAAAACAACTCAACAGAACAATTCCATGGGTTAAATGCACGAGGGGGAGAGCATGTCAGAGGACTCATCCGCACACTCGTGAGCCTGAATGCACCGCGGTAGAAAGTCCACCTTGGATTAATTAGATGGGGGGGGGGGGGGGGTAGATTTATCTGAGCAGGATGGGCGGAGGCCTCCAGATGAAGATAGACGGCGTTATGGGGGATACGTGTCCCTCCGACTCGGTTCGGAGGAGAACACCGGCGGAGCCTAATCAGATCCAGACGTCCACCGTGGCCCGTGGCAGCGCCGGAGCGTTTCCAAGTAACGCTCCCCGATTCTTTATAAAGCAGCTGGAGGGACCGCTGGGATGTGTGTGCAATAACACTGCTGGGCCTGAGGGGCCGAGGCTTGTTTGTGGGAGCACAGAGGTGTGTGTGTGTGTGTGTGAGATGTAATAGTGTTTATTTAATGTAAGATGGCAGACGTTGGGGCTGAGTTCATCTTGTCTTTTCTGCGTCCATCCAGGCAGTTCTTGCTGTTGTACTTTGTCCCACCACGCCTTAAATTACAGCCAGAATGTCTCTGCAGGCCCGGCGTGATGCGAGCGCATGTGTGTGTGCGTGTGTGTGTGTGTGTGTGTGTGTGTAAGGTGCAATAGTGTTTATTTAATGTAAGATGGCAGACGTTCCATTCTCCAGGTGGGACTGCGTTCATTGTGTCTTTTCTGGGTCCACGTCTTTGTGTGTGGACTCTCAACTCCTCCACAAAGTTAGCTTGAATGCAGCTTTCTCACACACACACACACACACACACAGGGATGCGTATTCATGTGTCGTTCTCTTTGGTCTGATTGTGCGGTTCAGCACAACTGAAGCTCCTTCACCACAAACCCCCACAGTGCCCTTGGGGGAATTCTGAAAGTGTCCAACAAATGGTCGGGGAGGCCTTTGTGACTGCCGCTCTGCCGAGGTGACGGAGCTTCACAGGGGAAGGGGGACGATGCCACGAGGCTAAGAACATGCCCTCCTTTCCCGCCGGCAGCTGCGGCTCCTTCCAGGCTCCATTACATTATTCATCAGGACGGCAAATTGCATCACTCGGAGATCTTCGAGTGACTTTGCTCCCTTCTGCTATTGTTTAGCAGATGAGGAATATGAGACTCGGCCAAAAATAGATGCGGCTATCGCCTGGAGATCTTCTCACGCTTTGGTTGAGTTGTGCGGCTGCACATCAAACCAGTCAGTGGTGGAATGTAACTGAAGGAGCCGTCCTCTGCTCGAGTGTGGTCCTTAAGTACACATGTCATGTACTTGTACCTTACTTGAGTAATAATAGCCTAATGGCCTTTTGCAATCGTGAACCTGGAACGCTGACACATTCGTTTAATATCTGTTTGCCTTCTGCTGGACAGATATGGAAATGTGCACTGGTATTAAGCAGAAGTAATTTAAGGTACCTTTCCTATATATATTTTATTAAACAAACTAAACGTACTTATGTTATTGATCTTACAGCCAGCAGCAGAGCTCATGCCAGGCAGAATGAAAGTTGAGGTCACAGATCACATTTAATATCATATTGCCTTTTTCTTTTCTTTCTCCTCTTGTCCTTTCACAGCCAATCAGCAGGCAGCACGTGGCAGACGGTCGCCGACATGGTCAGGATGGAAACGCACACCATCACCGGCCTCCTCCCCAACACCATCTACCTGTTCATCGTCCGGGCCGTCAACGCCTACGGCCTGAGTGACCCGAGCCCCATCTCCGAGCCCGTCAGGACCCAAGGTCAGTCTCTCTCGGGACATCCAGGAACGCCGCCGCCGGGTCGTGTGTGTGTGTGTGTGTGTGCGCCAATGCATCGGCGGCAGCCCACTGAGCAGAATGTGTGTGTGTGTGTCCACTCAGATGTGAGTCCTACGGGTCAGGGAGTGGATCACAGGCAAGTGCAGAGGGAGCTGGGAGAGGTGGCCGTCCAGCTGCAGGAGCCCGCCACGCTGACAACCGCCTCCATCCGAGTGTCCTGGACGGTGAGTGGTCTGTGTTTTAGGGCGCGGTAGAGGGTTCAGTTTGAGTTCTCCACCTCTCCTCAGGGTTCTTACGGTCAGGGAATTTTAAAATGGTTATTTCCAGGCCTGGAAGTCCCAAACGTTTTTGGAAAAGTCATGTAAATGTGTTACATTCATGTTGTTCATTTACGCTGAGTTTGAAATAATGAATATGCTTTTAAAAGAAAGACGCTCAAAATATAAGCAGGCGTACATACAGGCATCTATATAAATGTTTATTCATTCATTTGTGTCATTCAAGGTTTACTGTATGCTTTTTAATTTGCATTGTTAGTGTAGCCCTTTAAGCCCTAACCCCTAATCCTATTTATTGTTTGAGTTGTGTTTAGAGGTTGTACATCGGGATTATATATTATTGTAGCCCTGATTTTTATGTTTAATTTGATACCTAACATGTTTGTTTTTTTGGGGGGGAGGGATTTATACAATGGTTTTTTTTCTTGATTTTCCTGATATAATAGGGCTCAATTAAATATGACATTTTCTCACTTTTTCACAGATTTCACAAAATGTTTGGTCATGGAAATTTGGTTTAAAGTCATGGAAATCCATTGGTCAGAATGTGTGTGAACCCTGTCTCCTCTCTCTCACCCTTTTTCCTTTCTAGGTTGACCGTCAGTCTCAGTACGTGCAGGGCTACCGTCTCTTCTACCGACCCAGCGGTGGATCCTGGCTCCTGCAGGACATCAACTCCCCCTCGGAGCGCGTCACCGTCCTCACCAGCCTGCTCAAAGGAACCGAGTACGAGATGAAGATCCGTCCCTATTTCGACGAATTCCAGGGAAAGGACAGCCGGACGTTACTGGTCCGAACCCCGGAAGAGGGTAATGAATCTGGTGACTTCTGAGATTCACAGAAAACCCCTCTGTGTTAATAAACGGCTGTTCATTAGCCTGTCTGGCACCGCATGAATCTCACTCACGTTATCTCCTTTCAGGGTTAATTTTAGATCCTCCGCAATTTTGGGTTCATTTATATTGATCCCAGATTTTTATTAAACTCAGCTTCTTTCTCCACACTGTGATTTTTGCAGCCCGAGGTTTTCAGCACTTTGATACGACTTTTTTTTGCCAGCAGCACTTATAGACTTTTGGATCGACCTGCCTTAACTTAGTCTGGCACAAAAAAAAAAACATGATTAAATGATCAAAAGATAAAACCTTATTCTCTCTCCTGCTACAGCTCACTTTCATGTTTCTCGACTTGTGTTTTTATATCTCGTCGCTTTTACTGCCTTTTGAAATCGAGTGTTGTACTCGCGTGTCATCATACTCACCATAAGTATGTTTCTGTAATGACATGAATGTTGCCCCCCTCCACCTCTCACAGTCCCCAGTGCCCCACCCAGAGCTGTCGCAGTGGTAACAGTGAAGCTAAGCAACAGCTCCAGCATCAGCGTCTCCTGGGAGCCTCCGCCCAGCGAGATGCAGAACGGCGTCATCCAGGAGTACAGGGTAAACACCGCAGAAACACGCATTCGTTATCATCATTCGGAAAATTGTTACGAATGATGAGGCTTCCTTTATTCAATCTGCAGCAGTCCCAAGGGTTAATGGAGGATTCTGAACAGACACAAGATGACCTTAATATTAAGTTCATTCAGGTTACATGCAGAGCTAAAAAAAAAAAAACACATTTCAAAGGGAAAGAAAAATCCTCAAGCTGTGTTTTTCAGGACTTCAAACGTAGAGGCTAACTGCACTGGTTAGTGGTCAAGTTCAGTGTGTACTGTACATTTAACACGGCGAGTATCCGGCTGATCAAAGTGATGAAATATTGCAGCCTGTAGTCGGCTATTTCGTCAGTGAGCGATAATGCTAACGCGCTCTCGACCGAGCACCGGAGACTGATAAGAGACTGCGTTTGTTCACAAAGCCAAACCAGAGGCCCCGAAATGAACGGCCTACTGAATCCCATGCCATCTCTGTGAACCCCACCAGGTGTGGTGTGTGGGCGGCGGCGGCGGCGGCGGCGGCAACCAGACGCGCTACTTCATCAACAGGACGGTGGACGGGAACACGCTGTCCGCGGCGCTGAAGGGCCTGATGCCCGGCGTGCTCTACCAGGTGGAGGTGGCGGCGGTGACCAGCGCCGGCGTCGGAACCCGCAGTCAGCCGGTGTCTGTCATCATCAGTGAGTCCACAGTGACACAAACAGATGTAGACATGTGAGCGGGACAGAATGCAGGTTCTGTTCGAGGGGGAAATCAATTCATTTAAAAATAATGTCAGCTTTAGTTTCTGTTTTATAGTTGTAGTCTTGCTAGCGGTGCCCAATAGATGTTCCTTGTGGTTGATCGATCCAAGTGAATCCTAGAATCCTACGTACAAATGTTCAATTTAAGGAGAAGCTAGAAGTATGGACTACTTCTCCCAATTCTTCCAAAAAATTATAAAAAATGAATGTATTAATTAATTATTAAAGTAGTTGATAAATGTATTGATTCAGAGGAAACAGTTCAAATGAAAAGGGTAATAAGAATAGCTAATAGATATCTTTATATCGATGCATTTTCTGTTTGAATGCGTAAATTAGGAAATATCATTTTGAAATATAAAACACAATATGTTGAATGTCTAAAATTCCAAACAACAATACAAAGGGAATATCCTGAAATCCAGAAAAAAACAAGAAATTGCCATAGTCACTCCTAATGACAATAATTATTTAATATGTAAAAGGGTTAAAATCACAGTTATATTACACATGTGTTTTAATACTAAATTAACTGCTTTTGAAATTCTGTAATTGGTATTTGACCAGATCTGCGTTGACTAGGACGAGATATGGATAGAAAAGGATCACATCTGTATAGAATAAAACCAGATCTGGGTATATTAAAGTGCCTTAAAGCTGCATTCTCTCTACTGACTCCTCTGGTTGTATAGAAGTCTATATAAATGACTCTACTTGATTTATTCCCTCAGTAAACATGAGTTTATGTCTCAATCTCTAGTTGCAAGTCTTCTTCAATACAGCATGATGTTCATTTAGTAAATTATGGTCATTTAGAGTCAAACAGACCATAAAGCAGGGGATGCTTTAGGGGCGGGGCTACAAGGTGATTGACAGGTCAACACCACGACGTGTGTTTTCACTTCATGAAAGTTAATTGTAACATTCTCGTTGCCCAAAAATGTCTTGTTCACCTTCTTGTGTCACTTCTGGTTGCCAAAATATAAGATGGCAGCAGCCAAAATGCTTCAAATCCGTAGTCCACAAGCCAATGGGTGTCGTCATGGTTACTACGCCCACTTCTTAGATACAGTCTATGGCCTATCACTGGAAAATATCAAAATATCATCATCAGATCAAAATGATAATCCGACTGGAGAATTCATGACGTTGTCAGCTGCACTTAGTGCTAGTTAGCAAATGTTAGCATGCTAATATGCTAATTTTAGATTAGGAATTAGGTACATTATTTACCTGCTTAAAATCATCATGTTAGCGTTGCCATTTTGATGTTGATGTCATTTAGCTGCCGTGACTTTCCTCTCTTTCGATACTTTGTCAACGGTTTTCAACTGATTCATGCATCATAATGGTACATCACATGGTCAGCTTTTTATTGGATGCTCTGTCTGGCTCTAAATACAATGAAGCCAGACATGAAAAACAACAGATCCACAACACAACAACTCCCTCATGATGTTGTCTTCTTTTCACCCTCCCATGTCCTTCCCCCAGAGCTGCCAGATGAACAGCCCTCCGTGCCAGGCGGCGGCGGCGGCGGCGGCGGCGGCGGCGGCGGCTCCGGCTCCTCCAGCGGCGGCGGCGAGGAGAGCAGCGTGAGTCTGGCCGAGCAGATCACAGACGTGGTCAAGCAGCCGGCGTTCATCGCGGGCATCGGCGGAGCCTGCTGGGTCATCCTCATGGGCTTCAGCGTCTGGATCTACTGCCGGCGCAAGAAGAGGAAGGAGCTGAGCCACTACACCGCCTCCTTCGCCTACACACCAGCAGGTCAGGAGGAGAGATTCACGCTGTCGATGACTCGGTGTCTGCTGCAGGAAAAATGACATTCAATAAAAGTGAAATGATATTAAGTCTGGTCTTAACTGAACAAAAAGAGTTTACCCTTCTCCTCACTCTGTCGTTCTCTCTTTGTCTCCTGCAGTTGGTTTCCCTCATGGAGAGGGACCAGTACTCAATGGAAGGTAATTCAATTATATCCGGCTGTGTATCTGTAATTTGTTTAAGTTCACAGTAATTAATAGAAATGAATGAGTAAATGTTTCTATCCAGCCTTTTATTTGCTGCATCTGCATGCAGACAGTCCTTTCTGTTGCACTGTGTCCAAACGCGCCTTCAATTACAGCCAGAATGTCTCTGTAGGCCCGGCGTGCTGGGAGGCAACATGGGCAACTACCCGTGGCTGGCCGACTCTTGGCCCACCACCAACCTGGTGCACAGCGGCAAAGAGGCAGTCAACTGCTGCACCAGCAACCACGACACGGCTGAGCGATACTACAACGGTAACTGGAGACGGTTCACGAACGTCTGTTTTATGTAGAATGAACCTATATAGGTCTTTTTTTAGAAATGTATTTAAACTGTGTAAAACATTACAATAATCATGCACAAATATATTGATGCTACACATCAAATTAAACAAGAGAACCTGGGCTACAATAATTAGTCAGCCATTTCAACACAACTAAAATAATTATTAAAATAAAATAGTTATAATTTTGTCACGAGTCAGCCCACTCTGCATATTTCCGGAACTAGCATCCCGTAGCTTGGTGCTATCAGAAGAAACCAAATGGCAAAAAAGCAAGACAATTCCACACAGATTCCAAATCTATTCACCAAATCCCTCTGCTGCAAAGCATCACCGAGATATGAACCAAAGAACACAGCAACATAAATCTCTGAGTCAGCAAATTTTGGATTTTTTTTTTGAGAAAATAGCAAATAAAAGAAAAAATGCATTTCCCTCAGTAAATCCCCACTATTACAAGTTTATTGAACACCATAAGTAATATACAAGTGAAATATAAGGTTTGCTACATGAAAAAATTTAAATGTCACAGATGCGAGAAAATAGGTTGCCTTTATTATAAGACCAGAATTATTCAAATAGCCCTTGTGGTTGCAGAGATGCACCCTTTTTAGTTTGGGTATGCTATTTCGAGCTAAATCCTAAAAAAAATGCCATAGAGCTTAACGGGTTCAGTTAAAGCGTCGTTAGCAAGAAACGCTAACCGCGACCTCTGGCCCCGTGCAGACGCAGGAATCTCCAACTACCTGAACCAGACGGAGAAGTACAGCATGGGCGGCTCCACCGAGGGGCCCATCTACAGCACCATCGACGCCGCCAACGAAGACCCGCACAGCTTCGCCTACGGCCAGCACGCCTCCACCGCTCCCTACGCCTCCACCTCCATCATGCCCTTCACCAACCAGATGCAGGCGCCGGCCCACGGCGGCGGCGGCGAGCAGCAGCAGGAGGACGGACACTGGATCGGCCCCCCGGGGATGACCGGAGCGCAGTACGCCCAGCCGGACCGCTGCAATGGTGAGGAGGGCACCGGGTTCAGTACCAGCAGGCGGGGCTTGTTTTAGAAGAAATGCATTGTGGGAGCTCAAAGGCCTTTTTTTTCTTCTTTTTAGCTGTTGAAATGTTATTAAGGTATGTTATTTTCACATTTATCTATGATTATTTGTTTTAATTTGAGCTGAAATGATGTGGAAGTAATTTGATATTGAAGTAATTATTCAAGATAAATACCAACAATTATCTATAATTCCAGCTCAATGTGACTTCTTTAGTTTTATGTGATATTAAACTGAATATTTAAAAGTTTTGGATCACTGGTCATATTTCAATATCATGATACGAGAATAGATTTTTGATTTTGTCGATATCGTATGTTGGCATATGTATAGTACTGATGATTATTTATCAGAAATATCGTAATGAACATTTTGTGAAAGCGCCAATATTCAAACCTACAATTTCAATATTAAGATATTTGGTCAAAGATATTGTGATATTTGATTTGATTCCATCAAAAGGTCGAGAAAAATGAGCTCAGTGTATAAAGTAGCCGACCTCATATCCTTGACTTGTTTTTACTGTATTATGTATTATATGTGTTTCTACAGGTAGTAAACCCAAGCAGAAGGCGATGGGGAAGGCCGTCAAGACCCCGTCTCTGACCTGGATGGAGCCGCTGCCCGCCCCTCCCCCCGCCGGAGAGCTGGAACATTGTGAGCCGGACGACCAGCCCCCCGAGCACGAGGACATGGACATAGGGTGAGTCACACACACACACACACACACACACACACACACACACACACACACATCTCTATAAATTAGTATCACACTGCGTCGCCATCATTTAGACTTAGCGTCAGCTCCAGCAGGCGCATCGCGTATCGAACCCAACGCGGCTCTTTCGCCTCCGGCTTTATCAACTCAATTACCTCGGCTTCCTTTCAGTGATTAAGCGGTTTTCTCTACGCAGTTCGCTGTGCTCCTTCCTTTCCAGTCGCTCTCTGCGGCCACAGAGCAAACTATCATGAAGCCGACGGCGAGGCCCTGCAGAGAACGTGGACTGTGTCATCGCTGTGACGCCGCTCTTTGTTTATGTACAGGGTTCTTACGGTCATGGAAAACCTGGAAAAGTCATGGAATTTTAAAATGGTTATTTCCAGGCCTGGAAGAGTCCTTGAAAAAAAAATGAAATGCCAAAGGTTTTGGAAAAGTCATGGAAATGTGTTATATTCATGTGTTCATGCCGTTAATTTACGTTGAGTTTGAAATAATCAATACGTTCAAAATATAAGCAGGCATACGCTCTATCTATACATGTTTATTCTTTTAATCAAACTATTGTCTCTCATCCATTTGTGTCATTTAACCACATAAGCACCATGCGCCTATTATTTTGACTAAATAATAGGTCCTGTTCGCATCACGTTTCTAAAACCACGTCATTTTAAGTCCCAGCATGCACCTTTCAGACAATCTTTTGGCATAAAATAAGTAATTTTTCCATTTTTTTTAACCGAACGACACAGTTTTATGACCAGCATTCCTTCGTAACACCCCAAGGCTTTGTTATTTGTTTCAGATTTGGATTCTTTAGGTCCTAATCTTTCCAAAAAGGTGTGTTATTAGTAGGTGGGATGTTGTTACGGCCCTGAACCGTGGAGTTGGAAAAACTTGGGACCGCTCAAGGAGGCATTTTTGGGGAATCTTGCTCATATCATGCTGGATGTTCATAGTTATGTTATAAAATAAATATCATTTTTCCCCACAAATAAATTATATAAAATAACACAAGTATTAGAACTAATTTGGGGTTCATACGACTACTTTGGATTTCTCATTGTTAGTTTAAATACTGCATTTTCTCACTTTTTCATGTTTACACCGAGATTTCACAAAATGTTTTGTCATGAAAATTTGGTTTAAAGTCATGTAAAATCCATTGGTCAAAATGTGTGTGAACCCTGCGTAGCTCTGACGAGGAGTGGTGCCCGCCCCTCCCGGAGAGGACCTACCTGATGGACGGCAGCGAGGCGGGACCCTGTCCCCCGCAGAGGAACACCGCCTCCTCCCCGGCCACCTCCTACAGCCACCAGTCCACCGCCACGCTCACGCCGTCGCCCCACGAGGAGAGCCGAGCGCCCCACGACCTCCCCCGCCACAACCACGCCGACGGCCAGCAGCTCTCGCGGTACGTCCACCGGCACGCCATGATTGTTATTAGCCAAATGGCTAATCCCATGACCAGATGTTAAATCCCCCATTTAAATAACAATGATGCAGATGAACTCGAATCGGGAGAAGTCGGCCAAACGGAGGGTGAAAATAACACACGCAGTTTATTCTGTCACTCTGAACCACAGCTTTACCTCCCCTGGTGTGTTCCTCTCCCTCCAGTAACACGTTGCCCTCCCTCCCCATAGCAGAAGGTTACCCTGCGGTCCAGTGCCAGTTCCCCAGGCGCCGAGCCCGCTGCTCACCCAGTCCAACCCAAACCTCTCCGGCCAACAGCATCACGGCTCATCGGAGGTTGGCACGCTGCAGTGCCAGAGTCCCGCCCATCACTGCCTCCCCGGCCAGGGGCCGGCTCTGAATGAAGACGGCACCAGCGCGACTACACCCGGTAAAGAGGCTGACACACACACACACACACACACACACACACATGCGCGCGGCACAGTGGCAAACAAGATCACGAGAGCTGAACATTCATGTACGCATTCACCCAACTGTGTTGACCCACTAATCCATATGCATAGAATACATCCAATGCTCTGCTGAGTGTGGAGGTCTCTGACTGTTCCCCTCCCCCTCCCCGTCTTCACACAGTGCACAGCCGCTCATCCCCAGCAGATGCGTCAACGCCTCCCAACCAAAAATCCCGTGTGAAAAAAAAGGTGTCGAAGACTTCGGCGTACAGAAGAGATGCGCAAGGAGGTGAGTGGGTTCAGATCCCATCGCCTCAGGGATATGGGGAACAGTAACGCCTCCATTGTTGGCTTTTCCACATATTCAGTATGTGTTATTGAACATATGGGAAAAAAGAGTTGAGGAGTAAAGTTGCTGGGCTTATTTTTCTTTACTATTCATTGCTCTTTTGTCAGTGAGTGAATAAATAATAGCCCGGCACGTACACCGTGTGAGTGAATCCCTACAGCTGTGAGGCCAGAGTTCCTGCTTCTATGCATGGCTTTGACGAGGGTTATACACACTGCCCTCACCGAAACTGGAAATCTAAAGTATCTAAAGGAGCTCTGCGTTGTGAATCCAGGAACCAATTAAAGTGCACAAAAAAAACAAAACATCAGTGGTAAAAATGTTTTCTGAAGGAAGGAAGCGCCAGTACTCGTCTCTCCAGTTCTCTCAGTGATGCACATGATTAAAACAAAAAGATCTGTTTTTAAAGCAACGTCAGACCTGACACTAAAATTAGCATCAATGCATCGACTAGAAAAGGCAACGGAAACTCTTCTGTTGGTTTCATCGCTCCACTTCTCTCTGCTCAGACTTGCCCCCTCCTCCGGAGCCGCCCCCAGCGGAGGACAGGTTGCGGGGCCCCCAGGGGCCCGTGGAGGCCGGCAGCTCGGTGAACGGCGCCCTGTCCTCCCTGGAGAGGAGCGAATACAGCAGCAGCCACCAGCGGAAAGGCTCGGGACAAAGACACACCGACAGTAAGGCAGAGCGTAGCATTCCTGTCGTCATTCTGTTTTTAAAGAAGATGGTTGAGCACAGAAAGGGCGGGAATCCAAGATGGGAGGAAAAAGACTAAAAAGGTGTCCGGTGTTGTAACCAGGCTCGGGTGTTCAGCGTGGACCACGTTCCTGCTGATCCAGTAGAGGAAAAACACGAGTTGTGTCACATGTATAACATGCAGCTGGGCTCATCAGTTGGTGGCCATAAATACAAAACACACAAGCTGTGGGTTAGAAAGTCCAGAAAGCCTGCAGCAAGAGAAAATAAGAGACATTTGGGCCTTTTCCTTCTTATATAAAACAGTTATAGCTAATAACCATGCACGATGTCAGCATTAAATATGGAAGGAATTCACAGCGGGTGTCTTACCTCGAGCAGCTTTAAACTGTGGTTCCTCCGGCAGATATACTGTATATATTAACCATACTGTATATATATATATATGGCTGCACTGCCTCACAGACTAAAAGCCCTCTCTGTCACCCCGCCTCCTCAGATGAGGAGATGGTGCCGTACGGCAGCAAGGCCGTATACCTCTCCAGGAGTCAGATGTCCAGTAACTGCTCCACCACAGGAAGCTCCTCGTCCAGAGGCTCCACGGGCTCCAGGGGGCTGAACTCGGCCCGCAAACACAGCGAGGTAGGATCCGGCAACGCTAAATGACTTCATAATTTCCCTCCCAGTTTTTATGCAAGAGAAATAAAAAAAATAAAAAAAACCTCTTTTCACCTCAAACGTTTTTTGAATAATTGATGCTTTCAGATATTCATGAGCGCGGGAAGAAAGACTCTTCCTGCCACGGAGAGGTTCATGTGGTTTAGTTTTATCTACACGTCATTACTTGCGCTCCATAAAACACACATAATCTTATACGTGCATGCGCATATAAAGAGCTTCCACATTTCCTTGTTGCCCACACACACACACACACACACACACACACACACACACACACACACACACACGTACAGATCTACCATTACGTCTACTCAGGATGGGCTTTACAGTAAGAAGCGCTGCTCTCTGGGGTGCAGAGCTCTTTTAAAGGCAGCCCCCTGCAGGCGCCCTCGCCTCTTTCATGGCAGAACGAGCTGTGACAGCCGCATGCCAAGCTCCGCGGGTATCTTGGTGCTGGCGGTGGACGGGTCCCTCTACATTACTGTAGGTAGGCCGATAAAAGCATAGGAAGGGGTGTAAATCAGGGCTCGGCAGAAGCCGGGCTCCACCGGTAGAAGCGTCCTCGTGGGAGACTCCATGGCCTCCATTTAAGATTTTCCATTTCAGGTTTTCCAATTGTCTTTTTAACAGTTGCCATTCATTGTGTATAATGTATGCAATATTAATTCAACATCCACTTTTCATTTTAATTTTAAACATTTATTCACAGCTGGATTATCCATCGTTGTATTTGTTAATTTGTGTAGCAATATCACGCTTTGCTCCAAGTAAAAGTCCTGCTGATCCAAGAGGGCTTTCAAGCTGTTTATTTAGCC
Organism: Taurulus bubalis; assembly: GCF_910589615.1. Classification (NCBI taxonomy): domain Eukaryota; kingdom Metazoa; phylum Chordata; class Actinopteri; order Perciformes; family Cottidae; genus Taurulus; species Taurulus bubalis. The sequence goes on from NC_136590.1 coordinate 43,419,341, forward strand.
GAAGAAGAAACTCTGAACCCATAAAGAATAACTCATCCTCCAGAAGAAAACAAATTAAATTAAATCAGCAAATGTGCAGATTCGTGCTTTAATGAATGAAATGAAAAGATGTAATCTGAGTTTACTAGATTACAGCCATTAGTTATAGCAGTGGTTCTCAATCTTTTTCTGTCGTGCCCCACTTTGGAGGAAGAACAATGTTCATCCCCACCGCCCCAACAAAATGTTAACAAAATACTCCTTGCTGAATTTTTATTTTTGTGACTCCTCCATCCGTGCTTTTTTAAATAATAGAATAAAGAAGTGCAATACATTTCAAGTGAACCAGGTTGCTCCATCAGACAAAAACAAATAATATGTGCAAATACTTTGTTAGAACAATGCAATTAAAATAAAAAAAAAAAATGCTTATTGTGGCTGCAATTAACCTGTTTTGCACTGAATACCTTTTCAATATAATAACAATAACGTGCAACCTGTGCCAAACAAAACAGAATTAGTGCAGATATGTGTGAGCCATCATGTTTTATCAGTATTAGTGGCTCCTCTTCAAATATTTTTAAAACGGAAAAGAAACATTTTCACCAAAGTACAGGCATTTTGCCATGTATTTATTAATGACTTCATTTTTTTATCCGTGTATTTTGTACTTTTGTAATATGTGAAGTTCTCAATAAAGGTCTTAAAATAAAGAACTTCTGCCATTCCCCTCACCCCACTTGTAATACCAAAGCGCCCCACTAGAGGGTCGCACCCCACTGAATTTTAAGAACTACACGTAGTTAGTTCCCACCACTGCTTTGAGTTCACTGCTAGACAAAATGAGATCATCTGTCAGTACAGCAACCGTTAGAATGCACGTTGACAGGAAACGGCATTGTGTTTATGGGGAAGGAGCAGCGTGGCAGCTTTGATGCGCTGCTTCAGTGGGGCAGTTGTTAGCTTTAATGCTGTAACCTGAGGCGTCGCCATAAAGCCTCCTGTGTGAGCGCAGGGGAAGGACGGCCCTGTCCCGGGTCGCTCCACGCTGACCTCAGCACACGTCCCACATGGGAATGTAGCAAAGGGACACACACACACACACACACACAATTGTTGCTTTCACTCGCTCTCCACACGCAGACACACAGGGCTCCCTTGTATCTGGAGCCTCTCAGGTCACCCCCTTGTGGAGCAGTAAGCAACACCTCACCCCCCCCGTCCTGACCCTAATTGACCGTTACTGGCCTTTTCACGCCTTCCCAGGAACATGAAAGCTTTGCCATAAAGTTTGGGGTGTTTCTGCAGGAAGCCTGGGTTAGGTTACCCCGTCCCCCCCGTGGTGCTGCTGACTGCCACCTCTGCCCTTTGACCCCGCCGGACAACCAGGCGGTTGTTGCTGTCCTCGGGTCTGATACATGAGCTCTGAGGCCGGGGACACAATAGCATGTGTATCACAGAAAGGGAGAACCAATATTGTGTGTGTGTGTGTGTGTGTGTGTGTGTGTGTGTGTGTGTGTGTGTGTGTGTGTGTGTGTGTGTGTGAGAGAAAGGGTTCCAGATTAAACCCTTGGAATATCCACTCTTAGATGGTGAAAATGTTCTGGATAGTTCCTCCAGGAACCATGCACCATAACAGGGCCTGTAGGTGGAACCTTCCCGTGATGGTTCCATGTATTACCCTTTGAAAGTGTTCCAGGTTGAACCTTTAAAACGTTCTTCCAGGAACTAAAAAAGGTCCTCATATGAGGACACGCCTAAGAACCTTACATGGTTCTAGTTGGCACCTTTATTTCCAAGAGTGCCCTCTCCCTCCTTGTCCTCCTCTCCCTCCTTGTCCTCCTCTCCCTCCTTGTCTTCCTCTCCCTCCTTGTCCACTCCCTCCTTGTCCTCATCTTCCTCCTTGTCTTCCTCTCCCTCCTTGTCCTCCTCTTCCTCCTCATCCTCCTCATCCTCCACTCCCTCCTTGTTTTCCCCTTTTCCTCCTCCCCTCTCCCTCCTTGTCCTCCTCTCCCTCCTTGTCCTCCTCTCCCTCCTTGTCCTCCTCTCCCTCCTTCTCTCCCTCCTTGTCCTCGTCTCCCTCCTTGTCCTCCTCTTCCTCCTTGTCCACTCCCTCCTTGTCCTCCTCTCCCTCCTTGTCCTCCTCTCCCTCCTTGTCCTCCTCTCCCTCCTTGTCCTCCTCTTCCTCCTTGTCCTCATCTTCCTCCTTGTCCTCATCTTCCTCCTTGTCCTCCTCTCCCTCCTTGTCCTCCTCTTCCTCCTTGTCCACTCCCTCCTTGTCCTCATCTTCCTCCTTGTCTTCCTCTTCCTCCTTGTCTTCCTCTCCCTCCTTGTCCTCCTCTTCCTCCTTGTCTTCCTCTCCCTCCTTGTCCTCCTCTTCCTCCTCATCCTCCACTCCCTCCTTGTTTTCCCCTTTTCCTCCTCCCCTCTCCCTCCTTGTCCTCCACTCCATCCTTGTCCTCCAATCCCTCCTTGTCCTCCACTCCCTCCTTGTCCTCCACTCCCTCCTTGTCCTCATCTTCCTCCTCGTCCTCATCTTCCTCCTTGTCCTCCACTCCCTCCTTGTCCTCCACTCCCTCCTTGTCCTCCACTCCCTCCTTGTCCTCCACTCCCTCCTTGTCCTCCACTCCCTCCTTGTCCTCATCTTCCTCCTCGTCCTCATCTTCCTCCTTGTCCTCCACTCCCTCCTTGTCCTCCACTCCCTCCTTGTCCTCCACACCCTCCTCGTCCTCCACTCCCTCCTTGTCCTCATCTTCCTCCTCTTCCTCCTCGTCATCCTTTCCCTCCTCCCCTCTCCCTCCTTGTCCTCCTCCCCTCCTCTAACAGAATACATTTCTCTCTGGTGGCTGAGACTTTCCTGATGTTTCTGTCCCCCCTCTCTGTGTGTTATTCATGTTGTGTGATGGATGCTGGAGCTCAGTGTTCAGTAGGACTAGACGGGAAGGAGGACAGAATGACAGGAACATGCATGTCACCATCACATACATGTTCCTGGTACTCACTGCTACATTTGTGCTGCAGCTAAACCCACTTCCACCCAGGAACATGAATTATCAAGGGAAGGAGCGGTAGAGGGTTTACTGAGCAGCTTTATCTTCACACTGAATGATTCCAAGTACAAGACATTCCTTTGTGTGGTTTACAGCATCACAATGAAGTGAGTCGTGTATATTTGGTATATAAAGCACCACATTACTTTAAAGTATCCAAAGCTAAAGTTTGGAAACATGTCAACATGTAAAGAATGTGTCATTATTGGGAAATAGATGGTCCTTCCACATACTACAGATGTCATGACGACATTGACCAAATGTGGTTCTAAAGCCCACAGTCGACCTCTTGTATTCTTATTGTGTAGAAACTGAAGCATGATTAGATAGTTTTCGTTTGTATTGAAGTTGAAATACTTTTGTCTTGCCAGGAGATGAGATAAGGACAGCAGTGATGTCGATGCCTCCATCCTCCTCCATCTTTCCCCTGTGGACTCAAAGAGCGGGACGAGAGCCGGAGGCGGCGTTTCAGGATGCTCCTCTCTGGCCACGCTGTGAAAGAAAGCAACAACGGACTTTACATCATCATGTTTTATTTCTTTTTGGTATTACTCCGATTATTTATGGGCAAACGAGTTCATTCCTCTGATTTGTAAATATCTTGTGTCTGTACTGTTCTTTTGTGGGCTCTGGATACAGGGAAAGAGACGTATATTGTATTTATGAGGATAGAAAAAAACAAAAAAATTGTCTGTTATTATAAACAAAAAGAAGAAGAAGAAAAAAAAAAAAAGATCATGTCTTCTTGAATGTGCCAACCTTTTTTTTGTCAAAATGTATACTTTTTTTGGGAAAAAGCATTAACTGCTGTTGCACTCTCTTGTTGTCATGGCAAAAACAACAGAAAATATGAAGCACAAAGTGTGTTTGCTGGTCGAAAAAGCCAAAACGAGCGGGTTCTCGCTCCCGGGAAAAGGAGAGCGCTCTCCCAGCGGGACCCCTGCACCCATCTAGTCCGCTAAGAATGTCGTACTTTTCTATGTTCCTCTGCAGCGTAACGGTCCGGTGTGCCAGCAGACAGACAAGCTTTATAAAAGTTTGATTGTAACCCCCCGCTCCTCTCCCCTTGGTCGTCTGAGGGACTGTTTGCTGCAGTTGTGAGATCACATTTGCATATACTCCTTCCAAAACCAACAAAAACAATGTCTGTGGACTGACTTTTTTGTACTCTTGTTGTTTTGTAAATGTACAATAAAACACATTTGCTGATCTGAGCCTGTACTGGTTTGTTGGGAGCAGCTTTCAGGAGTTCCACTCCTCTCATGCTGCGAATCCTTACCTCCCATCACCTGGCGGCATTACCTCAAGGGTGTGTGTGTGTGTGTGTGTGTGTGTGTGTGTGTGTGTGTGTGTGTGTGTGTGTGTGTGTGTGTGGAACTTGCTGTAGAAGTCTGCGTCCTTCTGAGGTCGAAGGTTCAGCTGGAGCCGACGTCAAGCATCAAACACATCAACTGTCTCTTTAATGATGACATCGTTACGTTTCCCTGGACTCTTAAACTTTGATGAGCTGCAGTGAAGGGAAAGGCAAAGCAAGACAAACAGGACATTTAATGATCAAAAATACTGTCAATACGTGCCTCATACAGCCTCGTATTAGCTTCAGCTCAATTTAAGAATGCACAAACCAGGACTGTGGATGTTGTCCTCCATCTCTCAGACTCTAACCAGGAGGTGACCTTCTCTCAGCCGGAAGGAGGAACAAGGAACCAAAGATGCTTTCATCCTAGTTGTGGACGTGAGTTTTGTGAGACTGACTGGAAAAAATGGCAACGCATCTTTTCTTTATTTTAAGTCTTAGGTAAAATATCAATTCATAACATGAAACACCTTTATTACAAATTGTGTTTTTGTTTAAGTAGACCTGCATTTTAAGCTCATCCAGCCTTTAAATGTCTCTCACCTTGTGTCACATGAAAGTCATGGAGGCTCCAGTGACTTAAAGTGACAGTTATCAGTCACATGAGTTTGAACAGGCTAAAAATGACAAAACATGTTTTTATTGAGGATATAATTTGCTTTTGACGGATCACAAATAAGTCGGCAGAAAAAAAGGGCTAGCCTCTACAAGGGTTAGTCTCTACAATGTTTAGGGTTAGCCTCTGCAAGGGTTAGTCTCTACAAGAGTTAGGGATAGCCTCTGCAAGGGTTAGTCTCTAGAAGGGTTAGCCTCTACTAGGGTTGGTCTCTACAAGGGTTAGGGTTAGTCTCTACAAGGGTTAGCCTCTACTAGGGTTAGCCTCTACAAGGGTTAGGGTTAGCCTCTACTAGGGTTATCCTCTACAAAGGTTAGCCTCTACCAGGGTTAGGGTTAGCCTATACAAGGGTTAGCCTCTACAAGGGTTAGCCTCTACACGTGTTATTCTCTACTAGGGTTAGGGTTAGCCTCTACAAGGGTTAGGATTAGCCTCTACTAGGGTTCGGGTTAGCCTCTACAAGGGTTAGCCTCTACAAGGGTTAAGGTTAGCCTCTGCAAAGGTTAGTCTCTACAAGGGTTAGGGATAGCCTCTACAAGGGTTAAGGTTAGCCTCTGCAAGTGTTAGTCTCTACAAGGGTTAGCCTCTACAAGGGTTAGCCTCTACAAGGGTTTGCCTCTACAAGGGTCAGGGTTAGCCTCTACAAGGGTCAGGGTTAGCCTCTACAAGGGTTAGCCTCTACTAGGGTTCGGGTTAGCCTCTACAAGGGTTCGCCTCTACAAGGGTCAGGGTTAGCCTCTACAAGGGTTAGCCTCTACTAGGGTTCGGGTTAGCCTCTACTAGGGTTCGGGTTAGCCTCTACAAGGGTTCGCCTCTACAAGGGTCAGGGTTAGCCTCTACAAGGGTTAGCCTCTACTAGGGTTAGGGTTAGCCTCTACAAGGGTCAGGGCTAGCCTCTACAAGGGTTAGCCTCTACTAGGGTTAGGGTTAGCCTCTACAAGGGTCAGGGTTAGCCTCTACAAGGGTTAGCCTCTACAAGGGTTTGCCTCTACAAGGGTCAGGGTTAGCCTCTACAAGGGTCAGGGCTAGCCTCTACAAGGGTTAGCCTCTACTAGGGTTAGGGTTAGCCTCTACAAGGGTCAGGGTTAGCCTCTACTAGGGTTAGGGTTAGCCTCTACAAGGGTTAGCCTCTACAAGGGTTAGCCTCTACTAGGGTTAGGGTTCGCCCAGGGGTGGGCAAACATTTTGGTTTAGGGGCCACATTGAATTAAAAAAAATTGACAGACGGACCTGGCCAGTATCAGATGGATGGAGAGTGTTTGTGTGTCACGGGAGGACAATGTTTAGGACCCAAATGCAGACCACATGAGAGTATGAGTATCTGGTAAAACTGATTATTGGAGCCAAAGGGAAGGTGGGGAGCCTGTGGTCCGCCACAGGGGGTGCTGGGCGGTGTGAGACCCGTGGCTCTACACTTGAGGCCGGCAGGGGGCGGTGTGAGAATATAACGTAAATGACTCAGCTTTGTTGTTCAACTCGCTGGTTGAATCTTCATCAATTTGTTCTACACGCCGAGTCACTGTTCTGCGTGATAAACAATTTTTTTCAAATTTGTTTTTGCTCTCTGGACATAAGAGACCTGCTGTTTCTACCATACATTATTTCAAAAACTCTCCTTCAGAGAAAGGCTTGCTGGCTTTTGCTAATTTGAATGCTAGCAAAAAAACTTGCCTTGGTGCTTGATTCTTGTATAGTAGTTTGGCGGAGAAAAATATTTTGCTGACTCTTTAAATTGGCTGCCAACCTCTTAGCAGTAGCCGCCCGTTCTGTCGTTGACTGTTGGCTAGCATAGTTAGCATGCTTGGCGGAAAAGTGGCGGCTAATATTGTATTCTTTGAATACTGCAATGGTTTCTTAGCAAATAAGACATGCTGCCTTTGATCGTACTTCGGTGAAAAAATACTTAGCAGTCCACTCATTAAAGACTCTGCACTCACTGTCTGACTTGTCTTTTCTTGGGTCCACTCATTGTGACAGAAGGGATCAATGCAGGAGGCTGACAGACAGAACCCTATATGTCACATGACATGAGCGGCCGTAGTTTGCCCACCTCTGGGTTAGCCTCTACAAGGGTTAGGTTTACCTCTACAAGCTCCTGAAAGCAAATCCAAAACATTTCACACCTGAACTTCTTGTAGCCTTAAACCCTCTGATCGTACTTTCCAGTCAGACCGAAATAAATACATAAATAAAAACGGCCTCATTGCTGAAGTTGCGTTTGCTTCTTAATCTCCCGACTCCCCGGTCGCTCCAGCTTCACGGAGCTTTGCACCTGGCTGCCGCTGCACGCCTCCAGGAGCATGAAGTTGCCAAACACTCATCTCTGAGAGTGCAGCCCACACTCCTGCTGTCTGCCTGAGACAAGGCATGCATCGGCCTCTGGTGCTCTACAGATGCTCGCTGTTTCGTGGCACACACACACACATACACACACACACATACAGAGACCCTGACGCTCAGCCCCACGTCTGATGGAGAGGCCCGGGGTGTGTTCCTCCTCTCGGTGCTCTGTGATCAGCTGAGAGGAGCCCGGTGCGATGCTGTGGTCCACAGATGGAGACGCAGGGAGAGGCGGCTGCAGAGGGAACAGTTGGGGAAAGAAAGAGCATCATAAGACACGTGGGAGGAATGTGTTGACATTTGATTGACGTGGCTGTATAAGGACTAACAAGACACCTTTTATCACCTACTCACAGCCTGGTACATTCATATTTCACTATGATACACGCAGCCTTGGGGATCATAGGTGCTAGCTTTTCTTTACATTTTCTTCGGTGCTTTCTGAATGGCTTCATTTCATAATGTTCTATATTACGCTTCAGATGAATTCAGAGAGAGAGAGTGCTCTAACTTTCTTCTTCCATTATATTTAAGAGCGGATTTCGTCGGGGATCAGTTGTGACCTGACCCCAAATAACAGCATTAAAGGACTGCGTGTGGTCTGTAAAGTGGATTTCAAAAGCTTCAGTTTCATTTGGTCTTCTAATAGGATTTCTTTACAAATAAATACATATGGAATATTTCTAGCCGTACGGTTTGATTCTTCAATGTTAACATGGAGCACAATATAGTATTTCTGTTTTTAACATAAGCAAATAGCCTATTGGATAACATCCAATGTACTTTTTATTCATTATACGATTTCCCATCTACTGGTGTAGCTGTAGAGGTCGAATTGGTCACGTTCTATGGATGTATTGAACATCCAGAAGCCAGACTCAGCCTGATGGAGCCTGTGACCCTCAGGACATCACATTGGGCTCCATATGACTTCACATATCTTCATGTTGGTGAATGTGGGGGCAGATCAACTGTTTTTTCTGGGACAAACACACTGTGCATCCAGGAGACATCAGCACAATACTTGAGGTTAATGGTATTTGACCTGTGCATTTATTTGTATACTACTTTATACTTATATTTCATACAGAAATATTGTACGTTTTACACCACTACATTTATCAATCAGCTAAAGTTACAATTTTTTTTCCCGATTAAAATTAAAAGCACATGATCAACATATCAAATACAATGCAGTGTTAAAGATTAAACCAGAGGCTCTCAACCTTTAATATTTCACAGAAAGCAAAGATTAATAAAAACTCCATAATGTGAATACCTTCTTCTTCTTCTTCTTCTTCTTCTTCTTCTTCTTCTTCTTCTTCTTCTTCTTCTTCTTCTTCTTCTTCTTCCCTATTAATATCTCACAACCCCTCAGATTGAGGGCCCAACCCGACCCCTTTTGGACTAAACTAGCTGACTGTATATGAAGTAGCTACAGCAGTATCATTATTCACAATCTAATAATACCATTTATAATATATCACTCACAGGACACATTCTGCCCTTAATGCAGAACTTTCTACATTGTTATATCCCTGCTTTTGCTTCTATAAAGAATATCTCTTCCATCACTGGCTGTATAATTGTCAAATGATGATTTCATGTTTGATGTTTTGCTTTGAGAAATAATCGCGCATTGCTCTTTACTGTAATTGATTTGCACTGAAAGGTTTTTCAAACGCAGCGATTCGTTTCTAAAAGGACTCAAACCGGCTCCTCGCCCACTGAAAGGTCAGTCTGGTGCTGCTGTGATAATCTCAAGAGGTCAAGAACAACATTTTATATCGTTCAGATTTTCAGAGGGATGAGATGTTCCACTAAATTATTATATGTTTCTTCTCTCTTCACTCGAAAGCCCTGAATGTTTTTTCAACTCTTTTTTCCGTGTCTCAGCGAGGGAGTCACCGGGGTCCGTCGTCCTCCCACAGATCATGAAGCATACAAGGTCGTTAGCATTCATGAGGCTGTGGAATTAAAAAATAAACAAGAGCAGAGGACAGCAGATAAGAACGATGGGAAGATTTACGTGACTGACCTTCTATAAGCGTGACCCGGCACCCCGTACCCTTTGCGTGCCCCCCTTCACTTCCCACCCTTCTCCTCCCTTTCCCTCAGCCATAAATCACGGAGCTCATTCATTAGGCCGGTGTCAGGGCGAGGACGCCCAGCGGGCTGCAGGGAGAGGGCCGGCGGCCTGAGAGGAGGGAGGAGAGACAGAAAAGGCAGGATGAAGAGGAGGGGACGGCTCATTCAGACGCTGCTCCCTCATTCCGAAATGCAACACACCAATTTCCATGTTAATTTTCCCCGTGACAGCGGAGATGGATGTTGGTGACTTTTTGGCTGATGTGATGCATACATGCACGTTAAGATGGAGCCATTATGGAGGCAGCAGGGTCAGAGGATGGAGACGGGAAATGATTTAGAGGCTTGCAGTGCAACAAAACACTCAACACATTGAAGTGATGTCACAAAAGGATCAATATTTTACCCCTTTTATTCTGTGATCATCTATATGTTTAAAGATGCACACTACAGACCGGGTCAACTGGCTGCAAGTCACCAGCGTGAACAGACCCTTTGAGTGGTGACAATGTGCTGGTTTGTCATGTGATCGTCACCTCAGTATCTGTCAATACAGCAAACGTACCTGTCGGCGTTGAAACCACCTGAGAAGCATTGCATCGCACCCCCTCCAAAGAAGTAGTACCAACTAGTTAAAAACCACGTATAAGAGATTAAAAGAAAGGAACTAAACCTCTAAAAAGCTGTTATATATATATATTATATATCTATTACGTGATACTGGGAAGCTTTGGAAAACATTCTCGAAATACATGGTTTTTACAGAACAGAATAAAACAAAATGCAAAACAAATTGGGAGTTTGCGGGTTCTGAGAAGTGAAGCCAATGCTGCATTCTCTCTACTGACCACCAGGGGGGACTCCTCTGGTTGTATAGAAGTCTATGCTTTGTGTGTTAAAGCTACATTATCTCTACTGTCCACCAGGGGGCGACTCCTCTGGTTGTATAGAAGTAAATGCTTCATGTGTTAAAGCTGCATTCTTTCTCCTGTCCACCAGGGGGGCGACTCCTCTGGTTGTATAGAAGTCAATGCTTCATGTATTAAAGCTGCATTCTTTCTACTGACCACCCGGGGGCGACTCCTCTGGTTGTATAGAAGTCAATGCTTTATGTGTTAAAGCTGCATTCTCTCTACTCACCATCAGGGGGCGACTCCTCTGGTTGTATAGAAGTCTATGCTTTGTGTGTTAAAGCTGCATTCTCTCTACTGTCCACCAGGGGGCGACTCTTCTGGTTGTATAGAAGTCTATATAAATGACTCTCTTGATTTATTCCCTCAGTAAACATGAGTTTATGTCTCAATCTCTAGTTTCAAGTCTTCTTCAATACAGCATGATGTTCATTTAGAGTCAAACAGACTCTAAAAAGCAGATTATGACCAAATTTATTCAGTTCACTGGTGGTCAAAATAAAAGATACTTGAGGCGTTAAAGTCCTCAAACCGATGGGAGACGTCAAGGTGACTACGGACATTTCTCATCAACATTTTGTGGCGTGCACTCGGCCATAGACGTGTAAGGAGCGGACCTAGTCGCCTTGACGGCGGCCATTGGTTTGAGGACTGGTTTCGACATTTCAGCCGTAACTCAACACATTGTTGAGTTACGGCTGAGTGTGTGCGTGCGTGCTGTGCGCGTGTATGTGTGACTGACAGGGCAGTATTAAACCGATCAGCATATGGGGACCATTGATTTCCAGTTAATTGAATGATTACCACTGGCATGCAACACAGTGGACCACTGCTGGGGGTCGATGTGAGCGTGTCACCGCCACCTGAACACAGGAATTAGTTTGCATGGACGCAGCTCACTGCCTGGATTATGTGCTGCCATATCTCTCTTATCTATTTCCCTCACGTTACATTCTATTTCTGCTCTTATACTCTATTTGCGTCGAGTCCCTGAATCCTAGTCGTGGCCGAAAAGAAACCTCATTTCCACGCAGATCAATAAAGTTTCATCGGGGTGTGTAAATAGTGGCATCTGTAAAGTCATTGCATTGAAACTAATGCCTTGAGGTTTGCACTTCGGCAGTATGTAAACGTAATAGTGTGAAGCTGCCAAATGATTTAACAAGTTGCACATAAATGTTAAATATAAAGTGCTATAGGTCTAGTTTCATGACTGGGTGATGTTGGACTGGTTGGCATTAAAGCCAGAAGCAGCTAATTACACTCACACGCCGCTGCCCATGGGTTCAAGTCTGGTCTGAGGATGCTAATTATCATTGGGTTGAATAACAGACTGCAGGGAAAACACACAGTATGTGTTTGTGTGTGTCTCCATGGTTTCAGGCCATGTCTAGTATGGGTCATTGGTTTGCTGACTTGCTATATAAAGCTGGTATTTTGGCATGGACCAAAATCTGTGATGCACAAACCCCAAGGGCCGCGAGCATGCATGTATCTGTGTGTGTGTGTGTGTGTGTGTGTGTGTGTGTGTGTGCGTGTGTGTGTGTGTGTGTGTGTGTGTGTGTGTGTGTGTGCATATGAAAGAGAAAGACAAGCAGACATACAGTAGTGCTTGGTTCGTTGCAATGTGAGCCTCATAGCGTGTGTTCTGGTCTGTCAGCGACCGTGTGCGTGTGTGTGTGTGTGTGTGTGTGTACAGTAGTGCTTGGTTCCTTGCTATGTGAGCCTCATAGCGTGTGTGCTGCTCAGAGGAGCTGGGGGCTTCATGTAGAAACATATGGCCTTTAGTGAAGGAGACATATGAAGGATAATCTCTTTGGCAGTCCACTACACACACACACACACACACACACACACACACACACACACGTAGAGAGAGAGACACACGCACACAGAAATAATCCACTGCTTGCTGCATTGCATAAAGATTAAATACATTTGACATGATGTGAGAGTTTACCGTGGTTCAGAGCTTGATGTTTGTGGCGAGAGTCTGATCTGTTTCTGTAATTATTCATGTTTTCAGGCTGCTTTGACTTCCCTCCTAATTGCGGGTCTGCTTGACTTCATCTGACAGCTGCAAACCAAGCAGGCTGATTATCTTCAAAATGAAATTCCAAAAGGAAGAAGACTTTTTGAAAAAAGCTCAACCTTAATTCTTTCATATTTTTGCAGTGGAACAAAGTCTCCTCTCTTGAAAAGAAAAGAAAAAGATGTCCTGTACCAAATTAGTGCAGACACAATTCCTCAAAGGACCGTAGTTCTTTCCGATACTCCCAATTAGGCAACAGAACACGTGTTCTTTGGCATAATTGTAATGATGATGGTCGTATAAATAGCATATGTTATGACATAAATAACAAGAAAACGCAGCAGAACGTGATGATGTACTGACTCACCCCATAAGTGAAAAAAAGAAGTCCAAGTGGATCGGCCATTTTTCACGTATTGCTTGGCTTTAGATCACATTTACATGAATAGGGCCCCAATATAATAACCCCAATTTGGTCTTTAGCCCAATTCAGAACCGTGTTGTGGACCATAATGACGTTGGTGGAAAAAGACATACAGTGAAGGACCCGAGCTGTGACTAAAAGCCTAAAAACAACCACCCCTCTCCAATGAGATCTTAACTACTCAAAGAACAACATCCTCATCATTATTTATAGATTAATGGCTGCATGATTGAATTATTCTGCCACTGTATTTGTCAGGAACCGAGTGTATTCAAATAATGAATCAATGACAAAATTAATGAAATCAAAGATCATATCAGTGCAAATATACAGCAGGTTGGTTTGAATGTGTCTACATCTGGCCTCTTTTTCTGCCATTTTACTCGTTTAAATGATGCAATGTGTTTTTAATGCTCACTCCATAGTTTGTGAATTATTGTTTCATGGGTCATCCGTCGTCTTTGCTGGTTCTCAACGTTGGGAGGAGCAGGACTGGATGGAGACGAGGTCATCAAGGTGAGGGGAGGTGGGCCTAAAAACACAACTGTCAATGCACAGCTGGAAACTGCTACAGTCAAATAACATGATTTTTGTAGCGTCCCATAAAACTGTGATGAAAATGTCATCAAAATCATTTATTATTTTTATGACATACTATACAGTGGCATTTTTAGGTATTTCATAACATACTTATACGATAAATCTTGTATGTCATTTAAATTTCTCATAATCTTAAGGCATACAATATTATTATCTTTTCATGGCAAACTATATTATGGCATTATTTATGACATTTGTTATGCAAATGTTTGGCATACTATACTATACATTAGTAGCCCTTTAAGCCCTAACCATAACCTTAATGGCAGTTGAATGTCATACTATACGATGATATTTGTTATGGCATAATATGAAATTATATTTAAAGTTTGTTAAATTGTCTATTTCCCCATGTCTCTCTGCATTAGGTCCATCCCCTGCAGCCGTTTCTGCTCCACATGTTCCCCGTGACCCTATACTGTGGTATTTATGGTATTTGATGGAATACTATGATATTTATATGGCGTACTAGATTTTGAATTTATAATAATTTTTCATGGCATTTCGTATTGCATATGATCTTAGTGTCATTGTCCATTATGCAATTACATTTTATTGCATACCATACCATAAAATCATACTTTTTTGTTGCATATTATTTTCAATGTTAAAGCAAGATTCAGGTGGATGACCATAATAAAACACAATGGCAACTTAAGAGTTAAAGGGAATTTCATTCACAATATAATTCAGTTCAACATCAATATAAATGCAACAATATCTGTTTAAACATTAGCATGTACAGTCAGCTGTTCACATCCGACAGAAACAATAATGCAGACATTTAAACTTTAAAATAGACGAGCATCACACCTGTCTGTGTGTGGGCGGGGCCTCGTCACACCTGTCTGTGTGTGGGCGGGGCCTCCGTCACACCTGTCCGTGTGGGAGGGGCCTCCGTCACACCTGTCTGTGTGTGAGGGGCCACCATCACACCTGTCCGAGTGGGAGGGGCCACCATCACACCTGTCTGTGTGGGAGGGGCCACCATCACACCTGTCTGTGTGGGAGGGGCCACCGTCACACCTGTCTGTGTGGGAGGGGCCTCCGTCACACCTGTCTGTGTGTGGGAGGGGCCTCCGTTACACCTGTCTGTGTGGGAGGGGCCTCCGTCACACCTGTCTGTGTGTGGGAGGGGCCTCCGTCACACCTGTCTGTGTGTGGGAGGGGCCTCCATCACACCTGTCTGTGTGTGGGAGGGGCCTCCATCACACCTGTCTGTGTGTGGGAGGGGCCTCCGTTACACCTGTCTGTGTGGGAGGGGCCTCCGTCACACCTGTCTGTGTGTGGGAGGGGCCTCCGTCACACCTGTCTGTGTGTGGGAGGGGCCTCCATCACACCTGTCTGTGTGTGGGAGGGGCCTCCGTCACACCTGTCTGTGTGTGGGAGGGGCCTCCGTCACACCTGTCTGTGTGGGACAGCATTGAACCAGTTTGTGCTTTGTCTTTCACTCTTCCCTCAGTTAACACCACACTCTGATATTGAATACTGAATGTTTTTGTAGAGAAATTAAGGAATGATGGGACTCACTGAGCTCCACTTTAAAATGCTAATTGGAGTAAATCAAATACACAGAAGTCTTGTTATGTGTGGTGGAAGTTTGTGGTGGAAGTTCAATTGGAATAAAGAGGAGTCTTTACAAAGAAAAGTGTGTCTTTGTGGTTTTAATATACTTCTGCCGAGAAGGACCGAAGTCGAACAGTTATATCCAGAAGACAGCAAAGAGAGATGAACTGCTCGGTTCAATCTCACATCATTGAATATATGCTTTGTGGAAATCAAATATAGCAACACGATAAATGAATGAAGCTTTGTCCAATGAACATGGTAAACATCTAAGTCAGTACAGACATTGTTATGAGTGAATACAGGCTCCGTCTCATCCAGAGCAAGAGAGGTTAATTGCGTCCAAAAGGCCAAAAGGGCGATAAGTCATACAAGTTCAGACAGTAGAGTGATTCAGTTATGTTTTCCCTTGAGTCTGGTAAAGATAGTGGGTCATTCAGAGTAACGAACAAGTCTAGACGCAATCTTTCCTTCACATTATGTATTCACCTCTTTGTATGTCTTTCCTCAGGACACAGGACAAGGAGTGAGTGATTTAAATCGATCTATCTCACATTTTATCTATCTATCTATCTATCTATCTATCTATCTATCTATAATATGTCTGAAAACTTGTTCGAGGGCGACACACTAGTGGGATCATCTCACCGCTGTCCCCTCTGGAGCCCATGACTCCATGTTCTTTCTTTGTATTGATCTCAGGTGAGTGATTTCCCACCTGGCTGGAGGTCGCCAGCTGCTCCCTGGAGAGCTCGACTGGATGGCTCAGCACTCTGGAGACAGGAAGCCAGCAGAGGAAGGAGGAGGACAACATGAGAGCTGTCGCCGCAAGACGGTCCATTTGTTGATTGTGTTCCAATGTCATGTGTAGTCGTCAAAAATCTAAAAATGTGAGACGTTAAATATGGAGCAAGCGCTGCGTTGTGGTCCTTTAAAGGGTTAAGGTCAGAGGACGACAGCAGAACAGCTGTGCAGGATGTGATGTCACTCACCTGGGCTGGATGTGTATATATGTCTATATGTGTGTATATGTGTGTATATACTGGATAACCGTCAGGGAATCCTGGACCATCTGCTGCACCTCCAAAAAAAATATGACCTCTATGACATGCTTGTGTGAAGTGAATACTGAGAATACTAGTAGAAAAAAACTGTGCTGAGCAAAAACACAATACTTAAAATCTCATATTTGACATTTTATTTCAACTATGTATATTTAGTATCTGACAGCAAGTCTTAACACTGAACACAAAGCATTTATGCAACTTGTTTTAAATGAGAAGCCCTCTGACAGACGGTCTGACAGACGGTCTCTCAGTGTCTCTATGGGCTGAGCCTCTGTGTAAAGTATTATTATTATTATTATTATTATAAAGGGCTCATTCAAAAGTCCATTTGAAAAACAGCGTCTGTGTTTATCTTGTTATCCAACCAAGCAGATATCACACACAGCCATGACATGAAGAATCCCTTTGGTAAACGCTCCGTCATTTGTGGGTATAGCAGAATGTATAAATAAAATATGAACTCATGAACATGAGCGTTCAACCTCCAGCTCAGACAGGATTTAAGCCAAACGTTCCACTCCTGTGTTTTCCCAGCATCCCTCATGTCACACAGTTCTCTCTCCTCTACAAAGTGAGCTGGAATTGGCCGACTTCCTGTTGTTGTGTTTTTTTTCTCTCAGTACATCTTACACACCATGGACAAGCTGAATGTCTAAAAATAACAGCAGTACCTGAACACACCTTCAAGAGCAGTCTGCCGTTCTCTGATGTGTCAGAACAGAGAGACGCAGCAGCAGCAGCAGCATTAGGACGGCTTCCAACACTGCTGAGCCTCACAAGGTCCAGAGTTCCTTCATCACTCACTCACTCACTCACTACCTTCATCCCTCACTCACTCACTCACTACCTTCATCCCTCACTCACTCACTCACTACCTTCATCCCTCACTCACTCACTCACTCACTACCTTCACTCACTCACTACCTTCATCCCTCACTCACTCACTACCTTCATCCCTCACTCACTCACTCACTCACTCATTCACTCACTCACTACCTTCATCCCTCACTCACTCACTCACTACCTTCATCCCTCACTCATTCACTCACTCACTCACTATCTTCATCCCTCACTCACTCACTCACTAACTCACTACCTTCATCCCTCACTCACTCACTCACAACCTTCATCCCTCACTCACTCACTCACTACCTCCCTCACTCACTCACTCACTCACTCACTACCTTCAGCC
Organism: Taurulus bubalis; assembly: GCF_910589615.1. Classification (NCBI taxonomy): domain Eukaryota; kingdom Metazoa; phylum Chordata; class Actinopteri; order Perciformes; family Cottidae; genus Taurulus; species Taurulus bubalis. The sequence goes on from NC_136590.1 coordinate 43,436,563, forward strand.
CTCACTCACTCACTCACTCACTACCTTCATCCCTCACTCACTCACTCATTCAATACCTTCATCCCTCACTCACTTACTCACTCACTACCTTCATTCCTCACTCACTCACTCACTCACTACCTTCATCCCTCACTCACTCAATCACTACCTTCATCCCTCACTACCTTCATCCCTCACTCACTCACTCACTCACTCACTACCTTCACTCACTCACTACCTTCATCCCTCACTCACTCACTACCTTCATCCCTCACTCACTCACTCACTCATTCACTCACTCACTACCTTCATCCCTCACTCACTCACTCACTACCTTCATCCCTCACTCATTCACTCACTCACTCACTATCTTCATCCCTCACTCACTCACTCACTAACTCACTACCTTCATCCCTCACTCACTCACTACCTTCATCCCTCACTCACTCACTCACTCACTACCTTCATCCCTCACTCACTCACTCACGACCTTCATCCCTCACTCACTCACTCACTACCTCCCTCACTCACTCACTCACTCACTCACTACCTTCATCCCTCACTCACTCACTCACTCACTACCTTCATCCCTCACTCACTCACTCATTCAATACCTTCATCCCTCACTCACTTACTCACTCACTACCTTCATCCCTCACTCACTCACTCACTCACTCACTACCTTCATCCCTCACTCACTCAATCACTACCTTCATCCCTCACTACCTTCATCCCTCACTCACTCACTCACTCACTACCTTCATCCCTCACTCACTCACTCACTCATTCACTCACTCACTCCCTTCATCCCTCACTCCCTCACTTGGTCACTCCCTCATTCCCTCCCTCACTCACTCCCTTCATCCCTCACTCCCTCACTCCGTCACTCCTTCACTCACTCCCTCATTCCCTCCCTCACTCACTACCTTCATCCCTCAATCACTCATTCACTCCCTTTATCCCTCACTCACTCCCTCATTGCCTCCCTCACTCACTACCTTCATCCTTCACTCACTCACTCACTCCTGCCCTCACTCCCTCACTCACTCCCTCCCTCACTCCCTCACTCACTCCCTCCCTCACTCCCTCACTCACTACCTTCATCCCTCACTCACTCACTCATTCACTCCCTCACTCACTCACTCACTCTCTTCATCCGTCACTCCCTCACTCCGTCACTCCCTCATTCCCTCCCTCACTCACTACCTTCGTCCCTCACTCACTCCCGCCCTCACTCCCTCACTCCCTCACTCACTCCCTCCCTCACTCCCTCATTCACTACCTTCATCCCTCACTCACTCACTCATTCACTCCCTCACTCACTCACTCCCTTCATCCGTCACTCCGTCACTCCCTCATTCCCTCCCTCACTCACTACCTTCATCCCTCACTCACTCCCGTCCTCACTCCCTCACTCACTAACTTCATCCCTCACTCACTCCCTCACTCCCTTCTTCCCTCACTCCCTCACTCACGACCTTCATCCCTCACTCACTCCTTCATCCCTCACTCCGTCACTCCGTCACTCACTCACTCATTCCCTCCCTCACTCACTACCTTCATCCCTCACTCACTCACTCCCTCACTCACTACCTTCATCCCTCACTCGCTCATTCACTCCCTTCATCCCTCACTCCGTCACTCCCTCACTCACTACCTTCATCCACTCACTCACTCACTCACTCACTCACTCCCTTCATCCGTCACTCCGTCACTCCCTCATTCCCTCCCTCACTCACTACCTTCATCCCTCACTCACTCCCGTCCTCACTCCCTCACTCACTAACTTCATCCCTCACTCACTCACTCATGACCTTCATCCCTCACTCACTCACTCACTACCTCCCTCACTCACTCACTCACTCACTACCTTCATCCCTCACTCACTCACTCACTCACTACCTTCATCCCTCACTCCCTCACTCACAACCTTCATCCCTCACTCACTCCTTCATCCCTCACTCCGTCACTCTGTCACTCCGTCACTCACTCACTCATTCCCTCCCTCACTCACTACCTTCATCCCTTACTCACTCACGCACTCCCTCACTCACTACCTTCATCCCTCACTCACTCCCTCACTCACTACCTTCATCCCTCACTCGCTCATTCACTCCCTTCATCCCTCACTCCGTCACTCCCTCACTCACTACCTTCATCCTTCACTCACTCACTCACTCACTCACTCCCGCCCTCACTCCCTGACTCCCTCACTCACTCCCTTAATCCCTCACACCCTCACTCACTCACTCCCTTCATCCCTCACACCCTCACTCACTCACTCACTCACTCACTCCCTCACTCACTCCGTCCCTCCCTCCCTCACTCACTACCTTCATCCCTCACTCCCTGACTCCCTCACTCCCTCACTCACTCCCTTCATCCCTCAATCGCTCGCTCACTCACTCACTCACTCACTCACTCACTCACTCACTCCCTCACTCCCTCCCTCAATCTAATGCGGGGGGTTTCACAATATAGTTTTATGGAATACTGTTATGACCATTTTTATGACACTTTCATGGCATTTTATGACAAACAATATTGGACTTTTTATGACGACTACTACTAGCAATGCTGCTACATAAGCTATCTTTGTGATATCTGTATGATGTGTCTCTAGGCTGCATGTCTACACGTTTGTGACAAATAAGAGCAGCTGTTTTAACAAGCAACACAAAATCATACAACAATAATGCACTTTTAATAGCTATACTCATAGTCAGCAAGTATATCCCAAACTCACAAAGAAGAAGAAGAAGAAGAAGAAGAAGAAGAAGAAGAAGAAGAAGAAGAAGAAGAAGACCACACTGGAATTGTTTAATGTCCATAAATAAATGAGAAAGTAGAACCATGTTGCACGCAGTTCTTCTTCTTCTAGATTTCCTGGCAGTTGGCATGTTGCATTACTGCCACCTTCAGGTATTATCCGTATCCTTCTTTCGTCCTTGAATACCCAGCTCCCCCTTGAACAACACTCATACTTCCATTGTTGCCGTCTCCTCGCCCTGTTTTCTCTAATTGAGTCGTCCCTTCTTGTCCCTCCGGGGTAAGTGAGAGACAACCTTTCATAAAACGTGTTCTGTTGACGTTGTTCTCCACCCCATTGCTGCTTCGTCCTCTTTCCATGCCGGTCCGTCTGAACGTCCTCATCTCTGTGTTGGGAGTGAGTGTGAACGTCTGTGCTGCCACTGCCTCTGACAATGAAAACTTAATATTGTCTCATATTTCAACGGTTCCTATTTTTGGACTGCTTCTTTTGCCAACTTTGTCTCTCCTCCCCGGACACCAGAGTGTGATATTTCCCTCTCGCCTCTCCATTCTGGAGGTGATCATCTCAAAGCAGATCCTGATGCTGTCCTCAGCACAGTCACCTTTGACCCCACCACATCGAGTGTTTGCAGGTAATCTGCTGTGAACAGGGAGAAACTACGTGAACTCTTTCTTTTGGAGGTAAACCATTATTAGCATTCCACTCGTTAAAATCCACAGAGACTGAAGAACCCTCTACTACGGGAAGCTGCGGCTACTTCCTGTATGGTCGATGTTTCAGAATAAAATGTAGTAGCGTGTAATGAAGGGGTTTTTAATTAAACATAAAAGAAAACATCAATGCCATCAAAGTTCAGCTTCAGTCAAACATCAGTGCAGACCACAGGGAACAGGAACTTTTATTTCACAGGAAAGTTCTTGCAAAATGTAAAAATTGAATTCAATCAAATCAAAAAATCTTCTTTAAATCTATAAAATACATCTGTAATGTGAACAAAACACAAATTCTTAAAAAAGTCAAACTTTAAATCTTCCACCATTAGTGAATTCCTATGCAAAGGCTAATTAATGCAGCATAACTTGCACAATATCTGTTGTTGAATGCTCCCTAAAATGTAAAGTTATTTTAAGGTAAAACCTCAAGTTAGCTCGATTAATTGTGAACAAAGGACTTTTAAACAATAACGTGCTAAAGTGAACTACAGAACGTTTTGTCTGATACAAACATACAAAAGTGGACAGGGCGTATCAAGTAAAAAACATATAAAAGAATGTAAATGAAAGCACCCGAAATATTCTGGAAAGGCAGAAAATGATTTGGAATGTGATTTAAAATTCTTTAAATAACATTTGTTGAATATGCTGAATATATACACTTGATCAGGAAAACAGTCTGTACAAAACCCCCGTGCTGCGTGTATTTGGTCGGACTCGGCCCAAATAAAAGGTGACAATAAGAACCAGGCGTGGGCCGTGAGAACTCCAGCGCTGCTGCTCTTCTTCCCTAATGAAGAGACGGCGTTCTCACCGCCTTTGTGTCTGTGTGGCGTCTTTTAAAAACAGAGGGAGAACTTGAAGGGTGCCAAATAGCAGCCGGACTGCCCTGAGGTAAATTGGGAAAACTATTACAGACGTGTGTCTCAGACATCAAGGAGCTGGCTCCAATTACATTTCAGATCCAGGTATTTATCTATCAAACCCTGACGTATTTAGAGCGAAAAAAATCCCAGCACTGTCAAATAAAAATAAAAATAAAAGAGTCCCGGCTTGTGTTTCTGAAGCTGTCGACCCTCTTAGGCGTCGAAGGTCCTGGCGCTCCGGCCGGGATGGTGGGCTCTGCACCGAGCCTCCATGTCCTCCACCCAGGCCGAGCTCCAGTCCCACGCGGGAACCGGCTCCAGCTCGCCGAACGAGTCGCCCTCCAAAGCGAACGAGGCGCTGAGGGGGGAGGCTGGCGGGGAGAAGTCTAAACACAGAGGGGACATGTTGACATTCAGTATGGACACCTGTGGAGAAGGTAACAGGAAAGAGTAGGGTTGGGTACACTACTCTGATGACTCCGTCCTGGCAGCAGCTAACGATAGCCTACCGTTTGTATAGCTACAGAAGCTAGCTAGCCAACAAGCTTTTAACAGATAATATACCGAGAGGTAAACAGAGGTTTCTCCACCAAATCTCCTTGAAGAAACGTCCGTTTTAAACGCTGGGATCTGGACGAGAAAGCTGCAGAGTTTCTAGAGAGGGACAAGACTCCCGAACTATGAACTCTAAACTTCCTGCTAGTTAATATATTGTTCAATTTGAAGATTTGGTTTTGCCTTGGCTATAGAAAAAAGCCTTTCTTTAATGTCGTCAATCGTCGTTTTGTGCTTTTTTTTTTTTTTAAGTATCGGTTCAGGCACCGTTTAGGCACCGGTATCGGGAAAAACCCAAACGATACCCATCTCTAGTAAAGACAGAGTGAAGATCTCTCTGAGGCTCCACTAGTCCATGTCGATGTGTCGTCGGGCAAGACACTTAACCCCAAATGTCTCCCGTAGGCAGTATGAATGTGTGTGTGAATGTTAGATACTCCTGATGGACAGGTGGAACCTTAGCCCCTCCCATCAGTGTATGAATGGGGGTGAATGATGACAAGTAGTGTGAAAGCTTTGACTGGTTGGAAGACTAGAAAAGTACAGGTCCATTTACTAAGGGTGGGAATCACCAGAGGTCCCACGATTTGATTTTATTACCTTTTTTTATTTACCGCAAATCGTCCCCGACGGAAAACATTGTCAACATATTCACCATGGAAATAACCACTATTCCTGCTTTATACTTGTTGTGGAAGTTTGATTCATGCTCTGGGTCATGAGTCTGGTCGGAGGCTTTTGGACCCACGCTATTAAAGTGTAACATCAGACATCGTGAGCTGCACTCACTCTCTCTGGAGGTTCAATCTGGTGAAAGGTGTTAAGTGATTGCCTGGTGACACCTGAGATGTTAGACTCGTAATGTAATGACGTACACATGTAAAGTAGAGGATGTGTCACTCCCTCTGACCTCCAGAGAGATGTCTTCTTTCTTCCAGGGATTTACAATCTTAGCCCTCAAACTGATGAGAACGCTCAAGGACTTGAATAATCTGCTGTCTGCTCGTCCTCGAGTATCATTCATAGACGGAGGGCCCCCTCTAGTGGAGGGATGCAGTACCACCAACAGGCTCCAGTGTGGGTTTATTTTCATTCCTGAATAATCTGTCGATGATTTTCTAGATTAATCGATTAATCGTTTGGTCAGAAAATATTTTTAAAAAAAAGTCCATCCCAGTTTCTCCAAGTATGAGTCGATGTCTTTAAATGTCTAAACCCAAAGACATTCAGTTTAATATGATATAAAACAGAGAAAACTATTGAAATATTCATATTAGAGAAGCTGAAAAAAGCATTTTCTACCACTTTTGATAACAAAAAATACTTTTGATTATCAAAACAGTTGGTGATTATTTTTCTGTCGATTGACTTACCAATTACTAATTGTTGCCGCTCTAGATAAAACATTTTCTAAGAGCAGATGTTCCTAAACTGCTGCGAGAAACTCAAATAACAAGACCGTAGAAAAGCACAAAACCTTTTTTTCCTGCTAAACCAAATTAGATTAAACTAGTTTTTGTTTTTTACTCTGGATTTACTTGATCATTTAACCTCTAAAAAATGTTTATAATCAAATACCACATGATTTAAGCCACTGTCATAAGGGGGAAGTCTGGAGATATTCAATGTTTATTGTGCATACCAGGCATCGACCTGCACGCATGCACGCACACGTCTAACAGGACCCCTCACCTGACAGCGAGGCTCCGCTCACGGTGTCCGCCGCCCCCGCCGCCGCCAGCAGGCGGGCGAAGTGAGCGCTGTCGCTGGTGTAGCAGCTGTCCACCGAGCTGATGAGGCTGGTGCGAGCGCTGGCCGCGTTGCTGTCGGTGACGGAGCTCCAGGTGTTGCACAGCGAGCTGTCCCATTCGCTGTAGCAGGAGGAGGGCGTGCTCCGGAGGCGGGCGTGGCGCAAGCCTATGGGCGGGAACTCGGGCTCGCCGGCGTCCAGCTGGGCGGAGCGGACCGGGCCGCGGGAGAAGGGGTGAGGAAGGGAGGGGTGCTGCTCAGGCAGGGTGCTGCTGACAGAGAGGGGTGGAGCCATCAGATGGATACATGTGCTAGAAATCAGACCGGGAACCAGAACCCGCTGCGTCTCTACCTGCATCTCTCAGGTTTGGGGCTGAGCTCCAGATACTGGGCGGCTTCCTGTGCCGTCAGCGTGCCGCCCTGCTCTCCGTCCCCGGACGAGGAATAGGACGTGGTGGACAGGGGGCTGCGGGAGGAGTAGCTGTGGGCGGCGGCGGCGGCGGCGGCTCGTGGTTGCCCGCGGCGACCTGGCGTGGCACACAATGACGGGAGAGAGCCCGTGTCCCCCGTGAGCCCCGTAGACCGACTGGAGCTGAGGGAGATGGAGAGTGTGAGACATGTCCTCTCTGTGTGAGTCATCATGCTGAGAGTGGGGACATTTCTGTAGGACAGCCATTACATTACAGAGGAATGAACACATAACAGGAAACTGTACGGCTAGAAATCAATACACACATCAGCAATGATTCCAAACAAAGATCACGGCCCTGATGGCCTGTTGTATGCTGACTCAACTGACACCGCCAGACTGCGATGTGGTGGAAGATAAAAGATCAAAAGGGATTCCATTACTTAGTCCATAATGTAAGATAACAATGTCAATGTCAGACACGATCATTCTGCAGCAGACAGCTGAACTGCTGTCGGTGTTGGGATCATTAAACTTCAAGGTCAATCTTTATCAAAATTTGAAAATAACAGACAATTCCATTATAAATAGCAGTTTCTCTATATGGATACAAATCCACTTATTGCATCGGTTAATACGCGGAGAATGCTTCCAGATGTTTGTCTGCAAACGAGATCCTTATCTGGCTTTTTTTCCCCAGTCTTGGTTGTTTCCACTAAAATGTGTCCATTTCTTGGACCTCTCAACAGGACAAAAAAATACTCCAAGGAAGGAAGGATGTACAGCAGGGACAACATGTACAACATGTGTCATGTGTATTATGATTTAGAGCTGAACTCAACTGACTGGAACAGACAGACATGGCTGTTTATTATATTATATTATTATGTTTTATTTTGTAGTCTGCGTCCTCTGTGTCCTCGCACTTCCTGCTGTCTGCCTTGTCCCTGATTGTCTTGCCTTGTCCTATCCCCTGGTCGAGTTTTACTGTGTGTGTTACCCTTCATCTGAGGAGAGGCTGTGTGTGTCCGTGGTGTCCTCCATGGGCATAGGTGGTGGTGGGGGCAGCATGTCCACGAGGTGTAGAGATGCAGAGTAATGCAGCAGGCGAGGGCAGCCGACAGCTTTCTCACACTCTAAACACAAACATGGGACATAATGAATACTTACTAATTACCTACAACCGAGAACTGTTGTTTAAAATGTGTGTCACAATGTCCAGCCGTACCGTGGCGGCCTGACGGCACGTGACTGAGTCTCTGTTTGTAGAGTCTGGATGGACACGCCTGCTTCCTGGTCGGCACGATGGGGACGCTGTTCACTGCATGCAACTCTGAGGGGGGGGGAGGGGAAACCAAAAGGTTCACGGAGGACACGTTACCCAGCATGCAACGTTGAGCCGGCTAGCCGCGGCATCCACCGCTCTTCACCTTGCTTGCTGTGGCTTTTTTCCCACGACTCCCTCAGCACGCCCATCTTGGGCTGGGGTCGTATGGCCTGTTTCCAGGGCAGCGCCTCCCGGCTGCCGAGGGGCGGGGTCTTGACGACGGGCTGAGGGAAGATCTGGATGGTCTCGGCTCCCTGCTGGTGCGGCGGCCCGTGAGGCATCTTGGGGCCACACCTGGGGCTGTTGAAGGTCTTGAGGCCGCCGCCCATCAGGTCCACGTAGAACGTGCCGTAAACGCCGCAGCTGTCCGTCACGATGGGGACGGACGAGTCCACGCGGCCGAGGTCCTTCCAGGAGGCCGGGAGGCCTGACGAAACAATGAGGATGAACCGACTCTGAGAGCTCATGAGGCGAGTGATGACACATTATATACCCTGACATCTACTTTCAGAACTCTAGTTCAGTTCATTTGGAATTAAGAAAGACACGTTGTTGCCTTTCGTTCTGCTCCGTCACTTGTTTACTCACCAACAAACACCGGTTCTGAGTATATTATATTATATTATTATGAGTCCAGACAGCAACTGCACATCATGCATCCTAGACATTGTGCCTAGGCTCTACACAGCTCTGTTTTAACTGCACTCACATGCTGATATTCATAGATCTTGTATAAATACAGGCTAATAACCACTGACGATGAAGCAGGTGGATTTAATAATAATTAATCTTTCGAATTCCTGCTATCATGCAGCATCAGTATCTGAGGGAGAGGTACAGAAAGTCCTTCCTTCCCGCTGCTGTCAGGCTGCATAACAAGCTGAGCTCACAGTAGACCACAAAACACTTTAATCACTTTAATTACGTTCATCTGGCGCAATATAAATACATTTAAATACCTCCAATGTCCAACTCCAGATCCCCATGTCAACCTCAGATAGACGAGCTTTATAATCAACCAATCGGTACTCACTGGTGCCCCTGAGGCCTGGATGTTTCTGCCCGTGGGCCCAGAGGTCCTGGTACTTCTGGTTGAAGGCCGGCCTCCAGCCTCCAGGGATCCAAGGGGAGTCTGGAGCGGCCATCCTGCAGACAGAGGGTTGGAGAGGTTTCATCAGGCTTTAGCAGCGTCTCCCGTGAGAAAAGGTCATTCAATCTGAACTAGAACGATGAAGACCACTGATAGACTTACATAAAGTATCATACAACCACATTTAGCTTGGTCAGTCTGGACTTATTCACATGACTTCAGTGGGAATACATTTCACATGAAACCATATTTCATATTTCATCACCAAGCTCTGACAATTCTCTGCACTTTACCTGTGTTTTATGATGAGATCTTCACTGGCTAGTCTGCGCAAACCTAAGAACAAAACACACACAAGTATAAAAGATTACACACAGCTGAGTATTCAGATTCTTTACCTGCTTTAAGTAAAGGTATATACGCTATATATATATATATATATATATATATATATGTATATATATATATATATATATATATATATATATATGGTCTTTTCCTGAGCGCTCATCCCTTATCGAACCCATTTAGTCAAACAACGGTTCCCTCATTTCCTGATCGGCCCCCTGAGACCTTGACCACAGGAAGAGCGTTTCAATTATGACAACAGAAGCAGCTGCTGCTATTCACTGCAGAGTGAAATGAAAATGAAGCAGAACAATAGAAGACTTCCGTTTACCTCGAGATAATTAATTCAAACCAACTGTGATCAACAGAAGCATGTTTTGTTTCTCTATCTGACTCATTTGAAGCTGATTTTATCAGTTTTTAATTTTCATCTTTACTTATATATTTCTCCCTTGATGTGTTTCATGACTTATGTTGGTTATAGTGGAGTTAAAAGGACAATATTGACCTCTGAGATGTAGTTAAAAAAGGAAATATATATATATATATATATATATATATATATATATATGTGGACCTACCTTTGGCCCGGCCCCGTCCTGGCATCAGGTGGCCCGTCCTGCTGTGGCGCCTGAAGAGGAAGATGGCCGCCACCATCAAAACGCACCACAGGAGGACGCCGATGCTTCCGATCAACACCGGGTCCTTAAGCAGAGCCAGGACCTGGAACTGATCCCGTCTTTGGCCGTCTGACCCGGGGGGACCGCCTAGCTGTGGGTCTGAGAGGCAAACAGAAAGCAGATGAAATCAGATATGGTAACTGTGCTTCTGACCACACACACAGAAACAGCTCTTTTGCTCACTGATGACAAATCCATGAGGGTCGCTCAGCACTCCCACTCCAGCCCCGTTGACGGCTGCTATGGTGATCCAGTACCGCCTCCCTGGCTTCAGGGTGGAGATGTCCAGGTTGTGTTGCCCGCTGTCCACTGTCCAGTTCTGGTACTGCTGCTCCTCAGACTCCACGCAGAACACCTGAGGAACAAAGTGTCCAGAAGCAGCTCGTGCACACGGGCAGCATATTGGGACATCTGGGAGGGGATCGTGTTTCCACTCTGCTACGTACCTGGTATCCCTGTATGATGCCGTTGTGGGTTTCGTGAGGAGGAGGCCCCCAGCTCAAATGGATGGTGTCATTCTGCTCATGGCTCACTGTTATGGACACCGCCAGTGGAGGGGCACTGGGCACTGCATCGAGAGGAGGAGGAGTTACCCTCTAAACATGGCTGTGCAGTCTAGTAAATCAAATACTCCTGAACCGGATCGTTTCTCACCCGTCTCGGGGACTCTGAGGTGCCGGGTGTTGCTCTCCCTGCCGTACAGGTCGCTGCCATAGGGCCGCACTTTGAACTCGTACTTGTAGCCCCTCTTTAAGGGGCCCACTGGAGCCTGGAAGCTGGGCAGAGCCACCCTCTTCGCTGCCCAGTCGGAGCTGGCGGGCAGCAGAGAGCGATACAGCACCTCAAAGCCGTCCAGGTAGTGCGGCTGGGCCGGGAGGGACTGGAGCTGGTCGGGGAGGAAACACACGCGTTCAAACAACCTGGAAGGTTCGGCCTCTGAAACCCTCTCAACCAGCCGGCCCGTACCTTCCATTGCACTCGCGATACGTTGGACCCAGGGGCCACGATGGTGACGTTCTCCAGAGCGACGCGCAGCGCTGACAGCTCTTTGTGGAGGTCTCTCTGTTTGGTGCTGATAGCCTCTGGAAACACAAGGCCTTCATTTACTTATTTATATAGGGATTTGTATTTATTTCAAAGGCCGGATCTGTAAAAAAAAAACAAGGAGATAACTCACGGAACTATTTAAAGCAAAGATTTTAAGGTTCATTCCAGGGAGGCGGTACTGAGCAAGGCATTCATCATTATAAATCACTTGTATGCATAAGCTGCAATATGGACGCCAATAAGTAACATTGTTGAGTGATGAGTATTACAACAACAAACACTATTAAAACACAATTATACAAAAAAACACACAAAAAAACCTGGCAGGGATTTATTTTTCACTTGTTTTCAAAGATGGAACACAAATTAAGAACCTAAAAAGAATATCCCAGCGAAACAATCTTTCACCTGATAAAGCATAAACAGAGGAGAGAAAATAAATCACACTTAAGCAATGAAACAGAATGTTGTTTCTTACTTATAAAAGTGATTTATAGTTGGTTTTTAGGTGCAGTTTGTCTGGGCTGGAGTCAGAAGTACATTTAAGGAACTGTTGTAGTGGCCATAAACCTGATGAAGGTCATGGGCTTTATGCAGGTAACAGGAAGTGAGCGCTTTCATTCACACTACTCAAACTAAATGAGTTCATAAGGCGACTTCTGACAAACATTATGAATCAGATTACTGGTATAAACAGAGCCAACCTCAAAATGGAAAATCTGAACTGTCAGAGTGCATCAGTGTGCAGCTCCTCTTCACAGTGATGACGCCTGTATTATTGTAGCGCATCATGAAAAAGCTGCATTTGAGCCTCATAGCAGCGGATTTTTACTTACTGACTTATGTTGGTGCTGGAAAAATAAACACGATTTTGGTATTTTTGATCCAGGTGAGTGGGTGTGTTTTGCAAGTAACTACAGTGACTATGGGAGCGTGTGAGCTTCTTAGTTTGTGATTTGTCTGCAATGAAGAATTTGAGAACGTAGAACTGTTGTGTTGTGTTCGTGGAAGAGAAAAAGAATATATACAAATTATATATTATTATTTTCTACAACTACAATGTCCACTGTCTCAAGTGCTGAGGAAGTAAGCCCCCCTGTCTCACTTTATCTTCCAGTATGGACCACAACATTTACACAAATGAACAAAACACAAAGTGAAAACCAGCCAGTGAAGCCAGACATCCTCCTACCTTCCACCAGGAGCTGTGCGCTGGCAGTGGCCACACCTGCATCATTGACAGCAGTGCAGGTGTACTTCCCAGCATCCTGGGCTGTCACGTAGTGGATCTGCAGAGTGTGGTCCGGGTTCACCAGATACCTGAACACACGTAAGAGCCCTGAGAAAACCTGTGACAAGCTGGAGGACAATACCTTGAATTGGGATGATGCCATTCGGCTGATGTTAAGCATTGCTAGGAAGCTAACGGTTCCAGCTAGCGGTTCAAATGGTGACAATTGCCGTGATGAAGTACCTGCCGTTGGGCAGCGGCCCCTGCTCTCGGCTCCAGACCACAGCCGGCGGCGGGTCCCCTGTAGCCTGGCAGTAGAACTGGGCAGACTCCCCCGTTCTCACAGACACGTCGTCCGGCTTCAGCACCAGCGCCGGCTTGGCTGCAGGTTGGAAGAGAAGAGTCACGTTCTAACGTCCTGGACTGTTCAGAAGTTTTGAAAAAGGTGACATGGTTGGAGCAGAGGAGCAGCTGTGGGAGCGGGGGTCTCACCCAGCACGGAGAGCCGAGCCGCCCTGCTCTCCCTCACCCCCCCGGTGTTGCTGGCCACGCACACGTAGGCGCCCGAGTGCTTCTTCTCCGCGGGGGCGATGATGAGCTTCCCGCTCAGCTCCTACAGCACGAGCACAGGGCAGACACACACATTCAGATGGGTGGTCTCCGGGTGGTTACTGATACGTGACCCTGGGTCTACATTAGCTATACGGTTTAACGGTTTCTATTCTGAACATTACAATATCAAAAAGTTATTATTTCATAATTTATTAGACAACAAGAGAGAGAACAAGTCGTTCCATTCTGATTTTCTCACATACTGCGTCTAAATCACTTTCCTGGATATTCATAACTTCCTCCATGCAGTTTGCATATCTAATGGTAAATAAAGGGAGGAGGGGGGGGGTTGTTTTCCCTGTGTCGCCCTGCACAGCGAGGGCGACAAATAAAAGAACATCTCTGTGTAAAAAAGAGGTGATAATGAAGTGACAAAATGATCGGAGCGCTTGAGACAATGCAAACCCAATGTGCATTGTTTACCTCCTGCTGCTACCTCCACATGCATCTCACATACTCGGCTCAGACTAGTACCAGGATGGACGCCTTACTTCAAACGCTCTCTTTTAGTCAGACACAGTGTAAAAGTGGCGGGGGCTTACCGTGTAGTGGTGGTCAGAGTTGTTGATGGCCAAGCCGTTCCTCTTCCAGATGACATTGGGCTCCGGGTGTCCCATCGGGGGGCCACAGTTTAGGACCGCCACCTCCCCCTCTGCCACCTCCACGTCACTGGGCTGCACACTGAACTCCTCCTGCAACACTGTGACGACAGAGAAGGGGTCAGTCCACACACACCTCACATGTAAGGACCGAACGTTGGAGCGACGGAGATCATGTTGTGTTGATTAGGGCGCCCTCCTGTGGAGAAGAGCGGCAGTGTGAATCCTAACAGCTTGTTCTTCATGAGGGAGACCTCTCTGTAGGTGAACTGACCCCAAACAATAGTAACGTCGCTAAGTAGAATAACAGATTTCATAGATTTGTTCATACATACACCATAAAGCATGTAACATAACATATGCATTGTTTGATCAAAACACAAGGGACAGGTTCATGTTAAACTTGAGAAATCTTCAAACTGATGCCTGTTTTTACATATGGCTTCAGCATATTCCAATAAATTGCACATCAGAGTGTAAACACTAGATGTCGACTACATTGAGTGAAATTATCTCTGTGATTTCCTCTTGGCTCTGTTTATTATATCTGAACATTAGACTGATACATTTACATATTACATTTGCTTCGTAATCTTTTAAGTGGCCGTTTATGATGCCATGAACAGAAACCAATATTTGGCCATTTCTGCCCCCTTTACCGTGACTTATTAACACATATTATAATACTTTAAGTGGGCACTATAAGGCCACAAACTGTAGTCAAGTTTTAAAGTGTTGAAGGAATGTAAATCTAATTTAAAAGTGAAGGTAGAGAAATATGTTTTGTAATATGTGGGCACACAATGTTTTGTAGTGTTGCATATTTATTTTGATAGAGAATTAATGTTCTATGGCACATACAACGTTCTGGTCTAGACTCAGATTTGTTTTCATGATGGACAGTTGATGTGTCTCTTTACGCCCTTCATCACGCTAGTCTCATAAAACACTGCAGATATCCAGGATGAGGACTGTCCTTTAAAGTCTAATCAACATCACATCATCACCAAAGTAAGATAAAACTCACAATTTGTACTGGAAATGTGTAGTGTGCATGCAGCAGGCTCAAGTACCACTACTCATCACTGTGATCTAGTGGCTGTACTCATCACTGTGATCTAGTGATCTACTCGTCGCTGTGATCTACCACCACTGTAATCTAGTGGCTCAACTCATCACTATGATCTAGTGATTTACTCATCACTGTGATCTAGTGGCTGTACTCATCACTGTGATCTAGTGATCTACTCGTCGCTGTGATCTACCACCACTGTAATCTAGTGGCTCAACTCATCACTATGATCTAGTGATTTACTCATCACTGTGATCTAGTGGCTCTACTCATCACTGTGATCTAGTGGCTCTTCTCGTCACTGTGATCTAGTGGCTCTACTCATAACTGTGATCTAGTGATCTACTCATCACTGCGATCTAGTGGCTCTTCTCGTCACTGTGATCTACTCGTCACTGTAATCTAGTGGCTCTACTCATCATTGTGATCGAGTGATCTACTCATCACTGTGATCTAGTGGCTCTTCTCGTCACTGTGATCTAGTGTTTCTACTCATAACTGTGATCTAGTGATCTACTCATCACTGTGATCTAGTGGCTCTTCTCGTCACTGTGATCTACTCATCACTGTGATCTAGTGGCTCTACTCATCACTGTGATCTAGTGGCTCTACTCATCAATGTGATCTAGTGGCTCTTCTCGTCACTGTGATCTACTCATCACTGTGATCAAGTGTCTCTACTCATCACTGTGATCTAGTGATCTACTCATCACTGTGATCTAGTGGCTCTTCTCGTCACTGTGATCTACTCATCACTGTGATCTAGTGGCTCTACTCATCACTGTGATCTAGATGATCTACTCATCGCTGTGATCTAGTAATCTACTCATCACTGTGATCTAGTGTCTCTACTCATCACTGTGATCTACTAATCATTGTGATCTAGTGGCTCTACTCATCACTGTAATCTAGTGGCTCTACTCATCACTGTGATCTACTAATCATTGTGATCTAGTGGATCTACTCATCACTGTGATCTAGTGGCTCGACTCATCACTGTGATCTAGTGGCTCTGCTCATCACTGTAATCTAGTGGCTCTACTAATCACAGTTACACAGGCAGTGAAAAAGCCTCCAGAGCCGGCTGACGAACAGGAAAGTGACGGCGACGTCAGAGCGGCTGCTTTTTTCTTCTCTGACAAAAGAAAATGTGTAGAAACAGCCAGCAATACATCCACTTACAGTCCATTCATTCTGAGGAAGAGAGAAAGAAAAGACCAGCTGCTGCATGTCGCCGGCCTCACTGGGCTCCTGATGAGTACACAGTGAGGGTCTGCACCACTGTTTGACCCCCCGCTGCCCAGCAAACACTGACATCGGACCACTGCTCCCTTTCTGCTTCTGTCACCGCGTACGTCTTCATCAGCCCTGCTCGTGTGTGTGTGTGTGTGTGTGTGTGTGTGTGTGTGTGTGTGTGTGTGTGCGCGCATGTGTGTGTTTTCATCTCCCCATCTGCCTCCTCTAAAATGGATCAGGATTCAACGTTCCTGTGTGTTCAGATACTTCAGTTATTAAAGCAAGAATAAGGTAAAAGGAAAGTGAATTTGCTGATGATACCTCGGCCTTGTATTGTAAACTAGCTTACGTGTCTAACAGTGAAAGTGACATCCCAGAATATGAGTTTTTAATATGAGGTTCTGGATGAGGATACGTGGTACAGATCATCAGATATTCATATTTATTGGAGACACAGTATACGGCCGAGGCTGAGGCTGCACGACCAGTGGAAGAGGACAGACGCTTGCTGCTGCAATGCATCCTGGTACATGTAGGCACAGCTCTAGAAGCAGGAGAACTCGGCTTCCTGGGTCAACACAGCAGCACTGAGCTGTACTACAATGTATGTACAATCAACACTGAATAGACATCCACATGAAATGTGGTGAAGTTCCCCTTTAACTTTAGGTGCGGAGGCATTAGCAGCATAGCTTATATTGCAATAATAATAATGGTGTGTAGCTGTGCATGAAGAATACTGACGTCAAACGAGGGACTCCTCACTTCTACACCACTGAGTCTGGTGTGTTCTGTTGCTTAGAGATCCAGATGCACAGTGTGTCTTTAATCAATAAGCCCCACTGTGGAGGTGACTGGGATCATTATTGTATGTGCAAGCATTGCTTTGCTAACTTTGTAAAACAATGTGTAGACATAAATTGACTGACTTGTTTGTTAATAAAATAATGCATCGTACACCAGCCTCTTGGTAAGTGTTTTCAATGCAGCAAAAAATTATTGAAAATGTATTAAAATTCCAGTCTATGATGTAGATAGTATACATATATATTTGAGTTGAATCGATCGGTATCCATATCAGTGCATCCCCACATAATCAAGTATGTGCGCGATACAATAAATAACATAACTTGCAAACTAGTTCCATCCAACATACTTGAACACTTTAAACATGAGCCCAGTCACAGCTCTGCGTCGGTTATCTAGTGGGATCCCCGGTCTCACCTGTGATGTACAGTGATGCATTGCGGCTGGTGGCCATGCCGGCACTGCTCCTGGCCACGCAGGTGTAGACGCCCTCGTGCGACTGACCCCGCCTGCCCCCCCCCACGCTAAAGAAGAAGATGCTCCCCTCCGCTAGGACGATGGGCTGCAGCTGTCCGTCCGTCTCCAGAGGCAGGCCGTTCCGCAGCCACTCGATGGTCGGCTTGGGGCTGCCGTCCGCCCGGCAGGAGAGCGTGGCGGGGTTCCCCACTTTCACCACCACGTCGGCCGGCTGGTGGACGATGCGGGGCGGCGTCTCTTGTGCATGAACTCTGGAACCTGAGGACGGCACAGGGGTTTTAGAGAGACTGTTAACAGCATCCAAGTGTAGATGTAGTAGCAGAGCAGAGACACATGCATGTTGTAGCCCATTAGCATAAGGCTGGGAGATAAGGCCAAGATCTTCTCTCCTGAGCCATTTCATATGAAGATAACGAGATGTAGCACTGTGTATAGCACGGTGATGTAGCAAGGTGATATAGCACAGTGCATAGCACGGTGTATAGCATAGTGATATAGCACTGTGTATAGCATAGTGATATAGCAAGGTGTATAGCAAGGTGTATAGCATAGTGATATAGCAAGGTGTATAGCATAGTGATATAGCACAGTGTATAGCATAGTGATATAGCACTGTGTATAGCATAGTGATATAGCAAGGTGTATAGCAAGGTGTATAGCATAGTGATATAGCACGGTGTATAGCATAGTGATATAGCAAGGTGTATAGCATAGTGATATAGCAAGGTGTATAGCATAGTGATATAGCACTGTGTATAGCATAGTGATATAGCAAGGTGTATAGCAAGGTGTATAGCATAGTGATATAGCACGGTGTATAGCATAGTGATATAGCAAGGTGTATAGCATAGTGATATAGCAAGGTGTATAGCATAGTGATATAGCACGGTGTATAGCATAGTGATATAGCAAGGTGTATAGCATAGTGATATAGCAAGGTGTATAACATAGTGATATAGCACGGTGTATAGCACGGTATATAGCATGGGATAAAGCAAGGTGATATAGCACGGTGTATAGCACGGGTCACGAACAGACGGACTGCGATCCGGACCTATAACCAATCGATAATTGATAATCATTAAAAGTTGGCACAGCGCTGATATTTTAACTGCCGCAGCTTTTCCAGCCTTTCCGGCACTCATTCAGCGGACCAGGAAACACACCGACCAATCACATGCATGTAAATCACATCACGTGATGCTACTCGGGCCAATCAAATATGCGTATTCGGATAAGCGTCGCGGCTTGAGTGAGAGACGGGAGAGACTTCACATGGCATTCTCCAAAAAGAAAAACGTGGACAGCGAGACCAGAGTTTTTAGCCAGACTCTTTACCCAGAGTCTTTAGAGACTCTTCTATGTTCATTCTTCTTAAAGGCAGTTCAAAACTCGTCTCATGTGTTCAGAAGATTACTAAAAGCTCAATGTGAAGCTTTGCTACGAGACAAAGCACAACTCTTTTGAGCAAAAGTATCGACTCACATCCGAAATGAAGGAACAGAATCTAAGAGCCAATATGATCAGAATCCTAACACATTCATTCACTGTCCTACAATAATGTCAACAGAGACTATAGAGTGGTTTCAATAACAGATATAGTCCCTCACACACATTTTATAACTGAATAATATAATACCGTGGCTTTTTGGTTGACATCACTAGACGCCTGAATTAACTGTATTTAAAGCTACAGGGCAAATACAATTAAGTTAAATTTATTTTTGTAAAATGAATACTTAATTAATATTTTTTTTTCAAAAACCTTTCAGTAATGTTTTTTTTCCATTGTTAAATCCAGCCCTTATTGTAATTGAAATGAGAGAATAATTATTATTTTGTATTAGAGTAATTATAATTCATCCAAGTTCAATTTGAAAACTGATAATACATGTTGTTGAGATATTATTTGAATTTTTCTTTATTTGATTTGAAAGTCAGTTGTTGACTTCATACAGGTGTTGAAAGAACTGCTGGCTACTTCAATACACATGGGACTAAATCATAGCGCAAGTTGGACACTATTGTGAAGCTCCAGACCTTTGGAGGACATATTCTCAAACTGGACCTTGTTGAACATTAGTTGAATACCCCTGGTGTATAGCATGGTGATATAGCATGGTGATATAGCATGGTGATATAGCACGGTGATGTAGCACGGTGATGTAGCACGGTGATATAGCACGGTGATGTAACACGGTGATGTAGCGCGGTGATATAGCACGGTGATATAGCACGGTGGATAGCACGGTGATATAGCACGGTGATATAGCACGGTGGATAGCACGGTGATATAGCACGGTGATATAGCACGGTGGATAGCACGGTGATATAGCACTGTAATATAGCACGGTGATATAGCATGGTGTATAGCACGGTGATATAGCATCAACTAGCATGGTGAGATAGCATGGTGATATAGCACGGTAATATAGCACGGTGGATAGCACGGTGAAATAGCACTGTGATATAGCGCGGTGATATAGCACGGTGATATAGCACGGTGATATAGCACGGTGGATAGCACGGTGATATAGCACGGTGATATAGCACGGTGAAATAGCACTGTGATATAGCGCGGTGATATAGCACGGTGATATAGCACGGTGATATAGCACGGTGGATAGCACGGTGATATAGCACGGTGATATAGCACGGTGATATAGCACGGTGATATAGCATGGTGTATAGCACGGTGATATAGCATCAACTAGCATGGTGATATAGCATGGTGATATAGCACGGTGATATAGCACGGTGATATAGCACGATCATAATAATAATTCAATAATGATAGTAAAAACATCAACACAATATAGTGATTTGACTACACTCTTTCCATAAACAGAACTTATCAATTCAGATTTACGGAGAAAATTGTATTTGTTGTTACTAATTTAGACAACGATATCTCGATTAATGATTTAATCACGATATGATTCCATTGAAAGAAATGATTGCCCAGCCCTAATTTAGAAAAGCTGGAGAGAAGCAACATAAATACAGTGACGTTAACTTAAAGAAAGGACAGCATGACCGAAATAAGTGGAGTTGGGATCCAACTTGTTCTCTCCTGATAGCAAATACTAACTTGATAATAGGGCTGTTTCCCCCTAAATAAATTTACATATAAACCTATATACGTAACTGCTATGAACTTGTAATCATTTTTATGTTAAGTAAGTTTAGGTTTGCTGTGGCGCTAAAACTTAGGATGATCCCGCTCAGAATGGATAAAACACTCAAACAGGTTTCAGCATTAGTAATGCCGTTCACACCAAATTCTTACGCAACTTAAAAGGGTTGGAAAATAGAGCATCAATGGCGTAAATGAGAGACATTCCCCCCCTGACCCCCATGGTGTGGGCTAAGCGTCACGGGTGTCATCGCTGTATCAATCTGAGCTCTTTCTGCTTTTGTCCGCTGTGTAGAAAGAGGCCACACCTGTGCATCACCACATCGGAGTTCATCCAACTGGCTCCAGAACTCACAACGTAACACATTTAAGCCACCGCTACCAACAAACAAGTCTATTTGCAGCCGGCAGCTCGTGGAATGCCATTGTTTGAACTTCCCATAGAGCTGGATGACCACGCTGAAGGGAAACGGGGAGACTGTGATCGGCTTCCTGACAGGACAGGAAGCTGGAGGGTCTTGGGAACATCGGCCCTGAACAAAAGCAGACTGGAACTCCCCATCAGCAGCACATCCGCAACAGAACAAAAGACGCTCCTGAAGTGGAATGTCACCGATAAACAAGACAAACTAAAAAGAACATCTTAAAAATGAAGTTCAAGTTGAAAAAAGCCAATGAGTTTATAAGGATCCGGGGGAGAGAGAGAGAGAGAGAGAGAGTTGAACCCTCGCAGATGCTGTAATTCAGAACCAGGCACAGCCGGTTCCTTACAAAATAAAAGAGGGTGCCAAAAAGAAAGAAAAAAACAACAACAAAAGTCTTAAGACGCTCATGAGCTGCCAACACTTAGGGCCATCTGAGAAGAGGAATATGTGTTGGCTGCCTTCACAATCAACTGAAGTGTAGCGCTATATATTCACTCACTAGAGCCGGAAATACCTTCAATGACAACAATAGCCCACTGTCACCGGGTAAAGAGGGAGGAAGAAGATGCAGCCAAAACACCACGGTTACAATACTCAATCTAATTTATTGTAATATAATCATAGAAGTGTATTCCTCACAGCTTTTTAAATATGAATATATCACATTTTTCACTATTTTCTGACACCAATCGATAAATCAGTTGATTAAGAAATAAGAGAGAAACAAGTGGTAGTAGCAGCATTCCTGATTTAAATGAAGCTTTTAACAGTCCAGGTGATATTACTGTGTGTTTGCAATGGGACTGAAAGCTGCTGTCACAGGTATTTATATATATATATATATATATATATATATATATATATATATATATATATATATATATATATATATATATATATATATATATATATATATATATATACTACATATATACACACTATATATGCATGGTGGAAGTGGGCACTTGAACGCCTCCACAGGGCAGAGCAGCCCTCTTACCTGGCAGGAGCAGGCGCGCGCACACTGACGCCATCACGAAGGTGAGAGCCCCGCAGCTCATGGTCCAGAGAGGCTTCAGCAACCCGCTGGGAACACACTTTATTCAGCTAGCTAACTGCTTCCTCTTTCTTTGGCTTTCAACTACAAGCACATTTTAAATTGAACCTCCAACTTCACTTGAAAAGCGGCGTCCCATAGTGAACAGCGGCGCCAACTCTGTGAGCGCGCGGACGGAGAGGTGACGGGGGACGTCAGGCTTCCTGTCAGGTGGGTTTTCAAAATAAAATCCTTATTGACCAACGTACTGCTGTGACTCACTCTATGAACTCTCAAGGCACAGTATAAATATAGTCATGTGCCTTTTAAGAATGCGAGTAAAACATATATTAGTACATCCCATATTGCTTGTTTGCTTGACGGGATATTGGCAATGGGGACAAAAATACTTGGCATCTGGCTTTGAAATTATATTCTTTGTTAAACTCAATATAATCATTTTGGGTCGCACTTTATAATAAGTAAACACTATTTAGCATTAGTTAAGCAAGAATAAACACTTAATTCATCCTTTATACAGCATTATTCCAACATGAATACTCATTAGTAACGCATTAGTATGCAATTCATAAACACAGTTATGAATGTTTCATTCTTGATTAATAAGCTTGACTATTATGTGTTTCATGATTGGGATTTTCTACTTTATACAAACTTTTTTTTTAATTTGCATATCCTCTGTGTTTAAATATGCCAAAATGTATTTGACAAATTCCAAATCGTTCACTGTCACACATTCCCGCTGATCCTTCTCATTTTTCCTCACTTGATTGTGTCGCTGAAAACACAGCATGGAAATAAAGTGGCAAATTGTTGACATTATTGTTTCATATTATCTGGTAACCACGGGAAACTCCTCTGCTTCCTGAACAGATCAGACTGAGTTGAGGGAAATAGCAGAACCCCCACAGGAGAGAGTGGCTCAAACATGTAATAATACATTAATATAGTTCTTCATGGTTAACAAATAAAATAAAAATGACTGTAGTGGATATTATATTGTTACACTCTAAACACAAGCAGCTCTCCCATGTTTGTTTGTTTGTTTGTTTGTGGCAGCAGCTCTGTCAACACTAGGAAACAGGAAGTTCAGTCACTGTAAACAATCGAAGGAAATTATGTATTTCTCCCTCATGCAATGAGACCACAAAGTACTTCGACTGGAAAGTTTGTATTGTTATCAAAAATCATTCAATTGGGAAGAAATGTGTTTTAACTCTTGGAACACTGAGGTTTTCAGTCGATTTTCTCGATTTTACATAATTTCTTAAATTCACCCTTTAAGGCACTTTCATACAAGATACATACCCATGTTTTACATCATAAATTGCAGCACAATCTCAGCTATCTATATAATGAGGCACAATTGTCATAAGGCCCAAGTGTAAAGAGAAAATATGACTCTAAAGCTGAAAAATGGAATCTCGATTTTTCGGGTTCAAACATAACTTTACAGGTGGTATATAGGTGGTAACTCGGTTTAGGTGATGGAACACACAAAGTAAACGGAGGCTCTGCGATGGTATGACGTTTAAAAAAAAAAAGTTATGGAATTTTGCTGAAATGTAACTTTGTGAAGGATACAAAAAAACCTGTTAGTTAACGAAGTTCCACCACGGCAGAGCGAGAAATAAGTGAGCTACCGCCAGTTCATTCCTTCCAATGGCTCACATAAATGGAGCATTGTTTAGCGAGCGGCTCATTGTGAGGCCCAGAAAGGCCCCGGCTAAGTGATGGATGTTTATATTGATCCAACAACTTGGGTTTGATGGCCCCGGGCATCGGCCAGCTTTGAGTGCGCAACAAAAGCCTTAGAGAGGATGAAGGATGAGTCCCGGCTCTACACAGCCCATGGGAATGCTGCTGGGCCGCGATGTGCCGAGGGAAGCGCCCTCTTTCAGGCTCCGGACCAGAGGTCAGGAGGGGCATTGGAACGGGCGAGGAGGGCGGGGACGGAGCGGGAGGAAGAAAGAAAGTGTCAGCCGCAGTGAGGAATGCGATAAAAAGTGACTTCAGAGTAATTCAAGTGTGTTTTGTAAACACGGCTCGGCTTCAAACTAAAGATGTGTAATCTGTGTTGACACAATGGAATCGCATTCATTTTTTTTTACAAATTCTCATCCATTAGTTGGATAATCCATTTCTAAAGGATAAGCACATGCAACACTTTGCCCGTTTGACAGAGTTGCACGTTGCATTGTCTTTTGCAGTCAAACCTTCAGATGTGAGCAGATCGGTGGTGTGTTCCTAACACTTTTTTTTTTCTATTTCACACACAGTTAGAACATGATGATGAGTCCCACAGGGGCTTTAGGCAGATGGCTTCCCTCGGGCAGCAAACCAAGAGGACATTTAAACATTTAGCCGGCTGTGAGATCTCGTTTATTTCTCTAAAATACTCTTTCCTCAAAGGCATGTGTACCTGCGTGTTGTTTGGCCTCAAACATCTCAAAGATATCGCCAACATTGTAGTTTTTTAAACTTATTTGCTGAGAAACATGATTTTAAAATGATGACATGTTTCAGAAATCTGCTGTCACATTAGGACGAACTGTAAAATATAGTTGAATACAGTTAAATAAAAGGTATGATCTCCATCTATGATATATTTATAGATCTCAAATCACTTAATACGTGGTAAATAAAATAAATATGCCCAGAGAAGATGTAAAACCATGAAATATTTCCATATTTGGTGTGGAGTTAATATTGTTCTACATCTTGGATTTGAATAAATTCAGAGTAAAAGTAAAATAAAATCATTTAAAATGGAAGGAATGCTTGAATTTACAATCATTATTATTGTTTTAACACATACAGCAGTGGCGTCTACAATCAACACAAATTATTTATACTTGAAAATAATGTTCTCCATGGACCTAACTCCCCAGCTGATCTCAGCTCTCTACCCTCACGACTGACGATGACACACAGGGTTCACCTGCAGGTTAAAGCGCGTCAGGGCTGCTGCCTCCCGTCTGAGACCTTGTGTGGTGTTTTTTGGGAGACTCACCTTTCCTGCGGTGCGGCCTGCTCCTGTGAGGCGTGTGCTGGTGTCGGACGTGCTCCTTGACCCGGCTCCGTGACCTGCCGTCCGGTCCCGACTCGGTTGGACACGCGTCGTGGCACTCGCACCTCTGCCAGAACTCGGCCCAGGTGCAGAACCAGGACGCCCAGAGGAGCCACGCACCCACCCGCATCTTCAGTCAAAGACCCAGAAACCCCTACTGCGGCGGCTCCGCTGCACCGCCCATGCCCTCAGCGAAAAAAAAGTGAAGTGGCTCCACAAACATCCAACATGTGACCTGTCCTACGCTCCACTAGTTATTCAGAGATAGTTCAACAGTATGTTTTCTTCATATTCCTCAAACATGGCCGTGAGCTCCTCTTCCCTCCCTCTTTAATTTGGCTGCTCTTGGTCTCCCCATCGCCCTCCTCTTTGGGTCCTTTTTTTTCCTCCCGCGGTGGGAGAACTTGGGGGCGAAACAATGATCAAAAAACAAGTTTCAGACCTCATGCTGAGCGAGTAGTGAGGGGAAAGGGGACCATGGGGTACTGTCTTGTTACAACAACATCTGTGCCATTCATTCTGCATGGGATGAGGGAGGTGGGGAGGGGGCAGAAAACAAGGCTCCGTCTCGGGGAGGAGGAGGAGGTTGAAATAAGGGGGAGGTGACACAGAGAGGCCTGTTTTCCCAAGTCAGATCACTTCCATTAATCAAATGTCTACCATGTGTGATCAAATGCAGTTTTTGAGAGTGTGGGGCATTGCACACGTTGAATAATTCAATCTCCACTTTGATCATTCAAGTATTTCGCCCCAAAACGACCAAAACAAAACGCACTTGGAAAAAGTGTTTTCATTTGTCAGAAAGACAAACATTTCTCTTAGCTCTTCTATATTTTTTTAGTTCTCATGCTCAGATGTAAATTATCGGAGCAGAAGAATGTTTTTTTTTCTTTTGACAAAACAACGGGCTCAGAAAAGACAAAATGGGTACAAAGGCTTCTCTTTCTTTCACTGCGTTGCTTTAATGTGACAACTCAAGCCCCACAGCCCCCCCCCCCCCCCCCCCCCCCCCCCCCCCCCCACAAAATCACCACCCAACCTCCCACCAGCTAACTAGCCAGGCAAATTTGTAGCTGCCTGTCTGCACAGTATGAGTCTCATAGATCATCTTGGCTCGGCCATGAGAAGCAAACCAAGTCAACCTTGTCAGAACGTTCTGCTTTAATTTCCAACACAGTGGGTTTGTCAGGTTCCAGTGGACTCCCAGAGCGCTTCTGCCTGTAAACCAAAACAAGTACTGTATTGTCAGCTCCAATTATATCATCTGAAGCCCGGGTCATTTGGTGGTGTTCATGTAATCATGTTATAATAATATCATAATTGACTTTCCCTATACAAGTATTTAGTTTAGCACTTTACACCCTTTTTGTCCCACTATGTGTAATCTGGACATGAAGATGTCCACGATGGCTTGATTTTAAATAAATTAATAATATATTTCTGAGTTGCATGAGGACTGATTTCTATATCACAGACATAATAGATACACAAAACCAGGAAAATGCAGCAAGTACAGAATTAGCAAGGCTCCATTACTGCACTAGTGTCTCCCAACAATACGCACACATTTGAATGCCTTGCTTTTATTTTCTAAATCAGGAAACCTTTGACATTGATGTCTAGTTTATAAAGAACGTGGGGCTCGTTGCAGAAAGCAAGCTCAGAAAAAGTGGGGCTTAATGTCCAGAACCTGACTTAATGAACCGTATGAATCAGTCGGATCAAAAGAGTTCATGTTCCATGAAGGTCAATGCAAAAATTAAAAAATGAAAGTTCATACAATCAGACTCATTTGAGTCAGGTTTAAATAGTGAAGATAATTGTGTGTGCACACTAAGTAGCCCGACAGCGGAGGTCCACTTTAGCTGATGTGGAACCCTGTGATGTGATTGGTTGATATAAATCAAACAAACACATAATATGTTTATATGTATATCTTCTTCTCTTGTCAAACAATAAACCAGCCCATTGACCCCTGAACTATCGCTCAATAGCTGTTCACTGAAACTACTTACAACCTTTTACACTGGAACAGTTTGAAACACGTCCTTGACAAGTTATTGATATAGACTACAGCTTCCATTCAGATGATGTGAAGCCTCATTAAATGCATTGTTTAAAAGAGAGGTATCATCATATATTTATTTTCACCATATAAAGGAAATGCCTCGAATGGTGCTGATGCTGTGCAGTGCAGCTCATTCATTGTTGTCTACGGCAGACCTTTTACACAGCAGGCAATGTATCTAAAAACATGAAGAGCAGAGGTTACTAATATAATAATAATGATTGCTTTGTTCAGTGCAGGTTTATGTGTAAGCCGTGTGAGTAAAGCGGACCTTTCTCACAGCCTCCACACGTTTGACCTTGTCATGAGAAGAGCACAGGTGTTACTCACAATGGAATTCAGCCATCATTCAATTTATCATTTACATCATTTTATTATTTACACCTTCTTTCCCCACTGCAAGTCAAAATGTCAAAATGTCTCCTGTGAGTCTATTCATTAAATGTATTATTTGGTCTTTTAAGAGAGCCTTGGTGAAATGAACAAACACCTCAACTTAAAAATACAGAACTGAAATGAAAACTTTAGGATCCCCTCCTGACAATGAACTACTCCTGAAGGGGAGTGCATTGTTGTATTTGTGTTTTTTTTCTTCCTAGTTGTTCATAGTTTTGTTTCCACACGTCATTAAAACCAGCATACACTGTAGATTACTCCGGCCTCCACCGGTCCTTACACCTCGTGTCAGAAGCAGAGTAAAGGATGAGGAGTAAAGGATGAAGAGTAAAGGGTGAAGAGTGAAGGATGAGGGCTAAAGGATGAGGAGTGAAGGATGAGGAGTGAAGGATGAGGAGTAAAGGGTGAGGAGTGAAGGATGAAGAGTGAAGGATGAGGAGTGAAGGGTGAGGAGTGAAGGATGAGGAGTAAAGGATGAGGAGTGAAGGGTGAAGAGTGAAGGATGAGGAGTGAAGGATGAGGAGTAAAGGATGAGGAGTAAAGGATGAGGAGTAAAGGATGAGGAGTAAAGGATGAGGAGTAAAGGATGAGGAGTGAAGGATGAGGAGCAAAGGATGAGGAGTAAAGGATGAGGAGGAGTAAATGGTGAGGAGCAAAGGATGAGGAGTAAAGGATGAGGAGTAAAGGATGAGGAGTGAAGGATGAGGAGTAAAGGATGAGGAGTAAAGGATGAGGAGTGAAGGATGAGAAGTGAAGGATGAGGAGCAAAGGATGAGGAGTAAAGGATGAGGAGTAAAGGATGAGGAGTAAAGGATGAGGAGTGAAGGATGAGGAGTGAAGGATGAGGAGTGAAGGATGAGGAGTAAAGGATGAGGAGTGAAGAATGAGGAGTGAAGGGTGAAGAGTGAAGGATGAGGAGTGAAGGATGAGGAGTGAAGGATGAGGAGTAAAGGATGAGGAGTGAAGAATGAGGAGTGAAGGGTGAAGAGTGAAGGATGAGGAGTGAAGGATGAGGAGTGAAGGATGAGGAGTGAAGGATGAGGAGTAAAGGGTGAGGAGTGAAGGATGAGGAGTGAAGGATGAGGAGTAAAGGGTGAGGAGTAAAGGGTGAGGAGTGAAGGATGAGGAGTGAAGGATGAGGAGTGAAGGATGAGGAGCAGAGAGCTTCATGCTGCTACAGATAGAAAGAGACAGAAGACATGAGGAGGGGGCTGGTAGATAAAACATGATGAAGCTCCAGAAGCTTTTCCAATGAAGAAAACATGAGAAAGTGCCTTTTTAAATGCAAAGCATTTTGGGTTGAAAAAAAAATGTGAATATATAAAATGCAGTTCATGAACGTAGACTTATATTTTTAGCCACCAGAGGAGAGCATGAGAAGGCACAGAGCAGGTTGCTCTGAGGATCCAGGGCTTTAGCTGATAATGATTTTTATTTTCATTGTAGCCTTTTGCTCCGGCAGAAAAAAGAGATCCCGAGCCAGCTGAATGTTCCAGGAAAGTAGAGGCCATCTTACTTTCTGATCATGTCTGATGGAGGTAAACCGCCTGTTGTCTCTGTATTGTCAAGGGGATGAAGGTCGGGCATACGTCCCATAAACACTTAAAGCAGCAGCCTCCTTAAACAGCCCTTCACTTCACTCAGCCCCTTGGTTAACTAGCAGGTTTCTATGTTCGTGTTCTGGACACTTGACCGCTGCTGTAAACAGACTATACACATTGTGGACGTTCTTCGATGTTGGCAGTGGTGAAGTTGATGAAATACCAGAGTATTTATGTAGTGTTATTAACATTTTCATGTAATCTTCATGAGCATTGAGTCATATTTATAAATCACTTCACTTTTGTTGGTCTAGGCCAAACAGTAGGTCAATCCAAAAGCTCAAATATAAAGACGCAGGCCATCTGGAGCAGGAACTGAGCTCCGTCTTCATGGCTCCGTGCATCACTGTGGGCCCCCGTGTTAGACACTTTCTTTTGATCAGTGTAGCCATTGCCTTTCTAAGCCTGGCCAATATTCAATCATGTCTTCAGCACTGTCAAAATGGAAACCCCCATGGGGGCGAGCCGTGGCCCCGCGATGGGGCGCCATGTCCGAGCAGCAGAGGGCTATTGGTGAGCGACCTGACCCCTAATCTCTAATCGCGGCCCGACCGAGAGGCCGAGCTGCAGGGTAAGTCTTTCCCGAGAGAGAGAGAGAGAGAGAGAGAGAGAGAGAGAGGCAAAAGGCTAAGGCAACACCAGGGTCTCAGATTGAGGATTCTGCCCCCCTAGTGTGTGTTGCATCGATAGCATCCCCTGGCTACACAAAAGGGCATAATAGAGCCCAAGCAGTGCTGAGAAAAAAACTCCTCTTGGCCCCGAGGCTGCATAGTTTGTTGCTCGGGCGACAAGGCCCCGGTTCGGTTCTACGTTCCATCAGCAGCTCTTTCACAGCTTAGTGGAAATACCCAGCGAGTGAACTCTGGTGTGTTCAGGTTTGCCAAACATCCACTTGTTGGCTAATAAACCCTTATTTAATCCACGCCTGTATACGGATTTAAAATGAACTCCTTCACTTTTAGTTTTACCCCATGGAGCCCTCATCAAGTTTTATTTACCAGCCTTTTTTGAAAGGATCGCAAACATTGCCGTCTGCTTGATTTAACACGAACTGAAACACATTCTTGTGGGATAAGTGGACCAACTTTGCCCCAAAATCTTTAATGGGTTTTCAGTGTTGTGGGCGCTGGGCGGGGACGGGGAGGACGGGATCCGTATCACAAACAGAGGGCGAGGTGGCCGAGGATGTGAACGGCAAGCCGGGAGTTCTGCTTGAATGCATCTGAATGCTGGAGAGGAGGAGGAGGAGAGGAGCGCACCCCGTCCCCTCCGCGGTTCCCAAAAAACGAGCACCCTGAGCTTTCCGCTCGCACCTCTTTGCCCTTGCATAGCTCCTTCTTTCTCTCTCGCGCCCACCCCCATCTCTTTATATGTCCAGCTGGCTGCGCTCACAAAGACTGTCTCACAGTTCCAAATGATCCTCAAACCCCCACATGCTTTGTTCTGCTCATTTTCCCACTCCCCAGAGACAGAGTTTAGTAGCAAAAATTAAAATGAGGGCAAGGATGGAGGGAGCGAGTAAGATGGGGGGGAGAGAGAAATATTTTAAAAGGTGAGGCAGAGTGAGAGAGTGTGTGAGAACCAGAGGCATATACTGTCAGATCTCCTACAGACAGAGACTTTGGGGATTCAGAGACCTTGAGCTGGCAGACTTCAAGACAGAGAGGATCTGCTGCATCTTTCGCATTGACATAAACTGCAGCAGAATGTTCTCAAATGGGCCATTTTGCCGACAAGTCAAATGATTGTTTGTTCACGTTGAAGGGAACATCTTCAACCTCTCCTTGCACTCTAATGGGCTCGTTTCTCAGTGCCACTTTCTGCGGGGGCTAAGATCATGTTTTGCGGTAATCATGCGGTCAATTACAGGCAACAAGTCCCTCCAGGTTGAAAGGGTTTAGATCCCCTGTCCCACCCTGCTGGAATCCCCCAGTTCCCCAGCTTGTGTGAAATCATGCGGTGGATTGTTGTGCGGGAGAAAAAAAAAAGGACCACAGTATGGAGATGTGGGCTGGAACTAATAGGATTGGTTTTGATTCATTAGATTCTCTTTCATCATCCTGGTTGGAATTCCACTCCACGTCTCCCCGAGCTTCACACTTTTTAAATGGAGGTGGTGGTGGTGGTGGGGGAAAGTGTTTAGAATTGAGCCTCCAGACTGCAAAAGCTCATTACTCTCTATGGAATCATCTGCTTATTCATAGCCCATAGAATCAGCATCATAATCATGTGAACGCTGCTCTGTGTTTGAAGGAATACTGACAACGCAGTACAGGATGCGATTCAATGGTTCGCGAAATGCGGAACCGAAACGTAGAATAGCAATGCATAATAGACAAAACCCATACGCAGCTTCTGAATAACCTCTCAAAGAGAAATCCAGCAGAAACTGTTGTTTACACATGTTATGCTTAATACTGTGAATACTACGAGGCGTTTGTAGTAGAAGTTTATTTTTATAAATCGCCTCCTCCTCACTTAAACTTCTTCCTACACACACGTTTCCTAAAAGAGCTTAAAGGAATAGTTTGACATGGAAAATGTGATTATTAGTTAATTGAGAAGATTGAGTGTGCGTTAAATAAGAAGCCAGCCTGACTTAGCTTAGCATGAAGACCGGGGGGAAACTGATAACCTGGTCCTGTCAGAAGTTAACAAAGCTCACCTCACAGCAGATACAGGGCCTCAGTCATTGGACTCGAACTCGAGTCGCACTCATGTTGCACAAACAGTGACTTGAAACTTGACTTGGACTCCAACTCAAAGACTTGAAACTTGACTTGGACTCAAACTCAAGGACTTGAAACTTGACTTGGACTCAAACTCAAAGACTTGAAACTTGACTTGGACTCAAACTCAAAGACTTGAAACTTGACTTGGACTCCAACTCAAAGACTTAAGACTTGACTTGGACTCAAACTCAAGGACTTGAAACTTGACTTGGACTCAAACTCAAAGACTTGAAACTTGACTTGGACTCAAACTCAAAGACTTGACTTGGACTCAAACTCAAGGACTTGAAACTTGACTTGGACTCAAACTCAAAGACTTGAAACTTGACTTGGACTCAAACTCAAAGACTTGAAACTTGACTTGGACTCAAACTCAAAGACTTGAAACTTGACTTGGACTCAAACTCAAAGACTTAAGACTTGACTTGGACTCAAACTCAAAGACTTGAAACTTGACTTGGACTCAAACTCAAAGACTTGAAACTTGATTTGGACTCAAACTCAAAGACTTGAAACTTGACTTGGACTCAAACTCAAAGACTTAAGACTTGACTTGGACTCAAACTCAAAGACCTGAAACTTGACTTGGACTTAAACTCAAAGACTTGAAACTTGACCTGGACTCAAACTCAAAGACCTGAAACTTGACTTGGACTCAAACTCGAGGACTTGAAACTTGACTTGGACTTAAACTCAAATACTTGAAACTTGACTTGGACTCAAACTCAAGGACTTGAAACTTGACTTGGACTCAAACTCAAGGACTTGAAACTTGACTTGGACTCAAGCTCAAAGACTTGAAACTTGACTTGGACTCAAACTCAAAGACTTGAAACTTGACTTGGACTCAAACTCAAGGACTTGAAACTTGACTTGGACTCAAAATCAAGGACTTGAAACTTGACTTGGACTCAAGCTCAAAGACTTGAAACTTGACTTGGACTCAAACTCAAAGACTTGAAACTTGACTTGGACTCAAACTCAAGGACTTGAAACTTGACTTGGACTCAAAATCAAGGACTTGAAACTTGACTTGGACTTAAACTCAAGGACTTGAAACTTGACTTGGACTCAAACTCAAGGACTTGAAACTTGACTTGGACTCAAACTCAAAGACTTGAAACTTGACTTGGACTTACACACAATGACGTGAGGATCTCGTTAGTGGGACACTCAGTGTAATTATACAATATGGGTGTTCTATATATATATATATATATATATATATATATATATATATATATATATATATATATATATATATATATATCTGCTATTGAAGAATAGGCTACATTATGATTGCACGTCTAATAATGTATTGACTAGTTGAGTGTATTTGTAGACAATATATTCACATATGATGTAACAAAATGAATGCGTGTAATTAGAATGCTTTCTGGCAGCATGAATTGGAGCCATGTGGGCGATCATCTTTTCAAGATAAAAGCTAGAGGACAAAGACGAGCAAAGTAGAGTAGGAGTCAAAATCAGAACTTGGAAAACTTTGGTTGGCATTAGTCTAAAGTTGTGTTCATGTTTGCGTGACAATGTCAGACAAACAACCCGCTCTAGTTTCAGCTGATTGCTCGACAACTGAATGTGATGAAAGTCTTTGGATAATATCTGTTGACACCCGGCACCAATTGCAACATTTAAATTTTCAGCATTTCATCAGAGAAGAAACCAGAAGAATCTCGTTGTCAAGTAACATGAGTAGCACATCCATCATTTCATCACATATACATATTAATAAAACACTGAATAGAAATATGATGCTAATTTCTGTCATTTCTTAGATAAAATATAAAAATAGATAAACATGTTTTTATTTACTGTAAATCCACGACTGGGCTTAAGTTACCATGAAAGTAAAGTAATTTTATTGGAAGGTTTCAAATGAGCTATAACTAAAATTAGTATTAAAAAAAAGATTCACTTTATTAACAATGTCAGTCAGAAAAGACACAAATGCAATCTCCTGTAAATATAATACGCCACGTATGATGCATTTATAGCATCATGTACAGTCACTAACACCAGAACTTGACAAAATCAAGTTGAATCTTTTTTCTTTAGAATGTGTGGTGGTAGTATAAATAGTAAAAAAAACAGGCACAAAAACACAGATTCCTTCATCTCTTGTACTGAAGGATACAATAACACAACCTGGGTACTGTTGGGCTCCTCTTTTCCGCTGGGTGTTCACAAACAGTTGGCGCCGAAGAAAGAAAACCCTGTCTCTGTTTGGGATGCATTCTGTAGTCCGTTTCCACATGAAGAGGAGGTGTGGCCTCCCGCTTGTCTCAAGTTGTGTACATCAGCGATGTGCTCCCCCGTGCCAGCTCTGACCCTGGCAGCTCTACTGCGTTCTTAAGGCCTTGGCATACACGGGCTCCAGGAAATGAAAGGGGAGCAGCATGAAGAACACCAGCAGAAAGACGGCGCTCACCACCGCCAGCAGCACGTAGCGCCCGATGAACAGAGTGTCCACTATCTGGAGGGGGAAAGAGGGAATACTGTCAGGTTCTCAGGAACTACACGCTACAGTTTGTTGTTTTTCTTCTAGTTAATAGTATCCAAAGCATGGGAAAAACATGGCTGCTCAAAGGTCTGGTCTTCCTCTTTTAGCCACTAGGTGTCAGGAGAGGGCCTTCACCAAGGCTTCCTATGAAAGCACCAGGCCATGGACGGGTCTGTCTACAGAGACAAACCACACAATCAGACACATTGACAGGGAAATCGACAATAACGTGTTGCCTTCAACGTTGGAATCAAGTGATCACAAAATCATTATTTTATACACATGCCTAACAGGCAGCCGGGGCTCTGAGAGGAGACGCACATGTCTGGCTGCTCAGTCAGAGTCTCTTTGGGCCGCATTCTCTGTATCGACTGATTCCTCTGGTGTGAAAGCGATGGAGACCTCAAAGACGACCCAAACAAACTCAGAGTGGAACATTTTGGGGGTCCTGAATGGTCGAAAAGTGGAATAAATACAGGC
This sequence comes from Taurulus bubalis, assembly GCF_910589615.1. Taxonomy (NCBI): domain Eukaryota; kingdom Metazoa; phylum Chordata; class Actinopteri; order Perciformes; family Cottidae; genus Taurulus; species Taurulus bubalis. The sequence goes on from NC_136590.1 coordinate 43,471,619, forward strand.
TAATTCCTCTCACGTAGTTGGCTATTTATTTGCAACTTGTTCATTATTTGGGAGAAAAGAACGATTCAAATACTTGATGTTTTGAAGAGGGCGTGTGTGAGGTCAGGGTATTATCTAGACCAGTGATTCCCAAACTCTTTTCCTAGGGATCTACTTTTTTAAATTGCGACCCAGTTCAACCCGTTGAAAACTGTGGAGCCAATATGGGGTCAATGGCAGATATTGTTATAAAAACTGTATAATGCACTTCTTCAATTACTCATAACCAGTAACATTTACACATCTGAACACACAACTCACATTATACTCTTTTATTATAACAACAAAATTATGCAAATTGCCCTAGTGGTTGCAGAGATATACCCTTTTTAGTTTGGGTATGCAATTTCCGAGCAGAGGCCTAGACATAGGTTGGTTTTCAAAAAGTTTTAAGCAAAGCAATGCACTGCTGTGGTCGGGGGCAGCAGGAAAACATATTTTAGACACCTGAAAGAAAGAGCTGCATTACCCAAAAAAACCCTGAATGTAATCTTCTAACCACAGAGAATATGTTTAAGGTAAGAAGTAGCATGTGGTTACAGCCTCTTCCACAGAGAGGAAGACGAGTACGGCACCGCTGATCAGCCAATAAGCTGAGTCTAGTGACCGGGGAGCAGGGAGGGTATTGATGGAGGGCTGCCAACCAGAGTTTGAGATGCAGCGCCTGTGATTGGTGACCACACAGGCTCTGGTGTATGACCACAGTCACACACCAGATACCTGCTGTACGACTGTGCCCTCCTGATTGTATCCATGTCCGCTCTGCCTTTCAAACCGGCTGGCTCTGACTCACAGCCAAGTGGTTATCGATCCGTACAGGAACCAGACCCGCGCGTTCGGGGAATAGCCTGTGCAGCCGTGCATCTGAAGACACGGCATGTTTGTTGTTCCACCGGCTCCCTCGCGGCCGCTGACGGCTAAATGCTGATTCCTGACTCGAGCGACGAGTCGATGACAGGTCATCGGAGGTTAGCGTTGCTTAAATTTGGCGCAGTTGGAGTTCCTAAAGTTGCCACGGACAAATTTAAACGTGTAGATCATGAAGATAGGAGAATATGCCCACACAGCCTGAGAAAAGGCCCTGAGCCAGATCGTACCAGCAAGCAGGATGAGCCCACTGCTGACTGAGGGAGATTTCACAGGGGCTGGAATGAGAAGAGGTGTGTGTGTGTGTGTGTGTATCAATCCGCTTGGTGTCTAGGAGAGAGGGGGGTGGGTGATGTATGCCGTTTCTTATGGATGCGTTTAACGCATCTCACTTTTTAATTTGCCAATTACACAGCAAGCAGGAACCCAAAGTGTGGGCCATGTTTTATTAATGTGCCATTGAGCGCACGGGTGGTAGCTGGCAGACGGGTGGGGGGGCAGGTGGGAGGATGGGGGGTTGAGTGTAACCCCTCCCCCCTCCAGTCTGGGATTGGCCTAATTGGCACTATGATATTTTACTTTTGTTTAACAGCGAGAGGTGAGGTGTTTCTTCCACTCGCACACATCCCTCGGCTCACATGTCGGGTTTCAGGAAATGGAAAACGAGTCGGCGTCAAAGCACGACATTCAGAAGACGGTAAACCGGGTTTTCACCCTCACATTCATTTGTACCGTTGACTTCTGTTAATGATCACACACGTGGGGATTTTTAATACTCATAATTTCAGTTGTCTGCCTCTGTATGAAAACGGTCTTTTGGCAGCGACTCATTTCAGATTCAGATCCCAAAGATGAGGCAGACCGAACTGGAGAAGCTCAACGGTCTCGACAGCGATCGCTCTGCTCAAGTCGGAGGGACTCCATTTAAATCAATATTTCCTCAGGTGTGTTGCTCATATTCTTGATCATGTCTCCTGTTAGGATACATACCGTCACTGTTGTTGTTATGGTCACATTTTAACGTGTTAACGTCATGCACAATGAGTCGTATCCTATTCAATTCTAAAAACTACCGATTGAAAGAAGCAAAAGATACAAATATTAAATTGTAAATGCTTCATTATTTGGTCATACACCCTCCCAATGTAAAGAAATAACAGGCCACTTGATAATGAACACAGGTAGAGAACTCAAACCGATGGCTGATGACTTTTTGCAAGCGTTCGGCGTCATTATTACAAGTGATTCATTTCTTGGACCGCCACAGGTTCACGTTACCCGCACGCCTCTGCACAGACGTGCAGGAAGCGGCGTCGTGCCGCCTCTCTCCGCCGCCGGTCGGGTATCAGCCTTCGCACAATGCCTGCGAAGTGCGAGCTCGCCATTTCTATGGGGTGGCAGCTTGCTTGGCAGATCTGGCCGGCTCATTGGCACGACCCCGAGGCAACACGGGGGGAGTGTTTGTTCTGTGTTGCTGTTGGACTAAGATAAAGCGGAGCGGGCCTTTATGACAAGCACACACACACACACACACACACACACACAGAGACGGGCGCGTGATGACACATGCTATTTACAGGCTTACAGCGCTGTGGATGCTGGCTTATATCAGAGTTGGGCTTTTTGTTTGAGGTGGCTTGTGGTTTAAAGTCACCTCCGTCAAACCTAAATAGAGCTTACATCCTCAATCAGGACAAATACATTCTGTGTAGAGTTACAACCACACAAGATCTGAGCTCCGCCTTTTGGCATTTGGGCCACACACACACACACACACACACACACACACACAGCCTTTGTGATATCAAGACCAGACATCTTTGATAAAGATACCGGTTTGTTCGACTGTCTCTGTTCCTAAATGTCTCATAATGCCTGAGGAGAGAGAGCAGACGCAGACGTGTGATGAAATATGTTTTTTTGGGGGAGCACAGAAGTGAGCATGAGATGACCATTTGGCTAAAGGAGTACCCAAAACATTTGGTATTAGTGACGGCCAAATGGCCCCGCATCCAAACTGGAAACCTCCCATGCCTTCTGTCATTTCCAACTGAATGGCATGATGCTGCAATAAATGGTGGAGAACACTGATTTGGAGATGTTCCTTGTCACAGATTTGAAATTGCCCCTTGATGATGTAGAGGTACAATCATGTTCAAAACGTCTCTCTCTGGTATTTGCGTTTTAATGCGGCGACGGATACGTTTTAAAAGGTGTTAGATCTGTGCATTCAGCTCACCTCCTTCTCTTTGAAAGGGGCCGCTGTCTCTGGGCTGCGCGGGAAAAACACCAGCACCAAAGTGATGCTGAGAGCCAGTAAGAATATGGGGATGATGCCTAACCTGGCAAGACACAAAACACACACACACACACAGTTAAAAAAACACAAAGAAGATACAGCAGGACTCCCACTGCGGTTATGCAGTAAGACGTGCAGTAAACGCAGGGTTTTCTGAGGATAATGTCATTTTCAAGTACCAATCAAAACAATGGCATTCTTTATTGAGTTTTTAAATAGTTGTTAACTTTCCAATCAAGTAAATGGCACCATGTTTCACCCCATTTAGACTGTACTGTAATTGCATCTTACACAAGTGCACAGTGTTTGGTGTCACAGTGCATTCTCGACAGAAACGAACCGACGTTAATAGTGCCTGCGTCTGTTGGAGTCTCTGCACAAGTACTAATCAGCAGGGATGGGAAGGAACAGCCATCGATCAGTGGGTGAAGCCTAATTGTCTCATAGAATTTAAGGAAGCATCAGGAGAATAGTTACGTTTGCTGATCTATTGAGATAGACACATTTAGGTGGCAAAAAATATGACATTGGTGCAATCTTTCTGTGTGAAATGCAGGTTAAAGTGTAAAACATTCTATTCATTTCAGTTTATTTTGTACAGCCCAAAATCACACATTTGGCTTTTACGATTTATGCACATACGACATCCCTGTCTCAGGACCTCACTAACAAACATTACATTCTATAACAATTTTTTTTCTTCACAAATCGATTCATAAGAGCTAAATGCAGCTTCAATTACGTTATGAATCTGAATCCACTCTTCATTTTGACTACGGCTTTATTTCAGCTTTGAGCTTCTCGACATTCCGACATGTTTCCTCCCCTAAACACACCAAAGGGTTTAAGAAAGTATTGTAATAAACCTGTCATACATACGCCGAATTTCTGAGGAGACCTTACTAAAACCATATTTTAAGTTATTTTCGCTCCAGAAGATGAATGAATGAATATATGTAGTAGCAGCCATTTACACAATAAGATAAAATAAGATAAGAATAAAAACAACAGGGATGAAAGATATATAAGATATATGCAATAATAATAATACTAATAAAGATCAAAATAACAATAACAATGAAATAGCTGGATGAAAGAAAGAATAACAGAGTATTAATTTAGGAATTAAATTAAATTAACTTAAACAGTAGAAGTGCAAGAGTGCAAGTATGTATGTGCATATTAAGTGTGTGAAGTGTAAATAAAATAAAAATAACAACAACAACAAACAACAGGAGAGTGCAAAAATGCAAATAATGTATGTAATATGATATGTTAAGTGTGACGTGTAGATAACCATAAACATGTAATTACAGTGGTTAATCCACAGAGGATCTGGCAAGATGTGAGCTGTGGCCAACATGCAGACTGACATTAGTGGTGTGTGTGCGTGTGTGTGTGTGTGTGTGTGTGTGTGTGTGTGTGTGTGCGTGTGTGTGTGTGTGTGTGTGTGTGTGTGTGTGTGTTGTTCTCACTCACTTCGCAGACCCAGATGCTCTCAGCAGCATCATCCCAAACGCAAAACATAGAATCCAAACGATGGCAATGGCGAACACGCCCGTGCCGACTGCCATGTTCACGGTAACTGCCGCAAGTTAACCCGACACACAGATTTTACGACACAAGCAAAGTTGCTACGTTAGCTACATTAGCTCGCTTTAACTTCCACCGTAGTGTTACGGTGCATGTTAGCTAGCAGTCTGCTAGCTCTGCTAAATTGAGGACGACATGTTTAGTGACGAATGTACCGATGTTCGAGACATGTTCACTCTCTAAGAAAGACTGTTTGCTGCCCATTAACCGCTCATTTCTCAGTCAGTTCAATAGATTTAACATTATCCGCTTCGTCGCGTCTTCTACTTCCTGGTAACAGCACACTGGAGTTTGATTGGATACGCGAACTCAGGACGAGCCAATCACGTGCGTTGTTACTGAAAATCAGAACGCTGTCGAACAGGCTGCAGAAACTTCTTCGTCTGACTTTTTCTTTTTCTTTGTTTACCACACATACGATTCACATTTGTATTTCACTTTTATTCTGTGTACTTAAACGCAACATATCTTATTGATTCGAGGGGAAACTTGTTCTTTATCTCGAGAAGCGAGTTTCCCCCCTAATATAAATACGCTATTAGGTCCATCAGATCGTCATATGGATTAATAACAGCATAAATAAACTGCTTAAACCCGAATTTCTGTTCTTCTGACACCGAGTCAATTCTTCTGTGTGTTTTCATCTGGCAAGACGAAATCGATTGCCATGATTTTGGGTCTAAATAACACTATTATAACAGCAGCAGCCTCTGGTTCCCATCGTCCCACCTGTCTCTGTGGAGCATGCAGTTCCCAGTGCTGGCCGACAGGGGGCTGGCCAGATCCGCGGTCCAAAGGCGCGTGTGCGCTGCGCTCCAGTCCCGCACAAAGTGGCGCTGACTGGGACGAAAAAAAGAGAAGACATGTTGCCTTTGAGTGACCATCGAAAAAATCCATGCAAAAAGTGCAAAGAGTACAAAGTGAGCCATAAAGCAGACCAAGGCCTAATTTACACCAAACTGCACGTGGGATTTGGTGTTCTCGCTGTTTGCCTGAAACTCCCTCAGAAGATTTAGACCTTCCACTCCTCGTAATCTCAACACAATCCGGCAGATTAAAGAAGGTCCGACTGGAGAGAGCAAGTAGCAATGCAGGTATTATTCTCTGATTCTTATTGACACAGAGGAACCTCGTGGGCAGGGTCTTTAATTTCTCTTTCAGCTATTAAGTCATTGGTAAACCTGGATATAGGGCCGAAAATAAGCAAATAAAGGACATGAAATAATAAAACCATATTACATTTCAATGAATACATTTAAATAATCAACTTTTATTACAGTTTTTACAAATAAATTAATTGCATCCATCCATTCAGCTCTGGTGACTATGCATCAGTCTGTTAACAGGCCAGAATGAGTGGATTCATTGCAAAAGGAACAATGTATTCACAGTGTTTCTGGCAACAAATGAGACCAAACTCTGAATCTCTCATTCTAGGCTAAAGTAATCTTTTCCTCTCCGTCACACCATGAGTCACATTCTACTCTTTTCCCACCAGAGATAACTCATTCAATAAAATGATATATATGGCACTTTAATATATATATGTATATATATATACATATTTATGTGTGTATATATACATATATATATATATATATATATATATATATATATATATATATATATATATATATATATATATATATATACACTTATATATGTATATATATATATACATATATACATATATTTAAAGTGCCATATCATTGTATTGAGTCATTCCAATAGGTTTGACTCGTGTGTGTGTGTGTGTGTGTGTGTGTGTGTGTGTGTGTGTGTGTGTGTGTGTGTATACATAATATTGGGGAGGAAGGGGAGAAAAGTTATAGTCAAAATAGAACACATCAGACATGTCTTGTGTATTCGTGGTTGATGTTGAAAATGCTGGTTATTGACTGTCAATCTGTAACTTGTCCTTCAAGCTGATCAGGAAAAACAAAAACAAATAGCACAGACATATTTAAATGTTTTACATTGCGGTGCTTCATCACCAATATCCGCCCTTACCGTTCTCGCGAAGCCCCACGCGTGATTGCCGTATTTCCCACGGACACTGGAAGGCATCAGCAGCCCGGTGTTGGGAGAAAAAAAAACGGGGAGCGGAGATGGAGGTGGGAGGGGCCAGGCGCGGCTGACGTCATCGGCTGTGTGGAGGAGTATAGGCTGTGCTGTCAGCCCAGTGTCAGTCTGATGAAGATTGGCATGCAGGTAAGCTGTCATTCATTTTCAATGTCAGTGCATGGGAGCAGGGCTTTACCACTTCAGCGTCCTTTTCCCCCTTCCTCCCCCTCCCCTCCCCCCTTCATTACAAAAGGCAGGACATTATTCATACAGTCAGACAGCCAGCCTGGCCAGAGAGAGAGAGAGTAAGAGAGAGAGAGAGAGAGGGAGAGAGAGAGAGAGAGGGAGGGAAAGAAAGAAAGAGAGAGAGAGAGTCAGGGAGGGAGAGAGAGGGAGGGAGGGAGTAGAGGAGGGGGAGAAAAAAGAGAGAGGGAAAACAGAGGAGATGCATTTTTGTGCTGGACTGAGAGACCAGTGGATTTTTTTTTCTTCTTTTCTTTTGCTTGATGCGGCGTTTGGATTTAAAAAAACAAAAAAAAAATGAAATGAGAAATGTGTCGGTAATGTTTGTGCTGCAGACGTCCTTGTACCTAGGAGGTGTTGCGTTAGGCGGCGGAAGCTTTTAATTGGGGAAAGGTTGTGATTTGGAGAATATAGTGACCGGGAGGACGGAATGAGCGCATGTATCTGCGGGAAACGGGCATTTTATTTCGGCTTTGTCGACCGGCTAAAGCGGGCTGCTGCGTCCTGATGTGCACGTTTACAGTGAACGTCTCTCGGTGTAAATCTAAAAAAAAAAGAGGAAAAGAATAGAAAAGAAAAACACTCGTATTGTTTGGTCTTTCTACTGCCACTGCCGGTTTTTTAACGTTGAAGTTCCGTGGTGTGTTTTATTCCAGTGAAATGCTTTTATTTTTGAATGGCACGACTGGCGTGTTTGTCAAGAGAGAAAAAAGGATTTTCAAAGTAAAATGACTTGCACTCAGATTTGATCCAAGTTACTACGGCAGTATTCTTTGTTCATAATAAATTGTATTGTAGACATTAGTGCCTGTTTTTGTGTGTGTGTGTGTGTGTGTGTGAGAGAGAGAGAGAGAGAGAGAGAGAGAGAGTGTGTGTGTGTGAGAGAGAGAGAGTGTGTACTCTGTGTGTGCGTGGCTGTGCTTGTTTGTTTATCACAAAAACAAACAAATTACTACAGCATATGTCAAACTGAAGAATATATATATTTATATATATTCTACATATATATATGTGCTATTACCATTATTTGCAAATGTCTTGTTTTGAGTCAGTGATTTAACTAGCTTGCGATTTGTGAATATATTGTTTTTTAAATGCTGAACTTGTGGCAGCCGTCAGTTTTCATTTACTCTCTGCACTTCACGAACAGCATTGCAACAAAACTAGTTATTTCACTATTAAGCTAATGTCTTGCATTTATTCCGGAAAGAAATGTAAAGCAAACTCCCGTCCTCACTCGTCTGCATTGGGAAAGGCCAAACTCTCTCTCTCTCGCTCTGTGAATACATCTGTGACTGAAGTGTTCAACGCTCCGCTCTCAGCATCTCCTAATGTTTACCCCCGGCTCTCCCTGCCCCGCAGACCCCTCTGCACTGAACACTGGCCTTCTTTGTGTGCAGACTCACCCACTTTCTATTTCAGATGACCACTCTATTCCACAACTGCCACCAAATGACTATTTCACTCGGCTTCGGTTCCGTGTGATCGTCCCGGTAAAACAAAAGGCACCGTTTGCTGCGTTGGTCATTTTTTTTTACGAGTCCAGTCGACTCGCCTGTTACCGTCGCGTCCGGCTTTTGATCTCGACCCCCCACCCCCCTCGAATATCCCAAACGTGTACTTGTACAAACACAGATTGGGTGGAAAACAAGTTAATGTAAAGCTCAATGTATAACAGTGTCTTTGTTGTCGCCTGTCACAACGCCACAACTGGGAAGGCCCCTCTCGGCAAAGACATTAGCCTAATTAAATATGCCTGAACCATTTGTTTACTAATCATGTGCTTCCCTGAGAAATCACAAAGGCGATGCAGGCTCCTTTAGCGCCCCAGCAAACACTTGGGGCAGGTGGGGAGAGCTGGCCGTAGCGTCCCACGAGGAGCTCAACTCAAACCGCTGAAAGAAACCGCTTTAAAAAGACTTGTTGCTGTTGAAAGACCGAGAGATGATCATTATGCCCTGATTGTGCACCTTTTGTCAGTGTCTCAAAGTGGTACGCCCCAGCTGGGAATGGATCCTGATGGTGCACACACACACACACAGTCAGACACACGAGTCAAAGCGCATCACCGCTAATCACCCTCCGAGATGTTTGTTCTTTGTTGTGATGAACCCCGCGCGGCTCTACATATCGTCAGATAGGATTAATGCCAATTTAGTTTATCCCCCAAACCCCGCTGAGATCTTAATTGATGATTTGTGTCATTGGACAAGCAGCCCGGGGGCGAATGTGCTGCCGCGAAATACTCCGGCGCTATTTGCATATTCTCATTCCTACTATATGGGCAAATTACATGATGAGGTGTGATGCTGTGCATTCCTGCAGCTTTTGGGGGGATAATCGCTAATAAAGTGATTCAGTCACACTAAATGAAGGAAGTAAACAGAGCGAGGAGAGCATATGTTACAAACCAATTTAAGCATTTATGTATGGCCATAAAGCAATCGAGGAAATTAAACCACGAAGCAAATGTCTTGTCACTTCCTTTTTCGCCTTTGCCTGTAATTCCAGCCTGAACGCTGCAGAAGAAACCCGGACATTATTCTTGAGAAGATCTGGAGTCTTTTTTTTCTTTTTCTTTTAAGGGTCTCAAAAGGCTCCCAGGCTCTCACTTTGCGAGATTCCTTTCCTCAGCGATCCGATTGTGAGACGTCTAATTTGTTTTGTAGGGCCTCACTCTCTTAAATCAGGCAGGAAAAAAAAAAAAAAAAGCCAGAGGATGTTCAGAATTATTCATAAGGCCTTTTAGTCTGCCGGGTATCCTCGGCGGAGTGCATCTAGGTCCTGTTCCGGGCCCGTGGGCAATGTGATGTAGGCTAGTTTCTCTCATGTTCAGTCGAGCAGCAATCTTTAAGACAATTGTGTTGTGTTGCATGTTCGGGGGCCGTGTCTGGGGCCCCCCCACAGGTCATGCCCACTAAGCCCGCTTGATCCCCATTGCTCTCAAGAGGAGACGGAGGCCTGTTTATACCGGCAGACGGCTCAGCTTAAAGACGGCCCCTGCATGCTTACCCTTGCTCATTCCGCAGCCAGTGCTGCGTTGGCATGGCTCTAAGTAAGCCACCAGGGAGCGGGGTCGGAGAGAGAGATGGATCGGCTTGATTTATGCTCCGAGAGGAGCAGCAGGCAAATTTAATGATCCTCCGTGCTGTCAACATCACGGAGCTTTGTTCCTGGAAGGACATAGAGATGTCATGGAAATACGTGCGGTTGGAAAACTGCAGTCAGGCGGCGGTTGTTATACAATCAGCAGAGCATTTACAAAATAAATGTCCCCACGTTTCAAGCCGATTACTGAGCTGCAGCGACTCGTTGATTAGCCGTCAACTTTTTAAATGAATCGATAAACTGGTTTTAGAATTTAGGAAGAAACAGTCACATGTGAATGTTTCCTGGTTTCTTTCCCTGTCTGACGATAAACTGAATATCTTGGACACAACAAATTCCAAAGTAATTGTTAGTTGCAGCCCTACAGATCTAAATAAACCAACACTGCAATTTGGTTTTCATTAGTTCGTTTCAGATTATTTCTTTATCAACTAGCTAATAAAACTCATGGCGGCATTTTTTGTGGGTTTCATCCTCAAATTGTCACCTGACCCACAGGACATGCATGCAGGTTGGGGCTTTTGATCAATATCGAGATCACAATTATTCATCGATTTTTAGTGACAAACTATTTGTATCGCACTTTCACATTTACATGAATAGAGCACTGCTTCCTTGTGATAATTCGACTTAAAATGAGGTTCTTCTTCACCTCAATCCTGTGCATTTTCAGCAGACGGGCAAAAAAAATCGTGACTGCAGCCGCAGCGTTCAGAAAGTGTCTTACCAAAAAAGCGAAGCCACCGATTGAGCGTTCAGTGGCGCTTTTTAAACATCATTATCACCGTCGGTAAATCCACTCGCAGAACCTTGACACTCGATGAATCGCGTGACGTCAGCGACGTGCCAAACAGTGAGCGACGCGTTCCTCCCTTTCCTTCTTAACCACGACTGCTAACCACTACAAGATAACGAATCCCATCTTCTGTCGCTTTAACACATAATTACAACGGCACGTCGTGTCGTAATGGCTTTGCTCTCATCACGACGTACTGGGCTGTAAAATGAATCTCGGTCTTCACGTGAGTCACTGATTGATTGAGCTCGGCACATTTGAATCAATTTGGCCTGCAGACAGTCAAACAAACGGCCTGGAAAGCCTCCTCTCCACACAGTAATGTGCGATGTGTGCATGAACAGTGAACGCCACAGCATGGAAGAAGTCATACAAAGGCTTTAGTCATTAGGTAATGATTTTAGCATCAGTCCTCTGATTGCATTCCTTTTCTTTCCAGGCGGAAGGAAATGAAAACCCAGCAGGGACACATTCCATAAACTAAGTCAAAGTCATGGCATAGAACGGAGGAGCCCAATACAGGATGCACACACAGATAGTGTTTACTGTGGCTGAAATATCAAAGGCGTGTAAGAAGTCGCCTGTTTCCACCCTCTGATGTCTTCAGTGTTCACAGTGTTAGAATACATTGCTTTTGATGTCATTATTTTGGCATTAAAAACAATTAAAACCTATATTTTTAGACATCAGCGGTATTATTCAAGGATCAAGCACAAAATCAAATTAGCGACAGCTTATTATATATTCTGCATTTAAGGACCTCTAACAAGACTGTGAACCTCATTGTGCTGCTGGTTCTTATCTCTGGTGGAATGTAGATAATCCTAATAAATGAGCAGAGCTTCACACAGAGAAATATGAAGCCTGCCAGTAAATCCTGAATTTATTATATTTGAGAGTCCTGGTAACAGCTGAGCTGGGTGAGGTTCAAAATATTTGATTTGAATTCAACAGCAGATCATAGCAGAGAAAATCCCACCAAGTGCTGTGTGGCTGCATATTTGTGCTTCCCTCCAGAATGAATAAATGCATGGGCCAGAATGGGGTCACAGCTGATAATCTAAATCTGTAATTCTCTTTAAAACTTAGTTTTGAGTGGAATGGCAAACACACGTTTATGATACTTACGCGTTCTGTTCAGCGAGAGCATCTTCGCTAATGAACGCCACTTTTGTGATTTTTGAAGCTTGATTATAATCAGCAGAAGTCAAAAGCTAACGTTGTAAATGAACTGCATCACGGTCACATGACTTCACTAAGCTAAAGGAGGACGAGTGTTTTAGTGAGGACGCTCAGTCGTCTCATTTAGACTTTTTAAAAACATGTATGAACCCCTACACTCACCAGACGTGTTTTACATCGTAGAACAAACGTTAAAATCTCTGTCCTTCTCTTGCAGCTTGATACCTTTAAACAACATTGCTATTGTACAATTTGTATTTCTTTCTGTATTTGTAATTGTTTAGCTTGATGACATTAAATATGACATTTGAAGTATCATTCCAAAAACCTCAATCAAAGCTTGACTGTGGGGAAAAAAAGACATTTGGTACAGCCAGATCAAATACACAGGACTTTCACCCAGGAGACTGCTGTTAAGGTCCTGTGTGAAACAAAATAAATCAAACGTTGACTTGTTTAGTCACATCACTCGTTCATCTCTTGAATTGTTTGTCAAGTTAACGTCAACTGAGACCGTATCCTCACTCTTAGTGGGTTTGTTGCCCAAGCCCAACTTCCTGTGAAGATTCTCTTTTATTTTGAAAAGACAACATGTAACGAGTGGGAACTGATTCAAGAGAGGAACCTGGAGCCTCATAGTGGGAAGAGTGGGACCACTGAACAGGCCTGGTATCGACCAATCGGGAGAGAGAGTGGCATATGCAGATAAACGGGGGCCTTTTTACACACGTTAAGGATACAGACCTGGCTGAACAGGCAAGTGTTCAGGTGATTTTGACAGGGTGAAGAAATTCCAGATGGGTTTTAACATTGAAGAGAGGAACCACCTGACCAAAGAACAAGTTCATAGCTCCATTATTTATAATTTTAATCATGTTTTATTGATGATTCCCACATTTTTCACCCGATGCTGAGCCTTTTTTTTAAGGGTGATACCTGTTTTGGGTTTCATGAGAAGTTCTATAGGGTAAAATAAAAGAAGAGTACTTCAGTTTGCCTTGTATTTTTGTGATCTCGGGTTAAACTCTTTAAAAGCGGTCTCAGACGGCAGGTTCAGTCCCAGCTGTTTTTTGGGGCACTGCTGGCTGCCGGTCATCCTCCGGGAGTCCGACCCGAGCTGCAGACGCTCAGACGAGCGGCTAACTCATGCTCCTGATGTGCTCCTGCCTCTCTGGCCACCTCCTGACGTGGTGCAGCTGTTTGACCACACAGAGCTGCAGCGGGACACGTCGAGGAGATGGTAGAAGGCCTTTTTGAACCCCCCGCCCCTTTGATTATCGGCAGAGCGGGCCGTTAAAGTGTGCTGCACTTTGAATGGAAATGCGACAGCGCGGAAGTTGTGACCTCCAAAGGGCTATTTACTGGAACACGGCTCCGTCATTCAGAATCCTCTCCACAGATATTATTCAAGTGTTTTGCTCTTTCGTGCCACTCACATCTCATCTGAATGTCTCAGCTTATTGCACTGCAGGACACAATTGATCTGAAGGACAATATTTTCGCTCGCTCTATAGCCGCCTCTTTATTTTGGCGTGGGGCTTTGAGCAGAAGCGTCTCTCGTGTACTCGCTGTTATCCTCCGAGTGGTCTTTGCAGATGCTGGTGAATCACTTGTTAGTGAGAGAGGACAGCTTAGGAGCTGCAAAATGACTTCCTCTCTGTCCCCGGCTATAAAAGCATGACTTTATGACAGCACAGGCCTCAGTCAGGGCATTTTTCTGTGGGAAGGCTTCATCTTTTATGGCGTTTCATAAGACTTGTCGCTCTTCAGATATTTAAGGGAGGACAAAACTGTTTTATTCCTGTATCATATTTCATTCAGGCTTTTGGCGTCTCAGTGCGGCTGCCTTGTCGATTGTCGCCTCACGTCGGAGCCCAAATGGCCTCTTCTGCAATGCAAGAGTCCTTCTGTTTAGCCAGCGGCTTTGAGCGTCACATAACAAGTCACTTTTAATGAATATGGCACAACTATATGGTTCTCAACCACATTTGAATGTTTTGAGAGAAATGGACCCCAATAACCGTTTTCAACCCGACGGATGAGGACATGTTTTTAATAATGAAGGAATCTGCCAAATCTCTAAACGTTGTAACCCGAATGCAAAGTGCATTTTATTAGCTTTACAACACAGCCTTGAGAGTCATATCCACTCCCAGAGAGCATGATTCATAGTTTTTATGGTTATGTTTGGGCAACAAAAGCACTCGTGAGGTTAGGTCACGATCATGCCGTTGGTTTCATGAGACAGGAAGTGTTTCCTTTATCAGCATTTAATTACAATCTTTCAGTAACTTTAACACACAGCAGGTCCAATGCCACGTCGGGTCAGTAACATCTTACTTTACTGATCAGAGAATGAAACAGAGCTGACATGGAGCAGCTCTTAGTGAGCCATCTCGCTCCCCCTCCTCTCTGCACATGCTCGGCAGCGCTCTGGAGGATGTGGGCAACACGCCAACTGCTATTTAGTTGTTGTTTTCAAACATGTCAATTCACTTTAGTCTTTGCTGGGATTTGAGAACCGCTAATGAACCAAACTATTTGTACAGGGGCAGATCTTTCACCCACTTCATGGAGTGAAAAGAAGCACATACACACACACACACACGCACACACACACACACACGGACAGGACTCTGATCTGGGGTGTCACTCCATCGCTCTGTTCCCTGCTCTCTACATCGTGGCAGAAAGCGTTCCAACGTGATTATGATGTATATAAAAAGTCCTCTCTGGCTCTCCTGCACATCAGCTGTCCGTCTGAGGCAGCGGTCGCCTCCCCCCTCTTCTCACTCCATTACATTCTGAACATTACGACTCTGCTGAGCGTGTAAGGAAACACGGGTGCCACTGACATTAACCTCCAGTTTGAAGCCACAGAGCAGGCGGCGGCGGCGGCGGCGGCGGCGGCGGCGGCGGCGGCGGCGGGCTGATGCTTCGTTTTAGTCTCTTTGTTCACATTCATGATCCGTCACTTCCTGTTCTGAAAGGACTGCGGGAGCGACACCTCCATGGAGACTTTCCTTCCAGGAACGCGTTCCCAGTTCTGGTGCGAGTTTGAAAATCTGGCAGTGTTGTTTTGTCTTCTGGACAACAACTCGGCGCTGTGTTTGCCTGGTGTCAGAGCGCCGTGTTGGGCCCGGAGCGCCGGCTCTGCAAGCAATCAGGGGAGAACCGCACCGGTCCGGGACGGGGACGGGGACGGGACCGGCTAATGGCTGACAGAGGCTTCCGGAGCAGCGTGAACATGACGTGCGTGTGACTCCTGAGTCAGATAAATGTGCTTTTAGTTAGCCAGTCAGACATCCTCCTTCAGATGACGATGTCTGTTTCTATTGTATTAATCATGCCCCCGCAGCAGGGAATCTTCAAGTGTGCTCTAAGAAAGCCGTGAGTCATTTCTGTCCCTCACTTCCAGCACATTGAACCCGGTCAAAAGTTAGATTGATAAGTCAAAAAAAATGGCGCGTGTGTGAGGAGCCTCGTGGGCAATTATCCTAACAGCCTGTGAACCAACCTGTGCAGAAAGCACCTTACTTTTCGCGCGTAAATCAAGACACTATTCCTTAAACACGATCACGGAGCGCAGACATGATCCCACATGTTAATTGCGGCACTGTGAACTGAAAGAAAGACTGAACGCCCCCCCCCCCCCCCCCCCCCTCCACCCCCCCATTTTTTTTCTCGAACCAAGACTTCTTTCCACTACAAAGAATAATTACTTTTCCCAACTCCCGCTCCATAATTGGTTACTACTCTTTTATCTTATCTGTGTGCGCATAATTATCACAGTCATCATATTAGATTATTTCATGCATAATAAATGAACTCAAACTGTGTGCGGGGTAATTAGCATGTTAGGAGATGTGCCGCGATAAGAGCCTCGCTCTCTCCCGAAAAAGATCGCATTGTTCAAGACGTTCCTGAAAAGTGAGTGATTCAGGAAGAAATGGGATGTTTTATCATCAATTTTTAAGTGTCTTCAGAAATCCACAGACTGGTCATATTGCTCTTTATTTTGTGGCGTGTGGATCTGTTTCAGAGGAACTCGCCATTGCAAAGAAAAGCTCCTTGTAATGCCGTGGAGCAGACAGGAGTGTATTTGCAGAAGACATAACAAGACAGAGGAGCATAATGGAGACTATTGTGAAAAGACAGACCGATATGCTATTTGACTTTGGCAGCTGTCTGCTGCATAGATCTGGCCCAATCTAAATGACAGATGTGGAGGTTTCAGTCATAAGTACGATACTTTGAAGGGTCCCCTTCAATTTCTGTGCAACTTTTACACTTTACATTTCCAGGTTGTCCTCACATGTGGTTGAAGGTTCCATAATATTATGGAAATGCACAATAACTCCAGGCGCGAGCCATTTCTTTTATTGCGAACAAAGTTCAGTCAGAGGTTGATTTGAACCATTTGAAGGCAGACCGGACCTAATATGGCCACGACTGACCGACGGCAGCAGCTCTTCCAATTGCAGTGAGGTAAACCTGCTTTTCCACTTTTTTAATGCAGTGCCCTGCCTGGAAACATCTCAGGAGTTATTTAATGAGGGGAGCCAATCAGGACCGAGTCCAGTTGCGATGCCTTGCCTGGAGTCAGTCTGAACTGCCTATAAAGACACAGGGATTTTTTGAAAAATGCAATAACTTCAGATTTTACCACCCAATTAAAGTCCAATTTTCACAGTGTATTAAACCCCAGTGGAGAGCGATGTATATAAATGGAGGGGAGCCGCAGCGATGTAGAAGTCCTGCTCCGCATGTCCGCAGTTTCATTTAAAAGGCCTTTCAAAAGGTGCATGTTTAACTTGAGCAAACCTGCAGCCACCCAGATTCAAAATAATGTTAATGCGTCCTGAAGATGTGTCCATAAATCAGCCTCTCAGATTGTAAAAAAAAAAAAAAGAGTTTGCTCGCGCTGCCGCAGCAGCACCTTGGATTGCTCGCTGTCTTTTCACCACTAAATAACAGGAACAGCGTCTTTGACGCCAAACGCTTCAGTTGCAGTTTGTGTTTTACGGGCGGTTGGCTCAGGTTTGCGAAAAGGTGTCGCTGCCAAAAAAGCTGCAGGGCCAAAAAAACTGACATAATGAGCTATTTGGAGTCTTTTTTTTCCAATTCAGCGAGCTGTTCAGGGGGGATACATTCATATTCAGAATGTGATTACAGACATGTTTTGGGGAAAGTTTTTTTATACCAGTTTATACAATTCAATTCAATGGGATTTCAATGCAATTATCAATAAACGGCACCAGCGCACAGTCAGATGGAGATGTTTCACAGAAAGTTTGGGGGAAGTTTTGTTTAGTCGACTGAAAGGTAAAAGATCTCCACCACAAAGACGTCTGACGCAGAGTCAGCCCCAATGAGTCTCCACAGATACCCGAGTTATTCATAGAACCCACACAATTTCTAAATAGGGCTCATATCAGCATCGTGATATGAGATTAGACATTGTATTAAGCTACAGTGTCTTTTCCTGGTTTCAGAGGCTGCATAACAGCACAGGGACGAACTTATGCTGCTATCGTATTTTTGTGCCTTATTTTATGTAATACTCTGATTATACTTTTTGCATTATTTTGTTTACTTAAGTTTATTGTAATTATGTGTGTTAGGAGGACCCAGCAAAACAAGCTTTTCATTGTACAGAGTAACTCTGTTATCTGTGCATATGACAGTAAAAATATCTTGAATCTTATCTCAACTATATATGTTAATGTGTCATTATAGCCACATTCATGATGATTGTTTATCATAAATACTAGTCAACCCCCACCCCAAAGAAATGATCTTGCTCGGCCCTGAAATAGAAAATTAATTAATTCATCCCAAAAAATAAGTCTTCAGCCAAAAAGGTGACAAAGCCTCTCCGAGGACTTCATAACAGAGTTTAGAAGACTTGAATTATCAAAATAAAAAACGATAAATTTGACCAAAAAGGTAAAAGATGACACGCAGTGACTCAGTGAACACGTGCAGTAACGTCTTCGAGCTGAAAGGGAGTTCTAAACAGCTGCAGAGTCCCAGTGTGTGTGTGTGTGTGTGTGTGTGTGTGTGTGTGTGTGGCGGCTCGGCGGCGCTGCGGTGTCGTCATGGCGAGGAGAGGAAGCCCCGCCCCCCTCGCTCAAGGTCTCACACCGCCCCGTGGTATGTCCGTGCCCGTCTAAATGGCCGTTGATAGCGCTGATTGCGGGTCGGATTTGTTTGTTTAGCTCTGGAGGGGGGAAGCTGTTCGGGGGGTCAGACTCGTCGGGAAATCTTCCAAAGTAGACGGTCAAACGCTGACACGGAAAAGGCAGTGAGGCTCATGCCTGTAGGGAGACTGAGGGCCGTGGACACAGTGCTTGTGTTCTGATGCAACTGCTGCCTTTCTTTCTGTGCAATGAAATACATGAACCCCGAGGGTGAAAGCAACCGCGACTGTCTTTAAATCCAGTTCAGGTCTGAATGAGGCCTTGAGCAGGTCGGGGAAACACGGTGGGGACACGGATGATTTATGTTGTTCATTTTAAATCTCAATGCTAACGAAAAAAGCTAATCCCCAACAAAGTTGCTGTACTTCTTTAACAGATAGAGGTCAACAGGGAGGCGTGGAGACGCCTCTCTGAGAGGAGTGAGAGGAGAGTAGCAGGGTTCTGTCAGGCGGACTATGAAGGTGAGACGCGCACGGCAAGAGACCAGGGATGACGACGCCCACTTCAAAACAGGCCATATGTGTGTGTGTGTGTGTGTGTGTGTGTGTCAGAGAGAGAGAGAGGGAGTGTGTGAGTGTACGAGGAAATTGATTTGAGGATGTGTGAGTTTTCCCTTCTTTTCCAAACGCTGTGTGTCTGTGTGTCTGTGTGTTTGTGTGTTTGTGTGTTTGTGTGTTTGTGTGAGTCCTTCAGTCTCTCTCCGTCTCAGTGAACCGACACACTGCCGTCCCGCTCTCCCCCCGTGGTCAGTGGCATTCATAAAGCGCCACAGACATTTAGTACAGATGGCAGAGCACCTTAAATTTAAAGACACTATTTTTCTGTTGGGGGGAACTGGACAGAAAGTACTTTGTATTTAAGTACCTGGAGATGGGGCTGAGGGGGGCCGTGAAACAAGCGGTGCATCTCTAATGGGAGGAAATGCACCGCGGAGACGGCAGAGAACACCTGAGCGCCGGTACGCTGCGCCGGCTCGGTCCACGGGGATATCCTGCAGTATTCTGAGCACCGTGTGCACACGGAGAAAACCACGGTGAAACGGTTAACTTTCTGCCTTTTCGGAGGGAAGAGTCGGGAGGAAAAACAACAAAGAAGGTTCGACGGTGACGGGGAATTCCGAGTTGTGCCTCGGCCGTCTGTGCCAAGTCTATTGTGTTTGTGTCTTCCCTGCTTCCCTGTCTGTTTCATGCCCAGACAATGAAAGGGTGTTTAGATTCACTGCACAAATAGCATATTAACATCTCAGAAGATCTACCTTTTATATAAATAATAAGATAGTGACTGGGAGACTGCATCTGTTTGAATTCATGTCACAAAGAGAACGAAGCTCCTTCAGCTTTCTAGAAAACCTTGATGCAGATTTTATATTTTCTGAAAGAAAGCAAAGGCCTTGGACTGTGTCCGAAATCCCTCCGCTTTCTCTCATTGGCTGTTCCCTCAACACCAACGGCCTTTAAAACAACACGTCTGTGTCTGTGGTCTGAGATAGTCGCACGTTTAGAAATAAACACGACCTCACCTTGCATCCGTCGAGTTCAAGATTTTCAGCATTTATTTTTCCCCGCATCCCTCCGTTGTTTGGCCACTCAGAGCCACCGTACCCGCAAACGTCATCAACCAAAATGGCGTCTGGTTAGATGATTCACTTGGCTCATTCGCCTCCCGGCACAAAGCTGTTCACGACAAACCAAGTCAAGAATGCTTTAATTTAGACATAAATGTGGCTGGTGACTGCAGAGCAGCTTGGAATCGTGATGATTGCAAAATAGAGAAAGTACGGAGGATTAGACACTAGTGATTAAACAGCAGCTTCTTGCTAATGGCATTCATTTGCACACGCAATTATAGATATGTATTATAGGCCTTATATAGCCAATAGCCAATTATTGCCTTATAGTTATATCGGCACTAATAATGTAGCTCCTTATTAATAACTAGATACTTGACTTAAATACTGTCAGACTTTCACCAAGGAGGCAGTTTACCGCGGTGTGATGGTTAAAATATGTAATGTATGTAATGACGATAACATAATTGCAGAATGCAGTCCTGGCAGGAACTATTAATCAACTGTAACCGGTTGTAAGGCTTTGGCTTAGCGAGTGAGGCGGAGCTGACTCCTGCCTCAAGGTGCTAATCGCTCATAATACGCTGACAGATGGATTTGTGCCTCAGCACATATTTGTTAAAATGCACATATTTGGGGTTTGTTAAGTCCTGCTTAATAAAATTATTTCCATCTCAAATGTGTGAGTGTTGCGCACAAAGCGAGATATTCAAAATACCGCCTCACACTTTCTGCGTTCTTTAATATTCTGCCGCCAGTTTGATCACTGCTACTAAACTAAACTGCCGTGTTTCCTGCTATCTCCAATTTTGAGTCCTTCAGTTTGCTGAAGGTTGTGTTTATTATGGTCGATATCTCGCTATGAAGGCAGTAATGATCGAGGATGATCAGCGTAATGTAATACTGAGTCCAGTCAGTCGGGAATAGACCGAACATGAATACACACATTTCTTTTGTTCCTCCATCGTGGCCTATATACGTATTCCACTGTTACTTCATGGAGGCCATGACTATGCCAGAAGGGGTAATTCATTTCTAACTTTCAATGCAAATCAATTCATACTAGGAAGATTCAAATGCCATTTTCTTCAGGGTGTTTCCCGAGGTATAGAGTGCAGCAGTGATGACATATTTTTGTAGGCCAACAGGAAGTTAGCGCCACACTGGTTCCCTCCGCAAAAAGCCACTGGGATGTTACCACTGGAATCATGAGATCTGTGGCAAACCAACGTTTATGATAATGAACAGCACTTTTATGAGTTTTGAAGCATAACATTGGGACACTAATGTCACTAACATATTTTATATTGTAGAGCCAAACGTTAAAATATCTTCAGCTTGTGTTAACCCCTGACATTCGTTCAGGCTTCTAACAGAAGCCCCATTCAAACCACACTGACTTCATTTGGAGGGAACCGGGAGTGTACACATGCTGACTCATTTCCAGGTTCTACTCGAGGTGCGTTTTGCACTGGAAACATGTCCTCATGACGGCTGCTGGTGTGATTAATGGGGGATTTGAACACAACGCCTGAGGCGGATGTGATTGTGATGACTTCAATTATCTGCATAGCCTCCACCATTCGGTTAGAAACAAGGGAGGATTCCACCATTCCTCCTGCCAGCTGATGTGAAGTGTGAAGACATCACATTTTCCTGCATATTTCATGACTACTGCATGAGTCAGTTTGAGACTTGGGCAGCAACGAGATCAGGGATGGACCCGAGTCAGAAGTTTTTGGATTGGAATCCAATTTGTCTTTTCAATATAAAGAGTCAACTAGGTTTTCTATTGTTTCATATAAATTATCTGGCAATCAAAACCTATTTGCTCGGGTTCCAGCGACGGTTTCAACCACGTAATTAAATGCGGCCCACCAAGGTTTCAAAAGGAACCGAAAATGTTTATACACTTCCCAGCGGGGTGGGTGGGGGGTCCAGGTCTGCCCGCCGGGTCGGTGTGGGGGGTTCCAAAACACATTATATTATATTTATGTTTAAGAAAGGAAAAATAAAGTCTGGTCTCACTTGATATCAAGATCATTTTGCCAGTGAAAACATGCACAGATTGAATGAAAAGTGACCTGGAAGAGATGGTGGGTTTGAGTCTTGTACCTTTATGCTGACATGACAGAAATGTGTCTCTTGAATGGAAAAGGACGGACCGTCACTCTCCCCATGCCTAGACACACTCCACATGTCACACAGTGTGAGTCGTGGCAGGAAGAAGCAGAGCCTCGAAACATCTTGTCTCAGCAAGTAATTCGGTCTTGCATTGAGTATTGTTTTGTAGAACACTGCAGTGATAGAATACATCCTGTTTCCATTGTAGCCATATTCCTAAATTCCAGTGCAATAATCTGCATACTAAGTGATCCCACTTACTTTATTGTCACTATAGTTAAGTCTGTCTGATTATTTGAGACAAAGCAAGATATGCAGAATGAGTTGCCAAGATGGATATTCTCCAGTCTGCATAGTTTTGTAATAATACAAAACTATGTATTGTTTTCAAATCTAATCTCATTTATACGGCCCCCTGAAGAACAATCGTGTCTTGAGCAACTGGGTAATTCTAGAAAAAGACATTGCTTTTGAGTTCATCACATTTTTTGCCGCCACAAGCCGAGAACATCTAGTCCCATTTTATTGGGGAGAAGGCAGACATCTCTAGGGCTCTAGAGATGATAAATAGCACTACGGTAACACGACACATCTGTGTTTGGGATGTTTGGGGTGAACTGTCGCTAATGCACCATAAACATATTGAACTCATCGATTTTAAAATGGGTAACAGTTTGAACTCAATGTTTAAAGCTTGCTGACTGGCTGGTGCTTCTGTTGCCAACAGGCATACTTTTTATGAGTTTGGCTGTAAAATGGTTGAAAGCTAATAATTCCAGCTAGCTAGCTAGTGCTACAGCATGGTTGCTAGATAATCATACTTTTCTTATCATTGGTTAGCTATTATGTTATTGTGTTTGATAATGGGTGTATTTACCTTCTCAGAAATCTAACATTACCGTTTATTGCATGTTGGGGCTTCTTCCTCCATATCAGTTGATATTATGTGGAGTAAGAGGAGTCCATATGAGTCTCATGTTAACAATAAAAACTCCTTTAAAAAAGAAAAAAGCACGGAGGTTTAGTTTTTACTGTCAACATGTTTGATCACGTTACCTCAGAACCGCTCTCACATTACAAGCCCTTTTGGTTTCCTCCCGCCAGTGAAATGATTTGGACGCTAGTCAAAGATTAGCAAAGCCGCTACAAGAATGAGTCGGGGGAGGCATGTGGAACACAATGTTGCACAAAGCAGCGTGCCGCGGTTTCAAACCGAACAAAACTACTCAGAAGCTTTGGACAGAGGGCTTGCTGAGGAACCGCCTAAAATACCACATCCTCGCATTAGCCTCTGTGCACGTGAAGGAGCACATTAGTGCAGGAGCCTCTCCAGAGCTTACACAGCACCGTCAGACGATGGACGCCACGCCATGCTCACCACCTACCTGTATTGGCTTTGGAAAATGGGCTGGAATATACAAAGTGTGTTTTGTATACACTTTTTTATATATATATATATATATATATATATATATATATATATATATATATATATATATATACAATATTGAAAATCATGTAGAGTATTAGCACATTAGCACATTTTAACTCCTCCTATGTATATCCTAATGAGACGGGTGTGTGTCCAGGGCAGGGTTTGGTCCGTGTGTGTGTGTGTGTGTGTGTGTGTGTGTGTGTGTGTGTGTGTGTGTGTGTGTGCGTGTGTGTGTCTAGGTCTTAGCTTTTTTATTTTTTCCCAAGAGAGCTACACACTGAGCACCAGCTTTTTCAGCTAGCGGCCGAGCTAAAGCTAACTTCCTTCACATTGCTTCGTCAGCCAGTGAAGGACGTTTTAATTAAAATACATTTTATTTGATGGCCGATGCTATTTAACATAGTTCCTAAACAGGGCATGAAACTGATGAAACAGAGAGCATGTTAATGCTCATTTGCTTTTCCCTTGTTGGGCTTTTACATGTGTAGTGTATTGTAATATATTAATATATCAGTTTGTGTTTGTTTTGAGAGAAAAACTTAACATACCTCTACTTTTTCCTTTTATTTATGCTCCATCTAAAATGAAACTGATGAGTGGCACACAGTTTGCTGTTTATAATTTTAACTTGTCCTCAGTTGGGACGTTCAGTGTAATTTAAAATATATGAATACATCATATTTAATTTAATCATACATATACTGCATAGATATTCAGCATATGAATTAATGTTTTTTTTATTACTATGTCTTTTGTTTGCACTTTACCAATAAAGGATTATCTTATCTTATCTTATATATATTTTAGTAATAGCTAAAACATTTAGCCGACAAGCTAACAGAAGTTAAGTTAGCTAGCTAACAAGATAATAGACGAATAGAGGTAAGGAAAATGAACTAAACTAGTTTTTATTCCTATTTTATTAAGTGTTTTGAGATGAAGAAAATATAATATATCTTAACTTTTCCTTTTACACTTATTAAACATGTTGCGTGAAGCAGCCGAAAGCTGTACATATTATTTGCAGCCTAATTGACGTCAACAAGGCAGAGCAGTCTCTGTACGAGCAACACAGTGTGACTGAGTCCCCGCAAACAACTCAGGACAAAACACTTCCATGTTCCGGGCTGTACCTTTATTCTCTTTAAGTCTGTGATTCCTTTTTGCACATCATTAGCCTCCATTTGGATAATCTCTTTTTATCCCGCCAGTCTGCAGCAATGTTGTTTTCTCTCTTCTTGATGCAGCTCGATTCATTAAATAGAGGAATCCACTGGTGGCACCGAGGATTGGAACTCCAAAGCCCAGACTGGAGGAAATTAGACTGGCCTCTTTTTTTGTTTGCTCTATCCATCCTGACTCATCACGACTTGAGTATTTTTAGCAGTGGATTCCTGTTTGTCTCCCCCCCCCAACTGTTCTCAAGAGGCTATCATATTCTGTGAGACAAGGAGGAATGATCAATGTCAAATATCAGCCGAGGGTTGATTAAAGGGAAAGACACAAAGTTCGGGCTGTAAGTTGGACGCGCTGCAGCTGGATAGAGTGCTCGCATTAGTGTCGACTCAACGTGAGTGTTTAGTCTGGCTCAGCTGTCTGTATCAGCTGCATGCTCGTTAAATGTTGGGCTTAAACCCGCGCTGACACCGCTCCGGCTCCGGTTACTCCCGTGGGGAATACCTGCCATTGTCGTTGTGAGCCCTCGTAATTCCCCCAGAATTAGCCTCGAACGGTTGAAGTTGGTCCAGCCGGATGAAAGATGCAAGAACCGCGAGCGTCGTCACTTCCACCGCATCTGAGGGCCTCTGATCGAGACGGGATTATGTTATGCTGCATGTGAACCTCAAGCATAGCTGAGGTTGGGTCATCGTTGTCGGGTACATTAGTGTACACACACACACACACACAGACACACACACACTCCATACTGTCTGACTGTTAAAGGTGGCCAAGTGACCCGGTATCCTGTTTGTCAGGAGAACAGAAACATTTGATGGTCGCACATCCTGCCGGTCAGTGATCTGCGGCACATACAGCTGCCGGGCATCAGGATTTATTTAGCTTCTATTGTATGAGCTTGGAAACAATCACACTCTGTGTCTTCAATGCCAGGGAATGGGTTTGAAGTGCGAGGTGTGCTGGGTTGGTTGCCATTAAGCGTGGGAGATTCCTGCGAGTTCTTCGCGCACGAGCCACGGGTGCTATCATGCAAAATTAATTATTTGCCTCCTTTTTTTATATATATATATATTTTTTATGTCCCCCTGAATCTCAGTGCAGTAAAAAACCTGCCTGTGTTTTATTGAGTCGGAATTATGGTATAATGTCACTTTTGCTATTAGCCCTGAGTCTGTGCATGCCAATTGATCCTGCTGTTGTCATAGCAACATGAACCACTAAACCTCTGCGCAGCTGTTGTTATGGAAGCCCTTGAACAGCTGGGGGGCCTATAGCTGCAGAGGGATTGTGGGAAACGGGTCTTTTGGTCCTCCCTTCACACCTTGACCCCAACGCTCCTGCTAGCAGGAGAAGAGGAGGATTTGGGAATCTTGAAGATGTCCATCTGGAGTTCTCTCTCAGAGAAGTAAAGGCAGGAAGTAGTGGATATTTAAACGAGTCTGTGTCTTCTACCAAACCTGCTTTGCCTCAAACGCGAGCGGTGAAATCAAATGAGTCAAATGAGAATGGATTCTCTCCCAGGGTTTCCCTGGCGCATTGGAGCACATCCCATTATTGATATGAGCAAGTGTTGTACACAGTGCAGCAATAAGACAACCATTTCACCAGAAACACAATATAGTCCAATTCTTTCAACCATAATAATGCTGAAACGTAACATAAAGAGCAATGTGCTCCTCCCACTGTTTGATTGAAGGCAGATTCATTGACTGTGGATGTGTGTGTCAGTACTGTGGACACTGTACCAGTACAGTATGTGGCATGTATGGGGATCTATTGGTATATAATATATGATATATTGGAATATCATGTGAATAAGTATGTTTTCTTTAGTGTATGATACCCTGGAAATATAATCGTATTTCCGTTACCTTAGAATGAGCCCTTTGTGAGCCATGAGCCATGTTTCTACTGTAGCCCAGAAGGGACAAACCTAACACTGGCTCTAGATGGGGACATTTGTTCTGTCGGCTGCTGTAATTCTCCTACAAGCTTGGCACAGGGGGAAAGTTTCAGTTGGTTGCAATTTACATGCCAAATCCCACATACTGGCCCTTTAAGTAATAATACTATGATGTAACATCTACTCTATTACCAGCAAAAGTATTCCATTCAACATCTTACTTCAGTAAAAGGGATTATTTGTATTATAGATTAGTCTCCTGATTATTTTCTCCATTCATTCATCGGTCTATAATATGTGAGAAAACAGTTTAAAATTGTGCTGATAGCCGAATAGTTTAGGCTCAGAGCCCAAGAAGACATAGCCAAAGATATTTATTTTGAATTATACAAAGCAGTTAATCTGATCTACATACTTGCTGTAATTCTTTCTGTTCATCGACTACTCGACTAAATGCCTGAGGTTGAAGCTCTACAGATCACTCCTTTATAGACTGCCTGTGGCCCTCAGGAACCTTTTATTGAGCTCTTTATTGGATTGATAGAACCAGCACTGTTAACATCTTCAGTTGTCATACTGTAAATATGTTTCTGTTACATTTTTATGCTGCAAAAAATAATGCTGTCTTTAGGGACTATCCAGATCAGCATTGAATTGTCTACAGTTGTTTTGCATCAAGTCTAAGGTGCAAAGTAGCTACAGCTGTCAGATCAATCGGGAAGTTACACAGTGCAATGTTGGATGCTTAGTGCAGTAGATGTGTGAAGTAGCAGCAATATAAGATGTGTGCACCTGTACGCACATCTTATATTTCTATATATTTATATATAGAGGCTGCAGTGTGAGGGATGGTGGGCAGATTCAGGAATGCTAACGTTTCCTCTGCGGCCCTCGTGAGGAACACGGTGATTAGACCTCCAGCCCCCCGGGTGGAGCCCCTCGCTGCACCGGCTCCCGCTCTGCTTTGCTTTGACGTCAACAGGAAGGTCAGCCGGGTCCCAGAGGGGTCGTGCGAGAAACGGCGAACGGTGTAGTTTGTGGCGGGCTTCGGGAGACGGAGACGCTCCTCCGGGAGCCCAGACAGGGGCCGTACGGGACGGACGAGGGAGGAAGGGCCCTTGGAGCTTAGGGAGGGCTTCGGGAAGGATTACTGAGAGGCTAAAATGTTTTCTTTGTGGCCGTAAGAAACCTAAGAAATGCCCTCACCCAAATCTCCCATGGTCTGAGGGGGCTGTTTAGAAGTGAAACTCGAGCTACATCCTGAAGACTTTCTCCTCTTCTCGGGCTTTGAGAGTTTCTTTACTGTCGTTAACATGCATTATTTTCTTTCAAAGCTTGAGCTCCACATCTTTTATTGTAGCCTTTAGTGGAAATAAAGCCAGGTCCAACCAATAGCTGGACTTGGAATGCGGTTGGGAGGAGTTGGATGGACTATACGGGATTAGAAAGAAACTGTGAGACTAATGGAAATGTTTCCCAAACCACTTTAAATACATTTTATATGGGAATAAGTGCATTACTATGAATGTAATAGAGCACCAGCTGCCACATTCCTGCTTCTTGTTTTCAGTGGAGAGTAAAAAAGACTAATTTTTGAAAACAATCTTCAGAAAATGGAACCGCAATTTCCTCATAAAATCTGGATGTTTATCCATTCTATGTTCAATGAACCGCTTTATTTGCCACATCTCAAATGATGTAAACACTCCTAATTGACTTTTCTCAAAATTTGCATGACAGTGGGGTAGAATATTAACTTTTTTATTGAGTTTTTTTTCTCTTGCCCCACCTTTTTAGAGAGATTGATAAAAAAAGAAAAAAGAAAAAAGGTAAATGTTTCAGCTCTATCTCGTTAAATCTCCACAGCTTTCATTCCAGTCCCCCCCGTCCCCCCCGTCCCCCCCTCCACTCGGGGCCTCTGGTCGTACCTACCTAAAGTAGTACCTTCCACAGCTTTCATTCCGGCCCCCCCTCCACTCGGGGCCTCTGGTCGTACCTACCTAAAGTAGTACCTTCCACAGCTTTCATTCCAGTCCCCCCCGTCTCCCCCGTCCCCCCCGTCCCCCCCGTCCCCCCCTCCACTCGGGGCCTCTGGTCGTACCTACCTAAAGTAGTACCTTCCACAGCTTTCATTCCGGCCCCCCCTCCACTCGGGGCCTCTGGTCGTACCTACCTACCACACACACAGTAGTCCCCACTGAGCTCTGCGGGACCGGGTAAATACCATCCCTTCAGAGGCTCTGTGTTCGCAGATTGCTGG
The DNA here is from genome assembly GCF_910589615.1 of Taurulus bubalis. Lineage (NCBI taxonomy): Eukaryota > Metazoa > Chordata > Actinopteri > Perciformes > Cottidae > Taurulus > Taurulus bubalis. Next base: position 43,500,481 of record NC_136590.1, read on the forward strand.
CGGTAGGCGGCCTGCTGTGAGGCCCGGCCACACTCCCACTGTTCTGGAGGGGCTTTAAGCGAAAGATCAGGTGTCCAGCCCTGAATGCTTGATTGAACTTAAATCTTTTGCATGTGCGCCATAACTCTCCGCTGCGCTGTGCCCCGTGTGGCTCAGACATGGCCAGCCAGCCAATTGCCGAAAGGAATTTGCGTCACAGAGGCTCTCTGACCTCCCTGTATTCACCGAATTGCTGAAAATGATAATCAGATGCATTTTGTTTGGAGTGATGGGGAGTTTATTACATGATGGACTGACTGTAAATCAAGTTACTAGTAATTATAAGGCAATAACAACCCAATAAAGCACACACTTATGTATTGATGCCTTACAAAGCACCTATTTCTGTATACAAGGACGTTGATATAAAATGTGTCCAGAAGTTTGACAATGGGTATTTTATTTTTTAATAATAATGGATGGTTGGGTGGGTGGATGTGTGAAAGTTCCTTCTTAACCTTGGAAATAGTGATTTTGTAAATTTCCAAAAGACCATGCTCATTGTTTTTTTTTTTTCTTTCTCTGAGCTTCTGAGGAAGACCTTGAGAAGTGTTTGAAAGATTTCTTTTGTCAAAAGTGGTTTATGGCTTTGGTCTCAGACGCATACTGTGTTGCCATAGCATCCCTGGTTTAGATGCAACAAGGGTCTGGCATGTTATCCCCTTGTTTCCTGTCCGTCCTAACTGTCTATTATCTAAAAAAAGAGAAGTGGCATATTGACATTATTGAGCTACTGCGTTGGCTGTTTCCCTCGTTGAAGGCAATCAAACTAGAAGGTACAAAAACCAGACATAGGTCGTATCCTTAGATATTTTTCTCATTTACACCATTTGTGATAAGGATACAATCAAACAGTTATTAACTAAACATACAACACCGTTCATTTAGGGTCCAATATGCAGGATTCTTATTTTATGAAAGGATAATGCTGGTGTATTCTTCATATTTTGTTATCCTCAACAACCCCAATGAAAAGGCCAACACCAGCAGTGAATAAATCTCCTAACATGAATTTTGCTTGAATCCTAAAGCTGATACATCTTCTTCCTGGGTGCCATAGAGCTCCATTAATTAACACATCGATGGGCCTCACAGTCGACCCGGCTGACATGTTCCTTCATCACCATGAACATACGCACCACAGTTTAATTTGACTCTGCTGCCACAAATACTCACTGGAGCGCCACGCGTGGATTAATCCGCCGCTGAAAATAGTACCCCAACAAATGCACTATTTCCTCCTGTTTGAGTAACGTTTGATTAAAAACTACAGAGCCCAGCTGTTTCAGCTTTTAGGACATTACTGAGCCTTGAAAAAGAAAAGAGAGCCAGAGACCTGCTTGGGAAGTCATAAAGTATTGACGGATGCCCATTGTTGGCATGGTGTTTCCATGGGGTTGTTAACATTTGATCCTCTAAACGTTGTGGCAATTGAGGCAGACGGTTTCGTTAACCGCCGCCGTGTCCGCACCGATACTGACGCTTCAGAGTCCATCAGTGCACTTGTGATTGCAGAGCGTTATATCAGGTGGAGATAATGACTTTCTATCCCACCAGTGAAATAGTGGCGCTAAACATACACTGCACCCCTGCTGGCACGGACATCTTTTACAGTTTTTCCACTTTCTGCCTGCACGCCGCCATTTTTAATGTCCTTTTTCAGTAATAACGCTGACCTTATTAAGCTGTATTGCTTAAACGTTGTCATCTGTCTACAGGCTCTGAGCGGAGAGTTGGATCGAGGGCCGCGGAGCAGAGACTGAGAGCTGCTGCGTCGCTGTGTGCAAAGCCAACTGTAAGTTGTCAGTTGCCTTCCTATAAACCTCGTGATAAACCCGGCCCTATGCTGGTGTTTGTTTAAGTGTCATTAACAAAGCTGGGTGCAATTTTCAAGTACGTGTTTCACGATAAACATTCCTTAACAACATGTCTGGCAGATAATCTATTTCATTGTGTGCCAGCACAGTCTGAATGAATTATAAAGCACACAATCAGATGTAATTCACGCTGTAAACACAGAGCCATGCCAGAGTACACGGCTAACGGTTACCTGGGCAGCTCACTTCAGCCGGGAGAAGAATCATTTTCTTGACATTTCTTTAACACCTAAATTATATTCTTGATTTTTTTTTTGTGCTCAGTTCTTGTTGGAACTTCAATCTATAGCTCTGCTTTTAATTGATGATTCACTCTGTAACAAACACACTATTTTCATCTTTGTCCGAGATGGAAATGACTGTGACCTACTGGGAATTTGTGTGATTTCATTTTTACATCCGACAATTAAACTGAAGTGCTGTCCCTTGACTTCCACCGTACAGAGTAAAAGTTGTGTTATGTTTTCCACAAATGTTCTATTCCTGAACAAGCCCATGAGACCATGGGATGAGAAAAGGTGATCCGGGGCTGTGATGACTTTAGCTAACGCGGCAGCTAACAATGCTGTCAACACGGCTCTTTTTAGAATCGAGCCAAAGCAGATCATGAGACAGAGGACTATCACACGCAGTTATTATTACCATAGCGTGTCGATGCGCTAATATGGCGATTAGAAGGCTTAGATTATTATGCACGAGGAATGGTTTGTCAGAACTGAACTCCTGTTTGTTGCTGTTGTCCACCTCCACCTGCGTCCTTCCAGAGACAATGATATTAGAAATTAGGGGGAAATTGCTGTCTCGGAGCATTTTAATATTACTGCCTGTCCCTCTGGTTCAGATTGAAATAAGGCCGAGGACTTTAATGTCCTCCGCTCGCCCGTGTTTGCAACTAATTGCAAATTGATTTGGAGAGCTGAAAAAGTTGTGGTTGTTCCTCCTGAATTGAAAAGGATTCTGATTTAATGAAACCCTCTCTCTCTGTTTATTCTTCTTTTAATTCATCAGTGAGCTTTAGCCCCGCCTCTCTTTTTAAGACGCACAGTTGCTGTTAAAACATATTTCTCTATATCCTTTAAGGGTCCACTTGGTTCCTAGCATTTGAGACTCAACCTGGAAGCCAAATCTGGCTTCTCTTCAGGTTGGGTGTGCGTGTCTACGCCTGTGTCAGTATGTCTTTAACACCTGGACAATTTGAAGCAGACGTGCCTCCGTGTGTGCATCATAATCACTGCAGGAGACAATGTGTTTGGTTGCAGGAGCACCATGCTGCGCTCAGTGTTTCTTGTTCTCTCTCTCTCTATTTTGGTCTATTCGGGTGAACTGCATTTTGAATTGGGTCGGACTGTCATTGGGTCTGACTGGCCTCACTAAAATAGAACGACTTGCTCTTCAGGTTTGGGGAGGGCCTTCTGTCTGCAGCTACACCCGGGAACAACAGTTGTTGGTGTCGGGCAGCGTCACGGGATTAACTGTGGATTCAACCCTTTCCTCAAGGGAGTCTTGACAGTCCCGCTGTTGAGGGACGGGTGTTACACGTTGACTTTTGCCACAGCTTCATCTCTCGGCAGCTACGTATTGAATATAAGCTCCACATTGGATGGTTCGGTACCCAACAGTTTTTTATCCGACATCCGTTCTAACCTCTGCTGTAGCGCAGCGGAAAGCACCAATTTGGAGGTCAGGTCGGCCGGTGGGTGTGGGGTGCGCTCGACTTTCATGCAGGAGAACGGCGCTCGCGTCTCATCGCAGATCTGCAATTAACATTAGTGTTTATTAAGCGGAACTATGATCCTTCCCTCGGCTTTGCCAAGTGTTTTAGTTGCCTAACCTCAGTGTGCATTGCCATAACCACAGTCTTTCCCCATGACAACCACAGCCGCCATGTGCAGATATTGGAAAAAGACATTGTATCTTCAACCTAATCCAAGCTTTTACCAAAATGGTCCATTGGCGTTCTTGTAAAGACCGGGTAGCTGCACATTTCTCTCGGGTTCAAACTGGCTGTCCTCTGTCATTATCCTACTCTTGTAACATCAACCCCTTTTTGTGAAGTGTTGTTTTTGTCAAATTCTTCTCAATCCTAATTTAGTCTTTGCAGTCAAAGTCTGCAAATGTCCTTCTATTGTGAAGGCGGCGTGGACAGAATGAGGGTGAGCACAAAGGGGATCTGTGCACACATGGCAGTCTCTCGTCCATTGCCAGAGGAGGTCTGGTTATACTGAGCCGTTTCTCTCTTCCTACACAGGCCAGACTAATCGCACAGCTAGTCTCCGTGTCCTCTCGGCCCCTAAGTGTTCCCCGTTGCTGCCCTCCCTCTCTCCACCCAAAAACCTCCAGCACGACTCCCCACCAAGGATTGTTTTACGCTTAATTTTGTTAGACTTAATGAGATTTCGCTAATTAAATCTCCTCCTGGTTGGAGCCCCTCATCCCCCTCCCCCTCATACATTGCTCCCCTCAATTCCACTCACAATCACTCCAGCCCATGGGGTGATTGCTTGTAGAGCTATTTTAGACAAATAAACTTTTTCATGAAGAACAGGGGCAGTGGGTTGCACAAGGACGGGCCTGTGTTACTCCGTGGATTTCCAATTTCGCGCCAAGATGCTCCGCTGCGCTTGTGATTGCCAATAGGTTTTCAAATCTGAGATGAGGTGCTGATGAGTACTAGTCTACTAGTGGTAAAGTTCTTTGTAACATGTCATTGTCGGTGTTGATGATCGATGGTCCTTTACACGGGTTCCTTCACAACCTATGTAGTACCAGCACAGTAGCCGAAGCTCAGGACTCACGTCCCTAATAATAATCCCTGCATTAGCGGTATGGAGGCTCTAAAAGGGAAGTGCTGGAGGGTGGGACAATCTCAGTTCAAGCAGTGGGACCTTGGAGGTCATTGTTGACAACAGCCGCTTGCCCTGCTATTGTGGACGACCCTCTGGGACTCTCGCGCTGGCTATTGTGAGATCCAGCCTCCCGTTTCCCGTTTGAGCCCTGTACACCCGCTGCCAGCTCCGCCGCTTGGTTCTTCAGCCAAAAACTCCATTATAGCCCTCACCCCCTCTCCCTCCCAGGCCTCTATGGCCATTGTAGCCCAGCTCCCCCATCCACTGCCTCAGTTATGCACACACACACACACACACACACTAACACACACACACACTCTCCGTCCAGCCCCTGTGCCGTGTGGCCTTTGGGTGGGCGAGCGGGCAGCGTGCCCGTTCGAGATGGGAGTGCTTCCTTGATGAAGGCCCGCGCTGATCGGGTTTCTGCCACCTGTCATTCAGCTTAGGAGGCAGGAAAGGGGGCAACAGCGGTGGTGGGCGGTGGGATCGGGGGGGCGGGGTGGAGTCGGGGGGGGTTGATAAGAGATGCCATGGCAATCTGGCACCAAGCCTGCAGCCTGCTGTTGTTTCGGCATCGCCTCCCAGATCTCCCAAGTAGTCCTTTTGGTTCCCGTCTAATCTAATAATAAAGTAGTCCGATTTCACACATTGTCATTACCTACTTTACCTAACGTTCTAGTACACTGTGTATGTCACATGACATGCCATTCACTGAACTGCACAAAACATTTAGTCTTCAGTGCCTCTCAGCTGCAACGCTTTTGGTTGAGTACTGAACATTTCTTAGAAAGGTTTATGTCGGCCATTACCGGTACTTCAAGTGGAGGCCAAGTCTCAGGTTTTCTTGAAGATAGAGTGTGTTTATCTGCTCTGTACTCTCACATATTTCACAGTGCAACTGAATATTTGAGCATTCTACAGTTACAAGAGGGATTTAAATCAAATCCTTCGCGTTTAATTGGACAGCTAGAAAGTGGGCGGGCTTAGAGTTTGAAACGGAAATGGAAAATGAAAAGGTTTTTGCTCACTGATATCTAAACACACATCTCTTCCTTGTCTCTCCATATTGGTCTTTTATATATATATATATATATATATATATATATATGTGTATATATATATGTGTATATATGTATACATATATATATATATATATATATATATATATATATATATATATATATATATATATATATATATATTTGGCATATGACAAGATGACAATTACCACGGGAAAACAGGATTACAACTGGGAATTTTTTATTTTTTATTTCACAGGGTCTTCAAACCTCATTTGTATTGAGTCATACCTTATCTAGTCTTTTCCAGACATGATTTATGAAGATTGTATTTTATTACTTTATTGATATTCATATTGACTCAATCAGAGCTGTTTATAATCACACTGTGGTCCATATAGACTTATACATATGTCTATGTATTGTTGGACAATAGTTAATCATGGGATGTTTGTACAAGGATCAATCGTGCAGAAGTCCAAGATCCCAACTTTGACCCTTTAGCTTTAACATAACGTGCATTGGACGGTATGAATAAAACCATCTAACTCATGGAAAACCTAGTTGAGGAAGTGTGGTACATGGCTGACGTATGTTGGACCAAAGACTTGGAAACAAAATACATATATATTTTCTTTTTATGAGTTGCAAAAACCTGATACACGTACATAGGTTCATGCTATGCTATCCTCACCCGATGCTACCAGTGCTTCCTTATATCTATTAAATGTAATATGTATTAGGAATGAAGAATCTTTTTAGGTTTTCTCTACTGTCTGCTCAGGAACACACAAACAGAGCAAACAAACCTTAACCTCCTTGGCGAGTACCAGCATAACATGACCTGCTGTAATTCATCACAGGACTTCATCTTCCAAACACAGCATGCTATTACAAATTGGATGCTAGTGGAATGCTGGCAGTAAAGTGTTTATGGCCTCATTTAGCCCTGCTCTTGGAGAGACATCCATTTGCCTTTCCTCCTGAGTTGGAGGAGCAGGTTTCCTGCCTTGTGGCTTCGGCCCTGCCAGGCTCATGTTCTCACTCTGGGAGACGTCTGGACGTTCCTATTAATCACAAGTGCTTCATAACTTTGTGAATTCAGTCAAAATGATTCGTTGCAACATAATAAGAAAAGGCGGTTGCTCCTAAACTGATAACATTTGAGCTTAACGTCTCAGCAGATATGCAATCGTGGCCTCCTGAGGAACTCCTGGCGGCGCCCGGCCCAGGTTAATATCACACCATCTTCAGCAAAGAATGCGTCAGCCTCTTCAGGCCCGCGGGCTGGCCGGCTGTAACGAGGACGTTCTGAGGGGTTGGAATGATTCTGGGCTCTATTTCGGCTGCAGAATGTAAACTCTGACTTCAGTCAGGGAAGCCTGGAAGGCGAACTGCAGCGGACGCACTCCCTCTGACCTCTGCGTCACATGGGTTTGGGGTCACGCTTGTGCTTTACATTATTAGCTTCACTGTGTGATCCCACATTTCCCCTCCACCGCTCTTGCTACCTCTGTGCTTATAGCCAATCGGCTTCCAATCCATCCATATCCATTCCTGCCTCACCCGGGCTCTTTACCCCACCAGCCCTAATTGTAATTATGTTGATTTAACTTAGACACATGCGGCTCCCTCCCCGTCATCTGAATGGAATCTTATTAGTTTGGATATTTTTTTAAATATTTATTTATTCCCATTTCTCAGGGTCCCTGTCGGCATTTCCAATTACTCTTGTCGTGCGGCTGTAATTGCCTCCATGCTAATGGCCGCCAGACAATCGTGCTAAATGAGGTGAGGCCGAGAGGCTAGGAGCCCGACTTCATTAAGAGCTAATGGGATTTTATAAGGGGGACTGAAGACCCAGCTCATCAAAAAGAGGGAGATGGAAGGAAAACAAAACAGATGGAGGGGGAGAGCCAAATCACCAGCGTTCTAACTTAACCTGCTCCCTTTTCCCGGCACTCTGATGGGAAAAACAAAACAGGTTAGCATTTCTCTAGAGGACAACTAGCTTAATATAGAGGAAGACAATAAGACACACGGGTGGACGTGATAAGTGTGCATGATGCCTCTTGCTGTCCAGTTGAACATGAAAAGCAACTATTTTTATGTGTCCCACGCTCTTGGATGCCGTCTCAAGGCGACCGTTTCATTTTCTTGGCAAAGTAACAGCGACGCTTATGTGTAAATTATAAATTTTAGAAGTGAGTGGACAGTCCTCCCACACATTTCACACTCCGCTCAGACAGAGAGAGACTTAGATGGGTTGGACGGATGTGAATACACGGCTTGAGCACAACAGGATGTTATGAGACCGAGGCAATAATGCATTCTGTAGTTCTGCATATGGGTTGAAGGCCGGCCAACGCCATCAGAAGCCCACGAGGTCATAAAATAATTCGGAGCTCTTAGATTTGTGAAGAATTCCGCTCTCATTACCATGAAAATATCTCTTCTTTTTAATAATGTGGTTCCAACCAAACATCAACTGGAGGAATGTGTGACAAGAGAAGAAACATGCAGCAAGAAAAGTCGTTTTTTTGTTGTTATTTCTCTTCAGTTCTGATGTGGAAAAAACACACATGCATCCCTTTTGTGTGGATTACAATATGTGCAAAAACAATATGTGAATGCGTTTTGACCTCTCCCACAAAATGCTCAGTGCAGCCACGTGAACAAAGTCCCCACTCAGTCCACTAAACCAACCCCTTCACTGAAGTAATGATCCCGTACTGATCTGTCTGCCCTTGAAATGCGCTGCGAGGCGCCCATCCATCGTGGTGAAATCGCTCCGCCCCCCCCACAGGAATATAGTTACCTTGTGCGCTCTGCAGCCGTGAGATCAGTGTCCCTGCACTTTCTTTTGCCGCGGCATCTTAAAGCCGACACGGATTCTCTGCCCGTTTGGTTTCGGCCCAGCGGCCTTTTTTTGGCTCCCGTACACCAGGCGCCTGCCAAATTCTCTCGCACGCCGAATAACCCGACGCGTTCTCCGATGAGAAGCCGGCGTTATATGGAGCGAGGGCGTAATGGATACTGTAAAGTGTAATACCGCCACAACCCCGACTCCCTTCCCTGGCTGTTATGTATCCGCTACTCTGTTTATGGGAGAGAATCCGTGTTACACTTTCATTGAGGTCACGACTGGTTATCAGGCTATAACGTTACCAGGACATATTTCTGTTACGTTTTGCCTCGAGTATCACAGAAAAATGTCTGAATTCCCCCCTCTTGCATGGCTACTTCTGCACAGTGAGTCATTATTTCTTTTGGAGACGACAGAGTGTGCACCGAGGGGAGTTCAGAGATATGAGCACAGAGGAAAGGAGGCCGGTCATCCACAGACCATGTCAGGTATTGTGGGACTATTGTCACCTGACAGAAAGAGGATGCAGGCTTTTGAGAAACAGTTTCACGTCGCTAACGATGCCAGTGAATTAGCATAGCATGCTAACGCTAGTCTGCTTTTACGTTAACCACACAGCCACACCTCTCAGCGATATACTATTGATAGTCAATGCATCGTGTGAGCGATACTGTTACTTAGCTCCCACATCGTTGAGTTAGGAAATAAACAAACATGTGCACAGAAGAGCTGAGAGCATAGAGAGTATATTAACATTCACAGAGCGCTCCGTCGGGTCTTGATTGCGCCGTGCGTTCCTTCCCGTGGACGCTTGTGAGGACTCGGCTGACGGAGGCAGATGTGTCTACTCATCTGGCCTGCGGGCGGTTTCTGTCCCCGAGAAAAATGCCGTCCAGGCTGGTGGTGGGACGATGGTTGTGGTTTAAAACTCGGGGCCTGGTAGGAAAGGAACAGCTGTCCTACAGCTGCCATCTCTCCTGCGTTTTTTTTTTTTTTCTTCTTCTTTTCTTTTTCGGGTGGCGGGTGTGGGGGGTTGAAAAACAGTCCCAAACCTCTTGGGTCAGAGCCAGAGGTATGGCGGTCTCCCTGGCAACTGGAGCTGCGACGGTGGTGGTGTGTGTGTGTGTTTGTGTGTGTGTACAGTGTGTCGGTGTGTGTGGCCAGAAGCAGAGCACTGGAGGTTAAGGCCACAGAGTCGATCTGCATCTCTTCTGCCACTGAGACCAAGCACCACTTTTACCAAGAAACAGCCGCAGTCGCACCAGAGTGACATGATTCATACTATGTCTCTCCTCCTTTTCCTTCTAGCTGCTCTCTAAGCTCAGGGCAGGGGAATGTGGAGCTCCCCGAGCGGGGCAAGACGGGGAGAAAGGGGAGAAAGGGAAAGGAGGAGAGGTGGGGGGGGGATCAGTGAAAAGAGGAGAACGTGGGTTTGGAAAGAAAGAGGAGCGAGCAATGGCTGGAATGAGAAGGAAGATGGGAGGGGTGGGGGGTGGAAGAGGCTCCTCTGGAGATGGAAAAGCAGGGAGGACAGGGGATGAATGGGCGAGAGGGAAAGTGGATATGTGGAGATACTTGGCTTCGGCCCCATCAAAATACTGGTTGTCATGCTAACTCAGCGCTCTCTCTCTCTCTCTCTCTCTCTCTCTCTCTCTCTCTCTCTCACCTTCACACTCCAAACCTCTCAGACGGCTTCAAATCAAATGCAATACTGCTTTTACTTTGAAAGAAAACTGGATTGACGAACAGAAAGAGAACCAGTTTGTTCTCAAGAAGCAGATTTTTTTTTTTTTTTTTAATGTCATCTTTTCCAACGTCTTGAAAATACATTCACTTTTTTTCTTCTTCTTCTTCGTCTCCCAAATGCACCAACAAGTCATTTCAATACTGTTTTTCGAGTTGTTGTGTGTGTGTTTATTTCTTATTTTTTACTCTGACTTTTATCCAAGCTGCCTTTTTGCCTTCACTCCTTCCAGCCAATGCGATACAGCGGTTGCTCGATTCCTGGCAATTATCGTCCACAGTGTATTCTCACACTTAAACTTCAAATTAAAGCGCCCACCTACCTTCTGTGCAAACACATTTGATGGAACAGCCTGAGTTTGTGTTGTGTCTGTGCGAGAAATATCCTGCACAGTCTCTTACAATAAGCTCACAAGACAAAAGCACAGTAACAGGTGTTCGCTGTGTATTGGCTGATCAAGGTGTGAATGTGTGAGTGTTTACGGGTAAGAGCTCCACTTGACTTCAGCAGCACATCGTTTGGTGGGATCTCAGTTTACTCCCATGTCTCCTTAAAGTACACTGAGTTACAAAAGTATTTGGAAAGCAGTGCGGTTTTAGCTCTAAATTGTCTCGTATTGAGATGTAAATGTATGCACATATTTAATATACGCATTAACACGCATTACCAGCACCTGAACCTCGCTCGGTTTCACCTCCTGCGTGTGTGGTATAATGTTGCATGCTCGTAATGCTGTTATTTGAAATTTGTGATACTTGAACAACTTTATTATAAGACACTTTAAATCCTACCTTACAGCTATGGGAATGTTTGACAACCGGCCAGCAGAATCATTTGGATTTGCAGCGACTTTTCAAAATAAAAGCCTTGTGACAGGTTTAAAAGAGTACAGCCCAACACCAGTGGGACAGGCATTGTGAAACTTCAAATGAACTGCTAATGTTGAGATAAGGCCTAGAGTTACTTCTTTATTTATTTTGAACAATGCAATTGAAGGTTTTTTTTTTCTTTTTGTGATAACCCAATATCTGATTTCCACGGTGCCTCGTCAGATCGCTTCTCAGGCGACGCCTTGATGCTTGAAGGGGTGAAAAACGAAAAATCACGTCACGAAAAAAAGGCATTATGATTCCATATCTTTACTGCCTCCTCCCAGGCCTGTACTGGAGATACACACCAGTGGAACATGAAACACAAGACGCACAGACACACCTTTTAGATGCGATGCTTTCTTCCTCTTCGTCACAAGTGGGCCAGTTTTTTTGGCCGCGCGATGACAAGAAAACACCAAACATAGAGGGACTGGACGTTGTTTCCATAGAAACAGACCTCATGCGAAAAGGTCACTGTCAGAGGTTTTTCTCCGAAAAAGGCAGAAGGATTATACTGGGGCGGGGGGGAGTCAGATGAGGAAAAAAAACTGTTTTATTTTATCATCCATTTTTATACATTCCTCTTTCCCCTCAACGAATATTCCAACAATGATAAAAATGTAGGATTTAAATAGCGCAATTACATGGCTGAGAATGGCGAGGGCCCCCTCTTTTTTTTATTATTATTTCTTTATTCTCTTTTGAAGTCAGGAATTGAAAAGGGAGAGTGGTGGACAGCCTGTGCGATGCCTGAGCTTTGTGTTTCGGTGCAGATACGTCGCCCGCCTGCCCCCTCAATCACTGGCAGTTCCTTCCTCTCTCCCCTCCCTCTCAAGTCGTTTTAATTAAGTCAGTCTCACTGGCATGGCAGGCAAAGATAATTGGAGAGGGTTTTTGGATGCCATTTACTCTAAATGGCGCCTGTTTCTTCCCATTCTCTCGCCTTTCTCTCCACCCCACCTCCTCCCCTCCCCTCCCGCTCCTCATCTCCTGGCAAGGAGTTTACCTATCTTCCCCTTTTTTCTTCTCCGCTTCCATCTTATATTCAAACGTGAAATATGGATTAACTTCTTCTGTGCGGCTGAGGGGACGACTTCCTGTGAATTGCAAATTTTGGCCGACACCGCAATTTATTTGAAATGGCAAATCAGGCGAAGCAATTTACTGGGGAATGAGGAGGTCCTTTGAACTTTCCTCCTTTTTTGAGAAAAGTTTGTGTTTTCCCGTCGCATGGGGAGCATCTGCTGGAAAAAAAGAAAATAGTATGCATTTATCCCGCGCTCTAATGAAAAGGGACAGTCCTGAAAACAAGATGGGCTTTGATCTGGATCTTTATTTGCTTGAATGAGGTGTCGGGGAATGCTTTGAGAGTCTTCAGGCATTGTGGAAATTGCATGTTGTTGAGGAAGTTGTCTTCATGTTCCCCTATTACTTCCATATGTCAGGAGTTGTTACTCACATTAAATAGCAAGCCACTTTGTGTTTATTGATTTCCAACTTGTATTACAATGCACTTCAACACGCTAGCTCTGACTCCACTGGTAACGCGAGGGCTAACGTTGTAGGAATGTGCAGCGCGTGGAGTGTATCGCGTCCCCGATGCTTGATTGATGGGCCAAACTAAACACGGTGAAAGGCGGAAGTACACGTGTCCGCACTAATCCATGTTAGCGGCACCGCCAGTGTTTCAATGGCCACGCTGTATGTCAACTGTGTGGGATTTGTCAGTGTGTGTGTGAGTGTTAAGTGTGCGTGTGGGGCTCCCGCTATCAATCAGGTATAGGGCCGGGCCCGGCTGCTGAAAGGGGGCCTCGGTGGGCCACCCATCCAGCCGGGCGCTCTGGGGAGATCCAGTGTCCTTCGTGCCTTAATGCGCTCCAGATGTCCCTTCAGCGGAGGGAGAGAGAGGGGGAGAGAATGTGAGGCTGTCGGACCTCAAAGTAGACCTTGATCTGGCTCACGGGCTGCAGCTCTGCTCTGTCAAACCTTCTCCTCGGGGGGGTTTGATGTGGAGGCACCTGCACCTTTGTGCTTCTGATAGTCGGAGAGAGTTATTTCCCCATTTTGAAAGCGGACAAATAGCATTGTTTGTGTCTCTCCAGTGTGTATACATCTTTCAGTGTTCCTTCTTCTTCCCCTCTGTCCTCCTCCCTCCCTTTAATCACGGTGGAACCAGTTTTGGTTCCAGACTTTTTTTTTTAATTTGAGTCGTCGTTGGAACCCCACATTAATTCCAATACTTGTGTTTATTGTATGTATTTGTTCAGCAAAGTCTTGGGAAAAAAATGTATATCTGCAAAAAAAAACACTTTTAAAAGATATTTTGATCAAAACTATGAACATCCAGCACGATATGAGCAAGATTTCCCCAAAATGCCTCCTTGAGCGGTCACCGAGTTTTTCAAACTGTATTATGGAGCCCTAACAACAGCCCACATACTACCGTGAAAGTCGGGTTGTACGCCGCTACTACCTTCGGTCATTGTCCCCATTTGCCTCCCGCTGTAGCTAGCTGGCGCTCATGCTAGTTCCGCGCTAGCTTCCGCTAGCTCTCCGCTAACTCTCCGCTAGCTCCCCGACAACCACCAAAGGTAGGGACCAGCCCCGGCTCTACACCCAACTTTGGTAGAGGAGACTCGGCCAGTAGCAGCAGCAGCGGGGAGCTAGCAGCAGGAGCAGGGAGCTAGCAGCAGCGCTAGCAGCACTAGCTAGCGCTGCTCTTAGCTGGACATAATATGTTGTTATTTTTTGTCTGATAATAGGCGCAGGGGGGTTTTCGCACCCTGTTTTTAAAGGGTTGAAGAGGAACTACACCCCGACATCTTTTTATTCAAATTGAACGGAAGACCAGACATATTGTAACAAGAATGAATTAAGACCTTCTCTACAGCAAAGGGACAATTAACAAATCAGATTAAAAATTGTGGGTTTCCTGCTGTTTTTAAAAGTCACAGCCTCATTCATTCTGACATGTTCCTGTGTACAAGAGGTTGTATTAGTCTTGGGACTAAAATCAGAGCACGAGCGAGAGGGAGAAGAAAAGAAGATGTGTTCAGTATTGACACTGACTTCACGCTGCTGGAGCCCCAGGACGTATTGCCTGGGCCCGCTGGAGGGAAGGGTGGTCACGGGAGAACCAGAACCAGGACTGAGAAGGACGGCCAGACCCTGCAGCAGTAACATGCAGCTTGAACCTCCGGTTGCTATTTCAGGCCATCGTGAACTCACGTCAAAAGACTTGGTGTTGAGTGATTCACTCACCCTGATATCTGTTTTCTCAAAGTTGGGAACACACATCCAAATCCGTGAGGAGCTCATACGCGGTGACATCACCAAATCCACTGCAGATATATCGCATTAAAAAAGACAATGTTTAGGCGTTTGCCTCACTGATTGTTACAGCAGCACATTGGCTGCATGTTTCTATGATGGAAAACTAGATTACCACTGAGGCTTAACTCCTCAGTGCGATTATGGAGGTGGTAAAACTGTAGGTTATCTATCAGCATCCAACCAGTGGTGCTCTGTGAATACATGTACTGCTGCTCCCTTTTCATGCTGTACATTTTATTGGTCAAATGTCTGCTGAGATGCAGGTGCAAGGTGTTCCCTCCTCCAGTGTAGTGGAGTCAGACCCCTTCCATGTCTCCTCTGTGGCTGTAAAAGCACCACATGGGCTCGCTGATAACTGCGCTTATTATATATTGTATTATTATATTCAGCTTCCATAGATATTCAAACCTGACGACCAGTGATATTACAGTAGCGTAACCACTGAGACGGCCCTACACCTGGGCTATGACTATGCACTGACACTCCCACACCACGCCAGGAGAAACTCGAGAGAGAGAGAGAGACTCTCAAAAGGGGCATGAACATGCTTCTAGTGGCTTTCAAAGTTCCACCAGACCTCCATCTTGTCATCTTTTCTCCTCTACCTGCAGCATGGGACACTCTCCAGTCCCCTCTCGACTTTCTCCACGTCTGCCCTCCAGTCCTCAAACATCTCTCTTTTTCTGTCTCTCTCTTTCTCTCCCACTTTCTCTTTTCATTTTGAGCTCTCAACCCTCCCTTCTTTCTCCGCGGGCCTCCTCCTCTCCCTCCCTCCCCTGCTTGTGTCCCTATACCTCCGCTGTCCACCTCTCTGTCGGTCCTCCCTTTCCCTTACCACACTCGCCCCACGCCTCTCTCTCCCCATGGCATTTCAGGGGAAATTTAATATGGGTTTGTTTGGTGTTTCCAAGAATTCCATTCGGCTGCTGGCTCTCTTTGCCCCCCGACACTAAGACAAACAGAGGCCGTCCAGCCAAGAGCAGCAAACACCACTGGTGTTGGCCTCGTTATTTGGTCTTCTCATTCAGTGGCGTTTTAGGTGGAAAAAGAAGGGTGGGGCGACAACTACATTGCACAGATTTACTTTAGACCATTTAACAGTCTGACATAATGCGTTTTCTCACAGTTTCAATCCAAACGACCATCTTTCCCTGAACCTAACTGAGTGTTTTTGTGGCTTAAAACTAACTGAGTTGTTTCCTGTGAAGACGCAAGTTTATTTTGAAAAGACTGTATTCATGGAACGAGCTGAAACTGAACCGTGTTGCAGCCGATCGTAGGAAAATAACCCTAACTTTTCTTAAGTTATACAAACCGCTTTGTGAGAATACGTTGTTTTAGTAAATTATGGTCCCATTTAGAGTTAAATAGACCATGAAGCAGGGTTTGCTTTAGGGCGGGGCTACAATGTGATTGACAGGTCGTTACCTCGGCGTTGTCCGGTCTGGGAGTGGTCCGTGTTTTGGTCTCACAACTTAAACCCTTTCACTTCATGAAAGTTACTTGTAAGTGATCACCTGCAAATGTCTTCTTCAGCGTTTAGCTCCGCCCTCTTGTTTCACTTCTGGTTACAAAAAAACCAAGATGGCGACGACCAAAAACCAAGATGGCGACTGCCTAAATGCAAAACTCGAGGCCTCCAAACAGCAGTCCACAAACCAATGGGTGAAGAGTCCACTTCTTAGTCTATTGTTGGCACTTAGGGGGTTAATCTCAAGTTGTTCTTCAAAAATAAATATTTCACGTTTGTGGTGAAGATAATTAAGACTGTTCATAATGACCACAGTTACTGTCTTCTTTAAAAGAAATACTAACTCTTGTTAAGCAAATGGCGACCATGGTAATTGACAAGTATCCAATCGGATTGCAGCAGAGCATCAGCCCCACATGACATCAGATGTGTGGCTCTTAGCCTCAGGCCCTGGCCATGCTTATCTCTTCATGCTTATCTCCTCTGGAGATAAATGCATCACAGCTTCTGTATTCCTTTCTAAGTTACAACCACACTTTTTGCTCAGTGAACATGAACCTCGAGCCGCCAAAGCAGCCGGACTGTCGATGATGCAGATCGACCCTAACATTTGAACTAACAGGCTAAAAGTTATAGAAACAAGGAGCTGTGGAAGGGTTGAAGTTTGAGTCGGTGCAGGATAAAGCTTGATAAAGCTTTTCAGTTCAACATATACACCTGAGATTACAGGACAAACTATTCATTGACGATGAAGCTGCCTCGATTAGTTTTGATGGTATTTAAACAGCTCGTGACATACACTAAACATTACTATTTTACTATCTTATAAGCAGGATTTTGAGGAATAAAATACAGATTACTGTGTTGGGGTAGTTACTCAGAAAAAGTAACTAGTTACACGTTACTAGTTACTTCTGAAAATTGTAACTTGATTACTTTACTAGTTACTGCATTTGAAAAGTAACTTCACTACTAGTTACTTTACTTAAATTTTTTTTAAGCAAATGTCCAAATTAACTGCAAATAATAATCTATTATTATTAATTAATATAATTTCCAATAATAATAATCGCGCGAGTCACACAACACTTCCTGCATGAACAACTTACTGTAAACGTCGGGTTACGAGCCGCTACTACCTTCGGTCAGAGTCCCCGTTAGCTCCCTGCTGTAGCCGGCTGGGGCTCCTGCTAGCGCTCCGTCACTTCCCCGCTAACTTCCGCTAGCTCCCCGTTAACTTCCGCTAGCTCCCCGAAAACCACCGAAGATAGCGGGACCAGACTCGACACCCGACTTGGGCAGAGGCAGTAGCAGCAGCAGCGCTAGCTAGCAGCTTGTTGCTATTGTTCATGCAGGAAGTGTCGTGTGACTCGCGCGCCACTAAAAGAGAACTTTTCGGACTGGTAAAAATGGCTTAGTAGTGTAGTTACCAATATTTTGCATTACTTTACTTCGTTACCTATAATAGTAATATCGTTACTGTAATCCGTTACTTTCTAACTCGTTACCCCCAACACTGACTGTAGCACAGCAATACCTCCAGCTGACCCGGTCGCCAGGTGTCTCCGCTCCCCGATGCAGACTCATCGCACATGCCGGTCTGCCCAGTCATCCTCTGCTTCAGTCTGGCCTGCAGCGGCTCTCCGCCCGCCTGCCTTCTCCCTCCACAACACAACTCAGCACCCTAACCCTCCCGACCAGATCTCTGCTGACACTCAAGTGGCAAACACTGCACACACACACACACACACACACACATGCACGCACAAGCATGCATACACACATACAGAGAGCCACCCATCTGCTAATCCCCTTCTCATTAATCCCCCACCACTCTCCTCAAATATTTCCTTCTGCTGATCTCATTGTGAGGGAGTGTAGTGTATATTGGTGGTGTGTGTGTGTGTGTGTGTGTGTGTGTGCGGGGGGGGGGGGGGGATGCCTGTGTCCATTTTAAGTGATATTCCACTTTTAGTTTGGTCGAACATTTCCAATTTCCAGCAACTCCACACAGGAGTTCAAGAGAAGTCCTCCTCCAACATCAGCCGGGCAGCCCAGAGGGTGGGGTGTGTGTGTGTGTGTGTGTGTGTGTGTGTGTGTGTGTGTGTGTGTGTGTGTGTGTGTGTGTGTGTGTGTGTGTGTGTGTGTGTGTACTGTTCAAGAGCAGAGACATGTCTAAACACCTGTTTCAAAAGATGGATGGAAATCTGTCAACTCCCACAGAAGTATGTGCATTTAAAATGGTAATTTCCAGTTGAACCCCTTACTTTTAGCTATAGTTGGTATCTTCAAAGTAAATAACCAATTCCTCATGAGGAGTGTGTTCACTTCAAGACTTCAAGCTGAAATCACAGTTTCACAGCAAGTATGTAAACTATAACAAACTCAGTGAATATGATCTTTCTTTCCCTGAGACGTATACGCACACCTGAACCCACGGACTGGTTTTCATGTTGTGCATTAGCTGTGTTCCCATGGTAACATTCATCCTATTTATACTTGCAAGCCTATGATTTGGATATGAAGACCATCTCAAAGGGATGTATGTGGGGTACCGGGTTGGCTTGCTTGTTAAACAGGCTGAATGCGCCTCATGAGGCTGTAGACGTGTAAACCGCTGAGCTCAAAGACGGCGGAGTTTAAGTACACGTATTTATTGAAGTTAAGCAACTTTACCAGTGTTTTTTATTAATTAATACCTTTCGAGGGACTTTTCTAAAGAGCGGGTCCCAAAAAGGAATCAGCAGGTAGTTCACTGACAATCTCTCCTCTTGAAGACAGAAGCATGATCACGTGTTTTATGGTTATGTTTCGGCTCTCATCATTTTTGTTCTGGAAACACAAGCACTTTGTTTTAGGTTGGGAATATACGGCAGTTTTGCCATATTCTATTACAAAATCTAAAAATGACGTAGAGCTCAATAAGCAACATGTTTACTGAATTTACATTGAACCGAAGCCACGATCTCCCCCGGATCTCAACTAAACCTCACACACGACTAACACAGTCCTGCTCATTCGCTCCTCTTCATTACTGGGACCCGGCCCTTCCTTCACTCACAGGAACATTGCCATCCAGCCCGCAATTAGGTTTCCATCAACATGTATTGGGCAAAACAAATGAGCTAACGTCCTTTCCAGGAGACAGTTTGGCCAAAGAGCTTGGCCGAGGAGCTGAATATGTGGCGCCACCCTCAGGACAAACGTTACAATCTGAGTCTCAGCTTCAGAGAGCAGACATGTACTGAGCATGGAATACATGCACAGAAAAAGAAGAAGAACAAAGGTGTTGTACTTTAAGCATTTGGCGATAGCAAGTATGAAAATGTGATATTTACAGCACAGTGAGAAACCTTTAGTTAAACAAGGCACTGTTACTGTAACAAGGCCCAGCTCAGGGTTATTGCGGTGGATTATATTATATTGTTTAGGTCGTCATGTTTCAGTTTCCAAACCCTGATGATTGATTCCATGTCTAATCTACACACAGTCAGTTACGCTCTCTTTGTTACTAGTCCGATTACTGCAGACTTTACATGGAACTGGAACTTTCTTACACACAAACGTAAAGCCAATAAGACACTTTACTTCAGTGAGGAACAGTTGAATTACATTTTTTGGAGTTTGAGTTGTCAACTCTTTGCATTAAAGCATGCACTGTACACACACACACACACACACACACACACCAGGCTGTATGATTCCTTCTGTGTGGCGTGAAATGTTGAGGCGAATAAGCCACCCTACATCCTGTGTCAGTCATGTCCGCCAGAAGATAAAGTTGCTCCGGAGTGACACGGGTAGCACTCACTCCCTGTGATAAGGAGGTATCTTTTCAAATAGAGGAACCTCGCAGATGCAATGGCAGATAGGCTGCACAATGTATGTGCCAGCCAACATGACAGCGGAGGAAGAGGAGGGCGGTGAAGAGGGGACGGGGGCGGGGGGGAGAGCGATGCAGAGCAAAGTGTCTGGAAAGGATTCAGCGGGAAACTCTTGTAGATTACATTTCCTCTCCATGAGCTCGGCCGTTCCAATTTCAGCTCGAATTTGTCTGCCTTCAGTGTTCTGATGGTTATCAGCTTAGCAGAGGAAATGCTCCTCCGGTGTGTGTGTGTGTGTGTGTGAGAGAGAGACACTCGGCCACGCACCACCTCGAAACATCAAAATGCCTAGACATTGACAGCTGAATGGATTACAAGGTCCATGCGGGAGTACTTATGTATTTCATACTAAAACATCCATTCATCTCTCTGGCAGAGAAATCAGGACGTCTTCAATAAAACATCAGTTCACTTATCTGCTGCTGTTCTAATCTCCGTGTTTGATTTCAGCAGAAGGGACCGGTGACATTAATCAAGACATAATTAATGAAGCCGTACATCCTGAATGTGCTGATGAAAATGTCTCTCATCCTCTGGAGGATGTGAAGGAGACCTGTCAGGTCGTCTCATGTGACCTACCATTCCCTCCAACCTTGAAGGATAAAACCTTGGTTATACTTTCCGCAAGGGCGGTTGGCACGGACGTGAGCTGACGGGGAATCGTGACGAGGAATCTTGTATAGTACGCGTGGAACTACACGCCATCCTGGCAATATTTTGTATTGTGTTATTGTAAACAATTGAATGAAGACCATCGCCAATAATTAGTCAGTCTCTCAGTACATTCTGACATCCCAAGATCATTAGTTCCTACTCAGGAAGCAACCTCTGCTTCTGAAAGGTGAAGCCGATGCGGAAGTGCCTCAAACCTGCATTCTCTCTTGTGACCACCAGGAGGCGACTCCTGTGGTTGTATATGCTTTATGTGTTAAAGCTGCATTCTCTCTACTGACCATCAGGGGGCGACTCCTCTGGTTGTATAGAAGTATATGCTTAATGTGTTAAAGCTGCATTCTCTCTACTGACCATCAGGGGGAGACTGCTCAGGTTGTATAGAATTATATGCTTCATGTGTTAAAGCTGCATTCTCTCTACTGACCACCAGGGGGGACTCCTCTGGTTGTATAGAAGTATATGCTTCATGTGTTAAAGCTGCATTCTCTCTACTGACCATCAGGGGGCGACTCTTCTGGTTGTATAGAAGTATATGCTTAATGTGTTAAAGCTGCATTCTCTCTACTGACTATCAGGGGGCGACTCCTCTGGTTGTATAGAAGTATATGCTTCATGTGTTAAAGCTGCATTCTCTCTACTGACCATCAGGGGGCGACTCCTCTGGTTGTATAGAAGTATATGCTTCATGTGTTAAAGCTGCATTCTCTCTACTGACCACCAGGGGGGACTCCTCTGGTTACATGACTTCACTTCTCTCTTGATTTATTCCCTCAGTAAACATTGTAAACATGAGTTTATGTCTCAATCTCTAGTTTCAAGTCTTCTTTAATGTTCCTTTAGTACATTATGGTAAATTATGCTCCATTTTTATGAATTTTTTTATAGACCATAAAGCAAGGTGTGCTTTAGTGCGGGGCTACCTTGTGTGCATCTCTCCTCCTCAGTCCAAATATGGTCATTTCCTTTCACTGGTTGCAAAAAACAAGATGGCGACTATTTCTATGGTTCCAACTAAAAAGCAGGTCATGTATGGTTGCAGCTTTAGCTCGGTCAGTTGGTCGGTCCACCGCTTTGGTGTTAGCATGCTGACATATGCTAAGCTAAGATGGTGAATATGTTAAACATTATACTCGCTAAACATTAGCATGTTAGCACTGCCATTGTGATTATGTTTGCTTGCTGACGTTAGCATTTAGCTCCAAGTAGCGTTGTAACACACAAAGCTGCAAGCTTTACTCAAACAGCTGGGCGTTGTAGTTTTTAGCAAACTCCTCAAACATTCGTTTTCCACTAAAATGAGGGTGAATATGCAGGTTTTAAAGACGGCTAAAGTTACCCAATATACCAATAATGCCAGTGGACCATCAGTAGATGAGTGCCTTTCTGGGTTTATTTACTGATTTGTGCAGTAAACATGTAACAGTGGTTGCTTCTTTAACTCTTTATCTGTTACTTATTCAGTCTCTCTATCAATCTCTCAAACCAAAGCTGGTGATTTTGGAACAGTGGAAAGACGGACACAGACAGTTTTGATTGAGTTTTATTTAGTTTCTGTCGAGTTTGAAAGGAGTCTTGTGGCTTTGAGGTGAGCATATCGATGGCATGTTTTGTACAGAGAATGATACAAAATGTCCCAATTCCTGTTGATTTTACGTATCCTGTATATTCACTTCAAAGCGCTTCACATTGCATCGCACCGGGAAAAAGGGGAGGAAACATGAGCCCGTCTGACTGGGTGTCTCGTTTCCATCACTGCCGATCGGAGCCGGAGCTGATTAAAACCCGACTACTGCAGAGTCATTTTTCCTGAGAATGAATAACCTTTCCCACTGAAGACAAACGCCATATATTAGTGGGTGTCCAGTGGGAAAAGACGCTATACAGGAGCTATATTTAGCCGCTGATGAGATGTGCTAGTGAGCATCCACGGCAGCAGGGCGCTGTATGTGGGATTGAGTCAAAATAAACTGCAGTGCTCACGGTCATCGCATACATTCGCTGCTGGTTTGGATCTTTTCATTGGATTTTGTCAACGGCAAGAAAAATATGGCTTGAGAGCCACGTTCTACTCGACATCCTCTCGAGTGTGCTTCTCTGAGCCTTTTGGACCATACAGACGCTGTTGCAGTGCTATTTTTGTTGGTGGAGGGGAGTGCAATGTTGGCACGCTCCACCCACCCTACCCAGGAGTGTGTGTGTGTGTGTGTGTGTTTGTTTTAGGAAATGATGCAGCGCCAGTTTGTGTAAATCTAACAGCGACGGAGCTGCAACAAAAATAAGTTCACTGCAGTGGGTCCGACAAGCGTTGGGTGGCGTGTTGGCCACGTGTTGTGTGCGTGGTGGAGCAGGTCCATGTTCTTGTTCTTGGTTCCTAAGTAGCAGGATTGAGGAGCGTGCCGCAGCCTGCTGGGAGGAAACTAACTCAGCGCTGCCAGGTCTGAGCCGTGGCCAATGAGAGGCTGCTTCCGCATTAATCGCTCACTGGGGCGCTGTGGCATTTTAACTTTACAGTAAGAGATATCTCTCTTCTGACTAAGGAGATTGTTGATTGTCGTGTCAGATGCTTGTTACACAGAGCCATCCGAGAAGTAGTCACTCGATTGGAAAAAGACAGACACTTTAATAAAAAATAAGTGGCGGGTGATTGGATGAACCGTCTGTCAATCAAACTCTTAGCGAAGAACTGAAACATCTTTCTCACTGAGAAAAGTAATCGGTGTCGTTGGTTTCTCTTCTTTTAAGGAAGAAATTCTCTCCAGTTCTGATAACTGATGCTATCGCAGCATCACGATAACCTCCGTTGTTGTTTCGAACGTGTTGTCTGCACACACCTAAGCCCCGCCCCTAGCTCCTCACAGGGCGCTGATTGGTCCGTGCTCTGGCTTACCGAACACAACCTCTTTCTGATCCAGCGATTCTCACGTGATCTTGCGATATCACGAGAATCCAACTGCCGTGCAAAGTACCGTCTTGATCTGAACAGTGTTTTTTTTTAAAAAAAAATTATATATATATATATATATATATATATATATATAATTAAAATGTATAGCTATTTTATAATTGTATTGTTTTTCACAAATACAGCACAGCGCCAGTTAGACAGCAGCAAAACCACGCATCTGAATAATGGCTATTGGACCATTAGAGCGCAATTAAAAAGAATCGAAAGTATTTTATGTTGTATTAATGTTTTCAATGTTCAGGGAAACATTCTTTGTTGCAGTGGCACAATGAAAAGAAAACCAATTTCAGTCATAATCTTAACTCAATGCCAAGTTGTATGAGTCAATATTTAAATGTATTTTAAGTAAGGAAAACAAGGAAAATTAATCATCCTTATACTGCAGAAAACTGTTAACACAATTGTTCTCACATTTTTGGTTTTGAATGTGTTTAGTTCTGCATTTTAATTGAAGAAGCGTGAATCGAATAGAGACAAGAATATTAATTGTATTGCTTTCTTACTTTTTTTAGCGAAGTGAAAAAAAAAGGTTGAAAATCAGGCACCTCTTGATACAGATGATTAAAGATGGTGCAATCATTTACCTGCCGCCTGAATATTACTTTCATCTTTGTCTTATATGTTTAGCCTCCTCAGAAAAAAATCCTCACCTCATTATGAGAAGGGGCTTTTAGCTATGCTAATAAGGTTATTTGCATGCAAACCACTTGTCCTTGGAGAATTACAAAAATGTTCCACTGTGCTGTAGTTTTACCACTATTCGTTTTACTTGAGACTCTAATCTCATTTTTAAAAGCAGGAAGGAACACAATCAAACTGGAATCCATAATATCCAAACAAACATTAGCATAAATACAAAGAAAACAAGAATTGCAGTCAGGTTGGAGCACATTGTCAGCAGTTAGAGAGACAGCAATGAATCTCGCAAACTGTCTCACCCGGTGGGAATTCCCTGTGTCTTCATTATGGCTGTTGGGCATATTTGAATATGTGAAGGGCGTTCATTAAGAAGTTCAGTGTGAAAGAATAATCTGGAAAGGTTATAGATTTAAATTCAAGCAGAAAAATGTCATTGGAAATTGATAAGGACGAGTCAGAGGAAGCCTTTGAGGGAGAAGTCGGCGGGAAGTGGAAAACGCATGTTGGGCATATCATGTTGACAGTGATGACGCAGCGGATTGGCTTTTTATTAAAAATCACCAAGTTTCCCTCCGCTGAGCTGCAGAAGTGTGAAGTTACCTCAGATTTAACCTTGTGAGGCCACGACAAATTGGGAGCGTTCCAATTTGTTTATCGCTGAATCGAGCTTGTGATCATTTCATTAATTCCTCCCCTCCGTGACCAACTCTGCGGCGGGTGTGTCGAGGTTCCTACTGTCCTGAACGCAGCGCGGGACGCAACGCCGCGTTGAGTGTTCACGGCTGAGTGGCGCTCTGCTCTTTGTGATTTGATTTACATCTAAATGGGAACACGCTCAGCCGAGTGGTGACCACACCGCGAGCGCCCACTTCTGCTCCGTGTGTTTGCATTTCAACAACAGACCCTATCGCTGCAATATTAGTGCTTCAAGAACACACCAGAAATCATATGACCCCTTGGCAAAAACAACGGCCTCCATCATTATTTTCTGGCGCCATTAATTTGCTCATTATAATAATTTTTCGGGACAAGGGGATGGTTTCATGTCCCTCGTGTCGCAACATCAATGCTATGCGTTTGCATTGCAAAAAACAGCCATAGTTCCTGTCGGCTACGGGCACAACAGTGAGCGCGTTTCTGAATAGTGTATCACAAGGATCAGTATTTCATGTTGGCAATAACTAATCAAAGCTCTAGGTTTAGTTTTGGGGAAAAACAGGATTATCCAGAATTGTGGGCCAATATTAACCAGAGGAAACTCCAGCTCAATAAAAAGCCTTGCAGGAGCTGAGGTTGTACAGTAGGGTTGGGGAAAAAATCGATACAGCATAGTATCGCGATAGTTTGCGTGGCGATACTGTATCGATGGCAGAAATGAAAACTCTTTGCACGGAGATAAACCACAGCGATAAGCCCCGCCCCCTCTCTGGCGCGTCCAGCTGGAATGACGCGACTATGCCGACTGTAATGCAAGCAGTTCATTTTGTCTGGTGCAACATTTATGAAAGTGTTGGTCAGTTTGTCCCATTTTCTGCAATAAAAATGATTGAAGTGAGATGAGCAGACTGAAAACTTTATCTTATTAGATGAAATATGTTGACAGTTTTCCTTTGGGGACAATTTGCGGTTGAAAAAAGGTAATACATCGCAATATATCACAATACTCAATATATCGCAATACTCAATGTATCGCAGTATCGTGATAATATCGTATCGGGACTTCAGTATTGTGATAGTATCGTACCGTGATAGTATCGTACCGTGATAGTATCGTATCGTGATAGTATCGTATCGGGACTTAAGTATTGTGATAGTATCGTATCAGGACTGAAGTATCGTGATAGTATCGTGTCAGGACTTAAGTATCGTGATAGTATCATATCGGGATTTAAGTATCATGACAGTATCATATTGTGATAGTATCGTACCGTGATAGTATCGTATCGTGATAGTATCGTATCGGGACTTAAGTATCGTGATAGTATCGTGTCAGGACTTAAGTATCGTGATAGTATCATATCGGGATTTAAGTATCATGACAGTATCATATTGTGATAGTATCGTATCGGGACTTAAGTATCCTGATAGTATCGTGATAGTATCGTATCGAGACTTAAGTATTGTGATAGTATCGTATCGTGATAATATTGTATCGGGACTTAAGTATCGTGATAGTATCGTATGGTGATAATATCGTATCGGAAATTAAGTATCGTGATAGTATCGTATCGTGATATTATCGTATCGGGACTTAAGTATCGTGGTAGTATTGTATCAGGACTTAAGTATCGTGATAGTATCGTATGGTGATAATATCGTATCGGAAATTAAGTATCGTGATAGTATCGTATCGTGATAGTATCGTATCGGGACTTAAGTATCGTGGTAGTATCGTATCAGGACTTAAGTATTGTGATAGTATTGTATCGTGATAGTATTGTACCGGGACCTAAGTATCGTGATAGTATCGTATCGTGATAGTATTGTATCGTGATAGTATCGTATCGGGACTTAAGTATCGTGATAGTATCGTATCGTAATAGTATCGTATCGGGACTTAAGTATTGTGATAGTATCGTATCGTGATGGTATCGTATCGGGACTTAAGTATCGTGATAGTATCGTATTGTGATAGTATTGTATCGTGATAGTATCGTATCGGGACTTAAGTATCGTGATAGTATCGTATCGTGATAGTATCGTATCGGGACTTAAGTATTGTGATAGTATCGTATCGGGACTTAAGTATCGTGATAGTATCGTATCGGGACTTAAGTATCGTGATAGTACCGTATCGTGATAGTATCGTATCGGGACTTAAGTATCGTGATTGTATCGTATCGTGATAGTATCGTATCGGGACTTAAGTATCGTGATAGTATTGTATCGGGACTTAAGTATCGTGATAGTATCGTATCGTGATAGTATCGTATCGGGACTTAAGTATCGTGATAGTATTGTATCGGGACTTAAGTATCGTGATAGTATCGTATCGTGATAGTATCGTATCGGGACTTAAGTATCGTGATGTTATTGTATCGGGACTTAAGTATCGTGATAGTATTGTATCGGGACTTAAGTATCGTGATAGTATCGTGATAGTATCGTATCGGGACTTAAGTATCGTGATAGTATCGTATCAGGACTTAAGTATCGTGATAATATCGTATCGGGACTTTTGTATCGCGATAGTATCGTATCGTGATAGTATCGTATAGGGACTTAAGTATCGTAATAGTATCGTATCGTGGGACCTCTGGTGATTCCCACCCCTCTTGTACAGCGGTTTACCCCAGACAGACTGCAGCTCTGCTCCGGTTCAACAGCATCCTGGCTGTCGGTCCTCAGCCTGCCCCAATCTATTGGAACCTTTCATTGAAAAAGTGTCGCGACTGTCACAAATTCACATTACTGCCGGTGTGAATAGTTTTGATTAGTTTTGCTGCCGTTTATTCATGAAGCCCCCGTGAGTGTAGAGGCCCTAACAATGTCCACAACAATGCAGAAACCTCCTCCACCAAGCTTCACATTGTGGCCTCATCTATCTTGTGGGCTGGGTCCAATCAAGAAGAGCGGGTGAATAAATGATACCTGCATGAATTGTAAGTGCGGGGCTGGTGGAGAGAGGGCTGCTGGCTCAGGTTAATGAGGTGGTCTGGGAGTGTGGACCGGGTCCTGACTGCACTATGTGTGAAGCTCGCTCTAGCCTGGGGGGGTTATGGGGTGGAGGTTTGAAACCCCAATACCACTGGTGAGACTTCCTTTGCCTCCGGCTCTGTATGCACCTCGAGTGTGTTTGTGTGTAGGTGTGTGTGTGTGCCGGAATGTATGTGTGCTAGACGTGTGTGTGATGTTGCCCTCAGGATGACACTAGTTGAAGCTTTGCTCTCTGTGTTTAATGTTGGCATTCGTGCATTAATATACATGCCTCTCTGTTTGCATGCATTCCCATTCCCAAGTGTGTGTGTGAGTGTGTGTGGTGGGGTATTTGCGCTCTGATCTGTGTGTTTTCCGATGTCTGTGTAGAGTCGGACCACCGCATGTGTACTCAGGCCCCCCTCCTCCCCCTCTTCTCCAATCTCATTACCAGCGCCCCCTTCCCTCCACCATTTTACCCAACGCCATCAAGGCCTCTCCTCCCGGTGTTTGCATTGTAAATCAGGCCTGACAATAAGGCCATGATTAGATCCTGCTCATATTCAGAAACAGCTGATTTATTTATTCATCTCCACCGCTCGCATTGGGAGACCGAGACGCATAATATCTGACCAAGGTGACACAGCGCACTTCCAAATGTTATTCATTGCATTCGCAGGTCAACCTCTTAACCAACAAACTCAAACAGGGCAGATTAAATGAGATTTTGATGGGAGGATGTGTGGAAAGCCCCCCCACCTCATGTGTGTTACATGTGATACCAGATCTGGGATCAGAATGGGCTCTGCAATTCGTCACGGCTTCAACAGGGAGAGTGAATCTAGCCTCGGGTGGAGACACTGCTATGAGATAATATTCATGAAAAAAGCTTCAGGATCCTGAGAAGCGGATCCAATTGATCACGAAGTCAGACAAGCCTTCGCGCTGTTGTTTTGGGGGATTTTAAGAAATTGGCATTGTGGGTAATGGGCTAATTTTTCTCCGAATTACAGACGGTCTTTGTGAAATTATTTCACACTTTAGTTTTTTTCCCCAAGCTGTGGTTAATGAGAGCAAAATGGACTATTGTGTGATTGAGAGGCTTTAGCTGAAAACAGCATGAAGATTTAGATGAAGAGCGTCTGAAGAAGAGCTTGGTTGGTAATCAGTACGAAGTGAAGTAAACAAATGTTAAATATCAACGGATTTATTAATACAATCAAACCAGTATATCAATCAACAACTCAAAATAAATAAAACAAACAAAAAAAAATCGAAAACTATATTGTCTGCATTCTCGTTATGCACCAATTTATGGTGGAAATATCTTAATTAATGGAAAGCAAAATACAATTTAAAAGGTGACAAAATATGAGAACATAATGGAATGAATTCAGTAAGTCTCTCAGGCATTCTGTAATACTTTCAAGTATTTATTCTGCCATAGATCAACTTTTCTCATGTGATTCAGAACCTGAATGCATAAATCAAAGAAAGGAAAAACAGTGAGCCGGGCAAATTATGACACAACAAACATTCACGTCCACTTTGATCCAGACTGAAACATGACACGCGAGTTGATATAATCCATCAGGAAAGAACGCTCATCATCCCCAGACTTCCGTTTTGGCATTGCCATGAAATGTGAAGCAAGATGATAATGTTCCCCTTCCAGGGTGACATGTAATAACTCCGCTGGTCTTCGTCCGGCACCGTCACCAGGGCGCCATTTGGATGTTTAAGTATTTTAGCTTCATGGCCAAATACCTGCAAAACTAATTACACCACCAACAAACTCAGCTGTACCCAGTGGCAATCAGAGGGCCCCCGTCTCGCCTATGTAGAGGCCCCCCAAAATGTGGTGATTAAGGCTTTCAGGGGGTCTGTGGTGTCAATCAGACACTCAGACCCCCTGAGACCCCGCCCCCCTTATTAAGCACTAAACATTAGTGCTGGAGGCTGTAATGTTTCTAGGCTGTTCTGTCTGTCCCGTTCCAGTGAATGAAATATCTCAGGAAGACCCGGAAGGGGATTTCTTCAAATATAAAAAAAGGTCTGTGTGACCTCAAAACATTTTTCTTTTTGCCATAACTCAAGAATTCCTATTCTAACCATGAGAAATTCACTCAAATATCAAATAGCATGAAATGAAGAGGCGATGATCTCAGTCTTAAAACAGCCTTTTCACCAACGTGGTGTTATATTCAGCTTCCTATGTGAGGCCTGGATCTACCTGTGTGTCTCAGTCGACCTGTCACCTCCTGTTCACCGCTTCCTGACTCTGATTTCTCAATGTGTTGATAATTCCCCATGAAGAAAGGGTCACATCTTTGTCTACACGTCTGCTTGTAATGATGCGGTCCTAAAAACCCAGCCGGTTCTCCCCTGACGCTCTCTGCGCGTCGAGGAGGATGTGACTCATAGCAGGAAGCGTTCCCATCCCACGTTTGATAGAAGTTCAGCACCGTACAATGAATCCACCCTCAAAGCAGACAAGGAAAAGCTTTGGACACGGTTGAAGTGTGGCGGCCAGAGGCAGTGATCACATCATACGTGACCAGATATGGATTTCCATCCCACTGCAGCGCCGCCGCCGACTAACCTGACATCAATACGGCAGAGGCCCATTCCATGCCGGAGAATCGTCGGAAAATTGAATGC
This sequence comes from Taurulus bubalis, assembly GCF_910589615.1. NCBI lineage: Eukaryota > Metazoa > Chordata > Actinopteri > Perciformes > Cottidae > Taurulus > Taurulus bubalis. The sequence goes on from NC_136590.1 coordinate 43,531,008, forward strand.
TGAATAGACACAGAATCCGATGAAAGGGTACCACTGCCTCCAATCCAAAGTCGCACAACCCTTTGATGTTTGTCGGAATAATTTTATGCCTACTTCTCATTTTCCACTTTATGCTTGCTTTTTGAATTTTGATTGCGACTACAGGCACTTTTCAATTGATATGCATTATGAACCCTGCAATAATTCAAAGGGCCTTTTGTTGAGGAACAAACATGTCCTCAAAAGGAATTTCACCACTTCTTGTGTCGTACTCTCAGCTTCGCGGGGCCAGATTTTTTATTAATTTCACCGTCAAATTAAGCGTCTTGTCTGTTGGTGTTCTTCTGTGTACGTTCACGCTTCAGCGGCCGCTGCGTGGCATGTGTCGGCGCTCGTGTTACGTCCCCGTGTGTGTGTGTGCGTACAGTATTTACGGACGCACGGTTGCCTGCTCAAATGTGGCGTTTGGTGGCCCCCCGTTCCTTGGAGGGTTTGGGCGAAACTTGAGAGGCTGCCTAAAATACAGTGCAGTAATTGGAATTGCTTTATCTTCAGTCTCATCAATTAATGTGCAATTTTCCATTTAATCACTAACACGCTCGCTGCATTTGCAATTAAAATGAGGGCTGATAACAGTAGAAGATGCCTCTCAGCTGATACCGGTTGGAATGAGAACAGAAAACCAGGAGACGCAATCAGTACACCAAAATGACTCGCGGAGACATGCACATGGCACACCAACAAGCGTGAACACACACACAGGGCAAACAGTCGCACACACACACACACACACACACACACACTCAGAGCACAGTATGACGTGATAAAACATGCAGATTTGCAGCTAAAACCGCGATTTACAGCGCGCCAAAGATGAAACCGAACCAGCATTTAACATCAACGCGTTGGCGGCCGCGGTGCGTTCAGGTGCCACTCAAAGAGAGAAGCGGCCTCGGCCAAGTTTGTCTCGTCTCCGACGGAGACTGAAGAGAGGGATGTTTAATTCTCTTCCTGTCTGGCAGCAGGAGCCTGAAGGCTAACAGTCGTGTGGTTGGAGGAGCTCGGGCCTCAGTTGTGGGAAACTCTGAGGAGCAGGATCACGACCCACGACCGTGTCATATTTTAAAGACTATTTTGTAAGTTACTGAACAGTATACAAAACGCAGCAGAGAGCAATGAGGATCGGTTTGAACTCTCAGGTCTCGCTGGGTTCAAAACACAAGTACACAGAATGCATCAAGCATATCGGCAACCACGACTGTCCTCGAAAAAAGATATTCCTCGTCGACTACCACTCACATATTTTGATTAATTAGTTGATTTTAATCGGCAGATCTGAGGTCAGCTCCACCGACGGCCAATGTCTCGGGTTATTCCATCTTTACTCCTCGCTCGTCACAGACTGCTAGGACGAGAGATGTCGAGTTCATTGCATTCTGGGAGATTTTAATATAGCAGCGGCGCTAATCATGTAGCAGCAGTGCTATATGCTGCTGTGTGCAGCGGAAACACTGGAGCCATAGAGATGTAACTGATGCAGCACATTGTGAGGATCTCTGTAAAGGAAGAGAGACATCTTGATCCTTCATGAGTCAAACACACACACACACATTACTGTGTACTTTATGGTATATTTGCATGATTTCAGTACATGATCATCCTTTTATAGTGCTTCTGAGGTCCTTGAAAGGCTATTGTTGGATTATTAAAGTCCTCTTTCATCCATAACTCACCACCTTGTCACAAACCCTGGGCTTTAGTGGTCCGGCAGATTTACTGCACATCTTTATTTCCTGAAGCGGTAGCTCTGCACCGCCGCTGCAGCAGCCGGCTCAGAGGTTTCTCCCGGATGTTCCCGTCCCGTTTCACTCGCTCACAGCCGGGCGTGTCCCTCCACGTCGATGCCACGCAGTCCGAGTGCACCGGCCCATTGTGATCGCTTGCCTGCCTTTCACGGGCCACACGAGGCTCAGCGATACCTCCGATAAGTCCCGGGGGCTCCAGCTGTCCCGGCCAACATTTGGACCGTGATGTCCCCGGTTGACATGCATCTTTTTTATAAAAGGTTAACACAGTTGCGTGTTGATGAATAAAGGGTTTTTATTAAGTTTACCCCTTAACATTCATCAAACCCCCCTCAGGTCAAACAGTTAATTTACAGCACATTTCCATGCAGCGAGCACACATAGGTTAGCAGTAGCTTCAGGATGGAACCCCCGCTGAACTCGCCTATAGTGGGATTGGGGCGATGGCAGGGGGTCCATGTGTGTGTGTGTGTGTGTGTGTGTGTGTAACATACCCCTGAACCAATTAGCTCCTTCACTGGGGGTGGGCACGACGGTTACAGCGGTGTTCCACAGGGTACCGCCCTCGGCCCTGTGGGGCCCCCGGCCAATAGCAATTATCCCGCCAACAAGAGCCCTAATTAGCCCTCCTGATTGGCTCGGGTTGCGGCGCGACGACAACAACATCAGCAGCCGACCAAGGTGACTCCGCTTCTACAGCCAGCTGTACCGTAATTAGTAAACAAGCATGGCGGTCGGTTAATTGGTAAACAAGTGGTCGGGTTTGTCATTAGGAGCCCGCTGTTTTGTAAAGTCTTTCTGTGAGATTGGTCTGCTTTGTTTTCTCTCTGCTCGGCATCAGTCGGTTTGAACGCGTCATGCCGGCTGACTGCCGGCTCCATGCGGCACATGCAGAGGAGACGGAGCGTTTAGTAAAGGGAGAAGGGGGACCAGGAGAGGGACAGCTGTTATTTAATCACAGCAGCACCTGGTGGCTGCTGCTGTGATAGACTTCACAGTCGCTGCTTGCACTGGATTAATGTGGCCCTTCTTTTTTTTGTCTCCTCCCCAGTCTAAATGTGAAGCTATCCCATGATGCAACATGAGTCCCCAGCACCTGCAGTGACAATGATGGCCACCCAGAGCGTTCCTCCACCATCGTACCAGGAGAGCCAACAGGTCAGAGGCTTCGGCACAACGGTTACCGAGTGTTAAAGGCCCAGAGAGGCCATGTTTATCAGGGTTAGAGGGGTGGGGTCCAGCACAGATATAAGGGTTTCTGTCAAAGTTGGAACTATCTGGATTGTTTGGGTCGATTTCCGTGTGTTATTCGTGCTCTTTATACTGGTTGAAGTGGAAACAGGTGACTTCATATACTCTTGTTCACCAGTCAGACTCAAGTTTAAAGTCAGAATCCTTATCTGATGACAACCCACTCATTTAAACAGATTAGCATAAAGTTTCATCCCAAATCTTTAATTATTGCTCATTTAGTCATGATTATTTATATGCAGTGCTAATTTTCAGGTGATTTAAATTACTTTTAATTTTTGTCAAGGTCATGTTATATACTATATATACTTTAAGTATTATTTACAACAGTTTATATAATCATGATAATAAGACTTACTTTGTATGACTCCCATGTATATTATGCATTGTAAACGTACTTAGAATGTGTTAAAATCTGCTATATAAGCACTAAGAAATATGATTAATGCTTTATAACAATATAATTAACACACAAGCATGTTATAATGACAAATAATACTACATAGTTCTGGTCAGAATTATAGTGTATTGTAATTCACAACATAACATAATATATTATAATCACAGTTATAATGTAATATAATGTGATTATTAGTTACTCTAAGTGGTCATTGTTTTTCATTCAGGTTTTAACCCTTTGGAGCTCTGACCAACACACTGTTACGACACTCTGATACAGCTCTAAAACGTCTCTACAGGAATATTAAAATGATTTTCCATCAGGTTGAATTTCATTTCATAATTAAGACCAGAGCGATACACACTGTATGTCTTCTCTTCGTCCACGCCACCTCTGCCTGCGTTCGCCCGGAGGATTAGTGCCGTGGGAGAGCTCCCGAGCTGCAGTCTGCACGCTCGGAAAATGCAAATGAGAGCTAGTTAAGTGTGAAGAAGCTAATTTATTTCCCATTTGGTGCTGGGATTAAGACTTGAAGCTTCCTCCCACCCCACCCCGGGAAAAAAAAACGGGGGCTGGGGGTTGTTGGACTCATTTCCTCAGAGAGAACGAAAGTGGAGTGGAGAGGGACGACGGAGACAATGGATCGTGTTCATAAAGCATGTCGCCCAACAAATAACGGCAAAAGAGCAGCTAGTCCAATGATAGATGAAGGGTGCTGTATTACAGTGTGTGTGTGGTTCAGCAGGAGGGCCAGTTGTGAACATATTGCTAATTGAATATGTATCATCTAACAGGAATCTATAGAAGACCTGAGCATGCCTTGTTCAATTACTGCATCCATCCTATCTCATTCATGTTGCTTAACAGCTTCATTACGAGGCGCCTGATCTGTCAGGCAACAATGATTCACTCGGCGACATCCTCTTTCCCAGTCAGATGCATGTTGCCCCTTATTGCTTTTGAAAAGTGATTACTAAATGACCTCGCAAGCGGCTGCTCCATCACTACGAGAAGGAGAAGAAGTCCATCTTCGGCCTTCTGCTAGAACCGAAGTAACTATTTCATTGGGTGCAATTGATTCCCATGGCGTTGGATTTTTTTCAAAATGTTGTGACTAGGACGCGGCGAAAAGGCCAATTCTTCTGAGATGTGCTTGATTAAAAAATGTTCACAAATGGCGAACAAAGGCAGCGAAGATAAGATCCACTCCTTCCGTTCATATTTTTCACAATAAAAGCTGCACACGGCCTAACTGTCTCCCAGAGGGAACTCAAGTTCCCCTCGAACATTTGACTCGTCTGACAGTAGCTGACTGCAGCTGTTTAGCTCGGACTAAAGCGTTGGATCCCATTGATCCTGCTAGTTGGTCCTCTGCCTGCACACATCTATCCAAACCTTGAATTAAAAAAGAGCTGCATAATGTGAAATAATCCCAGACACGTATTTAGCATGTTCATGTTGTTTATTGGTCACATTCCTGGTGTGTAAAAGCCTGTAGCCCTTTAAGCCCTACTCCTATTTATTGTTTGAGATGTGTTTAGAGGTTGTACATGGGGGTTATATATTATTGTACCCCTGATTTTTATGTTTAATTTGATACCTAACATGGTTTTGGGGGGGATTTATACCATGTTTTTTTCTTGATTTGTACCATGTGACCTGATATATAATTAGGGGACCCTAGGGCTCAATTAAGCGACCAGAAAAGCACCTGAACAGTTACAACGTATTCACTAGTTTGACTCCACCGTTCACTTTGTGGTCGTTTTCTGTGTCCCCAGATGACGGGCACCACTCAGCAGAACACCAAGACCCCACAGGTCCATATCCCAGCAGCCTCTGCAGCAGGAAATACCTCTGTCAGCGTGACCCTTGACCCCCAGGCCCAGCTTGAGTCTGACAAGAGGGCCGTTTACAGGTTGGTCCCGTCTCCCATGAGACGTTCATGTGTTATTATCTCTCTCTCCTGGGTGAATGAGGGCATTTATTTTGCCTTTTGGTGAATAGATGTCACTGCCCTCGAGTTTCCCTTCTCGCCTCTTCTCTTTGAAATGATTATTGCGTTTTCTCTCCCGCCTCGTACAAAACACTGTACTAAATTGACTTGATGTGCTACTTGCTGAAGAAGGCCACAAGCACTGGTGTCTTTAATTAATATGTTCCCTTAAACAAGCCATGACTTAACCGCTTTAAAGAAAAAACTGTACTTGAAGTGCCTCCTTCAATTTTCACTTAGCGTGGTTCATAAACCAAAGAGCACCTTCAGTAAAGGCTTTCGCTCATCAAAGGCGAGCAGAAGCACTCTCAATTTACTTTTCTTTGAATTTAATAAATTGACTTTGAAGTAAGCGTTGGATATGCTGGCTGTTTCTCTGACTGCTGCATCGTGTGGCCTGGAAGAGGCTGGAGCCTCTTATGACTCTGATTACTGGGATGAGACCATAAAGGAGTGGATACAGGAGCGAATGCTTTCTAATGCTCTCCACTCTCTGTGTTGGGCAACACGTTGTCACTCCTAAAGCGTCCTCTACAGACGCTCGGTCTTGGATTTAGGAAAAAGATTGTGATTTGGGTTCAAATAAGTACGTTTATGTTGTGGAACATTGCGTAACCCAGTGATTTTCAACCAGTGTGCCGCGAGAGATCGTCAGGTGTGCCGAGGGAAAATGTCCAATTTCACTCAATCGGTCCCAAAAAATATTATGAATGAATGAATATATACTTTATTAATCCCCAACGAGACATTTTTTTGTCGTCATCAGTAGCGCCTTACAATTGAAGATACAAACACACAAGATATAAGATCAAATATATAAAGAAGCAACAGGGATGAAAGATATATACAAATTAAAATAAAGTCATATATATATATATATATATATATATATATATTTAAATATACACAATAAAATAGAATAGAATACAACTATTTATATTTACAGCCGCAGAGTGTATTCATTAATTAAGTAAATTAAATAAACAGTAGAAAGTGCAAAAAGCAAAGTATGTATGGTACAGTGATGAATGTTATGAATATGAATATTTAGTTGCTGCAAATAATTTTCCATTGTTCGAGCGTCTGATTCGGCAATATAGTGGCTGGCCTAGTAATTAAATACTCTTCCATGCCAGTAGGTAGCGCAATAAATACCTACCGTACTCTATTATGCTACAATGTGACATTTTGTAACTTTTTTTGGTTGATGCCGGGATTTTTTTATTGTAAAAAATGTGCCGCGGCTCAAAAAAGGTTGAATAACACTGGCTAAACCTACATAAACTAAGCTACGATAAAGGTAAGCATCAATCTCCAAGTGGTAAAGACTTTATTTTGGAAGTAAACTACTAGTCCAAATATTTTTTGGGGAAATAATCAATTTTTATGCTCAAACAACTTCTGTCAAGGATGTATTTATTAACATGTCGTGGTGCGGTTGCAGATTCCAACCAAGTGAACAACCCTCCGCTCACTCAGCCTGTCACGTGAGTTCTTCTCTCAGAGGCATTTATCACCAGAATAACACCATAACAACACCATTGCAGGAGCAAAGGAAGCTGTCGGTTCCACGGTTTTGCACTCCGAGGCTCGCGTTACCGCCTTCACGAGCGCCTGGGAGAACTACGGTGGCCCGCAGGTGACGGCAAAACGTGAAAGGCTCCCTCTTGGCTCCTTCTAAGTTAACACAAACACCAGGATTCTTAGTGTCAGGCGATTATACGCTCATGAAAATAGTTTTGCAGACTAAATTTCATTTCTGCTGATAGGTCCCTTGAAGTGCTCCACACTGTTCCTTTGTGTAAACTTTCAGATTAAGTTACACTCTGGGTAAAAGCATTGTGAAATATTAAATGACAATTTTCACGCTGAGGTGTAGATAGGCTTTTGGCTTTTTTTTTTTTCTCTTCTCTTTTGTCACCTTTATTTTAGGTTGTTTACAGATCAGCCCACAGACATGTGTTCCAAACTGTATTCTTTCATTTACCATGTAGAAGCCCTGGAAGGCATCACCTAGATAGGAGTGGAAAACAAGCAGGAAAATCACTGCTGCGTGAAACCCAAAACTCGAGTACAAAAAAAACCCACTCCTCTCTCAGCTTATCACTAGAATATTGATGCACCCTTATAATGAGCTTGTATTATCTATTTATGAAGTAAATTATTCAAAATACAGACATTTTTAATCGAGCCGGTGTCGGCAGCAAACCAACAACTTACTGGATGTGTTGAGAGGAAGGAGACGCGAGGCCCAGCGGCCGCCTGGTGCAGCCCGTCCTGAGACAGTGACGCTGCACGCCGCGCCGGGCCCGTCTGTCCCGGCACCGCGGGTCCCACCCGCGGGTGACCAGCGCTGCTGTTGGAGGAGGTGCGGGACCCCCGCGCTCAGGCCTGAGGCGAGCTGCTGTAAAGTCCTCAGCGGCTCCTCTGAGATACACGGCTGCCTTTGATGTCAGCAGCCATGTTTGGAAGAGCTCCGGGTGGTGGAGGGGAGGGGGGGTTAGGGGGGGGGGGAGTCCAAATCAGCCCCTCTTCCCTCCACATGGGCTTTCTGGATCTGCACCTTCCTCTTCTTCCTTCCTTAAACTACACACACACACACACACACACACACACACACACGCACACACACACACACACACACACACACACACACACACACACACAACATACAGACACACACCATACAGACACACACACACATCATGCAAACACACACACAACATACATACACATACATACACACACACAACATGCAAACACACACACACACACACAACATACAGACACACACACACAAACGCACACACACACAACATACAGACACACACCATACAGACACACACACACATCATGCAAACACACACACAACATACATACACATACATACACACACACAACATGCAGACACACACACACACACAAACGCACACACCATACACACACAGACACACACACACAACATGCATACACACACAAACACACACACACACAACATGCATGCACATAGACACACACACACACAAACACACACACACATACAACATGCAAACACACACAAACACACAGACACACACAGACACACACAAACACACACACAACATGTATACACACAGACACACACAAACACACACACACAGACACACACATACAACATGCAGACACACACACAAACACACACACAGACACACACACAACATGTATACACACAGACACACACAGACAGACACACACAGACACACATACAACATGCAAACACACACACAAACACACACACACAGCATGCATACAAACACACACACACAGACACACACAACATGCATACACACATACAAACACACACACACACACAAACACACACACAGACACACACAACATGCATACACACATACAAACACACACACACACACACACACACACACACACACACACACACACACACACACACACACACACACACACACACACAGAGAACAGAACAGAGGAAGCTCACAGTAGCAGCTATACTCAACCGGAATGTTTGCAGCACCGATATAGACCTTATTATTTATGAGTTAATTTAAATATGGTTTCTCTTGTTGTCTTCTAGAGGGAATACATTAACGTTAATAATGCTCACGTGCTTTATTAGCATGATTGGCCTCTATAAGAGTTGATTCATGTAAAACAGTTTGAAACATGCACGTAGAGGACCTGCAGCAGTGGGTATTGATTGGGATGTGTGTGGCAGAGAAGAGGGCTGGAGCTACAGTCAAGACACGGTTAGCTTAGCATAGAGACGGACAGCAGGGCAACACAGCTAGCCTAGCCGAGTGGGAGGAAAATGTCCCCCAATACCTCTAGCGGTGACTGTGCATCCCACGTGTGGAACTTAGAGCTATGCAGACATGCAAAATAAGAATGTATGGCAGCGTTCGGCCAATGAGGAGGTTTTCTTAATAACACTTATAATGTGCATTTTTAAAATAAATGTCCTATGGGTAAAATTATCAATACCGAGGCTCTGGCAGTAAACATGACCTATCATCTAATAATAATCAATGCGCCCGCGTGAGATGAGGAATGCAAACCGATCATCATTCATTTCAATCATGCAGTGCAAGTTTAATATACCTCCAAGATAAATGCTAAATGGACTGTACTTGGATATCTCTTTTCTAGTCTACCACTGCTCAGACCTGGTCAGATCTGTACTCTTCACACGACACAACTTGCTTCTTGTAAACGACAGTTTGAAGAGACGATGGGTAGCCATGCATGTGGATGTTGTCGAAGGCTCTTGTGTCCACGTAATAGCCTCTTTCCCCTCGTCTTTACTATTCCCTCTAGGTAGATCAGTCATTGTGTTGTGTCCTCAGTGTGTTCACGCAAACAACCAACAGCCAAAATGCAACAACACACATTATGTCTTTACATCGCTGTGTGAAGTCCTGTCATCGCATTGAAGCTGTCACATTTTTTTTTTAAGACCCAACAATTGAATTAGTGGGAACTACTGTATGTTGGACAGAGCCAGGCTAGCTGTTACCCCCAACTTCCAGTCTGGATGCTAAGCTAGGCTAACCACATCCTGATTCTCAGTGCAGGCTGTCTCTCATTCACTGTTCATACTTATACCTCCAACATTCTACAGATTGTAGTTAAAAGACCACTGTTTGAGAAGAGGGAATCCTCACTAGTGTGACGGGACATCCGCCGTCTCCTGATAGCTTTACTTCTGTCACGTATCACATGTACCCGCAGCACCATCTTATCCTAAAGCTAACGCTAACCAAGTAGCTTTGTGGCCTGAACTGAAGGTCAGATATCATGTGAACCATTTTATGAGAACACGTTGATCAGTTAGTTAAACGATGAATTATCATACTACACCAGTATTTTAGTATTAGCACTTTTACAAATCCCTTTGAACCGTCCTATTTCCTTTTTTTATTATCACTGTCTTTATGTGACACAATAGGATGGGAATAAAATAAGTTGCTTGCCGGTTAACTGGCGCTGTGGAGCACGTGGAGCCTGCTGAGTCTGTAAATGTGTAGGATGGCCAATTAAAATGTTGTGATCAACAGTGAGGCAGCGCTGAGGAATCACCAGCATGTGCTGCTGAAATATGATTATTTGTAGCTCTTAAGTGAAAATCCTTGCTGTTCCGTACCCGGAGGAGGGAGAGCATGTTAGAACTTTTGGAATGATTTTTTTTGCCCATGCAAGGAGCTAATGACTAAACGCACCTTGTTACCTTATTATAATCGCAATTAAATTTGACTTCACAAGTCACCGTCTCCCACCGTGAGTCAAATTATGCAAAAAAGGACAACAAAAAAACACAAATAGCACTCTTTATTTTAATAGAAGTCTGATCTGCCAGAGTTCCTGCCTCTACACAGCGCTCATATGGGGGCTGTAGACTTTGAAAAGAGAAAAGCAGGGAGAATCAGCTCCTCTGCTATTTTTCTTTAATTATTTTGCTCAGGAAGTCTGTGTGGGCTTTAATGTTTCTCCTCACTAATTGCTAGAATGCCAACTTTATGAGGAGATGTGTGGTTTCCTCTCTCTCCCTCTCTCTGTCTTGCTGCCTACTTGGTTATTAGCAGCAGAGTAAATGTGTGATAGGGTAATTAGCCTAATGAGTTGTGGCATTTACAATAAAGATCCTTCTGGATTCTGTGCATCTTATTAAAAATCCGGTGAGGCTTTTGTTTTTGTAGGTTGCAAATGTAGCGTTCTCAGCTGATTCGGCTCAGAGATGGAAACGTGCACTTAATTGAAAGAGACATCAGAAATGTCCTTGTGATGCTTGGAAACAACTGGGCTGAAGCTGTGTTAAGGTCACGCTTTGAATTCTGCCGTTTGTTTAGAGTTAACTGTTGGCTTGCTTTGCATGTAGAGAACTTAGAGAATCAGTGATAACCAGTCAGACGAGTGTGTTCTCATAAGTCCTCACAGGCGGTACTAAGACCTTGGCACACAGGGGGCCACGACGAATACACCACACTAACATGCAAAGTACTCACCTGTGAATATTATTATGTCTGGGGCTCTTGTTGAAAAAGGTAAGAATGGAAAGCAGAGGATCCGGCCCGTGCTGCCTTTGTCAGGAGCAGAATACGGAGGAACAGAATACGGAGCCTCCGTGTCGTAGTTTTATAAATGTAGGCATAACTCAACTTGTTTTAAATTTGGTTGATGCCTTTATTTGCGTTGCGAAAGGTCAGAAAAATCGTCCTTATCACGAATCCTGTAGCTTCTTCGCCCTGTAATATTTGTGTTTTGTGTGAAAGTACTCAAGACAAAGACAACAGCGTGCAAATGCATCAGTGTATTATATTTGCTGGAGCCAGAAAGAGCCACATTCACCACATCTACAGTCCACACACGGACTGTGTATTAGCAAGTACCTCACGATACAATATGTATATCGCGATACGATATATCGCGATACGATATATCACGATACGATATATCACGATTCGATATATCGCAATCTGATATATCACGATACGATATATCGCGATACGATATATCACGATACGATATATCACGATACGATATATCGCGATACGATATATCGCAATCTGATATATCACGATACGATATTTTGGGATACAATATATCACGATACGATATATCACGATACGATATATCACGATTCGATATATCGCAATCTGATATATCACGATACGATATATTGGGATACAATATATTGGGATACAATATATCACAATAAGATATATCACGATACGATATATCACGATACGATATACCACGATATAGTGCAATACGATATGATAAAATACTCTCTTTGCAGGGGGGTGGGGGGGGGGACTGATGTTACACATGTTTCCTTTTGGAAGGGAAATAGGGAGCGACATCTAGTTACTGCAGCGGAGGAGGAGGCTGTTTACTTAACACACACACACACACACACACACACACACACACACACACACACACACAATGGGGATGTGAGGAACTCTAAATGTAATTCAATCTATTTCAAATCTGTTTAAAATACTAGTTGCGGACATATTGATACACTATCATTTTAGATGAAAAAATATCGCGATATTAAGCTATATACAGAAGGTATTTTTGCACGACTACACACTATTCCCGACAGAGAGCTATTACCTGAATTATCCAGAATAATGCACACCATCTGTTCTTCGTTTGCATTATTTACAGGAACCTGTTTATCAAACATATTGAACTGTTCTTAAAAGACCGTTGTTGGTGATTGGCAACACACTGGATCAGGAAGTGAAGGCAAACAGGACTGAAATGTGATTAATTCTGTGTTTTGACCGCGGTGGGATCCTGTTTCAAAGCTGCCCGTGTTGCAGTGCAGAGCCCCGTATGGTGCACATTACCATTCAGCCCCTCCATGGTGGGTCTTTACTGAAAGCCTCTCTCATGCTGGTCAGCCTGGGTGTTTAGCATTGAGACTGGTTTAAGGGTGTGTGTGTGTGTTTGAGGGAAGGTTAACATGCCGTCACGCTGACAGTCGCAGAACTCCGAGACGTACGGGAACTTCTCCAGCCTCGGGTGTGTTTGTGCTCGTGTGTGCGCGCCCGTCATTAATGGCGTGAACATTTGAAGACGTCTCGTGTCGTACACGACAGGAGGGAGAGCGTTTAATTTGCCACGTCCAAGGATGCCGTCGGCCACATTTGCGCCCGCCTGTGTGTTTGTCTGCCTCTGTAATGCACCATAAAGTCTGTTTATCCTCGCCTCCACGATGCATCAATGCACCCTCGACCGCGCGCTGGGTTTTTTCCAGCGGCGCAGAGACTCGCCGTCTGACTGGCTTAAAAACAGGCTGTGCCTCCTCCATTTAGCAGGTCAGCGTGTGCTGCTGAACGCAGGAAACTGTGTCAGAGCTCAAGTGGTTTTATTGGCTGTTTCTGTCAGATACTCCTTTTTATGAGTTCCCTCACCGCTTGAGTTTGGCTGAGAAAGGAAGTCCACAATGTTCTTTTTTTCTTTTCTTTTATACTTGGGCAGATTTAGTAATCTGTGTTATCTTTCCTCGGCACAAGAGCGGCCCACAGCAAACGCAGAAGAGAAACAACTCCATTTGGGCTTCGCAGCCTTCAAGTAATGCCCTCTGGGAACAGTTTTATCTTCATTTCTTTGTTTCTTAGAACCTTGGCAAGATGCAAAATCTATACAGATGATCGACTTTTCTAACATCCCTGACTGATTACCTAATGCAACGGTGTTTCTGTTAGAGCCCAAATTCTGCCCTCGGGTTTATGTCTTCTATACATTTAGTGCAATGTGACATCGTACAAAAAGACAATAGCACAAAACAGTACGACACAGAAATGCACACAAACTAATATTTGACTTTGTTGCAGATTTTTTCTTAGTTTTTTGTATAGTGGGGCAACTACTCATACATATTAGTGCTGTATGTATTTCTGCACATGTATGAAAGTGTGTTGTATATTCGTGTATCCGTGACCAGAGGTATGTGTGCGGAGGGAAAGCGAGAAAAAAATGAATGCAAAAAAAGAGTGGGGAGGAGAAGAAATCTAGTCAAACCTCCCAAAAATGAAATAATAATAGCAACATGGGTTTTGCAAAGGTTCAGTGCAGCCCCACTGCACTGTGCTCTGTCTGTAGTGTTCATGCCATGGGCGGCCCCGAGACCTTTAGGAGGGTTCTGGTCCATTGGAAATGTTTGCTTTTTTCATTTATTTTATTGATTTAAAAGAAAGTAAAAAATGGAGAAAAAAAAACTAGTGGAAAGTTGTAGCAATGACAATAAGGCACAGGTGTGTGTGTGTACGTATATGTGTGTGTGTGTGTGTGTGTGTGTGTGTGTGTGTGTGTGTGTGTGTGTGTGTGTGCGCACTACACTTTACTCACATCCCATCTGTATACATCTGCTGTGGGAGAGATGTTGTACAAACCTCAGACTAGAAGGAAGCCTCAGAGAAACAGAACCTCGAGTGAAGTTCAGGACCAAGCATGAGAATGAAAAGGGGAGTTTAAAAAGTAAAATAAAGGAGACAAGATTTATTCAGATAATGCCGGGGGTTCTTTTGTGTGTGTGTGTGTGTGTGTGTGTGTGTGCATGTGTACAGTATGTGTGTGTGTGTGAACCCCCCACCTCCCACACCCACACACAACCTCACACAGGGTGTGCTTCAGACATGTGGCCTGGGGTAACAGGGCCTTATAGGGAGCACACGCAGCAGGACTCCTCCACAAACTGGCTTCTAATATATGGGGCTACAGCAGGCCTGATTAGGCTGGCAAACAGTGGGGAGCAGAGAGAGAGAGAGAGAGAGAGAGAGAGACCTCCATCTCTGTCTCTCCAACACACACACAGTCCACATAAACACATACCTTCAAACCCCACCCCCACCTCGTTCTGTACCTCCTTGGTGGCCTGCCAGGTTATTACGGAAGCAGGAAAACACGACTTATTCCGCAGACGTCTACTTTGATTTGAGCTGTTTTTTTTTATGCACAGCTCTGCATCTGCAGCTTTAACATTTTTCATTGGCAGGAGAAAAACCAGATAACTCCTGCTGACATTGGAAGTTCATTGACCTTTTACACAGTAGTTAGCAGAAAATGGGCAATTTAGTAGCTGTTGTAAAGCTTTTGGTTGTAGAACACAATGAAGTTGCACATGTGATGCACATATTAGCCTCTTATTAATCTTCTTCGGTTTTCCAGTATAACTATGACTATTTGACAATGAGCAATTAGGTGTGAATAATGACATTCTAGAGGCATGATGGATATATATATATATATATATATATATATATATATATATATATATATATATATATATATATATATATTATACTATATATAGTGTTTTCATTAGCTTAGAATGCTTGGCACAATAGAGAAGTTTCACTTGGTGCAATCTGCAAACTCACCACTAGAAGCCGCCAAATCCTAGACACTGGCCCTTTAAATCGGCTAGAATCAATACATTTATAAAAACAAAGAACCAAACGACAATGTGAAAACAATGAGTGATGTTAAACGGGTCGCTCATATTGTCCGCTCAGCTTCACGGAGTTCTTTAGTGAGTTTCAGCTCATTGTTTAGCTGAACCTGTTTTGGTTGGTTCTCAGCACCAATCAGCACGCAGAAGCATTTCCCGAGCGCTAAAAGAGAGCTACAGTACATTCATGAGGAGGCCAGTCAAAGAATATCCTACAATGTTCTGATTTCATGGGGGTCAAGAGTCATCACCCATGAATAACCAATAAATAACGCAATTGGCTCTTTAGCTACCTCTACAGCTTCTTTTGTATTCATAGACGTAGAAAACAACCAGCTGTTGCGATTGATTCTTAACCTTGTAAGAGCATTAGATTAAAAAAAATCTGCCCCAGAACCGTTATCAAAATGTGGTCGGCTTTCAATTAGCGACAGTGTGTTTTTAAATATTCCAATACCTTTCTACCTATGAGTCATTCTTTTAAAAGTGCACTACCCTCTAATCAAACATGAAAATGAAAATCCAGCGGGGCCTTATTTCCTCCTCCCGACTCTCTGACTCTGACTCACCGCCCATAAAGCAGATGCCACCAGAGCCGCCACGCTCCTCACCTTCATGTTTAAGTCATCACATTCCCCCGCTGGCCTCTGATTCTCCGTTTTGGGCTTTTTTTTTTCCGTCGGTGACCCAGCACGGTGCAGCGCCAGAGGGTGGGGACCGTGCTGACTCCACTCACTGGCCGTCCTGTAAATCGCTCTTTTATGGCCCTCGTAATGATCCCCCAGCCGGCAATCTCCACTCCGTCGCACTGCAGATAGAACCTGCCGCTTCTGGCAGCCGACGTGGGGGAGATCAGGATGGTGGCAGGAGGTAGTGGGAGGTAGTGGGAGACTGGGAGGCACACACACACACACACACACACACACACATACGGCGTGACCGCGCACTCGCCCACACACCCACGGGCGGACACATGCGGCTACGCTCACGTTCATAAAAATGCATGCCTTTTCACACCCCATCTACCTTAATCTGTGTAAAGGTCATAGAAAGTGCCGAAAGGTAGTGTTTTTACCTTCGCTCCGAGTCGGGCCGGGTCCAGCTGTGCACAATGGTACGTCGTCAAGGATACATGTCTCCTCGCGCAAACCCTGATTGCTTTGATAGCTTTAGCCTTTAGCCTCCGGTAGCTGCAGAGCTCCAATGGAAAGGTGGAGCTTATAATTCCCACTGAGCGCAGACACCAAAGTATGAAGCTCATCTTTAAAGCCCATAATGATCTCAAACATATCATGTCGAATGTTCTCACAAAAGGAAGGAACAGCATTCAAATCAAGATGCTTCTTCCTTACTTTATTGCTTTAAGTATTTAAATATATATATACATGACAGTGACTACAATGAAATGACAACATTTCTTATACTATCTTTATTTGTAGCACTTTTGCTTTAATGGCTCCACATAACATGTTTAAGAAATGTTTGTTGAGGAAAGAAAGGAACCGGATTGCAGCAGCAAGAGAAAAAACATAAAATATTCAATGCAAATGAGTCCACATCAAGCCTTTACAAAGCTGTTGTTGTCTAGATAAAATCCTCGCCATGTACGTTACCACGTTGTTTACAGATTTCAGCTCAACAAAGTCTGCCGAACAAATGCACTCTGGGTTTAATGTCCTCTACTGATTCTGAATGTTAATTAGACTCAGCGCCATTAAACAAGACATGCTTTATTGTTTCTGTGTAAGAACGGCAGCGACAGTACGAACATGGCTGACGGAGGAGGAGGCTCGCTCTCTTTCAGACGACACAGTTTGGGTTTTGGTGGAGACGCTCGTGAACGTAGCAATCTGCAATTAGCAGGAAACACGGATTCAAGTACAGCTTCTAAGATCTCAGGGAAGAGAAATGTCACATTAAACTACAACAGATAACAATCAGTGGAATAACAGTAGGGGGTAATTCACATAAGTCGCTAACATACAGTGTATGTACCTTGTGTTTAGGAGAACTTCACCTGTAAGAACACATCAACTATTTAGAAGATGGTGTTTTTTTACCTGTGAAAAGATCCTGGCAAAACTTGTTTTTAAGCACCTGTTTCAGGCATGAGACAGGTGGCTCCTGTTCTTAAGTCATAAACACAGGAGAGAAAACCATTTAGATCAGGAAAGACAACGAGCGCATCCCCCTCAGGGCTTCATGAGGAGGCTCTACGGTTTGTGTTGCAACAAGAACAAAAGAATGAACCTGAGAGGTCTTAAAGAGACACGGTCACCTGTTGATGAGCATGAAACAACCATGTGGCAGGATGGTTGGTATATATACATATATATATACATATATTATGGGAGTTGCATTGTTTTACGTGCCTTTCATATTGTGTGTTTTGTTGAGTCAGATTTGCGGCTGTTAATGTCCAGGCCTGATCTCCTACCAGATGATATTAAAGATGATATTAAAGACACCCTGTCTCATTTTAAACTTGCAAGACAAAGACAAGACAAAAAAATTGCATCCAATATACTTTTTACTTATTTTAACACCTATCACATCTTTCCCATTTTAACAAGTGAGGATGATTTTGTTGATGAGGATGTGGACAATAAGTGTTTCTGATTTAAAGAGAATCATTTGGTAGAAAGTAGTCTGACTCACTAGATAAGGACTGTTGGTTTAAGTCTGCCATCCACTCTCTGTGCATCCTGTGCTCAGCGCCGCCCAAGAGGTTTCTGATTGGTTTAAAGAAATACAAACAGGCCAGAGCGTTATTAAGCCTCCATTGTCTTCGGGCTGTCCGTCCATACATCTCAGGAACACCTGGAGGGAATTCCTTCATCATTTGGCACAAAAGTCCACTTGAACCCAATAATCCATATGCTAGTCATGACAATTCCACACACGCGTCAAATAGGATGCAACGATGAAATCAGGACATGTTGGTGGAGGCGTACAACTGCGAGGTAGTAGGCGACTGCGGCTCAGTGGAGGAGCCTTCAATCAGAGGATCGGCTGTTCCATCCCCTGCTCCGCTAGTCCATGTCCGTGTGTCCTTGGGCAAGACACTTAACCCTGATTCGCCCCCGCAGGCTGTTCCTGTGGTGTGTGAATGTGTGTGTGCGTGTTAGATAGTCCTGATGAGCTTGCATCAGTGTGTGAATGGGTGAATGATGACAAGTAGAGTTAGTCGGAAGACGAGAAAAGATCTTGAAGCAACTCTCAATAGTTGACATTTAAGACGAAAATCATCAACAAACGTTTGTTCAAATAAAACTTGTATTTTCAAGCCCACCACAAACATATCATTTGCATTACAATAGCATTTCTTAATTAGAGCTACTTGCGTCTCAGGGATAGAACTTGACTCGTGGTTTTAAAGAAATGACAACGACAAACTGCATGCTGGGTAAACCCCGCCCCCAGAGCTATTTCAACACTGCAAGTGCTCAGTTAACACCCAAAACAAAACTGATCAACTCAAAGTATTTTACACTAAATAACACTACTGATTTTGCTGTGTATGCTTAGACATACTGACACATGCATCTTCCTAGTCACAGCTGGAATGATGTCCGAACATGTCCAGTCCACAGGAACAATCTCCCGCCTCTTTCAAACATGCAGACTTCTGGGGGAATGGGCAACACTAGCTGCAGTGTAAAGTCAACACTGTCGAGTTGTTTGCAGAATATGACATTTGACTCCAACTCTTTTTGAAGAACAACTCTCTTGGAGCTGATTAACACTAAACCTGAGTTGAAATAACTCTATATTTTAACACTGGAAATCCAACACTTTTGATTTTGCTGTGCAGGCAGTACGTCGATATGTGTACCAGCCAATAAAGGTGCTGTTTACTCTGCAGCTCTATCCACAATGCCCCTGGGTCCTTAGGCCCATGCAGTGCCACATCTTCTTGAAAAGCACATACAGTTTCCGTGATGCGTCCCTGTCGCCGCTTTTAAAGCAATGCATGACCCAAACAAAGTGTTATTCAGTGTGTGGGTACGAAAAAGCCCTTTTTTTTTTTTCAGAGACGGAATGTGAGAGTAAATAATTAAGACGCCGTCTTCAGCGCCGAGAGCCATTTGTCCCTGTTTGCTCTCAGTTATCTCCCCCTCTCCTCTCCTCCCCCACCTGGATCCTTCTCCACCAGCAGACACTAACAGACAAGGCAGAGGCTCTCCACTCAGCACGTGACCTCCTGTTTAGTATTCCTGCCACGTCTGGCTGAGGGAGCGGCATTAAATTGGGATCAGGCAGATTAGAGTATAATATAGACGACTATTAAAGGCTGCAAATGAGAGCCACGGGTTAGAGCCTGAGCAGGGGCCCGGTCTGCCTGCAACACACACACACACACACACACACACACACACACCAACACATGTCCACAGCAGTCACACATGAAAATGTGAGAAAAAATATGGCGATCATCATTAAGCAAACGGCCACCAAAATGTGGAGAATAAGAATCTATATATATATGTGCATTGTGTTCAGTTTATTTAACCTTCATTCTAGTGACACCCTCCTCCACACTCACATACACCCTTGTGTCACTAAAATGGAATGGAAACCTGTTAAATATAGATATGAAAACGTTATGGCTGTTATGTCTTTTTTTTATATCTGATACTTCTCTTCTAGTCCCTCTTAAAACTCGCTGCTTGGATTGGAGACGGACATCCTTGAGATGAGAAACAAAGTGTCGGGAAAGGGGCTAAACTTAGCGCGTCTACCTGGTGTCATGTTCCCATGACACCTGCAGCAGATACACAGCTGTCACTGCTGCAGACATTTGTGCTGATTGGAACCTTTCCCACCAAAAGACAAAAAGGACGGATAAAAGTGGGAGTTTGTGTGTTTCCTGCAGTGGGAAATTCACTCCTGGAAACAAACTACAGGCAAATAAAGCTGCTGAGACCTGTAGTTTGGTTCATTTGGTTTGGAAGTTGTACAATTAAATAGTCAAGACATGATGTGAATGAGAGTAGTTACTACTGAGATCACTTTCTTGACAGTGGCCATTCGGTCGATGTAGCCACAAGGTCATAAGGTCACAAGATTGATGTTATTGTCATTGTACAACAGGGTTGCGTAACAAGATGCCGTTTTATTTTGCTACATAAGAAAAAAAAAAGAAAAAACTCTCAGGCTCCTCTTCTCCCCAACATCCCTGATGCTCAGGAGATGGTCCTGATGATGTTTCCGCCGGGTGCTTGGAAGCGGTCTGAGAGTCTCTTTTCGGCAGTCTGGGTCTGGGTGTTTTGTCTGGACCCGAGTTTGATTGGCTGCTTTCACGCTGGCCTAAACCAGTTGAAACCGAAGGCCAGAGTTCATGTGAATAAACCAAGGAGGTGTGAAAGCACTTATATCAATTATCACGATAGATCAGATTATTTGATGCTTTAAATAATCGGGGGATATGTCTTTGAGCACCGAGCTGTTTGAAATCCTGAAAAGACCATCTGTATAATAATCATTAGTTCTCTTTTTGCTGTTTTAAATAGGAAGAACATTAGTAATACACCTATGCCACATAAGACTAAAGCCACTGGGTGTAGACATAATAGAATATGCCACTAGTAAGCAGCTTACAGGGGTTATATAATATACTGCGAAGAGTCAAAGTTATCATAATTAATTTGGCAGGGACATATTTGGGGTTTCCTTTAAGTCAAAGGTAACACAAAGGGCAGAGGATGGAAGAGACAGAGCAGGAAAAGAGGGATGGGATGAGAACATGGAGATCACCGCTATGAAATAACAGCGTGTGGGGAAAACATATTCATATATTCTTAAGCTTGTGTTCTGTCACCATGCCATTAGGGCAGCAGCTTTCCTCCAAGTGTAAATGCTCAATAATGTGACTTGTACTACATTTAGCAGCGCAGTATGGACCATTGCACCGTGTATCTGGGGATCTGATGTGAGTGACATTCCCTATAAAAGGCAGATGGTAACAATGGAGGTGACACTGGGAAGCCTCTGCTGTCACTGGACCATGTCCTATCCTCTTAAAGATGGTTTTCCATCTCCAGCTGAACCTGCTCCGTATGTTCAGCATGTCCTTTAGGGAATGTCATGGAGCTGCTGTTAACATACAGCAAGGGTCTTGATTCTTTTCTCTTGGATGTTTCTACGCAATCAGTCTATTGGCGGTCCATGTGTCTTTAATATGTGTGGTGAAAACAGAAGGGGAAGAAATGTGTGTCGAAGGAATCGGTTAATATGGAAGCAGGCGTGCATGTCAATACAAATGTGATGTCATTATAACACTTTGGAACATAAGCAGTTCACTATAGTGTCAAAAAGGAAAATGGCATTAAAGGGAGCACTCGTGGAAACACAGGACTCTGTATGCCTCCAAGAATCCAATACAAATGTGCGTGGCCATTAAACCAGAGTGTATTATGGAATATAATACACATCTTAATGAACATGATTCATTATAACCTTTATAATGACTTTTTCAAAATGAACCAGAATGTGTAATTTTAGGTGTATCACCATCTGACATACAGATATCCATATTTACAGGATACTGAGACTTTCAGCTATGATGGTCATAAGTAAAACAAAAAAATAGACAATAATGTATAATATAATCAGGAATCAAGATCAAGAATATTTGCAACGATGCAATATATTTATTAGATAGGAGGATGCTGAATGAACAATAATTAATGATTCAAGCCTGAAGAGTCTCAAGAGTTCATTTGATTTCCCTGTGGTGTGTAAATAAATGTTGTATTACTTTGATTGTATTCTATATATGTTTATATTTTCTTATTATTTTCCTTTTTATTCTTATTGCTAATCATTAACATATCAGAGTCACCCCAGAATTTAGTAAGCAGAAACAAAATGAACATTCAGAAAATGAATATTTGTGAGTTATGATCAGGACTGATGTCGGTTCAAAGATTAAACTCTGAAAATGAAAAATAATAGATTTCAGTTCATTTGGAGGCTGATATTTTTATCCTCTAAGGACAAAACAACCCGTTTAAATATGGAACTGAATCTGACACTCGTCGTCTTTTATGAAAGGTCAAGTATCAAAATGAAATAACAGAGAGATGCATCAACATGTCATGTCTGTCGTGTGTGTGTGTGTGTGTGTGTGTGTGTGTGTGTGTGTGTGTGTGTGTCTGTCGTGTGTGTGATATTTGACTCTTATGCTATGGAAACAGGATGACGTCACACTACGTCAAGTTAATCCGAAGGAGTTTCACAGCAGGAAAAACAATCTGCTACATGGAAAGCAATAATGGAAAATGGCAGATTCTTTCGTGTTGTTTTTCTTTTCCCTCCCACCGCCAGTTATTGTCAGCACAAGCGCCTTTGATTGAGAGTTCACGCTACTTCTCTCTGGCTGTGGAACGGCTTTCTGGGAAATGTAGGACATAAAACTAGCGGCTTCACCGATTCCATCGGCCCCAAACTCAAAAAACACATGAATGACCGTCTAACGTAAACTTTGAATGCAGTGAAATGAATATTTTAAGAGCTATAGTTCCGCCTTCTCTCTTTCTCCCCAGACATCCCTTGTTCCCCCTGCTGGCCTTGTTGTTTGAGAAGTGCGAGCAGGCCACCCAGGGATCTGAGTGCATCACGTCAGCCAGCTTTGATGTGGACATTGAGAACTTTGTGCACCAGCAGGAGCGAGAACACAAGCCCTTCTTCAGCGAGGATCCAGAGCTGGACAACTTGGTAAGAGCAACAGGAACACATTGCATTGTGGGGCTGAGGAAGTTAGTTTAAATGGAGAATAAGATACAATAACAATAATGAAGCTGTAGAAATGCCTGTTTGTCTGTTTCCAGCGGATCCCATCATTACCACTCCTAATCATTCCCTCCTTTTCCATGTAATCTTCCCCGTCCTCCCCCTGCACTTCCCCTTGCACAACAGCTAGCAGTAATTACTAATTAAGAGAAGGAGGATGCTGATCGTGCTCACTGAGAAAAGAGGGGGAGGAGTTGAAGCCAGACAAAGACAGAAAAGAAAAAAGTGCACTCTTGCCATCGCGGTACTCGGGTGTACAGGCCGACAAGTGCTGAACAGTCAATTAACCCTGCATCTGTGTGTTTTATGAGGCACTGCGTACGGGCGGCCCTCCCAGAGGGCACTAACTCTTCCACAGGACGGCAGCGTCGCACTGGCCTGACTGGCTGCGATGGGCAGAGAGTCGCTGGTCCCTTGATTAAGTGAGCGCGGTGTAATTAGCTGATTTATCTCCTCCTTGGCCAAGCACTTTTCCGTCCACTGTGTTGACCTTGGGGCGGATGCTTTAGAGGGAAGTGAGCCTCAGAGCGCCGCGCCGAGGGGAGAGCAGCACCCTGTTGATGGGGATACATCATTATTCTTCCTGCTTCACTACAAACAAACCCTCCTTATGTCGTATCTCTTTTTATAGTTTCTTGGCCGTTGTGAGGAAATAAACCTGAGCCCAAGCAGTTTCCTAGCAACACATCTTCAATGAAGTGGGCTGTTAAATATCAGACATCTGTCCATCAGTAATATGCCAGAGGTTCCTGTCTGACCCCTGCTATTGCAATCATTTTAATTATTTTATGCGGGCAGAGCAATAATTCCACTTCGGTGTGAGGGGATTTTCCTCGACATCTTCGGGGACATTGGTCTGTAGAACCTGCACTGAAAGCTGCATCGTCAGCACGAAGAGTTCCTGTCGTCCGTGTTTCAGTGGAAACGCTGAATGGCCTGAATGCTCACTGTTCCTGCTATTGTTTGACTGGCAGGCTAATTGCAAATAAATGCTGAAGCCCTGAGATGCAAGTGAGAAAAAAAGACAATTGAATGATCCATTTTGTAAATTGTTGCAGAGAACAAAAAGCTTTAAAGTGGTTGTGGCAGGTGACTCTTTTCTTCAGGATCAATCACTTTGGCCACAAAAAGGCGTAAGAGCACCACGATCCCATGAGGGGAGTTTTCATTCACACAACTTGTTAACACACGGTATATTTACCGTGTGTTGAGAGAGACAAATTCACATGGGAGAACACACATAGATGTGTTTAGAACATGGGGACGTGGTGCGCCGTAGAATGTTGTGGCCAAAATGAGTATTACAGCAACAAACAAGATTTGTTTGAAGATTTGTTTGGTTACTGTATGAGATTTTTCTGGTGAAGCTAATTAAAAGGAATGTATTGATCAGACAGAACCTTAAATTAGACATGACAATAAATATATATCTGTATTTAAAAGGGACCATGTACAGTTAAAACGTAAATGTCACCATTTGATGCACTGTACCAGATTGTAGCTACAGCTAATTTGCATCTGTAGTCCCTTGACAGATCATAACACACATAAAACAACAGCAAACAGTACAGGATAAAAGACACAATACAACATTATATGTGGTAAGAAGAACACACAATACGTACAATACAAAGCTACAATACAGCATATTCAAAGTAAGGAATAAAAAACATTAAAAGTAAGTAATACAAACCATAATAATTTTGCAGCTTTCAACTGATTTTAAATTATTATTTTTTCTATATTACATTGAATCAACTTCATGATCACGTGATGATGAAAATCTATTTTACTGTATTAGTGGATGTTGTCGCCCACGAGCATCCCTGCAGACAGGCAGTGGAGGCGCTGCTGCACCCTTGGCCTGTCATCATGACATCACATTAGAGGCTCGGTCTTTGGGAGACTGAAGGATGAAAGGATTACCGACACCCTGCCCCCTCTGTATACTCGCAATCTATATGCATCTCTGGAATAAATAATAAAGGTGGATGTGACTCCCTGCTCATCAATAAAAGAAGCCGCTGCATGTCACTTCCTCTCATCACATTTCACCCGTTAAAAGCTGATTTAAACACCCCATCTCACTTGTTCCACAGCTCGTGTCTTAGAGTTTAATGCATGTACTTAACATGACCATATGTGTGTGTCTGAGAGCGAATATATCATCTGTGCCGTATATTTTGAACACACTTGTATCCAGTCATTCGGGTCACATGTGCGCCAGTGTTCAGGGTTTTTAATGGGTTTCCTGCATTGAGTTATGAAGGGGATTAAACCTTGAAATTAACCAAATTAAAGGAATCCCTGCATTTTTATCTGGAAGGACCGATCCCCCAGCTGTACGCATGAGGTCACATTATCATGGAGCTTGCTGCTGTTTGGACTTTGGAGGCTTGAACATTTGAACTGAAGACCCTGCATTACAAACTGGAGGTGTTGGTTTGAAAGGTTTGGGCACTTAGGTGGCAGAAAACGACCGCACACAGTATATAGAAGTGGACGTAAACGTGGAGTCACCTTTTGCTTTGTGGGCGACGGCTTTGAGGCTTCGGTTTGGCATTTTGGTCGTCGCCATCTTGGTTTTTGGCAGCTGCCATCTTGTTTTTTTTGCAACCAGAAGTGAGACGAGAGGGTGGAGCTAAACACAACTAAGCGCCGAATAAGACATTTATGGACTATTACGATTAACTTTCATGAACTGAAAACACCTGTCAATCACCTTGTAGCCCCGCCCTAAAGCATACTCTTCTTTGTGG
Organism: Taurulus bubalis; assembly: GCF_910589615.1. Lineage (NCBI taxonomy): Eukaryota > Metazoa > Chordata > Actinopteri > Perciformes > Cottidae > Taurulus > Taurulus bubalis. The sequence goes on from NC_136590.1 coordinate 43,556,968, forward strand.
TCTGTTTAACAGACCATATTTACTAAATGAACATCATGCTGTATTGGAGGAGACTTGAAACTAGAGATTGAGACATAAACTCATGTTTACAATGTTTACTGAGGGAATAAATCAAGAGAGAAGAGAGGAAAGTCATTTTCTCAGAGACTTCTGCAGTATATCGGACTTCTTTTATCAACCAGAGGGGTCGGCCCTATTGGCTATTCGAAAGAATGCAAGTTTAAGGTACTTCCACCATTACTTTTTTATAGACCTGGAAATTGCCCCCAGTGAAAGACAGTATCCGGTAAAATGATTAGAAATGTAGGAGCCAGGAGCTCGACACTAAAAGACAGGCCTCTGCTTCAGACCATTTCAAAATAAATAAATCTGCCTGTCAAAAGTTCTCCAACATTTTCAATTTAGTTGCAAATTCACGGGCGCCTTTGTTAATTTGTGCCATAGACGGAATAAAAAGGTGGAAGACCCTTGATCACTACTGTGCAGACTTTATTGGCTTTGGCTTTGGAAGTTGAAATGCACAGTCCCAGTCTATGTTTTGTACATTGTGAAGGATTCCTCTGAAATTTAATGTCAAATAATGGATAAATAATTGGTTTAAAATGTTCACCATTGAGGTGTTAAATGATTTCTTTAACAAACATATCTCTATTAGATGCATTGCAATTACATTCGGTCCAGGCATGGTGCCCACACGATGAATCCTAATAGTTTTGATGATCACTTGACTTTTCATCTCACACTGACAAGTGGTCAACAATCCACTTGAGCCAATGCGTCATAGATTCATGACCAAATGCCTGGAAAGCTAATTCCCATTAGCCCGAGCTGAACTTTGTCTTCAGTGCTGAAGAGTACATGTTTCTACATGTTTCTAAATGCTGCAGCACTGAACTAAGTGCTTAGCATTGACACATATCATTGCTACTGTTAGCATCAACACTGTGATTGGAGCATTTCAGGTAGCATCGAGCTCAAAGCCCCACAGAGCTGCTAGCATGGCTGATAGAGTGAAAGAGCTGCTCCCCTGTTAACACCCTCATCTTTGCATAGATATCACAAATGTTTTTGAAAAAACTAATAAGTGTTTTATTTGAGTGCTCAGCTTGGTAGCATGTTGTGGAGGTGATCTGATTATGCTCTGTCTCTGTTTCCCTCAGATGGTAAAGGCCATCCAGGTGTTGCGAATCCACCTTTTAGAATTAGAGAAGGTCAATGAGCTCTGTAAAGATTTCTGCAACCGTTACATCACCTGCCTCAAGACCAAGATGCATAGCGACAACCTCCTCCGTAACGACCTCGGAGGACCCTATTCCCCGTCACACACCAGTCTCAACATGCAGCAGGTCAGTCATGGACTCTCTGTGGATCTTACACTTCATGATGGTGTCTCTCTCTGAGTAGCACTTCCCAAGATACACCTGGTCATTTATCACCAGGTAGATTTGGCTTCTGGGATTTCTTTCAGTCTCAAACAGTAGAGCTGCCTCTTTGCATTTGCTCACTAATATCTCTCTGTGATCCCCCAGGAACTAATTCAGACCTCCTCTCCATCCATGACCTCTGTCTCCAGCTCTGTTAACCCTTCAGGGATTTTGGTGGCCGCCGGGGGTCTGCAACAGGGCAATGTCGCCATGACTACCATCAACTCTCAAGTGGTGTCGGGTAAGCATGTGACTACGCACGTAAACACCAGGACTCTGACACATTCACATGCAATTTGCACGGCTCGTATTAGCGTGAGGGGAGTATTCCTTCTGCAATGTCACATTTAAAAGTTGGGGGAGGGGTTCATTTAAAATCTGCATATTTAAGACCCATGTGACTTGGATTGGTTCAAGCTGTTCTGGTGAGACCAGCAATTTCATGTCTGCATACATTCCACAGACATAATATGACATATAGGACCATTCCCGTGATCACACTTGCTTTTACACTATGCTTATTTTGCATTTCTCTGGTTTCAGTTCATGGGAATACATTTGGTCTAAAATCTAAACCCTTCCTTTTTCCAATGGTCAAGATTGTATAATTGCATTTGCCAGTACTGAACTGTACTGTCTGTTTGAATGGTGGAATTATCCTGCAAAACCTATTGTGAATCATGGAGATCATCATTGTCAGGGGGCAAAACTTGTGCAACATCAACATACGTTAGCATTAATAATTGTTATTGTCAAATATATATAGAACATATTGTAAAAAAAAAAGAATAAATCAGTTTGATTAGCATGTTTTTGATTTCAGGTAAAAATAATGTTGCCTATTCCCCTGGCTTTTATTTTGAAGGCTGCAACAAGCTGTGATTTATGTTTGCGGTTTGTGTGAAAGACTTTTATTATGAAAGACTTGATTAGATTTAGTGTTGTGCATGCCTACTGGCTTTTATTTTGAAGGTCATGATCAAACGTTCCCGTCACTTTAAACCAAATTACTTTTATTTTGAAGGTCATGATCAACAAATGACTGACTTTTATTTTGAAGCTACATTTGAAAGTTGTACAGGACATTGTAGCATTTTAAATGCTACAATTTTAACATTCTCTGTTGATGCATCTGGAGTGACAGAGCTTTGAGTATACAGTGTGTATACTGTATGTATACGGTCTGTATACTGTACACTATGTGTACCAGATTATGATAATATCCTGTGCATGTTGCTCTGCTGATACGATCTCATAATGTCAAGCCTGTGCAGAGAAATGTTAATCCTGCCCTCCGGAAATCCCTTTTAACCCAAAATAAATCAATATCTGCCTTTGATCACTACACAGTGAAGAGCTCAAACAGACTTTGATAGGAGTGTGTTGATCAAGACTAATTACGCCAGGAGCAAAAGCTCATCCCTTCTTCTTCTTTTTCCCGGGTTGAAAGACACTAACGCACCTCAAAGTTAATCTTTTGTCTCTTCATTTGTTTGTGTTTGCGCGGCTGACAAGAAGGTAGTAACAAGGCTCTGGTGGCAGAGCGAGCTGCGGCTGCCGGGAGCTGCCGGCGCCACTTGATACTCACGATGCTAAATTATCCCCTCAGGTGGGACCCTGTACCAGCCGGTTGCCATGGTGACATCGCAAGGGCAAGTGTTAACGCAGTCGCTGCCGCCGGGAACCATCCAGATCCAGAACTCCCAGGTAAAGCCGGCTGAGCGGCGGCGCTTCTGGCCGACGTACCCGCTCCCTCCCCTTTGCCCTCGCAGCCACTCTCCATCTGCTAGTGTGAAGAAGAGCTCTTTTTCACTGTCTCTGTCTGAACACAGGCCAAAGGGGTTCAAACCCGTGATGTTTAGGGCCCTTAAGTGATGAGTGAAGGTCATGTAAGGACATGCACTTAACTATATTTTATAATATGAGCATCATCAAAAAAGTGAATTGTCTGAAAAACATCTGTAAATGTCTGATTGATGCCTACAATATATATATATATTTCATGATGGGATACAGGATATAAAAACTCAAATCTAAAACACAACATTTTCTCTCATACTCCATCAACCTTTTATACATTATTGGTGTTGCTGTATGCTCCAGCTCTGACGGGCAGTGATGGAAACATGACGTCCTTTTACAGCATGTGAAAATATAAATATAATCAACTAGGATTTGGACAGTTAATATAATGCATACCATACAAAATAAGCAATTCATATGCTCTCCTGAAAGCCAGACAACTGTCATTTAAACTCACTGATCACTGAAACACGCTCCATTCAAACTCCACACAAACTAAATAGATGAATCGAAACCGTCTTGTTTCCTCAACAATTATCTACAGAGTTAGATGTGGAAGAAACACGTGTTATACAGCAGTGCTGCTCAAAGATAGAGACTCCAGTTTACTTCATTCAAACTCGACACACAAACAAAATAAAAGCCAATCGTCTTTCCACTGTTTCAACAATCACCAACTCTGGTTTGAGAGTTTGAAAGAGAAGCTGCATAAATAAGAGTCATTAGAATTCAGAACTACAGACAAGATTTAGTCCGGATTACAGTTTTTAGACATTTCAAACATGTGCTACACGAGTCAGAGAGCCCCTTGCTGAGTGAATTCAAGGCCCGGTGGGGCGGCCCGTCTTCTGGACTCACGGCCTCAACGCTCCTCGGAGATAGAACTAGAAACTGGGAGTTCAAGCGGTGGATCCGAGTGCAGGGGCAGCGGCCTGAAGACGGCTCAGTCTCAGGCAGGTAACTCTGTGCTTGACAGTCAGAGGAGGCCTCGCGAAATAGTCCCGACCCAGCTGAGGCAGAGGGTACATGCGGGCGGGGAATTGAACACAGCGCCGTTTGCTACTTTGCCGACAAGCCCCGAGTAATCACACTCGCGAGCTCGGTGCCGGCAATTAATTCAACCTTGCTTTCCCCCGCAACACACGCACTCCCAAGGCATCCACGTCTGTCGTTTGGTGAGGGGGGATGCTTGTGTGTGTGTGTGTGTGTGTGTGTGTTTTATGGGGGCCTGCATATAGGTTTGTCTGTTATTTATCTCCAAGACAGCAGGGATCCACTACTACGCTCTGCATTGAATTAGTCCATTTTATATTCTTTAGAAGACCTGCATTTTTTATTTATTCATGCTTTTTGTCCTCTATGCATATGCAATTTCCATACAGTATGCTCCCCTCTGAAGTGTTTTAGCCTCCACAAATGGGTACCTCATTCAAAGAAATCATCAATAAAAACTCAGTCGCTGGTGCTGCATGGTACAATTATAATGTTGGATCCAAAAGTTATGTCACATATTATAATATTACATTTGTACAACTATGCAGGCAGTAAAAGGCGTGCTGCATGTGTATAGAAATAGTGTCAAAGAAGAATGAGGGCCCATTGTGTTTTATATTATCTGCCTCAGAGAGCACACACACACACACACACACATTTATCCCCACAATGAAATGAACAAACGCATACTGTTCTATTGTTAACTCATCCAGACGCACACATGCATTTGTTGTGTCACGTAGGAGGATGTTGCATCATCTTGTAGCCTCTGGTGCTAACGTCAACCAGAACTACGACATGTCTCACCCCGAACCCTTTTTATATAATTATGTCATTTTAAACAAATCCCACTAAAAGACCTAAACCAACACAGGCTAAGTCCATTTCCTTTCTGAATTCACGACCCTGCTTCTTGAACTTTAGCCCCAATTCCATTCACTCTTATTGAATACTTACAATTTGAATGGTTCAGAAATATATTGCTTCATTTTTTGAAAAGAGACTCAGTAAATTCCTGAAACAACTGGCCAACTGTAGATGTGATCACAAGGTTCTCAAATAGTAAAAAATATGTCATGTTTCGAGGGACCGTTTTCAGCAGCGGATTAATTCACACTGTGTGCTCCAGTGGGTATTTGTGGCAGCAGGATGGTGTACGAGGGAATTGAGTCAAAATAAACTGTGTGCGTGTGCGTGTGTGTGTGTGTGTGTGGATGGTGATGGAGGAACATGTCACCTAGTGCATGATGTGTTTTTAATGGAGCTCTATGGCACAGAGGGAAGAAGAGATGAATACTCATTAGTAGATCCATTCACTGCTGATTTGGTTCCCTTATGGGATTTGTTGATGACCATTATTTTACCATTTCTTCTCTCTTAATGCCCCGGCCCAACCCAAACCTAACATCCACTCTGAAGTGGGACCTCCACACCATTCACTAACTCACTGAACCTTTACATCACATGCGATGACATCACAGCCCTAAATGTCCTCACAAGTGCAGCGGACTACGAAGCCGGTCCCCACAAGTACGGTTCAGCACATGGACTCACACACGTCCATATAAGCACGCAGGCTGTCAAACACTGTCAATACTCTGAGAGCGTCTCGCACTCCAAACAATAGCATCTGAATAATGATTTCTCAGAGAACACAGACAGACTTAGGTCAACACCAATGAGAAGCCAAGACAAACACAGCCACGCTTTGTACCCGCCCTTCACCAATGTGAAGCCCAAACTTCTGACCAATCCTGGCCTGACCTGGCTCTTTATGCTCCAAAGGGACCGACTGACCCTCTTGTGTTTCCACACAGTCAAGGGCGCTGCTTTTCTTTAAAAATATTTTAAGTGCCATTACTCAAATTCAGTTTCCATGGTGACTCTTGAGGAGGTGTTTCTGCCCTTGCCACTGAAAAAAAAAAAAAAAAAAAAAAAAGATAGGTAATTGGTAGTCTCCCTTTGTTTCCGTGGCAACAATAAGTAAGACCTACCATCCGCTTCTTTTTTCTCCTTTTCTTTTCTCCCCTTTCCTTTCGCTTCCCCTCCTCCTGTGTTCATTGTGAAGGTAAACCTGGACCTGTCGTCCCTGTTGGACAGCGAAGACAAGAAGTCCAAGAATAAGAGGGGGGTCCTGCCCAAACACGCCACCAACATCATGCGCTCCTGGCTCTTTCAGCATCTCATGGTGAGGCGGAGAGTCTGAGACACGTTGGCCTTGGAGGGGAGAGGTTGTGAGGCGGCAGCTAGAAGCAGAGCAGCGTAGGAGGATGAGAGGGACGTATGTTGAAGGGGGAGGTTTATTGAGAAGGAAGCATTGCAGTGTTCTCACCTGAGCAGTCAGAGCCAATCAGAGACGTCACACGAATGCTTCAACTCAAGAAAAAGTGCTTTGACAACTGAGATGCCCATGTGTTCCTTCTTTCAGCACCCGTACCCGACAGAAGACGAGAAAAGGCAGATCGCGGGACAAACTAATCTCACGCTTTTACAAGTGAACAACTGGTAAGCTGCTGTGCTTCTGCAGGAACGTAAAGTCCATGAAGTCCTCCTGGACACGGGAGACACTTCCTGTTATTGGAGGAGAAGCCTGTGTGGAGGGAAGGATTTACTGTCGCTATGTAGCTGGCGCTGTGCTGCCATCTCCTGGTCGTATAGAGCAAGTACACCTCAGACCAAACTGCCTCCTTTCTGGCCATGAAATAAGATCATTTATTCGTCCCGCAGTGGGGAAATTGCAGGATTACAGCAGCAGTGCACACAAGAGACACATAGTAAATACAAAATCAAGTAATACAGTAATAAAACAGTAAAACAGTAATAAAAAAAAAGTAATGCAGTGTCACTCTTTGATATATATTTTTGTTCTCATGGAACCGGATTGGGAATTTTTTTAAATATGGAAGATATTTGAAAAAAGAGGTGGAACTTTGAATTTGCTACTTTGTACTTTGAGATTCAACTTTTTTCTGTCTATTGATTGGTTGAGATGCAAGATGCTATATGTTAAATGCTATTTTATAGTTCAAATATGTTGAAATTGCATGTTTTTTATTCCAATCCTTTAAAGTTCTCTTGTAAATGTATAAGATAAGATAATTTATTAGTCCCTCAGTGGGGAAATTGCAGGATTACAGCAGCAGTGCACACACAAGACGCATGGTAAATAAAATAAAAAATCAAGTAATATAAATAAACAGTAAAGAAGAATACAGTAGCAATAATAAATATACAGATGGAATTTTAAAAAGTGTATTAAGTACTTAAATGTATTATATGTTGCACCAGATAAACGTTATCAAAGTATCCAAAGTGATTAAAGTGTTCTAAGTGGGTTAAAAAAGAGTAAATATAGTATTTCATAAAATAAATATTTGTAAATGATGACGGTAATGTTATATAATTGGTATCGTTGGTTCCATATAAGTTACATGACTGTAATAACTGTGTATGAGGAGAGAATAAACCATTGTCCCGCTCCTGTGCAGGTTCATCAACGCTCGGCGGCGCATCCTGCAGCCCATGCTGGACGCCAGTAACCCGGACCCGGCCCCTAAAGCCAAGAAGATGAAGTCCCAGCACCGTCCCACTCAGCGCTTCTGGCCCGACTCCATCGTGGCTGGAGTTCTGCAGTCGCACCGGTCGGAGAACAACTCAGACAGTAAGATAACGCCAGCATGTCCCAGGAAGTCAGAAACACAAACACATTTGAAATGTCCCCACTAGAGGTCACTGTTCACTTGTATTTATGTGAGAAGACGTGAAGGCAAAAGTCAAGAACAAAGAGTACAATATTCTTGGTAGGAAAGAAAATCAGCATTTGTTCTACGGGAATCTTAAATTAGATCTGAGTGTGTGTTCGAAAGCACAAGGGGTCCAACTCTCCAGAGAATAGTTAGATAAAGAAATAGTTTTCAGTCATCAAAGGCCCATTTTAGGTTATAGATTTTAGTCATCGGGCGTGATTCATTATCCGCTATCTCGGCACCGCAGCTGTAGCAGGCAAAGAGTGAGCAAACTTCACTGTCATCGCTGGAACTGAAGTGCCAGGAAAGGAGGATACTCTTCAGTGGAGGTTTCATTCAGGCAGGGGAAGAACTGGATAGGGTGTTTGGAGTCACACGGATGGACCCTAACCTGAGACAATACAGAGGCTGGTGGAGGTCAAAGGGCAGGAATCCTGGAGCACAGGAAGCAGGACTACAAATAACTGGATGTATAAGCTTGGCTTATGAGTGTAGCCACCACAGCAGCTGAGACAGTGATCTGAAGATGACATGCTGCAGGGATGAGGAGCTGACGAATGAATGACAGCCGTGTGTGGAGGGAGGGGATAAGCCTATTACGAGGTAGACTGGGCCCAGGTTGATGGCAGGACAGGAAGAGACTCACACACACACACACACACACACACACACACACACACACAACAAGCTGGGGGCATGAGGACAAGATGAGTGGAGGACACTGGGAAACAAGAGACCTGATAGACACTGAAATACACTGAAATATGCAGAGTTCAGCCAGGCCATGACATCATGACACCCAGCTCTGTTCTAGGCAGTAACAAACTGCATAATTAAAAGTTCAATAGTTTATTCAGTGGAAGTACTGCCAAACATGTTTTAAACATTTTGTATTGATTGCTTTTTTGTATTAATCTGCAGCTTCTAGTGCAGGGAGCTTTTATTGTAGCTCCGTGTCATTCTAGGCCCGTCCACCTTTTAGCCGTCCAATCAAATGAGAAGGATTTGATTTAACCTTTTGAATCCGTACACAGCTCAAATATTCAGTTTCACTGGGGAATAGTCACAGTACAGGAGATACAGACGCTCTCACAACTGTTTCACTGAGGTAATTAAAATGACCTCCCTGGGCCACCGTACCTTAGCTGCTGGGTCCGTCCCTGGGTTTATGACCTCTGTTTCCCTGCCTCCCCTCAGACCCGCTGAGCATGGACAGCCTCCAGTCGCTGTCCTCGGACTCGGCCACCCTGGCCATGCAGCAGGCCATGCTGGGAGCCGACGACTCCATGGACGGCACCGAGGAGGAGGACGAAGAAGAAGAGGAAGAAGAAGAAGAGGAAGGGATGGAGGAGGAGGAGGAGGAGGAGGACGCAGAGGAGGAAAATGACAGGGGGAGGCTAATGTCCAGCGGGGGAGGAGGAGGAGGAGGAGGGAGAGATCTGCTCATGGAGAGGGAGGAACTAGAGTAGTCGACTGGAAGAAAAGACCCTATGACCTTTGACCTCACGTGTCCCCTGAGCACCGCCTCATTCAAGCTGGACGAGGACAGCTTAGCTAATGCTAAGTGACTCTTGGGAGCATGTGAGGACATATTAGGTTTTCTCCAAATTCATCAGAGACTCTGACGCAAAGCGACTCCGACACAATGACGTCACGGTTGCAGAGGGCGGATGGGACTTTTGATGATGAATACGTGTTGTTTCATTTTACTAGTGAATGTTCTAATGCAGTGAGCTCTCAAAATATTTGGATAGTAGCACATTTTTTTACTCTACAGCTCCTGTTATTTATGGACAGAAATGGCACAGGAACTCAGAAGTGGAATGAAATCGCCGACAGTTTTAAATTGAGACATTTTAACCACTTTGCAGAAGCTCGGCGCTTTCAGAAAAACACGACGTTTTAAAGGCAGTTTTGAATGCAGTTTACTGTGAACTTTAAAAAAGGGAAGTAGTTGCACATGCATAAAAACTCAAAAAAACTAAAAAACATCTTTGCACAGTGAGGTTTTTACGTGTATGTATGTGAACTACTTTTCAATCTGTCAAAATACCATGACACCGTAAATGTACAAGTACATTATAAGTACGCTCTACATGTAACTTTTCAGTTGATGTGTCATTTTGCTTCCTACAATAAGAGTGAAGATAAATTTAAAACAAGTAGTAATGCTGTCCAAATATCCTCATCATTCACGCCTTTTCAACGGTCCATAGGTTCTCAGGTCGCCGTGTTTCTTCCTCATGCGCGAAATATTTGACTCCAGCAAACTTTTTAGAGCATGATTTTTTAAACAATCTTAGTTAATTTTTTTCTTCTCATGTGCAAATAAAAAAAAAGTAAAAAAAATAGTAGTAAACTAGTGTATACTGACTACACTTATAGTATATATATCAGATTTTTTTTCATATGTTTGCATTCTGGTGTTGAAGGTTTGCATATTTATTCATTTTTCTTTTGCGTGGCCTCAGACGGTAGCTCAAGGAACAACGAGACCACGGCGGTTGCTCCTGATAGACGAAGGTTACGTTATTGTAACCGTAGGTCTGTAAGCAAAGTGGGGAGCCCTCTGCTGGACTCCGTGGGTAATCCTCTCCAATCCCAAGCAGGCGTTCGTCCACTGAAAATGTGCATAAGTGTAGCCTGCCAATCAGGACGGGCCTTCTAAAATGCATACGGACCCCACAGTACATAAAGCAGCATACATCCTCTTTAGCTAGCGCTGTAGGAGCGCCGGGGCTCCTTGGTTGAGGGCTCCGCCTGTGCTCAGACAGTGTTGGGGTAACGAGTTACAAATTAATGGATTACAGTAACGATATTACTATTATAGGTAACGAAGTAAAGTAACGCATTACACTCAAAATATTGGTAACTACACTACTTTACTAGACCTCAGTAACGCGCTTTCCTGCGTTACCCAAGACATTTTTACCAGTCCGAAAAGTTCTCTTTTAGTGGCGCGAGAGTCACACGACACTTCCTGATGAACAGTAGCAACACGCTGCTAGCTAGCGCTGCTGCTGCTACTGTCCGCGACCCCTCTGCCCAAGTCAGGTGTCGAGCCTGGTCCCGCTACCTTCGGTGGTTTTCGGGGAGCTAGCGGAAGTTAACGGAGAGCTAGCGAGTTAGCGGGGAGCGCTAGCAGGAGCCCCAGCCGGCTACAGCGGGGAGCTAACGGGGACTCTGACCGAAGGTAGTAGCGGCTCGTAACCCGACGTTTACGGTAGATTGTTCATGCAGGAAGTGTAGTGTGACTGGCGCGATTATTATTATTGGAAATTATATTAATTAATAATAATAAATTATTATTGAAAATTTAAAATAAAGTGATGAAAGGGCCATGATGTTTGTCCATGTATCTTTGCAGTTAATTTGGACATTTGCTTAAAAAAATGGAAAGTAAAGTAACTAGTAGTGAAGTTACTTTTCAAATGCAGTAACTAGTAAAGTAATCTAGTTACAATTTTCAGAAGTAACTAGTAACGTGTAACTAGTAACTACCCGAACACTGCTCATAGAACTAGGGTCACAATATAGTCACGTTCATTTTAACTGACAGCCCCAGGATTGCACGCCCAACATAACATCAACCAAACCACTCTGATCCGGACCGGCTACAAGGTTATTTATAACCTGGGTTGCAACGAAGTAGTGGGCCCCAGTCAACCCAGGTACCTGAACTGGGTCATGGCCTAATCCTGCAGAGGTCAAAAAGACACACACCACATTCACCGGCCCATCAAGGAGCTCGAGGACATGCAGGTGTAGTACCGGTAGAGTCCAGTAGGTGGCGGACCCCTTGTTTTGCAAACGTTCTGAATAAGGCTGTTGTATCAGCAGGTGGCCATGCACATACTTGACTTCAGCCATCAAGTCCGTCTTAGAGAATTGCTTGTGTATTTTTTGTGTGACCTCGGGTGAATCCGTCACACAACAGACTGTCCCACCCACATCTCCACAGACGGGACCGGGGACGTCTTTTACCGACACACGTCTTCAAGGAGACGAAGATGACAATTTTCGAGGAAAAAGAGGAAGAGAATGGAAACTCAGCAGCGACGTCTCTTTCAGTTTTATGTGAAGGATTTTGAAGAAACTGTGAAACTATTTCAGCTCTCTGTTTTGTACTAAAACACACGAACGGAGACGCTCGTTTCTAATGTGAAGACAGAAAAAGAAAAAAACACGTTATATTGAATGTTCTGATTGTTCATTGTGAAGTATGTTGCTCATTAATATTCTTTTCTCAATTGCTTTAAAAAAAAAAAAAAAAAAAAGGATCTTACAGAGCAAGTGACAGACAATAGGGAATCTTTCTATTTCATTTATACACTTGGTTGTCATAATCTATTGTGTTTCAATAGACCAATTTTAATAATTAAAACATGTAAAGGTACTGATGTTGACTTTGTGATATGAAAGTGCTGCACATGTTTATGCTGAGCAAACATCGATCCCCAAACAGGAGGTAAAGCAGTTGATTCATGAGAGTATGTAGAGACCAGAAGCACCAAACAGAAGGAAGCAAACAGGAGATAATGAGCAGCAGCATTGTTCCCCGTGCTCATTCCCACCCAGGGCCCGGCTCACGTATGTGCGACATCTCCAAACCCTCGGAGGCCCGGCTCCCTCCATTGTGACCTATTTCCAGATTATAGAGTTAGTCTAAATATTGGTTTAGCTTCCCCTCATTTTCCTGTCACATGTGCAGTCTCCCTCCCACTGGTTATTGCTGGAGCCTGTGATTTTAGCTCCCAAATGTTCCCCCTCCATCCCAGACAGCAGCGCTCTCTCCACCACAGGGTTCCAGCTTCTGAAATGTGGACCATTCTGCACGGTGTTAGCTGAGCGAGCCGCGTTGTGTTGTTGTTTACACGGCTGTGTGTATGATGGCGTCCGTGCTTTGTTTTCTGCCCCCACTACAAAAGGTCATTCTTTTAATTGCAGCATCGCTTTATTAAATATCTGTTATTGTCTACCTCTGCTGCTTTTCTCCTCCTTCGGACACTTTTTTCGGGGGGCGAGAGGAACCTGAATTGCGGCGGCCATGTTGGGCTCCACAGTAACACAGGAGGGTACAAGCAGCACGAGGCGATCAGGGCTGACATCTCCATGAGAGCAACAGCCAAAGGTCCTCATGAGTGGGAGGAAATCATCGTGTGTATAAAGGGGATCTAATAAAACGCTTACATGAGAGTGTGGGCATCGCAACATTTCTAGAATTGTTCCACAGAGGATTTCCTGTACAGGCGGAGAGTAGCCGTGACCTTGAACAGTAAGAACAGAGCAAGGAGGATAAAATATAAATATATTAATGTATCCCATGCAGCAGTATAAGGTAGGCGTTTTAATTCATCACAGGGCAGCACTGCTCATGAATCATTTACTAGCATCTCTTTTTCATGTGTCCGGTTGTCGGGTGTCAGTGCGGTGCACTTTAGACCAGCGGGGCTCAAGGTTCAATAAATACAATGTTCAATTATGCATAATGGTCAGCAAACATACAGTTAAAGAAATCATAAGAATGTGTGGAAAAAAAATACACAGAACACTCACCCAGGAGACCCCTGATTGTGTTCCGCGTGAAACCAACAATAATAATAATAATAATAATAATAATGTAACAAGTGCACTTTAAACCCAACCATGATGTTTTACTCAACCTAACCAAGCTTGTTGTGTTTTCTTTCAGCATGAAACGTGTTGAAAAGCTCCACCTTAATCCGTGAAGAAAGACAATAGAGAATGCAGTCTAGTTGTTGGGACTGGTGTTTTATAGGAGGCAGGGTGAAGGTCCTATGACGGGGAGAGGAAAGTTGAGAAGAAGCTTACGCGAGGAAACACAGCAAATGCAGGACTATAAGTGAAACTGTTCCCTTTTGTGTTCCTGCGTTGTCGTTATTTAAGATGAGAAAACCTTCTGCCCTCCTCATCTGTAGCGCATCGAGAAGCTGTTGACATTTCACCTTGAGATGACTGATGTTTTCCTCTTGAATGAAGGCTGCATCCAATTCAACTGTAAACGGGACATTTTGTGTACAAGTGCCAAGGCCTGCTGTCGTTAAATGATTCTCTCAATAAGAACATTGTCTTGAATTCAGCACTAGTTTGCTGTAATTCATGTTGCCATATAGGTATATATATATATATATATATATATATATATATATATATATATATATATATATATATATATATATATTGTATCTATATATTCTCTGCTTTATGGTCAATTTGACTCTAAATGACCATAATTTACTAAATGAACATCATGCTGTATTGAAGAAGACTTGAAACTAGAGATTGAGACATAAACTCATGTTTACAATGTTTACTGAGGGAGTCATTTATATAGACTTCTATACAACCAGAGGAGTAGCCCCCCCCCCTGGTGGTCAGGAGAGAAAATGCAGCTTTAACACATGAATCATAGACTTCTATACAACCAGAGGAGTCGCCCCCTGGTGGTCAGGAGAAAGAATGCAGCTTTAACACATGCAGCATATACTTCTATACAACCAGAGGAGTCGCCCCCTGATGACTTACATTCTAATCAGATAAAAAAAGGCAGGATTACAACAATCAAATCCTGCTTTTGTCCATAGAGCCTGTACCTTCTGCTCTCAAACAAATGTTAACCTTTTACTTTTAGCATTTAAAAAAAACGCTGCTGTTCTTTTACACCCTTCTGTTGTTTCGTTTCATGTGACTCAACACACCATGTGGAACGTGGCTCTCCTTCATTTACAGCACAAGTGATCGTGATCTTACAGGAAAACTACAACACAGCTCCCATGCAGGGACAAGCCAAATGCTTGTTTGTTAATTTGAGTACCAGTTCTCCAGTCCTGTCAGATCCGTTTAATGGAATGCATTTTTGTGCACACTGAACACATATACTGCAGTGAACAGCAACATGGCCGTCCCTGTTGTATGGTACAGTATCTCAGCCAGCAGTCGCCCTCAGGCTGTAAAGCAGTAAAAATAGTCTCGGAATGACAGAGGCTGAAAAAGCCACAGGCGATGGTTCACTTGTTTGAAGTGGGCCACTGTGCTGGACCAGAGAAACACACATACACACACACACACACACACACACACACACACACACACACACAAATGACTGCATTGCCCAATGTGACTGGAGTGCTGGAGGTCTGCTAGAGTCCGTGCCATCTGTGCGTCTACATGCTCCCAGATGTCCTCCCTGTAATTAGAGCCAGAACCGGGTCCAGCCCGGTCCAGCCCAGATCCAACCTCTCATTTACAGAGGCCCTCCCTGAATACTTAAGACGCTTTCCAACACCGTGCCGGCCTTTAGAAGGAACACTTTGGCATATTTTCTACAAAGCTGGAAGACATACGGTAAGATGGCTTTCGCTTCCTCGGGATAATGTTAATTGCATTTCTAATTGGAAAAGTACTCTCGGTGTATCTTTAAATTTATAGATGTTTCTGCTTTATTATATCACACAGTTGAATAGCGACAGAGACCATAAGGTAGAGAAAGGGAAGGAGTGATTAGTACTGAGATCACCCAATATCTTCCTTCCTGTGCCCGTTTTTTCTTATCACTGGGCAGGAGTTCAAAATGTCCATCGCCCAGGCGGCCGCCAAGGCCATGCTATCTGATGCCCTGCTGCAGAGCAGCCCCGGGTTAAGCGGGATCAGCCACCTGGAGCTGGAGCTTCCTCTGGACAAGGTCATCAAGTTTGTGTCCGTCGGCCTTCCGCTGTTGCTGGTGACCATGGCCTTCGCCCGCGAGATCTCCCTGGGTGAGCAGCTCCCTGTCTCTGTCGGTCTGTGAGGGCATTTCCTGTGTTTGCAGCGTCCTCCTAATTTGTCCTTGAGTTTCTTATGTTTTACTTGTTAAACTGCATGTAGTTGAACTTTTGGTAGGCAGGAAGATCATACTTCTGTGGCCCGTAGTATTTAATTCAACGTAAACACAATGGTTTGTACTGAAGTGACCCAAACGTGCTATAATTACAAAGCTGAGTTAAAAGTCATGAAACATGGCCGGCGAGGACGTCTGTGCCTTTCACTCAGGAACATCTACTCAATCCTAGCTCCTCCCTTTCCCTCTTTGAGGATATAAAAATGTAAACAACAACAACGACAGTTGTGGTTACACAGGACTTTCCTCGACAGAATAAAGCAAGAGGGAGAATACACTAAACCGACTACTTCACATTAAGGGAAGACAAGCTGACTCAATGAAAGGGAAACAAAAACAGGCACCTTATTGGATGGTGGGCAACTGGCCAGACGGATTATGTTTGCAGCCCCTGAAGCGGCGCTCTCGCTCAATACTGGACCAGTTTCAGAAATTGTTGTCCTCATTAGTCACTTGGACACAAAAACACGAGAGATTGTGTCCGTGTTGAAAAAAACACCACGTCACCCTTTTAAGAGCTTCTCAGCAATAATGATGGGACGACACAACATTACTGAAAACACAACATCACAATCGCCTCGGACTCCTTTCATCTGGTCCAGTGATGTTCTGCTGCTGCCCAAAGAGGGAAAGACCAGTGGGCGGTTCTCCACATGCCAACAAGCTGTCCGTCCGCATTGTCATTCGAAAGAACACAAAAAGCACAGCTGACAGTCCAAAGTATACGTGGCAATGCTGCAGCACGAGTCTATTGTCGAAGAGGCTGACTCCCTTGACTTTGTGCTAAACGTTGTCTCTCCAGAGCCGGTCTGCAATCAGCCGGATGCTCCTGATGCTAATTGCCATGGGGATGACTGAGAGCAGCGTTCACTAACACTGGCACACTGTAATTACAAGGCAAAGTTCTTGTGTGGCAGCTCCCCTCTATTTCAGTCAAATGAGAGGATATGTTGATTAACAAGGGGGGGGTCGTGGAACATCATGTGGTGGCGGGGTGCGCGGCTCTACTGATGGATCTTGGCTGCCTGTCGGCTGGCTTTTCCCTCATAACAGCGCTTGATTGCGCTGCTGTCTTGAGTCTGGTTTATTTGCACCTGGACTCTCAGCCAAGAATGCTCGCACAAAGCACAAAATGTGGGGACGATGTGCCAATGTTAATTGGGGAGTGGGAGTCGGAGATAGCGACGGTGGCAGAAATGTAGGTTGCCTCACTTTGCCAAATGGCTCACAGGGGTTGGGAGGGAGCGGGACATTCAACAAGATTTCATGAGAAGGCATCTGCTGTCGTTTGTTTTTTCTTTTTCCGAGTGAGTTGTCAATGCATGCGCCCACACACACACACATACACTCACACACACACACACACACACTCACCAGCAAGGTGGAGAAAACGCATTCCCACAGTGAGCTGCGAAGCCACAACTTTCTTACGGATCTGTTTCATGTTGGTAACATGTTTTGCACAATTCAAAGCAGGTTGCATGAATTGCTCCGCCGTGATGCCTTCAGGGGTTTGTAAAGGCTCTGAGGAAAAGAGAATGTGATGGACAGCTTTGCGAAACCTTTTTATAAATGACCCCCTGTAACATCATTTCATTATGTGGCTGCTGTTGAACCACTACTTCGACCATCTGTCCCCACGATTAGCCTCACTGTGTTGGCCTTCCATAAAATCCACTTTTAATAGGGTTTCAATATGTCCTTACGAGCTGGCCCAGAATGCAATATGTTATGAGCAAAGGTGAATTGTGAGGTATTGTATGACCGGTGTTGCTGTGACATATTGCTTTCACCTGAAATATGTGAGCGAATATAAATGTGACATGGCTATTCATATGAAAAACTAACCAACAAACACAATACATAATTAGTTTGAGTTCAGTGCGAGTCTGAAAATACAAACTGCAACCTCGTCTTTCTTCTTTATCTCCGCGCCAAAATGAATATCCTCCATTAAAAGCTCAGCTGCCAGAATTTTATTTTAGGTGTCGCCATCAATATGTTTGAATCCGGCTGATTAATTGCACATATGCATACACACGCTGTAGTATAACTGGACCGTGTAACGGTTGCCTGTAATGAGGTGTACCGGCAGGATAAATCACATCCTGACGATAAATGAGTTGCAGTATGTTTCTACTTTCAGAACGCTGGGCAGATGTGGTGCTGTAGAAAAAATAGAAGCTCCATGTTTCTCTTCCAAGGCTCTGCATTAGGTCGGGCACACCCTTGGTGTGTTCCCTCCCTAAGCCCTCTGCTTTTGGGTGGAGCACCCTTGGGAAATGACAGATGGGTGCTGGAGCATGGATTCAAGTGGTTGGACTACATGTGGTTATATCAAGGTGAACTAAATATAAGGTGGAGGAGGCCAAATTGGGAAGGGAGTCGCCCAGGGTTTTAAATGCCAGGTTGCCATTCGGAAACATATGATTTCTCCAGTGAAATGATGTTCCACGGAAAAGAAAAGGGCATGCAGAAGCTGCGTGTACATGTAGTGGACCCCCAGTGTGTGTGTGTGTGTGTGTGTGTACTACTTGTACAGCTAACTTTGTGAGGAACAAGTTGAGTGAGGACATTTTTGGAAAGTGAAGGCATTTTGTCCGATCCTGTTTGAGGGTTCAGACTGTTTTTTTAGGTTCAGGTTAGATTTAGGTTTAGGGGCAACGGACAGAAGGCAGGCATTTGGAGGTGGTGGTTCAGGTTAGAGTAATGCTGTGGTTCTCAAACCTCTTTTTGTCACGCACTTTGGAGGAAAACACATGTTCATGCCCCACTGCCCCAACAAAATTCTAACAAAATAATCCATGCTGAATTTTTATTGAAAGAACTTTTTTTTTTTCATATCCATGTACTTTTACTTTTGCATAATATGAAGTTCTCAATAAAAGTATTGAAATCAATTCTGCATTTCCCCCTGCGCCCCACCTGCAATACCTCCGCGCCCCACTAGAGGGCCGCGCCCCACAGTTTGAGATCCACTGGTGTAAGGGAATAGGGAATGCATGACAGCAATATGTGTCCCCACAAGGATACAAGTACTACATCGTGTGTGTGTGTGTGTGTGTGTGTGTGTGTGTGTGTGTGTGTGTGTGTGTGTGTGAAATGAAGCGCTTAGCAGCTGCTTACAGGCAATTTGATAAAGCAGAAAGTAATTCCCCATATTAGCAGATAATGTTACAAATCAACATTTGTTTATTCTGCAGGGCCTCAGATCAGCTGTTTCCCGCCCAGCAATTTCACCATGAAGCAGGCCAGCTATGTCGACACGTACTGCTGGGACTCTCTCATGCACCACGAGTTTGACAGCAATGGGAACTTTGAGGAGCGCTCGCTCTGGGTCCACAAAGTAAGTAGAGAGACTGATCAAGCTTGCTCCACTTGTTATTTTTCCACTGAGTGTCTGACGAAGTTAAACTGCCGAAACCTTCGTTCTCTTCGCTGTAACTTGCAAAACCTCCGTTAAAAGATGTCAGTGTGCCACATTCAAGAGAAGCAGAGTACATGCTTTGTTGCTCGATTGGTTTACAAAGCATTCAGACTTTTGTGGGTTGTGAAGTCAATGTTGATCTGACTCATCTGCTTGATTCAACTCTTTTCTCTCGATGTCCATCCAGATGTTCCCCTACTCTCTTCTGGCCATGGCCGTGTTGATGTACCTGCCGGCTCTCATCTGGCGCCAGCTTGTCATGCCCACGCTGGGCTCAGACCTGCTCTTCATAATTGACGAACTGGACAAGTCGTACAACCGCTCGATCCGAATGGCCCAGAGCATTCTGGACATGCGCCAGAACACCAAGAACCCTCTCACATTTCAGGCCGAACTGCAAAGGTAAGAGACCGGCGACTGCTGGCTTGTAGCAAGAATATTCCATGTTATCCATGTTTTCAGTAAGCTGATCTTGGATTCCCCCCCAAACTAGAATATGCCCTGTTAAATTAAACTTGATTCCAATTGAGGAATTGGGTCATTGCAGTAGCAAATATGCATATCTGCTTGTGAGAAATATTGCTCAAAGGGTATTCAGAAGTGATCTGGTTGGCAGCTCCAAGTTGCCAAACGTAGAGGATTGGGGTTGGGTAGAGACGCTCCCAGCTGGCATTGATGAACATGAAGGAGAACATGGTGCTGACTTTCTTTCTCCTTGTTCAATTGCAGGGCCAAGAAGAAGCGCTACTTTGAGTACCCTCTTCTGGAAAGATACCTGCAGTGCAAGCAAAACTCCTATTTCCTCGTCAGCATGCTTTTCTTGCGGGGCTTCCTCCTCCTGACCTTCATTACAGCCGCCTGTCTCTACCTGACCTACTTCCACCTGTCTGCCTTCCTGCAGGACGAGTTCAGCTGCTTTGTCCGCACGGGCATGCTGCGCGATCAGAACTGGGTTCCTGAACTGGTTCAGTGCAAAATGATTGGCCAGTTGGTTTTTCAGGTGATTAGCGTGGCAAACGGTGCCATCTACGTCCTGCTGGCTCCCATCGTCCTCTTCAGCCTGATTCGGCTCTTCGTTTGGGACACCACCTTCTTCTCCGTCTACGAGGTCCTCCCGGCCCTCGACCTCATCAACCGCCGTCGACTCGGCTGCCCGTTGAACGACCTCAACGTCCTCCTGCTCTTTTTGCGCGCCAACGTCGGTCACCTGATGTCCTACGGGAAGGTGAGGGCGCTGTGCTCGCTGGCGCCCCCGCAGGTGGGCAACAACGCCACCGCCGGGCAGGGATTGAGCGCGATGCTCAGCCAGGAGGAGATGGAAGAGCGTGAGGAGGCTGCGATGGAGCTGACGGAGGAGGTGGAGGAGGCCAAGGAGGAAGGGAAGCTCAACCTCGTGGACATCATGACTATTCTGGGAGCGGCGCAGGGAAGAGTTGTGAACTGCAGCGAGAAGAGGCCTCTGGTGGAGGAGAATATGAGTCTCGGTACCGTAACACTTATCTACTCACTCAAACGCATTCTGCTAGTGGCTATTTTTGCCTTCATAATCTGGGATGTACAGAAGATTATTAAGTGACCTCCAGACTACATGTACAGGCTCTGAAAAATAAATAGCGAGTGCTTTAAATTTAAGATAGCATAAGCAGTTCTCTGTGAACAGACTCTGAATGCAGAGAAAGCAGTTTGAGAAACATTTGCAACTGTAAGCAAATTCAAGTAAATACAAACATAGTGAAGTGGTATTTCTCTCTTCGTGATCTGTAACTGTGTTGCTTCTGCTCTTTCTTCTTTTTGATGCCAGACTGAACTGCCTATATTTCTAAAAGAGTCTTTGAAAAGCACTATGTAGAGGAGATAGATCTGTGGTACTTCCTAGCCCTAACTGCCCTCTCTGTCTCTTCACAGAGCCAAACCACCAAGGGTACCATGAGTTGAAGGAGACTGCACCATTTAGTCATTACTAGGCCTCTTATGGACTGAATCAATGTGATAACAATGGGGTGGTTGGGATGCGCTCTACAATAGATTTTCAAGAGTACTGTATCCACAAAGGATGTGGACATCAATGAAGTTTCTGTGGTCTGAAGACCAACACAAAAAACCTCTTTTAGAATTACAGGGCAAATTGTTCTGGCTAGAAAATGTCAATGGATTTCGATGTGTTACTTTCTAGCATGAAGCTGCCGCACACTTTCTGTCGCTCACTTTTGTGTATTTTTTTTAAGGGGGCAGTGACGGCAAGCATGTAAAGGAAAGTTGCTGTTATTATGGCGAGAGAACACAATGCATATGTGTTACCATGTACCAAATATATTTATCGTAATGTGAGACGTTAAATGTTTTTCTGACTACAGATTCCATTGTCAGTAATGTACTGTTCATGAACTTAGAACATTGTTGTACTTTTGCTTCTTTATACTGTTATTTCCGTCATGATAAAAATAAAGTTTTATCCGTCTGTGTCAAAAGTATCATTATATTTGTAAAGTAGGAGCAGTCTACCAATGCGATACTTCAGAAAGTCAAACTGAATCATACATCTAAGGACAGCAGGGAGCCACTCACTTTTATTTTTAGTAGAACACTGTTGTTTCTGTACTCAGATGTCAGAAACCTTTCTACAGAAGGGAGACATTGAATACAAAAACACTCCTTTTGAGGTCATAGTTTGCATTTTTGTCCGTTAATAGGTTAGTGTATATTATTGTTTGATATTGAAGCGAGCTGTACTGTATTTACGAGCATTAACCTGTTGAGCCCCGATCGGGGGACCCTTTTATATCAGGAAAATCAAGAAAAAATCATGGTATAAATCCCCTCCCCCCCAAGAAAAAAACATGTTAGGTATCAAATTAAACATAAAAATCAGGGCTACAATAATATATAATCCCGATGTACAACCTCTAAACACAGCTCAAACAATAAATAGGATTAGGGGTTAGGGTTAGGGTTATTAGGGTTAGGGTGTGGGCTTATTAAATAAAGGTTTTATTCAAATGCACTCATTTGCATTTGACATGGGTTTTATGTGTCTGCATTTCCACGTCGCAGTTATTTAACTGAAAGGTGTTTTTACTTGTTATTCATGTTAACTGATAATTAAACAGATGATACAGCAAACAATCACTGGAAATTAAACGTGTGGCATCCACCTTTAGCTGCCATCTCCCTGGACACAAATTACAGACCCACCGCCTCTCTTGCAGGAACCAGCCGTGGGGACAGAAGTGTGTGTAGCACACTGTGCCACCATGTCGAATGAGCCCCGATGACTAATGTGCAACTGTGAATTATCCACGGAGAAAGCGTGCAATTATTTCGATGTAGTCAAGGACACAAAGGCAGGCAAGTTGCCTGGTGGGTAATAGGGCCATTGGGGGACAGCAGGAGCAGAATTCAGATCTGAGACTTATAATGAACGAGTGCATCCTTTGGAAGTCCAATTACACATTGTGAGTGTTTTTCTTTTCAGAATTTCAGGTCAATGCCAATTTAAAATAAAAGTATATACTGTGTTTTATTTTTGGATCCGTACTTGTATAACGCTTTTCTTGTCTTCCGACCACTCAAAGCACTTTAACACTACATGACGTCATTGACACACACTGTGATGAGAGGAGCTACCATGCAAGGTGCCACATCAGGATTATCTAACATTCATACCCCGTAATTACCGAGCAATTTAGGGTTAAGTGCCTTGCTCAAGGACACATCGACATGGGCAAGCGGAGCCGGGGAGAGTCAAGGCATTTTTAACCTGCTAGAGATCCTCTATGTCATAATGATTGTTCGGCTTCCACGCTGCTCCGCTCTCTAACTAAAGCAAGTCTGTCTCGCATGTCAGATCCCATCCTCCATCATCCATCTGGCACAGAGCTACAAAAAGACAGACAGATGGTGATGATGACTATTCTCAAACGTGAAATTTGAAACTTCTTTCGGAGCTTGACAGGCAGACATGTAACTGTCTGCTGTGTGTGATGGCTTTGCTGCCGGCCGTGCAGGAGCTGGCTGGCTCTGGCCACTTGAGGGCCTCATTGAGTCATGCTGGAACCAGACTGCCCGCATTGATTTGATAGCTGCAGTATATTCATTTAGGGACGCATCACAAGTGGGGTCAGTGTTGATATTTATAATTCCTGTAATCAAAACAAAAGGGAATACAGTCTCATTCAAATCATCCTTATCAGGCGTTCAGCAGGTCCAGACTCCTCTGCCAGAGTCTGTAAAAGCGTCTGTGCCGCAGCCAATTTCCCAGTCAGTAAGTGTGAGAAGGCTGGTGTTGCTGCGATTGGAGCGCTGCCTTTTTGGAATGGAGAATTTTGCTGGCAATCTTCATCGGGTCCCGCTACGTCAACAGGCCGGACACCAACTTCTGCTGTTTGCGCTCAGTGTTTCCCAAAATGTTGGGCATACATGTCCACGCATTTGATGGAGCAAAATGAGAGATCAAAGGCGCCCTCGGATCGCTCTGCGCTGTCATTCCAGCTCACGCCGATGACTTTGTTACATCCAAACAAAGCTGAGGCCCGATAGCATCACAGGGTTTACATGAGTCATGCAGCTCACAGTGCGGCAGCGGGCTCGATGCAGGAAGTGAATGCAGCTTGACAACTCTGTCTGCCCTAAACCTCTCGTCTGCATGAGAAATCAGCTGTTGGGAATGGATCAAACATCCAATAAGTTTGCACTAATTGTTTTTCTCTCCATTGTGTATGGCACTGAGGACATGCACGCGGGGCTCTGCAGCGGGGGATCAAAACCGCACAGAACATCATTGGTACCCGCCGACTGAGCATCGCTGTATCGGTGAGGTGAGGTAAGATAAGATAAGATAACATAAGATAATCCTTTATTAGTACCGCAGTGGGGAAATTGCAGGATTACAGCAGCAGTGCACACAAGAGACACATAGGGAATAGAAAAATCAAGTAATATAAATAAACAGTAAAACAGTAATAAAAACAGTAAAGAAGAATACAGTAGCAATATTAAATATAGGAATAAAAAAGGATATACAAGTACTTAAATGTATTATATATTGCACTAGATGAATGTAATTAAAGTGGCCAAAGTGATTAAAGTGTCTAAGTGTGGTCTGCTGTGAGCTCAGCTTGTTATTAGGGGTGGGAATCACCAGAGGTCCCACGATTCGATACTATCACGATACTGCGATATGTTGAGTATTGCGATATATTGCGATTTATCACCTTTTTCCAACTGCAAATTGTCCCCAAAGGAAAACTTTGTCAACATATTTGATCTAATAAGATAAAGTTTTCAGTTTGTTGATCTCACTTCAATAATTTTGATTGCAGCAAAATGTGATTGTCAAGCAGACAAACTGCGCAACATGTCATAAATGTTGCACCTGACAAACTGAACTGCTTGTATTACAGTCTACATGGTCGCGTCATTCGCGCCGGAGAGAGGGCGGGGCTTATCTCTGTGCAAACAGTTTTCATTTCCGCCATCCACCATGGAAATAACCACATGTCGCGAGTGTTATCCCGTGTGTCGAGCAACAGCTGTGCGAGCAACGGCGCTACGAGTGACAGGAAGTCAAGACGTACGGTGCATTTCTAATTTCTTTCTCCGGTGTCTCCATTTTTGTTTCCTTCCTCCCGATCACGCTGATCCGGGACCTCTGCTGACCTCACCGGAAAATAACACAGCACCATCTAGTGGACTGAAAAAGCAATTGATTTTGGACCAAAAAGTTTATAATTTATATAATAAAAGATCGATACTTGGCTTCCGTGTATCGATGCAATATCGCCACGCAAAGTATCGCGATACTATGCTGTATCGATTTTTTCCCCCACCCCTACTTGTTATGCAGCCTGACAGCAGCGGGAAGGAAGGACTTTCGGTCGCTCTTCCTCAGACACCGGGGATGAAGGAGCTGTGCAGAGCTGCCAGTGTCCTGCACAAAGGATATTACAGGACAATACCAGCCACCGGAGATGCAGAAGCTCTACATGTTCTGCATGTTCCACATTGTGCACTGTTCTCTACATTGCACCGTCTTCTCATGCAGTTTAACCACAACGTTACCTTTGCACTAACATCATTCCGACTACTACCTTTTTTGCAATATAACTTATATACTAATCTGTGCGTATGGAGGGGGCTACAACTGTGTTTCATTGTGCAACGCCATATTACATAATGGAAATAAGGCTGAACCTTGAGCCTCCGTGCTAGAGGCTGCTGGGAGAAGAGGGCCGTGGGTGGAGGGGATTGGCTTGCTGCGCGGCTCTCGACACCACCATGTAATTAGTACAGATGTGTGAGGAAACTGAACATTTTAAGTGAAGACGGATGCCAAGTTCATGTCAAGGAATAGCTAAGATGAAATACAGGACAATTCTTCCGTGTTGCGGTTTTACAAATATCCTGTTTTGCCATTTAGATTGCTGACTGTAAAGACAAGGTCAGACGCCCACAGATCAGATTCTTGAGGAATTTAAAGTGAGTTTAAAGTGGTGACAGCGTGCATGACAGGAGCTGATAGTAAACCAGTAAGCACCGCTGAGGTGACCTCCAGTTCATGACACAATTGATCTACTGTAGCTCACCTCCTTGCTCACAAGGCCACTAAATGGAGACATAACCCTAAATCAGAAGTGATGGCCACACCGAGAAGAAAAACACACACAGGCAGTTTTTGTGTTGTTGTCGAAGTGATTAGAGGAGCCTTGAAAGGCCAGGCTGCCTGTCAGGGAAGGCTGTGATTAAAGTGGAACATAAGGGCTACAGGACATATTATGTTAAGACGAGAAATGTACCCAAGACATTTTCAACATTTTTATCAGAAGCTCCAAATTCTGTAATGGATTTTAACAAGATGTTTAATAATGTAAGCAGCCTCTGCTACAGTGCTTTTACACAGTGTACTCAATAATATAATTGAATAATAGACTGTGGCTTATTAGAGGAACGAGGAAAGAAGAAGAAAAAAGAGCCAAATCTGCAGCAGTCCTCATTGACCCCTCTCAGCATGGAGAGCAGGAATAAATGTTCGCTCTGCTTTTGACTCACAGGTTTTCTTTGAAGCATGCTTCCCTTCCTCTGAGTGACTAATCTTCGTCTCTTCTCAGATTGAGTGGCCCCTCTTTCTTTGTTTAGCCATGTTGGCTAACACTTCCAATGCCGAGTACTCCGTCATCTCTTATCTCACAAAGCGCCGCTGCCGCTTCAGGAAATGCAAAACAGAGCCATGTTATTTAAAAGACGGCTTTCTAGAACGCACTGTGTATTCTCTCTCCCATTAAGTTGAGAGGGATCTTTTCCTTATAATCTTAGATATTTGCGTAGAATATCTACACATCCTCACACTCTCTATGAAGCTCTGCTTTCCTCATGAAGCGTATCCAAGAGCAAGCAGTGAGATAGTGATCTGACACATCTGAGGCTGAATAAATGAAGAAGACGTCTCTAGTACGAGATGAATAATCTTGCTGATTCAGTGTTTATGCAGCTCAGTGTAGCTCATCAAGCAGGACTAGGAGCTGATGACATAATAGTGCAGGGGTTCCTGACTAACTTAGTGCAACGGCTCAATTCGTCTTGGCAGCAAAAGCAGGTAAACCCAACATTTGATCAAATATTCTTTTATCAAACAAGAACTGTTGCCCTTCAACACGAGTGAGGCTGAACAAATGAAATGAATCGCTCAGCAGCTTGAACCTGTTCTCTTCGACAGCAGGACAGGAAGGATCACAGACAGGACAGATGCACCTCCAGCAGGTCTGTCTCATGTCACCTTAAAGTCTGCTTATGTTCCTTGAAGGACTTCTTTGGAAAAACATCTTTAACAATGGAAAAAAAGAAACATATTGCGACAGTTTTTTATTTATTCTTTTTTTTTGTTGTATATATCTTTATTTCAAAGGGACCACTTACAGTTAAAACGTAAATGTCACCAATGGATGCACTGTACCAGATTGTAGCTACAGCTAATTTGCATCTGTAGTCCCTTGACAGATCATAACAAACATAAAACAAGAGAAACAGTTCAGGATAAAAGACACAATACAACATTATATGTGGCGAGAAGAACACACAAAACACAGCTACAGTTCAGCACATTAAAAGTAAGTAATACAAACCATGATAATGTTGCTCAGTACAGCGCTGACCAGCTTTCAACTGATTTTTTAAATTGTTTTTCAAAGTGATGATAGAGCTGCAGCACGACATTACATTTCTCAACACACAACTCAAAAATAAGTAAGTTGTAAGTAGACCAATGCTAGATTGCTAGATACTCATATGTGTCCCAAGTTGATGATGTGTTGAAAGCAGAATTTGATTTATTTGGCTGCATTCCATTTAAGTATTGAAGAGGCGTGGACCGTTAACTGCATCAGAACAGGCCTTCAAATGTCTAGTGAACTAATTACATACAAATGGTGTGTGTGATACCCAAAAACAAACTAAGTACATGGTATGTACCACGTTTGGTGAAATACATGCCAAACAGAGGAGAAAAAAAGAAATCCAAAATGGTAGAATTATGTCGTCGGCGCCAATGGGCGTCGCCTATCTCAGTCAAATCGGCATCATCAGAATAAATTATTGAAAATACAGTACAGCCTGATGAAAACAAACAAAACATGAGATCCACTCACGGATAGTAATTTTACTTTTACTTGAGTAAAATGTATTTCAAGTAACAGTGTTATTACTTGAGCACAATGTTCTGGTAAACTACTCTTCCCAGCTCTTTTTTACCTTTTCACCTTAAAACGTGACACCTCACTTTTTCATGTGAACATAAGATTCAAGTCTGACCTCCAGTGTGACTCCAGTCCGCCCTTCACTGCTGACTCATCGTGCTAGCAAGCCGCTTACCTCAGGTGCCAAAGTCAAGACCAGCTGTCAGCAGGTAAGGATGTGGGATGACACGGAAAGAGGGACGGCTGACTGACATTGTATTTCAGTCAGTGCTGTCAACTGCTGACATTGACAATGTCCTGACAGGTGGATTTATCTCTTCTCCGCTCCACCACTGCAGAGTGTTGAGTGAGCGCGATAGTATCATTGCAGCTCATTTATTCATTTAGTCATTCACACCACATACTACAAAATAATAAGCTGGTTGTCTGAGAACAGAACCGACATCACATTAGTGAGAGCAAGTGCTGAGGTGATCTTTGTTGGTGCTTCTTTCTTTTATAGGGACTAACGTTGGTGGTGGGATGATGATAATAAACCAATCTTGCTTCATGAGTTTATTTTTTGGGTGGTTTTGCCCATGACTGATTGATATATCTGTACAAAACGGTGCTTATATTCAAACACTGTTAAAGATGCTCAAAGCTGCCAACACTGAACCGTTCTCCAACCTGCTGTCGCACTCAAGCCCTTCATTGCCATCACTTTTTGGACTCTGCGAACATATTCTTGGGATTTAGAATCAATTCTACTGCTGTTAGTTTCATAACGGTGGCTAGAAAATGCTAAATCTCTAAATGGCAGTTATCCCACGCCCAGATGACTACCAGAATCCAATCAATAGGTCCAATCTGTCCACCAGATTTCATTGGAAATCTGTTCTTAGGCTCTTGACATTTCCCGCCAACGAACAAACTAACTGATGGGTAAACAAAACCCAGCAGTAATACAAGTTATTTGATCCTACATATACATGCTAGTAATTCACATTCCATTTTCAGTCCCTTGTGCCAGTTTTTAGTAATTGCAATCAAGCAGTAAACATCCTCGTTCACCACCAGCTCCTTGACTGCCTTTAGTGTGTCAGTAAATGGTGTGCAGTCCTACGGCTATGTACCACGTTTGGTCCTGAGCGATAAAAAAAAAATGCAAGAAAATGCCTTCAGGGGAAAGCTGTGAACAACATTTCATGTATAAGATACTTTTAGGTGAAGGAAATATTCCTGATCATTTCAAGACCTTCTTCAAAGTCGATTCACAGATTCATTCTTACTCAACTCGTCAATCTTCACATCTTCATCCTCCTAAATTACTGACTAGCAGAGGTCAATTCTCTATTAGATTTAGGGGAACCAAGTTGTGGAACGACATTTCCCACCTAACAAAGAAATGTCCCTCTATAAAAAAAAATCAAAAATTGCCTAAAAGAAAGTCTAATTGCTGTTTTGTAAGAGTTTGTTATGTATTGGTTTTCATGTCTTTCTTGTTTTAGCTGTTATATCTACATTTTTAGTTACCATTGCTTAGAAAATGCCACAGAGGTTTAATCCAACATCCCTGAATAAACACAAGCCATGCTGACTTTCACGCTCACACACACGCACACACACAAATTTTGTAAAATTTTAAATATTATATAGGTGGAGGCTTCAAATAAGCCCAGTTGGCTTTTTGTCTCTTCCTGCACTGTGATATTCATTTTCTGTTTTGATTTTTTATTTTATTGTTTGAATTATGCAAAATAAATAATAAAAAAAAGAAAACATCCCAAATATACAGTTTGGTGTAGGATGATGGACCTTCAGACAGATTTGTACGTACCGTAAAAGTCGGGTTATACGCCACTACTACCTTTGCTCATTGTCCCCATTTGCACCCCGCTGGAGCCAGCTGGCGCTCATGCTAGTTCCGCGCTAACTTCAGCTAGCTCTTCACTAACTTCCGCTAGCTCTCCGCTAGCTCCCCGACAACCACCAAAGGCAGGGACCAGTCCCGGCTCTACACCCGACTTGGGCCGAGGGGACTCGGACAGTAGCAGCAGCAGCGAGGAGCTAGCAGCAGGAGCGGGGAGCTAGTAGCAGCGCTAGCTAGCGCTGCTCCTAGCTTGCTGCAGCGGGACACTGACCGGAGGTAGTAGCGGCGTATAACCCGACTTTTACGGTATATATGTATCTGTGCCACATTTCACATCACTTATATTGTCCAGAGTCTCATATGTCTCACATACAGAAGGAGCCTTTACCAGGCTTCAGACTCTGCGAGAGACGCAACAGAAAACGCCACGGTTCTTCCTTAACGAGTCCTTGGCGGTGAGTCAGGTCCGCTCAGTCTGACGTCGCACGGATTTCAAAGAACTCATTTGCATAAGTGGAACAGTTGGAAACAGTTTGACCTCTGCCTTGTATTGTAAATTCAATTAGTTCTGTTGCCCAGTGGTGTTCCTGAAAGAGCAAAACCAATTTATCAGAGAACTCACATTGCACAGTAGACCTGCTAAAACACAGAATATGTGTGAGACATTTCCTGTTATACACAAAACATATATTTCATTCTCTTTTCTCTTTCCATTTCAGGGCCATTGGCAGACTTCCGATCAGCCAGTGAAAAGCTGACAAAATGAGCTATTAAACAAATGATGAGCTGTTATTAATTTGACATTTTGTTAGATAAGGACATGTCACTAAAAGTTAACACTGATTTTACATTTCTTACATAACGTAGTTGCGTTGTTGCTCTTATTACGTTTCTGCATTATTCTCTTAACATTAACCATGATCTCTTTCCTAACCTAACGTAGTGTTATTGCTAAACATAACCAAAGATATCACAAAGTTAAGCACTTGGCATTATGCGTTTCTTCAAGCGTGTTCGGAGGATGAAACACATGAATGAGTATTTTTAGTTCAGAATGGCTGAATCTCACATATCCTGTGTGTACAATGGCAACATGTATTCTCTGCAGACTTGATCTGGAGCTGTACATTAGTAAATTTCCCGGCAATAAAACGCAGCACAGAGCCAATGTCGAGGGCAGAAGCTTGAGTTTAACGTGACGGAGGTTCTGAGTCTCTGCACTTTGGAGGTCAAAACGTTGGGTACATAAATCACGTTCCACTCTCTGAAGAGTGTGCGACCCATCATGTGATCCGACCCTCTCTGTCTGCATGGCTCTTATTATTTAACCTGTCTCTAACGTTGAATTCAGCCTCGTGAATATATATCTGCGTATTCAATTAATCGTTTCAGAAACCCTGATGACGGCCTTCACCTTGAAACAGCTCGGCGTTGCTAATAAATATTTATTCTCATTGAAGCGAGCTTTGTTGTTGCCCTGATTCTTGATTTGTAGAATTCCCCTGACGTTGCTTTTGTTTGAGTGTCTCCAACACACAGCGGCCACAGAACACATTGCTGCCTGCCAGCTTTCGCTTTCGTGGGTTTTTGCTGTGCTGAAAGTGAGTGTTGTATTCTTTGTGACTGAAAATGACTACAAGAATAAGAACGCCTTGGAGGGGATTGCTATGTCCCCCCTTTGCACTAAAAGATAAGGCATTTACCAATTTGGATTTTCATTTTCTGTCGTGGTGTTTTTTTCCTCAGCCACCACTTTAAGGCGGCGGCTCGTATGAAAAGATCTGTTCATTTTCTCTTGCAGGCGCCGATTTTATTGGCACGCCAGGTTCCGCCGCTGTGGTTTAAATCAGTTTGGTTGCTTGTGAGCGGGGATGGAGGAGGGAGGGGCCTCATGTGGCGCTCGTTGCACATCGCCTCAATACAACAGATACGGTGTCACCTGTGAGGCTGAGTGAAAGCTCCATGTGGACTGATGACTTGATGAGGGAGAGAAACGGTTGGAGTAAGAGAGAAAAGGGGAGACGGATATAAATATGAAGAGTGTGCGTCCATCTGCATCTATTTCATCTGTGTGCGTGTGTGTGCATATGTGTGTGTGTGTGTGTGTGCGTGCATATGTGTGTGCGTGTGCGTGTGTGTGCATATGTGTGTGTGTGTGTGCGTGTGTGTGCATATGTGTGTGCGTGTGTGTACGTATGTGTGTACGTATGTGTGTGCGTATGTGTGTTTGTGTGTGCGTGTGTGTGCATATGTGTGTGTGTGTGCATGTGTGTGTGTGCGTGTGTGTGCATGTGTGTGTGTGTGTGCATATGTGTGTGTGTGTGCATATGTGTGTGTGTGCGTGTGTGCGCATATGTGTGTGCGTGTGTACGTATGTGTGTATATGTTTGTTTGTTGTTGCTGTTATTACGTTGTGTGTGCGTGTGTGTGTGCGAATTGTGTGTATGCATGTGTGTGCGTGTGTCTGTGCGTGTGTGTGTATGCATGTGTGTGTGTGTATGCATATGTGTGTGTGCGTGTATGTGTGTACGTATGTGTGTGTATGTGTGTTTGTTGTTGCTGTTATTACGTTGTGTGTGCGTGTGTGTGTATGTGTGTTTGTGTGTATGCATATGTGTGTGTGTGTCTGTGCGTGTGTGTGTGTGCGTGCATGTGTGCGTGCGTATGTGTGTGTGTATGCATGTGTGTGCGTGTGTCTGTGCGTGTGTGTGTATGCATGTGTGTGTGTGCGTGTATGCATATGTGTGTGTGCGTGTATGTGTGTACGTATGTGTGTGTGTGTTTGTTTGTTGTTGCTGTTATTACGTTGTGTGTGCGTGTGTGTGTGCGTATGTGTGTTTGTGTGTATGCATATGTGTGTGTGTGTGTGTCTGTGCGTGTGTGTGTGCATGTGTGCGTGCGTATGTGTGTGTGTGTATGCATGTGTGTGCGTGTGTCTGTGCGTGTGTGTGTATGCATGTGTGTGTGTGCGTGTGTGTGTATGCATAAGTGTGTGTGCGTGTATGTGTGTACGTATGTGTATGTGTGTTTGTTGTTGCTGTTATTACGTTGTGTGTGCGTGTGTGTGTGCGGATGTGTGTGCGTGTATGTGTTTGTGTGTGTATGCATATGTGTGTCTGTGTGCGTGTGTGTGCGTGTGCGTTTATGTGTGCGTGCGTATGTGTGGGTGTGTGTATGCATGTGTGTGCGTGTGTCTGTGCGTGTGTGTGTATGCATATGTGTGTGTGCGTGTGTCTGTGTGTGTGTATGTGTGCGTGCGTGTGTTTGTGCGCGTGTGTGTGTGTGCGTATGTGTGTGTGTGCGTATTTGTGTTTGAGTCCGTATGTGTGTTTGTGTGTGCGCATGTGTGTGAGAGTGTGTATGTGTGTGCGTTTGTGTGAGTGTGCAAGTGTGTGCGTGTGCGCGCGTGTGTGTATATGTGTGAGAGGTGGTGGACAGACAGCTGTTCCGTAAGTATTGATGTGCTCTGATTGATGTCCTTGTATTCCATATCTCGGGACATCAATGGGACGATCAGCCATCAAAGGCTCCAGTGATGCTGCATGTTGAGCCTGTGAAAGATTTTCAAGCGCCCTTTGGAATGTTCAGTTTGGTTTTGAAGGTGACAATAATGGTTAAGGTTGTTTTTTTATTTCATTTTTTTAAATCACTGTGACACAGTTTGTCTTTTTTTTTTTTACCACGACTGACGTCAAACGGCCACCTTTTTAAAGGAGAATATATCGGCGACATAAAAGGTTCCCCTATATCTATGTGCTTAAGGTGAACCTGCATTTTACCTCTTGAACACTACCTGTCCAAAATAACTGAGGAGCTCATCCAGTTTGCGCACCTGCTCTCAGACTTCTACTGATTAGGTGACGTTATTCAAGGCCCGAGGGATTACGCCTGTTCCTGCCAACAAGGCAGGTAGAACACCTCAAACCCTGCACAGTCTTTGGTGTTATTGCTGTTCATCTTCACGGCACGTCTTCCACGTGTTAAGCCTGCTTGTGCACGTTGGCGTAACAGGTGATGCTGCCTGTCGTCCTCTTGTTCTACTGATAACATTACCTTAGTCTCTTGTTGATCCATCTATTCACGGAGTGGCTCTGAACAGCAAAAGGCAGGCTGGTGTCTCTCCTGACTGAAACCATGTGGCTCTTTCTCAAATACAGCTTCTGGTTTTGTAGATAAACATCCACATCTGGCTCATCCTGCGCTGTTTTTCCACTTGCGCTGTTGTCCTCGAGCATCAGAGCCCCGCTCTGTCTCCTCTACCCAACTCTCTGCCGCCTGTTTCTTGCTCTTTTTTTCTAAATCATGGATGTGTTCACTGAGAGAGAAAAAAAATATGAAGAGAATGCACTCCTAGAGTAATGGGGCTCTCCGTCCAAGATTAATGCTGCCTTCCAGACAACGCAGAGGTCGTAATTTTCCCAGTTTCATTTTCCAATTCCCGACCTCGAAGCGTTTGGGGTGCACGGCGGCAATCATAAACAAAAACCATGGCTGACTTAACAACACCTGTTTTTTTGACATGTGTACACACAACTATTCCAGCCTCCATGTTCTCCTGGAATGTATTAAGTTATACTGAACAACCTTTGTGCAGAGAAGATACGTTCACAGATGGTTTACCGTCACCAGCTACCTAATGACATGGCGACATATTGCCACATCAATTTACGTGCAGAACTGTTTCATTATATGATAATATGTATTATTTTAAATTAAATACATACAAATATACCTCATGTTGCCTTTTAGTTCATGGCTTACCATTTACAATGTTGTGTTGTTCGACAGCGGTGCCTTTGTAAGTCCGGGTGCAGGATTTAGGTAGGACCTCTGAGTCCGTGGAGTCAGAAATGTTTAACCTCTGAAGTTGCCTGGAGCGCATTATAAGTATGTCATTGTTGGATTATAGATTTCCAGAATGATTTACTCAGTGTTTGCTTTGCACCAACTGAAGGTTCCACTTATTTCAGAGAAAAGGACCGCACTGATATGAACTGCTTCCACTCAATAAGCAAAGCCTCAATACAATTGGATTCTGTTGCAGAGACACATGCAGAGGTTGGGGTGCACTTTGTGCTGGCTTCCTTTTTTGACAGGATGACAGCTGGATGACAGCTGGTTGGAGAAATGTTTCAGTAAATAGATTTAACAATGCGTGTCATCTAGTTTGGATCCGTAGAAAAGCAATAATCTTAATAGCAATGTCACTGGAAACCAATAGAAAATATGTTACACTTAATTGTGTGTGTGTGTGTGTGTGTGTGTGTGTGTGTGTGTGTGTGTGTGTGTGTGTGTGTGTGTGTGTGTATAGTCCATGACACAATCCAGAGAAGTAAAATGCTCAATGTCCACATATTGTGTTATGATTTGGGAGAAGTTTAGACCTTATGAATGCCTCATTTCAAAGAAATAATCATCCTGAAAGTAAAAGGGCGGACCTGAAAACGTTTAAGTTTTGCTGTGTGTCATCTTCACTTACTCTTAGCCAGTAGCCAGTAACATTTAGACTGGTATGTACACATCTGAACACAATCTCACATTGTACTTGTTTATTATAACACCAAAAGTATTCAAATAGCCCTAGTGGTTGCAGAGATACACCCTTTTTAGTTTGGGTATGCCATTTTCAAGCAGAAGCTTGGTGCCACAAAATAAACAGAATATAATGAAGCGACATAGGGCGAGGGCGGTCAAGACATATTTTAAATAATTATTGAACAAATTAAAGATATGCAGAAGAATAATGACCCAATATGTTGTGAGAGGACCGCTGCTCTGTGTGGGGCTTGATGCTCCCTTAAATTAAAAAAATAAATTACATGATATTAAAGCCAAGTTGAAGAGCCAGGCAGGCGGATTCATACCAGTGATTCAAAACCCTGACTAATAATGGAATCATTGAAAGATTCCATTTGCAGTCTTCCACTAGGGCTATTTCAAAGGACCTGCACATTTTTTATGAAGAAATATGAAGATTAGCCGACAAAATATTCAAAACTTTAAGTTACACGCATCATGAGGTAATATGAAAACTAGAAAAAGGATAGAACCTGAAATGATAAACTGATTTTGATTAACATAATATAATCGTCCAAAAGCCGATCTTCGTCCCATGTTCCCTTAGTTCCATGTTCCCTTAGCCCCATGTACCCTCAGCCCATGTTCCCTTAGACCTTGTGACCTAAGTCCATGTTCCCTTTGCCCCATGCACCCTCCGCCCATGTTCCCTTAGACCTTGTGACCTAAGTCCATGTGACCTTCGCCCCATGTTCCCTTAGCCCCATGTGACCTTCGCCCATGTTCCCTTAGCCCCATGTGACCTTAGCCCCATGTGACCTTAGCCCCATGTTCCCTTAGCCCCATATGACCTTAGCCCCATGTACCCTTAGCCCCATGTGACCTAAGCCCCATGTGACCTAAGCCCCATGTGACCTTCGCCCATGTACCCTTAGCCCCATGTGACCTTCCCCCATGTGACCTTAGCCCCATGTACCCTTAGCCCCATGTTCCCTAAGCCCCATGTTCCCTTAGCCCCATATGACCTTAGCCCCATGTACCCTTAGCCCCATGTGACCTAAGCCCCATGTGACCTAAGCCCCATGTGACCTTCGCCCATGTACCCTTAGCCCCATGTGACCTTCCCCCATGTGACCTTAGCCCCATGTACCCTTAGCCCCATGTACCCTAAGCCCCATGTGACCTAAGCCCCATGTGACCTAAGCCCCATGTGACCTAAGCCCCATGTGACCTAAGCCCCATGTTCCCTCATCCGCATGTTTGCTGAGGCCAATGTTCCCCCAATCCTTTGTTCCCTCAGCATTTTTTCTGTTAAAATCTGTGGCTGAGGAGAGTTGCAGGCTTAATTAAAGCTGCATTGTTTGTGTACAATATAAAACTGATAAAGTAAGATAAGAAAAAAACATACATGAACATATTTAACAATTCAAACACAAAAAGAATCTCGAAAGGGCAAATGACTTACTTTGACTTTGAAAGTTAGATTCCTCTTCTGCTCTCTCAGCCATCCTAGTCAACTTGGCTGAGAAGTTGTCCTCCTCGTAAAAGGATTGCTGGAGTTCAGTCGATTTTGCAATTCAGCACCTCAGACTGCAGCCAGCAATCAGCTTGGATGTCAGTTGCTGGGGCGCTACATCAAGAACCAGCACATGGTTCCGGCAATGCCCTGCAGTCTGGTGGTGGTGCTGTCAAGAACTATTGGAAAGACTCGTTTTCCTCTGCTGCTCAGTCCTTCTCAGAGGGAGACTGACAGAGCCTCCTTGCACACACACACCAACATCACGGCAACTAGGATAAGATAGCAACGCCCTCCATCAGAAACGTTAGCTATCCATCAACCCGGCAAGATGCATTCTAATCATAATTAATATTCTTACTAATCCAACCTTTGACAGCTGGTTATGGGACTGTCGATACGGAGCATTTCTTCATGTGCCTCTGATGATTAAAGTGTTTTGTGTGCTTGCAGATTTCCAAAAGCCCTCAGTGCCTGCAGGGTGTGTGGACATCCTGAATATACCAATGTTGTTGCCCTGCAGACGTCTGTGAAAGCCCAGCTTCCCTCCTGCGAAACGAGGCCACTTAGATCCGCTCCCTTCAACCCCCATGCAGCCGGCTCTCCTTGAATCTGCGGTTCCTCTTGGAAGTGAATAGAAGTTGGAATAGAAATCCGGCGCAAATGAGGATCTTTGATGTCAGACCTCATGTGATGATTATAAGCCCAGTTACAAAGTTTTTTTTTAACGACAGCATAATATCACTTGCAGGGTCATCAGCATGTCTTCCAGCACCTTGAACAACGCGACACCCATTTAAAAGTTGTTTTGCTGCCTTGAGAATGAGAAATCTGGGCCGTTCAATTTGCCTGAACTGCCAGACACTTGAGAGGTCATCCGAGTCCACGGCGAAATGTGTTTTCACGGGACCATTGACGAGACATGATTATAGGTTCCCTCCACTGGGACACTGATTCACATCATGCACGCCACCCTCACACTGTAATTATAGGGACCGTGGCTCAGGTCTGCAGGGGGACATGACATGCATTTTGTGTCAAGTTTAATCAAGAAGTTGCACCCTTTCTGTAATTTGAATCCTGCAATTCATAACTACACTTCATTACTTTCTGAAATACACACAATGTGTTAATCTTTTACCCTGACATCATATTATATTCTCATACAATTTAACTGCATTCTCTAATACGTTTTGAAGGAAATGTATTTTCTCCCTGATTAGGGGAGCCGCTTTAAACACGTTAACGTGATAAATTAAAACAAAGGAAAGCAGAAAAGCAAAAGAACTACCTGATGAGGTTTGGTAAACATTATAGTTTTGCTTAACATGAGTAGCTTTGTCCGTTAATTAATGTACGGATGTAAAGTGGACATTGACTGCCATTACATGACAGTACATGACATGAGGCAAGGCCAGTTGGATATGCACAATATCTTTGTGAGATCATCATCATCATCATCATCATCATCAATGTCCACTGACTTCATGGAAC
Source organism: Taurulus bubalis (assembly GCF_910589615.1). Lineage (NCBI taxonomy): Eukaryota > Metazoa > Chordata > Actinopteri > Perciformes > Cottidae > Taurulus > Taurulus bubalis. Next base: position 43,595,321 of record NC_136590.1, read on the forward strand.
AAGTCAGCAGAAGATTTTCCTCGTTTTGCATTTTAAGTTGAAAAATTGGCAACGAGTATACCGTGCAGTTAATGAATTATGGACCTTCAGAGACATTTATTCTTGCATGTGAAAATAATTGCCATATATTTGTTAAACGATCAATTAGCCAATGTAATAGCTTATTGTTTTAGAGCTTATTCCCATAAACCGAGGCATTAATCTCAATCAATACTCCATAAACATGATTTACAGAACTTTTGTGTTTTTTTTAACAAAAGAATGTGCACATTTTTCTTTGCCAATATCTCCAGCCGGGTGAAGGCCGTTCCATTCCCAATGTGAATAATATAGAAGGCAGAATCACTTGGCGTTGTCATTCCCAGGCTGTTCCTCTTTTCAAATATTTTAATTTGCATCCGAGATGACTGCCTACTCAAACTGCTCAGAGACAAAGAGATGGCTGTCCTCAACCCTCTCACGGGAAATCTTGCACATGTGAGACACTGTGCGTGGCGGCACAATCAGGTTTTTTTCCTTGTAAATATTGTGCTTATATATTTATATCACGAAAGACAAACACAATGTAAGCCAGGATGATTGCACATATTAATTGGGCAGAAAGCTAAATGACTGTGTTTGCCTTGGTGTGGACTTTGTAAATCCACAGCAGCTGACAGGGAGATGACAGAGGCTTTTATGAAGTCCGTGTCATGGATTGTTATGCCTCGTGCATATGAATGTGTCGAGTCCTCAATTCCGGTGGTGATTTTTTTTTTTGCCATTGTACGTTCGCCAACGTTCCTAGACCAAAATCACGTTTCATAAATATATTTCATATCAGCCTTGCAGAAAAGCACAATGCACTTAGCGTTGGGAAACGTCTGGTTTGGTTCAGACAAGAAAACTATTTGGTTAAGGTTAGAAAAAAGATCATAGGTTGTGTTAAAATAGTAATGTAACAATGTAAGTAGTGTACCGTAAAAGTCAGGTTACAAGCCGCTCCTACCTCCGGTCAGTGTCCCGCTGTAGCAAACTAGGAGCAGCGCTAGCTAGCGCCCCGCTGCTGCTGCTAGCTCCCCGCTGCTGCTGCTAGCTCCCCGCTGCTGCTGCTACTGCCCGCGTCCCCTCTGCCCGAGTCGGGTGTCGAGCCAGGGCTGGTCCTGCTACCTTCGGTGGTTGTCGGGGAGCTAGCGGAGAGTTAGCGGGGAGCTAGCGGAAGTTATCGGGGAACTAGCAGGACACTGACCGAAGGTAGTAGCGGCATGTAACCCGACTTTTACGGTGTGTTAATAACAAAAGCCCTGAGAGGATGTCCTGAACAAGCGTAAAATTAACTTATGCATTTAGTTTTACCAAGGGTCTACTGGGAGAAGGTCATGAACTCATTTGACACGTCCATACTCCATCAGACCACGGAGGTTTGAATAACGCTCACTTTCTCTGACTGAATGCAAAGACCTCCACATTGAACTGTGGTTTGCAAAAATGTACAACGTCATAGTAAAGTATACATTTCACATATTCACATGTTGTATGTGGATACATACCAATGAAAATACATTTGCTGAATTTTGTTGAAATGATAATTTAATTATTGAGACACACGCAGCCCAATAATAAAGACATCCAAAAATGGACTGTATAAAGAGAAGCCACGTTGTCTTCTCATCTCTGAGAGCGCTTTTAACATCGTTGGGACAACAGAACAGGTGTTTACATATTTGGCACAGATGTGCTCCCTTTTGTACTTCATGAATCTGTCTTTATTGTCGTCTCTTGTGTGCTGTTCAATTCTGTCTCCTCAGCCAAGGTGACAACAATTGTGCTCTCTCTACCTTTTTCCCCTGCATCTCACACACAGACCAACATTTCTCCCACAGGAAACATGAAAAAAAACAACTTTGTGTTTGCCTTTCGATTTTTCCTAGAAAAAAAACACCAAGCAGACACTGCACCTGTGTCCAGAATCCTAACAAGTCTCTCAACCTGAATTTGCCAATGCCTTCCTAATAGACTCGTTTGAGTGTTTTTTAAATCTGATAACCACGTGGACCAGACAACATTGTTTATTCGAGCCTACGAGTGGTTGGTTAAAGGCAGCGGAAGACTATCGTCATGGTAAACAACAAAGGTGCTCAGTGGAGAGCACGGAGCATTTGCAGCAGCAACATCACAGCATTCATCAATTTGGTTAAGCGTGCATATTTGTAATATCAAAGAAGATAGCAACGATAAACAATGTAAGATGGCAGGTTCTTATAATCATATCATTTTCACGTAGCGGGGAGAAACAACACCTCAACTTGCTTTAATTGAATTCTTCAGTCTCCTGGCTCCCTGCAACCCAGAAGCCAGTGAATTATTTGGTTCAACCTTGTTTGTCTGTTTTGAGGGATTACGGTGTGTGTGTGTGTGTGTGTGTGTGTGTGTGTGTGTGTGTGTGTGTGTGTGTGTGTGTGTGTGTGTGTGTTTATATCAAGCCCCTGATTTACAAAGAGGAGGAAATAGGAGAGTCTTTCTCTCAGAAAGCTCCCGTGTAATGCTGTGCGAGGCAATTTGCTGATCTCAGGAGGGAGTGCTAGGCGGCTGGCCGGCTGCGGGGCTGTTGACCGCGGTACGTTAGGCTCAGCAGGAGGTTTCCTAAGAATCGCCAGGAGAAAAATCTGTTCACAATGCGGATTCGTGATTTGGGAACTTCAAATAAGAGCTTTTCTCTGTCAGACTTTGTGCTTTTGCACACAGAAAGTGTGACGACGATGCAAGTCAGTCAGAGTCGGTGCTGAGAGAAAGTCAACCACAAAGACAACAGCTACAGAACTAACGCCTGCAGGCGAGAGATGTGACCCATGAACAGGTTATTATAGTGTATCATAATTCAAAACAGTCGTTTCATACCCTGAGCACATTCAAAACCTTATATTTCTGATATGATAACCCAATAATCTGCCCCAAGATTGCTCAGATATTCTGAACAATTGCTCTTAAATATCCCAATGTAGCTTCAACACTATAAAGCACAACATATAGTACGTTCTCATAATATTGCATTGTATTATGCATACATATTATCTACTGTGAAGCACTTTGTAAGGCAGAAAGACAGAACGATGGCTGAACACTTTGATTTCCAGACATCCTGCTCAACCAAACAGCACTCATCTTCTTTTGTCTTTTTAATTGGTGGCTTCTCAGTGTCTTTGAAAGCTGTCCTATAAAGAGTGTATGCTGTTTTCTTTTTTTTATTATTCTTGTTATAAAGTCTGAAAAGGTTTCTCTTTAAATAAAAACTTTTTTCCAAATATTGCCAATGAAATCACCTTTGATATGTGGTTGGTATTGATAGTAGTTCATAGGCAAAGGTTGATAACTGGAATTTAAAAAGTGCTTTTCTTTTTCATATAAATAACAAACATGAAGATATTTACCCCTGAAATTGCTTCATTTATTGGGACCAGTTGGCTGATATTAACACCAAAACCAGTATGTGTGCATTAAGTGGACGATATATTGGCCTCTCCAGGTTATTGGTTCAGCTCTACTCTCTGCAGCAGTTCTAGTTTTGGTCACAACACCCAGACCGGACCAGAACTGGGGGATTGTGGGTAAGCTGTTTAATTGCTTTACAGCACAGAGGCACGTGGTCATAGCACAGTCTCGTCTGCAAACATACGCACGTAGGAGCTGAAAGCAGCGCCTAAATGTGTGTGGGAGACCGTAAGCCCCTGTCAACAACCACTTAAATGTGACCAAATATAATATATCGCCGTTCATCATCACTGAGAAAAGCCCCTCCCCTTTCGGGGCGCCGGCCAAATGGAAGTCTATGGAAGTGAGCAAACATTTCAGTAGCGTTACGGCGAGGACAGCTTCTCATTGGCGGATGGCGGACTATTCGTCGAATCGGAGACCTTTATCATTCCCTCACAGCCCATACAGCTCCCACGTAGCTACGCGAGCAACACTAGCAGAGACTTTGATTATGTCAGTATGGCGACTGAAACCTCTGTGCTATCTCTACGCGAAACACCTTTCAACCGACGGTCAGATGTTGACAAGAAGAGGCTGAACGAGTTGGGACCCGAACGTCCGGATTTAAAAATTCAGCAGCAAAGCACTGACGAGGACGTACACCCGGAGCTTTCTATCGATCCAAGCAGATGAGACCATGGACATTAGCACGCAAAAAAAATGTCACCAGCCGCCACTGGTCTGCAACCGTGTGCTGTTACTTCATGTAGTTCATCAGCTGGGAGGTAGAGCGTGATTTGTTGCTCCAAAGTCTTTTTCAAGTTCATTACATCTGCGAAACCCAGTAATCATATCACCATATATAATAATCTTATTTAACTTCCTGATGAGATTTAAATGACTTGTTGGCCCTGCTCTATGTGAGTGTAATTATTATTGCCTTTCCACTCGAGTTTGGTTTTATTTCCCCCTGAGCACTCTGGGAAAATAGAGACGCTTCTTAACTTAATGACGTTAAAAGCTGATATATGTACATGCTTGTACAGTAGAAACCTCAACTCTTGGTGATCATTAGCTATTCTCAACACGGGCATCATCTGGAGGCAAGTTCACTCTTTGACCTTCAGGAAAATACATAGATGCAACGTATTAAAATGGAGAGGTATAAAACATATTCAGATATGTGCCTTGTTGCTGCAGCTCATGTTCAGCTGCTACTCGTTGTACTTTAAATTGAGGTTCAAGTAAGGTATCACCCAGCAGGATTTCATCTCACACAGGCAAAGGTCAGAATCATTTGGGAGCAGCACTTTCATTTATTCATGCATCCAATCTCAGTTTACCCAGGTGAATCAGTATTTTTGAGCACAATTCCTCATTAGCATGGCATAAAAGATGGCAGAGTGGACCAGAGTAGATTATTTCCATGAAGCAAAATTGCATCTTGAATTCAAATAGCCTGGACAGGAGAACAATACAGAGGAAGTAAAGGAAGTAAGAGTGTGTGCGCTAGAAATGCAAGCAGTGTCCTTGTTGTTGAAGCTGCGTACCTGAAGGGAATCTTGATCATCTTCAGGCTTATTCATTTTGGTCGTGAATGGAACTCCTTTATTGATGTTCACCTTGAATAATTCCCTCGTTCTCTGCTCGAAACAACAAGGTAAGTAAATGCATTCTCAATACATATCCAGTAAAGAGCAACATCATTCAGGCAAACCTCACAGCTTTGAATTAAACGGTGCAGTCCATCAACAGGGTCTGTGTGTCTTAGACAGCAAACCAAGGTGTTAACATTGTGAGCTATGCCGCACATTTCATTGTAAGATGAGGTGTTTGTGTGTCTCTTTGAGACGTTTGAAATAGTCACGAAATGCAATCTGCTGGTTTCGTGCTGAGCGACACGGATTGTCCATTTCTTTTCATGCCGAATGAATTCATTACGCATCAAAAAACACTTAGGTACAAGAAAAGAGCCCGAACTAACTACACACAGTTAGGGGTGAGGAAACAAAGCCAAGTAAGTTTCGGAAAACCGTCACAAACAAATCACTCACAACAGCACTTTGGGGTGCATAGATCTCGGTGTGGTGGTTGAAAATCCTGCGTTTGTTGGACCAACCCACCATAACGCTACGTTCACACGGGAGTTTACTCGCTCGATTTTGTGGTTAATTCACTTCATTTGCTCCGGAAAGGGGGCGTGGCTTATCTCTGTGCCTTATCTCTGTAAAAACAGTTATCATTTCCGCCATCCATCATTGAAAAAAACACTAGTTCTGCTTTAAACTTGTTGTGGAAATTCCACAAACGTCGGAACATCAAACGCCCTCATGTCTGGGTTCATAGTATTATCCGTAGTTGCACACAGCTCCGACTCCTCCAGGAACTGCATCTGAATGAAGCCGCTTCCAAGGCTACTTCAGGTGGACCAGTAGCCAGTTTGATGCAGCGACGGCAGTGATGACGGGCGAAGCTTCTCAACGCTGATTACAACTGTGGCTAAGTGGTTAGCATGCCGGTCTTCCAATCAGAGGTTTGGTGGTTGGCGCCCCGGCCCCGGCGCTGCCAGTCCATGTTGTTGTGTCCTTGAGCAAGACACTTGCTGTGTGTAGAGCAAACATACAAGTCGCTTTGGATAAAAGCGTCAGCTAAATGAAATGTAATGATTGGTTTTCGCAACTCGCCGCCACGCCCATTTTTTGCCCGAGTTGAAATATTTTAACTTGCGCAAGTGAGGCGGATTGCAACGCGCCATTCGCGTCACATGCGCCACGTTATTCGCGTCATTCCCGTCGCCCGCCGAAAATTTCCGTTGTTCGCAACCATTAGCGTCTGTTTATTGACTTCGCATGGAATCTACTCGTGCAAAAACATTGCAACGCTTTTGGTGTGAACGCAGCATAATGGGTGTTTTCTCAATATTTGATAGTATGTCACCCGTTCCAGTCAGGTGGATGCATCTACTTTGTGTGTCCACCACAACAAAATATCCTGATTGACATTCCATTTAAATTGTTTTTATGCTGAGCGACTAAAGAAACCTGACAGGTTGTATTCCACCTCCTATATACCTGTAGCTCTGCTGGTGTGCAATTAACACACTGTTCTGAATTGCCCTACTTCATGTACTTCACCTCCCTACTTCACAGGATAACGTTGTTCATGGTGCACAGTTTGTGCAGAATAACTTTGCTTAACGTCTTTTTTTCCCCCATGTGGTGACAATGTTTCAGCATCCTGTCGCTGTCCCAGCGTGAGTCTGTATGTGTAAATTACTTTGTAAGATTCTACAGCCAACAATAATTTGCTATTCAACACAAAGTACCACTGAGGCTCATGGGAATGCTGTTAGCTGTGCAGATAATTGGTAATAAACCCATTGGGACCTGATAATGGCAGAGGTACTTATATACATCTTAAGAGATAATGAATGTTAGCACCACATTTCACAGCAATCCATCCAAAAGTTGATATTTCAGTCTGAATCGCAAATGTCAACCTCAAGGAAGAGTCAGAGAAGCACCAACGTTAATAGGATCCATCCTCTGGGGACCATGACTGTCTGTACAATATTCTTGAAGTTTCCTGGTTTCACAGGAGAGACGAATACCGAAGAGACGAATACCGGAGAGACGAATACCGGTCTCCTGGGTGAAAGTCCTGTGTTTGACCTAACCACCCACCTCAACTTCCTCCCTACGCATACTTTGATTCAAACATGTTCTTGTTGAACCTGTGAATGTGTGTGTCCACCACAACAAAGGATCCTGATTGACTTTCCATTGGAATAGTTTTCGTGATGGCGGCATGCCATTTTAACACATAAAGCAATGCGCTGTCAAGAAGTATTTCACATTTACAGTACATGTGAGATCAGATGCCTTGTTTGCTATTTAAAGCCGTTAGATTGTTCAGTTCTAAACATGGTGATCCTCTTCTGGCACAGATGGAGGCTTATTATAGAGAATCAATGAGAGAGAAATCAGTTCCTGATAGAAATATGGACAGGACTTAGATGAATGGTGGGAGTGCTCACATAGCTGATGACAATGTCACCCAAACGCCAAATGGCAGAAATTGCTTTCTCTTGGAGATATGAATGTCCTCCAGTGTCCTTTCATGTCATTTACCCGTCTGCTTACTGTGAAGAATGCCTCGGCTACAGCATGATGATGTTTTGTGGCAGATAATACAAAAGACTAGCAGCTTTGTTTCATAATCTACAGCCATATACTTCAATGTTTTCACTTGGCATTTTTTTGCAGATGTATGTATTATACTTTATTATTTTAATGGTATGTCCTGGTTCCTATGATAATTTGAAGGAAGTAGAGAAACACGGTAGTAGAGTATACTTAACACATTGAAGTCAGCTATGTGTAGTTGCTCAAACTTGTGCCCACATTCTCTATTCAGTTCAATATTTAATGTGAAGGACACCTACTCACCATTTCAGAGCAGTTTGAGCAACAAACAGGGCTTACAGCCTTGTGCAGGGGAGTATTTCAATTCTCATTACGT